>NC_141726.1:1007500-1592500 GCF_971803275.1 Cyanistes caeruleus | reverse complement strand
TAATCACCAGCAGCAGGTGAAGGTTAAGGATCAGTCAGAAGCTTGTAACACAACCTGGCAGTCATTTGGGACATTTTCCTTCTTCCTGGTGGGACATTTTAAAACAACCTGCCTACAGAGGGGTATGCACAGCTTTGACAGTGAGTACCATGGAATGGATCATTGAATCCCCTCTCCTGGACTGATGGTGGGTGATGCAGCCCTTTGCACTCACAGCCACGTCCTGTTCATGGACAAACTGTTTTCCCCTCTGGACTGAATCCCAGGCAGCAGGAATCTTCATCTTTGGAGCCCTTCTCCTTTGTAGTGAGACAATGACAATGATTTCATTTTTGTTTCACTTTCTTCCTTGTCACCAACATTTCTCTTGTCCCTTTCTTTCTTTACAAATGTTAATTCCCATCTTTGTCTCGGCTGTAGCTGTTTCAGTGCATTGTCTTTTGCCAACTGAAATGAAACCCTCCTCGATAGACAGATCTGAGAAAATTAACATCATGCTGCAATTTGGAACAAGCACAGCTGCAACAGCTGCTCAGCTGAAGAGAAAGAGGCACAAGAGCAAGAGGAGCAAAAAGCACCTCCGACCCAGAAGAGCTTTGGGGCCACATTCTGCCTGTGTTCATCAGAGTGGCATTCCTTTATGATTTGAAGCCAGTAAAAATGCCTAAGGAGGGAGCTGGGCAGGGTTTTACATTCCTGCTGAATTTGCATCAGCTGGGGCAAGAAGAAGATTGGGAACTCTGGACCAGGCAGCTGTCTAGGCCAAGATAGGTCGTGGAGCACTTCCTCTTGGAGTCCTTAGGGAAATGTGTGCAGGATGGGGAAGTGACCACAAAGAGAAAAGGTTTACTGAGGGCAAATTGGAGCTCAGAAAAAGGCTGGAGAGAGATTTTGGATAGGGGTCTGGAGCGACAGGACACAGGGAATGGCTTCCCACTGCCAGAGGGCAGGGTTAGATGGGATATTGGGAAGGAATTGTTCCCTGGGAGGGTGGGCAGGCCCTGGATCCCTGGAAGTGCCCAAGGCCAGGCTGGATGGGGCTTGGAGCAGCCTGGGATAGTGGAAGGTGTCCATGGAATGAGATAAACTTTAAGGTCCCTTTCAACCCAAGCTGTTCTGTGACTCTGGAATAGCAGAGCTGTCCCTGCCTCCTTTTCCCACGACTACCCCATTACCTTGTTCCCATTCACACCAATTTGAATAAGACCAGAATGGGCCCCAAAGGGTTAGAGATAATCACATCCAGTTTTTGGTTTAAAATGTTATAGTTCAGGAACTCAAATTTAACAGAAGTGCTGTCATTGCCTTCCAGCTGCATTACATCTTACATCTCCAATGTGCACAAATGCACTGAACAGAGGTGGAAATCTCTCTGGGTATTGTATGATTTTAAGAATGAAAGCTGAACATCTTCCTAGACCACCAAGACAAACGCCAGAATCAGAGCTAATGAACAACACAACCATCTGCAGCTGCAGAGCCGGGACATGAAGGGAAAAAGATTTTTCAGCACTTCTGCTTCCAAAATGAACTTTCTTCCTTGAGCTGAGCAAAACAGCACTCAAAGAAAGGCTGGCAAAAAGGATATCGATCCCTCAAGTTTCCAGCAGCACCACTCCAGGGATTTTGGAGGAGGTTGATGGTATTTAGTTATTTACAGGACTGAGTCCAAACAAACTGGAAAGCTCCAACTCTGGGAAGCTAACTGATAATGTTGTGGTAACCAGCAGAATGCCTCAATTAATTCCTCAATTAAATCCTCAATTAACTTATCAGATACAGGACAGGCTGAGCTGGACAAGGCAGTTGATGCCTCAGCAGAATCCTTTGCCAGGCTGGAAGGAATGTGGAAATCATTCAGGATTAAAATTCCTCTGGCCCATCCAGTTGCCCCTGTGCAAGCACAGCAGGACTGCAGCCCCAGGGTGATGGCAGGGACAAAAGGTTCCCTGATCTGCCCTCATGGCACATCCCCTCCTCGCTGCTGGACTCTTGAGGACATGCTCAGCCTTATGCTAGAGAGATCAAGAGGGAGAGAACAAATAAAACTGGCAAGTGCTTCCCGGTGGGGTGGGTAATGCTGAGTTTACACTCCCCAGAGCTCACTGCTCCCTCTCTCCTGAAAGATTGGTGATGGATGGCACTGTTTGTACCTGCAAACAACCCAGGTGTGCTCGTGCAGAGCTTCCCTCTCTTGCTGACCCAGCTCCTCCCACTCCTGACTGAAAGAAATAAATCCTCTTACCCCCCACACTCAGCTCTGTGAGGGTTGTGTAAGTGGCACTGTTCCTGCCTGGTGTGGGAGCCCAGCACTCAGGGACTGACTCTCTCTTCACACCTTCAGCCCCTTTGCTTTTGTGCTTTTCACAATGTTGGCCTCTTCTCAGCAAGGATTTGGGTTTACAGCCTGCTCACACCTCACAAGGTCCCGTCTGTGTGTGCAGGAATGTTCAACAAAACCAGAGGGAAGCTTTGGTTTGGCTGCAGCACAGCAGGAGAGAGCCCTCAACCCCTTTGGCTTGAGGGCTTCTTATGTACTTGAGGGTTTCTTCTGGAATGACTCAATTTGTGCAAGGAAATGTTATAAATTGAGGCAGGAATTTGTCGTACAAGTGTGAGTATTTCTTTATTGTCAGTTAAGCAAAATCAGTATAAAAATTAGCTGTGAAGTGGCCTCTAAGTGAAAAACTCATCACATCTCAGTCAGCTCAGCAGAAGTAGAGTGCAAATGGGTTTGTGTCAGGAATACAAATGGTTTTATTTCAGGAGTTTTGATTGAATTAAACAGAAGTTCAAATTATCCTGCAATTGAATTAACTGAATGTCACTGTATTTCTCACACATTTCATAAAGATTTCAAAGAGCACTTACAGCAGGGTTTGGTGTCCTTAGGGCTGCATGAATGATGAGTGGTTTGTCCTTTTCCATGAAGTGCCTTTTGAGACATCTCACACCAGTTGTGTGACACTCTCACTACCAACCAACAAAGCATGTATGCACTCAGAAAAGGATTGAAATCCCTCAAGCTTTTGCCCCTTCAAAATTAGAAACTAAATGACCCAGCAGGAGGAAGAGGCCACGTGCAGAATCAAGTTCAAAGTGTAGGAGTCCAAGAAAATCAATGCAAGGGAGTAGAAGACCTTTTGGACTGTTGTGAATCCCAGTGCACATCCCTGTTCCTGTTCCCTGCTGCAGCCAGAGGCTGGCTATTAGAGGCAAAGCTTTTTGTTGGATTTCTTTAACTCTGGACACTGACAAAAACACCCCACTGGCTGCTGGCCCCATGGAAGTGCCATTCCTCCTGCAGCACAGCAGACCTGCACTTGGCTGGGGCAGAGCATGAGCTCAGCTGCCCTATGAGGTTTCCTTGCCAGCTTAGCTTCACTTCTGTAGGAGCCCATCCAGGAACCCCCCAGGGCATTCCTCCTCTCTCAGGGCTTTGTGTCAACCTGCATTTCCTTCATCCTCTCTCTGGAGCCTTTGTGTCTTTCCCCCTCTCACCCAGCTTGCCAGAAGAGGCTCACAGGAGTGACACTGTGGGACCTCACCTTTCTCAGCCAGCAGTGTTGGCCTGGAAACTCTTCTGCCTGCACATTTGCTCCATACTTCTCCAACCCTCTGCTCATGCTGCTTTCCTCACACCAGCTCCTCTGTTTGCTTAGCATTTTGTCAGTGGAGCTCCTTCTGCCTGTGCTGAGCTGTGATTTGCTGCTCTCAGGCCAAGGCCAGGTCCCACAGCTCTCACACATCACTGTGCTGGTGGCACGCTCTCTCCTGCTGCTGATCACATATGCTCTGCTCCTAAAATGGAAGGATTCCGCCTTTTTTATAGGCAAAAACCCCAAAAACAAAACAAAAAGAACCAACCCAAAGGGAAGGGACACTTGGGTGAGAGTCTGTGTCAGCTGCTCTGTGCATGAGAGCGACCTTGTCAGATTTGTGTTGCACAGTGAAACACAGAGATCTGTTCTCACCCCTTAACTCTGCCAGAAATCCCATGGGACCTCCAGCAAAACATTGAGTGCCTTCATCCCTAGACCACAGAATTCTGTGAACTGTGGAATTTGGGTAGAAAGGAACCTTAAAGCACATCCTGCTCCGCCCTCTGCCACTGCAGGGACACCTTCCCCTGTCCCAGGCTGCTCCAAGCCCTGTCCAACCTGGCCTTGGGCACTTCCAGAGTTGGGGCAGCCACAGCTTCTTTGGGCAGCCTGTGCCAGGGCCTCCCCACCCTCACAGGGCAGAATTTATTCTTGATATCTCATCTAACCCTTCTCTCTGTCAGTTTAAAGCCATCTCCCCTTTTCCTGTCATTACCTGCCTGTATAAAAAGTCCTCCTCCCTATTTTTTCAAAGAGGCATCTGCAAACTTATGGGAGAACTTTACATTTTCCTAGAGCTTCCTGGATGATTAATTAAATTTTGCTCATTCATGCAGGTAGAGAAGCAGCTCTTGATAAGCCTGCCTCTTGTCCTTGCATGTCTTCATAACACAGTCCGTGGCAGCTGGCTTGGCCTCTCCAGAGTGCACGAGGTGGAAATGCACTCCTGCAGAGTGCTGGAGGAACTGAGGACACTCCATAGGCTCCAGGTCTGTGTGGTTTCTCTCCTCAGAAATAAAGGTATCATAGAATCACAGAATCACAGGATGGTTTGGGTTGGGAGGAACTTTAAAGGTCACCTTGTTCCAGCCCTTCAGGGCAGGGACACTTCCCCCTAGACCAGGTTATCTCCTGGCAAAACCACCACCAGCACACTCCCCTCAGAAAATGAAACTTCATTTGTTGAAAGAAAACATGTCATTTTGTTTCTACAGCTTCTCCACTCATCAAAACCACATGAGTCTTTCTACAGACACGAGGACCTGCAGCCTACACCCTCACCAGGCTGGCCAAAGTGTCAGCAGCACCCATCACCCCTTCTGGCAGATCTCCCTTTGCTGTGTGCAGGACATGCAGCTCCAATTGAAATGAGGAACCAGGACAGTGCAGGCTCAGCCCCCACCTTGGACAGTGTCATGAGTGGAGCTAAAGCCTCACCTCCCTGTGACTCCAGGTACACAGGACACAATCCCACCAGTCACCAGCACAGTCAGTAATGAAAACAGAGAGCTCTGACGCCCAGTTCATTGTAGATAACAAAAGAGTGTCCCCAAAAGCCTTGAGACCATCTTACACATGGGAAACTGAGGCACAGAACTGCGACATGACCTCTCAGGGCTGAGGACTGAGAGCTGGTCTCAGTTCAGTGCTCTGTCCAGGGCCAGCACTGGCTCCATCACACAGAATTGAGAGCTTTAATCCCCATCACCCACATCTTCTGTACCTGCAGAACTTTTTCTTCCCACTGCCCCTCTTTGGTGACATGCTGTCCCACTCTCATTCACAGTCCTCCTGCCAAAACACTCCCCTCCTAGCACAGATGAGCTCTGCAACACGCCAGTGGGTTCACTCCTTGCCTCCTAGGAAAAAGGCAGCTCTTCTCCATGGAGAAAAAGAAGGAGAGAGAAAGAGGACTGAAGGTGAAACCCCCCCTGCCTGAAAGAATCAAGACCCGTGGAAGGATGACAGTTCTTCAGTCCCAGTGGGTTTGGGATGGCACTGCAGAGACTGATGCAGAGGGGTGCTGCCAAATGCCCCTAAACATGCAGGGCACGTGTGGTGCTCCAGGATCTGCTCCTGAGAGCAGCTCTGAGATCCCCACGGGTGTCACCACAGCCTGAACACAGCCCTTTGTTACTGCACAAACTCTTTCACTGGCCCATTCCACCATCTAGTGGAGATCTCTGAGAGGACAGAGAGCAGGCAAGAGCTGACACAGGACACAAAACCCACAGGACAGCTAAAAATGGAAACAATCTCCAAGATCATCAAGCTCCTGAATCCCACCCTGTTCTCAAATTACATCATGAAGTGGCATGGTTACTCATTTTTCGAACATTTCCAGGAATGGTGTCTCCACCACTGCCCTGGGCATCCTGCACCAATGCCTGACCACTCTTTCAGAATTATTCCCTAAAATCCAACCTAAACCTCCTCTGGCACAACTTGAGGCCATTTCCACTTGTTCTGTCACTCGTCCCCTCAGCTGCTCCTCATCAGATTTGTGCTCCAGAGCACAGTACATGTAGTAACAGCTCTTGTTCCTACATTATTTTGCATCTTATTCAAGATCTGTCCAGATCCTTTGGTTGCTCAGGGTAATAGATGTGCTTACTTTGCACTTAGATGAAAACTTGATCAAGTTGAGAGCACAAGAGTAGACTTGTAAAAGGGTTTGAACATTTTACACAAACCCAAATTGATTGTGCAAGTGGAGACCTCAAGGAGCCATGCAGAAGGCTCACAGGGAGCATCCTGCTGTGTGGAAGTGGGACTGGACAGTGTTTGACACTTGCCAGTGACTCCACATCTCCCCAGTGAAGTTTATATTAATCACAAGGTGAAACCCAGTGATCAACACACAGTGGATAACAAATGTAGAACAGCTTCCCCAGTGTGTTCCACGGCCTGGCTGGCACTGGATCCTGCCTTTGACCCACATGCTGATGGGAGTTCATTAGGAGAACCTAAAAATGGAGATTTTTACAGTCATCTCTACAGAAGGAAGTCCAGCATCCTACATCAGCTAGTACACACCTGCATTACTAAGAAAGAACTTCCACCCCAAACCACTGAAGAAACCTTTCAGAAGACATTTGGATCACAGCAGGAACTATTTCATCACCGCTTCAGCAGTCACAGAGTAAGAACTGAGAGTGAATCTGGAGCAGGGCAGGCGACAATCATGCTCATGCTTTGATTTTTAGCTGTCTGCAGTATTCTGTACTTAAAAATCAGCCAAAATGCTTTTAATGGGCACTCAGAGGCAGAAATGCCCAGGGCACTTTGGCAGCACATGAAATACTCTCCCTGGAGGTGTTGAAGGCCAGGTTGGACAGCGCTTGGAGCAACATGGGATAGTGGAAGGTGTCCCTGCCCATCAGACACCTGTGGTGATAAGCAACACTGGTAACAATAAAGACAAAGTGTTTTCTCTGCAGTGCTGCCCAGTGGTGGGATGGGCACAGCTGGGTGTTGTAGCTGTAAAATATTATATACATGTAACATCACAATAAGCCTTTTCCTGTACAAATAGGCCCCTACAAGGAAGTTCAAGTGAGTGTTTGAGGATCCCGGTCTATTCGTTCCTTGCATAATCCCAGTGACACATTAACATTCCCCAGATCTATGCCAGTCCTCCCAGCAATGCTTTCCAGTGAATTTGTTTTGTTGTGCATCATAAACAGAGCAGATCCATTTCATCTCATTTCACATTTCTGAAAGGAAAATATTCACTCTTTATTTTACTGAGAGCTGAGAACAAGGCACTGCGAGGGCAAAGCTTACTGAGGGCAAAATTAAGGGTGAAACACACATACCTTCACCCACTTCTGCAAAAAGCTGCTGTAATTTTGCATAACTTGAGATATTTGTGATCTGACTTTTCTGGGTCACTGTTATTCCACACCATTTAATGTTCACAATAGCTCCCACTGAGTGCAGTTCTCTCCTGAGCACCACGGGATGTGCAACCCCAGAGGCCTTTAATGAGGCACTGAGAAAAGGATTTGTGTGTCCTGAAGTTAATGCTCACATCGAGGTTACACACATCTCCACAAGAATGGACTTCCATTCAGCGACAAGACACGTGTCTTGTGCCCCATGGAATGGGAAATGGGAAAAGCTGGGATATCTAAGCACAGTCCTGGGAGAGCTCAGCCTTATCAGGATGTGTCACCGGGCAGTGACAGTGACAGCCCGAGCACACACAGCCCTTGCCTGCTGTCACCCATCTCATTGTCACCATCACCATCACCATCACCATCACCACCATTCTGCAGAAAAGGTGCTGGAAATGTTGGTTTTGGTTTCTTTTTATTTTTCCACTTAGGAGCTACTCATAGGACAGCAGAAAACAAGAACAAATTCTTGTGGAGGAACAAATGAGCATGGCCAGGTTAATTCTGAAAGCAGATGATTCCTCCGAGAGGGCAGGAACGGGGACAGGAGAGGGAACGGCCTCAGGCTGGGCCAGGGCAGGCTCAGGTTCAATATGAGGAAATCAGGTCGGTATCTTCACCAGACAGCACTGACACAAAGAGAGGACACAGCCTTAAGCTGTGCCAAGGGAAATTTAGGTTGGACATTAGGAAAAAGTTCTTCATGAAAAGAGTGATAAAATACAGGAATGGTCTGCCTGGGGAGGTGGTGGAGTCACCATCCCTGGATGTGTTTAATAAAAGACTGGATGTGGCACTCAGTGCCATGGTTTAGTTGAGGTGTTAGGGCTGGGTTGGACTCGATGATCTTGAAGGTCTCTTCCAACCTGGTCATTCTGTGATTCTGTGATATTATTGTGTGTTTAGGACGTAGCTATGCAGTACCTCAGTTTTAGGAATAAATGTATTGAGTAGTTTCCTGTTTTGTTCTAAGGTAATGGTTTAAAATATTAGGGGATCAAACATGTCACTCAGTGAATACCTGGTATTTTCTGTTGTTTATTTGAAGTAACAGGATGGGTTTTTTATAATAAATTTCTTCACTGAAAGATTGTCCAGCCCTGGCCTAGACTGCTCAGGGCAGTGGTGGAGCCGCCATCCCTGGAGGTGTTCAAGAAAGGTGTGGATGTGGCACTTGAGGACATGATGAGGAGGTGTTCGATTATAGGTTGCACGAGACGGTTTTAAAGGTTTTTTTCCCAAGCTACTTCACTCCGGGGCTGTTCGAACGCTCCCGCTCTCCGTGAGGCACTGAGGGGGACGGGGCGGGGCAGAGGGCGGGGCTCTCCCTGATGTGACCCCGCCCCCGGCCCGCCCCGCGCATGCGCAGAGGCGCCGCTGGGCCTCATGCGGTTCCCAGCCCAGCCGGCCGGGAGCGGCGCCGCGCGCGCTCCGCACCTCCCGCCCGCTCCCCCCCCGCGCGCGCTGTCCGCGCGCCCGGCGGCCCCAGGTGAGAGCGGCGGGCGGGACCATCCGGGCAGCGCTGGGGGGGGGCGGCAGAGCGGGACCACGCGGAGCTCGCAGGGGCCGCACGGGCGGCGGTGCCGCACGGGCGGCGGTGCCGCACGGCGGTGGCGGGAATTTCTGGCGGGAGGAGCGGGCAGGGCACCGGCCCTCAGCGACCGGAGGGGGAACGTGGTGCGGGAATGTCAGGTGCCGGTGTCTGTCGCGTCCAGGCGCGGGGCAGATGAAGTACATCCTGGTCACGGGCGGGGTGATCTCGGGCATCGGCAAGGGGATCATCGCCAGCAGCATCGGCACCATCCTCAAGTCCTGCGGGCTGCATGTCACCTCCATCAAGATCGACCCCTACATCAACATCGACGCGGGCACCTTCTCGCCGTACGAGCACGGTGAGTGCCCGTCGTGCCCGGTGCCGGGCTCTGCCGGGCCCGGCGCTCTCTGGCCTTGCCCTGAATCGTCTCCTTTGGGCCTGCTCCTGCCCTGTCACGCTGCCGGTGCTGCGGGCTGCCTGGAGGGGCTTCGGGCGTTCTCTCCCAAATCTGCCCCAAAGCAGGACAGCAGATGTGGCCTGGCCTGTTGTGGCTGCTGCCCCCAGGGGCTCAGTCCGCAGCTCTGCTCCTCTCGCTTGTAGAACCTTTAGTTCTGTTCGCTCCTAAGCTCGCTGTGGCAGTCGGGGAAGGAGTTTCCTTGTGTTGGATTCTTCCACGTGCCCTGACGAGTGTGCCTGTGCCTGTTTGTGCCTGCAGGGGAGGTGTTTGTGCTGGATGATGGAGGGGAAGTGGACCTGGACCTCGGGAACTACGAGCGCTTCCTCGATATCCGACTCACCAAAGACAACAACCTGACCACTGGGAAGATCTACCAGTATGTCATTAACAAGGAGAGGAAGGGAGATTATCTTGGCAAAACGGTCCAAGGTGATGCAAAACTTCTTTCCTGGTGCCTAGAAATGCACTCTGTATTTCAGTCCTGCCTGGATGCTTTTGCCTTTCATCTTCACTTGAGGCTCTGCACCGTCCTTCTTGTGTTGGGACTCTGCTGGACTTGGGTCCTGCTGTCTGATGTAGCCAGTGATAAATGTAAACAGGCCAATACACTTTGGGGTTGTTTGTTAGCTGCTTAAAATGCTTAATGCTTTTGTTAACTCACTAGAAACCCCAAAGGATTTGTGTGTGTCTCATCAGTCCCTTCCCTTTTTAACCACTCTCCACAGCTGGTTGACATGAGGACTTTTTTACAGAGGGTTAAAAACAGAGTAACTTTCTCTGCTTAGAGCAAAGAACAGTTTGTGCTTGAATCTGTCAGCTTAAAGGAAATGTTGCTTACATGTGTTTAAATTAAGGCAGGGTTCTGTTTCCTGCCAAAGCACTTGAAAATCACAGCCAAGAATAATCACTTCAAAAATGCATAGTTCTTTAAAGACACAAATTCCTGCTCAAGCCCTTTGGGAAGGGCTGGCTAGTGATTGTCAGTCTGAGCTAAGAGGGAGAAACGTTTGTGGGGGCTTTAACCCTTGCCTGGCTTTCTTTTCCAGTTGTTCCCCACATCACAGATGCCATCCAGGAATGGGTAATGAGGCAGGCACGGATTCCCGTGGATGAAGATGGCATTGAACCCCAAGTTTGTGTGATTGAGGTTTGTAACTTTTAAGAAGCAGGTAGTTTTGTTTCTTGTGTGCAGTAAACTGATCTATATGCATATTTTGCATAATTCTTTACAGAAATGTTTAACTTTGCATGGTATTGGATGGGTTAAAAATTCCCCTTGTTAACTTCACTTTCTCTAATCTTTTGGATTGCAACCTGCCTCATGAGAGCAGCCCCACAGGACCCCAGGGAACGGCTGGAGCTGTGTCAGGGGGAGATTCAGGCTGGAGATCAGGGGAAGGTTCTTCCCCCAGAGGGTGCAGGGGCTCAGTGGATCCCTTCCAGCTCAGGCTATTCTATGAATTAACTTACAGAATTAATTTTTTCTTCCCTGCTGGGTGGAAAACCCTCTGGAAACAGTTGTTTTTCCTCCTCAAAGTGGCAATTCAAGCACAGACATGCGACAGGGAATGGCTCAAGTTAGTGGTGGCAGTTTTCAGTGCATTCATGGAATGTTCTGCTGCCAGAAGGAGGCAGAGGAGGGTGAAGGCTCTGACGCTGCTGAGCTGGCTGCTGGGATATGCTAACACAGGAGAGGGAGCTTGTCACTGAGCCCAGGTCATGGTGACTTGGACTCTGCCAGCAGCTTGGGTGACAATTTCTGTGCCAGGGTCACAAGCCCAGATCTGAGGTACCAAGGAGGCACTTTCTGACAGGGCCTGGGGGGCTCCAGGAATTGTCTTGTATCTGTTTCTGCATGTGTCCACTCTATAGTTCCTATAATTTAAGAGAAATTTTGCTTCTCGGTGCCACCTAATGTTGATAAATCATAATTTTCACATCTAAGTCTTTTCTCTGAAAAGAAAATAGAGGTCAAGCTGATGTTTCTGGAGAGGAGCTGCTCATAGGGGAAGCTGTTTTTGTGGGGAAATGATGAAGGTGAAATAGTACCTGGAGCAGATTGGAGGCTGTGAAAGCAGTGCATATAGCTGGTAAATCCTGGTGCTTTGAGTGGAATACAATCACAGAATATCCTGAGCTGAAGGGAACCCCAAGGATTATTGAGTCCAATCCTTGATGCTGCAGAGACCCCCCCAGCACCCCCAGCCTGGGCACCCCTGGAGCGCTGTCCAAAGGCTCCTGCAGCTCTGGCAGCCTCGGGGCCGTGCCCATTCCCTGGGGAGCCTGGGCAGTGCCAGCACCTCTGGGGGAAGAACCTTGCCCTAAATCCAGCCTGAGCCTGGCCTGGCCCAGCTCCAGCCGTTCCCTGGGTGCTGTCCCTGTCCCAGAGCAGAGATGGGAGCTGCCCCTCGGGGGGAGCTGTGTTGGTGTTGATGCTCCTTCAGGCAGTCAAAGGGATGTGCTGGGGAGGTGTTTGTGTGTTGTTATGTGTATTTTCATGTCTTCAGTGTACACCTTCCCCAGGTGCTGTTTTGGCAGTGACTTTAATGCTCAGTGTCTGTGTGTTCCCAGCTCGGGGGCACCGTGGGTGACATTGAGAGCATGCCTTTCATCGAGGCCTTCCGCCAGTTCCAGTTCAAAGCCAAAAGAGAGAATTTCTGTAACATTCACGTCAGTCTGGTTCCCCAGGTAAGGACCCAAAACATAGAGGTGGTAATATGCTTCTTCCTCAGTCCAAAATTTCCTAAATAGGAGGAAATTTTATTGCTGAAATGATGTATCTCTGTTACTTTTGTATTTCTGTGTATTTATAAACTTCTGCCAGAGATACAGAGATTATATGCTTATGTATTTAAAAAGTCTTACAGGAACTGAACAAGAACTTTTCAGAGGGTTGTAAATGTGTAATAAAAGCTTGGGAGTTGCAGAAATGCAGCACAAACTGGATTTGACAGAGCAAATTGATAATTATGGAGTGCAGATCAATCTTTGTTCTTCCTTTTTCTCCTTCTATCCAGACCAGGTGATTCACAGAGAAAAATTAGAAATACAAAAAGTGTATTAGGTGTTTGGAGGGAGCAGTGGATAAACCTGAGGCTCCCTGTCCCTCTCCTTCCTGCAGTGGGCACATTGGAACTTGGGTTCCTGCTGTTGCTTTTAGTCCTGGGGTTTACATGAGTTTCATGTGAATTATCCAAGAATTGAGTCAACATTTTTAGGAGATGGCTGAGAGTCCTGATGAGGCTGCTGAATCTTTGCTGCTTATCACAATCTGATACACCAACTGCTCTTCTCTGCCCAGCCAAGCTCGACAGGGGAGCAGAAGACCAAACCCACCCAGAACAGTGTTCGTGAGCTCAGAGGTCTCGGGCTCTCCCCAGATCTGGTAAGGTTTGTGTTGCACGGCTTTGATTGTAAAAATCTGGCATGTTGCAACAGCACTCGTGTCTAAGTAATGCTTAAGTTGAGAGCTCTTGTATAGTGGTGATAAATAAGGAAAGAGGAATGGAGTTGTGGGGTTTTTTTCTCAAATCACAAGAGATGGCTCTTTAAGAGGTTTGTTTTGTGAATGCCTGAGTATTTCTGTTCTGCGTCACAACCCTGATGTTGCTGCTCTGTTAGATTGTTTGCAGGTGCTCCACTCCACTGGATACCTCAGTAAAAGAAAAGATTTCCATGTTCTGTCATGTTGAACCAGAACAGGTAAGGATTGCTGTCTGTGCTTCCTTGCAGTAAATGCTGGAGCTGTTTGTCAGATGCTGAGTTTGTCTGAGTGCAGCAGTTGTAGCTCTGTGTTCTGGTAGCTGCATAATTCATTTGCTGCTTTGTCTTACCTCCCTTCCTGACACATGGACCTGTTGCTAAACCATTTCTTTTTGCATCAGCACCCAGGTTTTCTTGTAAGGTAAGAGAATTCTATGGAATCCAAGGTGATTTCTGAATCAGTTTTGACCTTAATTATACTTCCACATCCCTTCTGTGAAATAGAAGGATGATATTTCCCAGTGTTTAGAGGTGAAAGGATTGCCCAAAATCAGTTTTAAAGGGTATGTGACTGTTCTTCATACACAGCTCTTTTCACAGTATTATTCTTCTGCCTAAGAATTCTTGAGGAGAGTTTTCACACTGAGGTTGGAATGGTGCTTTGGAGAAGCATTGCTTCACCTGAAGGTTATGATATGCACAAATTCCATGTTTGCACGATTCTTTCTATACTGAGACTCATAAAACATTCTAAGGTGGACCTTGGAAAATAGTCAGAAGTATGTAGGCTGAGTATTAGCACTTTCCAATCCAGCTGGAGCTCGAAAAATGTTGTCTTTTTGTGAAAGACTTGAGTATAACTTCACAATCCTAGTTTCTGTCAAGTAATTTTTATTAATCTGCTCTATAGCAAGACCAAACTTCAGTCCTGCAATTTCAGGCACTGCACTGCTGTGCTTATCTGCAATAATGGCAATAATGTTGATATGTCATCAATAAAATATCTACCTCTTGTTGGCCAGGAATTCAAAATAATTTGGTTTCCAGGAAGTTTAATGCAGCTTTGACTGCTTTGCACTTGGATTGAGAAGTAAACAGCACCGAGGGTAAAAGAGGAATGTGTGCAGTCAAGGAGGTTTGACTGGTGTAATGTTGAACTCTGCTTTCACTTGAGTCAGTAGAAATGAGGATTTTTAAAAGGTTTTTACCTGTGTGTTTTGGATCATTAAAGTGCAGATTCATTATTAATGGACTGGTGACAGTTGTCCTGAGCCATCTTTTCCTATTTCAGTGAGTAGTTTCTCCTCATTGACCTTAGAATTCTCTGCTCATACTTGTGTAATCCCCAATTTGATGAGGGGCACCCTGTAAAGTGTGTTGCTGTATTGGGAAATCACAGATTTCCCTGGGTTTCAGACTGGGAGCCCTGGTGAAGAGGGGGAAGCTGTGCCTGTGGCAGTTTGACTGTAGCTTCACTTGGGATTCTGTATCACAGGAGTCTCTCTGGAGTGTTCTTTGAACTTTGCTGTGTGCTGCTCACATAATGTGCTGGGCAGCTGACTCCTGCTGCTGGGTTATTGTGTTAGAGCCCTTCCCAAGGGGCTCCAGGGAGCAGCAATGCCTTGGAACTGCTAAAGATGGCTTTTCCAAGCATAAGGAAACCAGTTTTACTGATATGTTATGTTATTCAACATGTTACTGCCTGGAAGTTTAGGTGCTCATATGGTTTTCTGCTGGAGACAGGAACACTGAATATCTTGGTAAAAGTGATTGTACTGTGTGCACTGTGTTTTAATGACACCCTTATTTTGTGAACAGGTCATTTGTGTTCATGATGTCTCCTCTATCTACCGGGTTCCTCTGTTGCTAGAGGAGCAGGGAGTTGTGGACTACTTCAGGCACAGGCTGGACCTGCCCATCGAGAGGCAGCCCAGGAGGATGCTCATGAAGTGGAAGGAGATGGCTGACAGGTGAGCTGCACTGCAGCACACTCCAGGGTTGCTTTCTGTTACTGGTTGTGTGAGATGATGAGTGTTATTTCCTGTTCCTCAAGTGTTCTCACATGCTCACGTTGTTTTTTCCCTTTTGCTCAGAGCCCCATCCAAACTTTGAATGTTTCCAAGGAAACATTGGATTTCCAAGGTGGGGGATCCACAGCTCATCTCCTCAACCTGTGCCACTGCCTCACCACTCTCATTGTACAAAATTTCATCCTTATATCTCCCCTCTTTTAGATTAAAACCATACCACTTGTCCTGGCACAACAGACCCTACTAAACAGTGTCCCCATGTTTCTTATAAATCCTCTTATTGGAAAGCTGCCATAAAGTCTCTCTGGAGCTTTTTCTTCTTCTGGCTTAACCACCCCAATTCCCTCAGCCTTTTCCCATAAAAAATCCTGCGAGATAAACTTAGTGAGATCCTTATCTTATGTTGGATACACATCTTATGTGTACTGTCTGAGTCAAACCAGCCTGAATTAATTAAAAGCTGGACAGTTCTGCCCTCCCTTTTTACTGAAAAACCTCTCAGTAACATTACAAAGTGTTCAGATCCCTTTGTAGCTATATGGATGTGTCAGGAGTGCCAATAAATAATATTTCTGAGTGTGCTTTTAGGCAAGTAAGAGAAATGTTTGGTGCCTGTTCTGAGATTTCTTGGGCACTGTTTTTTTTTTCTTTTGAGGAATAGACTCAATGTGCCTGGGGAAACAGTGAATAGAGCCTTTTCAGAAAGGGCTTGAATGTCAACCGAAGCCTTAAATGTATTTGTTCTTATAAGAAATTAATTTCCAGGATCTAGGCTAAAAATCTAGATGTAGAATCTGAAGATCTAGATGCTTTCCTTTATTTCTGTGCCTGACATAAGCCAGCCCTGTCAATAACATTTCCTCTTGGTGGGGAAAGCCCTTGGTCACCAGCTGGGCTGAAGGTATTTAGCAGTTCTGAGAGAAACTTGAAGCAAACTCTTGGCATGAGGTGTGAATTCTGTGCTGCCAGGTGCTGGGGATGGAAAGTGTAGGCAGCACAGCCTCAGGACTCCAGAAATGCTTTCTGTGTTTGTAGCTGCTGATGTGAGCTCAGCAGCAGCGTGGGAAGATGCTGTGCAGTACAAACATATGCCAAACTGCTTTGATCCTCTCCTAGGAGTTCACTGCAGCCTTTGAATCTAACACAGCTTCCTGAAAAGGCACTTTGGATCTGCTCAGAATGGCTTTGCATCATCAGGAGAGATGAGTTAATTTATATGTGGCTTTCTGCAACTGTTTTCCTCAGTCATTGTTTTGGTTTTGATCTCGCTTTGATGTTTCTAAATCATAATTATTATAAAAGGTCACACTTCCAAAGACATCAGCTCAGTTGGACAGACAGGAGAGCACAGCTGTTCCTTGAAAAGCTGAACATGGAATTGAAGAATGGAGAATGGGTGTGATTCCCATCCCTCTCCTGCTGCTGCTGGAATAACCTGTGTGTTCTGGTGTTCTCTAGGTACGACCGTCTACTTGAAACATGTTCCATTGCACTCGTGGGCAAATACACCAAATTTTCTGACTCCTACGCATCTGTCATCAAAGCCCTGGAGCACTCTGCCCTGGCCATCAACCACAAACTTGACATTAAGGTAGGGATGGGTCTGTACCTGGGGAAAAAACTCCCCCAGTCCCACTTCCACCTACAGGGCTGCCCATCCTAATTCAGATTTTCACAAAGCCATAGACAGAAAGGGAGAAGTGATTCAGTCAGTGAACATCCAAATTGTCCTTGCTTTAAAAGAGCTGTTTTGATCACAACAGCATTCAAACTGCTGTTACCAGGCCTAATCCAGCTGCAGAACAAACCAGCCTCTCCTGAGAGCTGTCTGGAGTGGATGGAAACTCCTCAGTGCTCAGCATTGTGCTGCTCTGGTTTTATGATGCTCCTGCCTCAGGCTTTATTAAGGTTTTCATGCTTGTTTGGCTGCACATCTTGGTCATAGCTGGATGCTCTGAAGAGGTGAAATACATACCTATTGCCAGAAATTTTATTTTCATTTCAGTAGACTTCTAAATGTCCAGCAGTTTCATGGTGTCAGTGAGCCATGGAGATAAGTGTTTTTAACTGTACTGATCTAGGTGGGGGTTTCCTTTCAACTTCCAAAATCATTAGAGGTGAAAGTAAGCAAAACAAGTTAAGACTGGTGAAGTGCAAACCCTGCACAAGCATCTGTGGTGTTCCCTGGCCCAGCTGTGTCAGAGTGGCTCAGAGGTGCAGTGAGCACGGGGATCTCAAGCTAAAGAACTGAGTAGCTGGAGTTAGTCAAAGAGCTGATTGGTAGCTTTGCAACTTCTTAAAAAAAAAAAAACAAAAGAAAAGAAGGATACAATGGTTCTTTTAAAGGGTTAGCAGCCTGACAGAATATCCAGAAGTTGAGGTACTGGAATACTGGAGATGAGAAAATGGAAAAAAAAAAGGAGTTTATTTTTCCACTGTCATAAGACCCTTTAATTACAGCAGCCTGTGTTTCACCATATCGTATTTCTTCCTCAGTGCCTCTTGAGGAAGCTGTTTATTTGATGAGAGAGGTGTTTATTTCTGCTCTCTGGGCGTGGTGCTTTGTGTCTGCACAGCCCCATGTTCCCACCTTGCTGTGCTGCATGAACACCTCACATTTAACATTACTCAGGGGCTCGGTGTCTCAGAGCTGCAGAGAGGGGAGGACAGAAACCATGGGTTCTGTTTGTGCACTGAGAGTAGGGTGGTGAGGAAAACAGTTCTGTTGGCTAACAGATGGGAAATCAGCCCAGAAATAAACTTTATTCATTAGGAAACAAATCCAGGAGAAATGATGCTATCTTAATTTAATGAGAATTCAGGAGGTCCTGTACACTCTAGTGGCAATATCTCATAATGTTATTTTTGTTTTTTTGGGGATTTCTTCCCAGTACATTGACTCTGCTGACTTGGAGCCAGACACTCTGCAGGAGGAGCCTGTGCGCTACCACGAGGCGTGGCAGAAGCTCTGTGGTGCTGAGTAAGTTCTGCTGTGTGTCCCTTTCCTTGGAGAATGTCTGATAAACCAGCTTTGGAATTCAAGGCCTCACTGGAGGCTGTTCTCAGCACGCTCTGACAAGGCCCCAAACGCCTCTGGGGCATTTAGGATAAGTTGTTAAATGGAGAATTATTGAATTAGTGAGGGAGGTGGTGAAAGGCAGCAGTGGGGGAAGTGGTTGTGCTGGTGAGGATATGCACACCTGCATGATCAGCTGGAAACAGAGAGAGAAAATCAGGAGAAAGGAGAGGTGAAGGCTGTTAAAGCCAGAGTAAGAATGAGAGCTGTAAATGGGGTAACAAGTCAGAAATGAAGTGAGAGGGGGAGAAGCTTCAGTGTGCAGAGGAGTGCCAGGAGTTAGCACAAAGCCAAGAGCAAGTGGGGCCTGTTATCCCTCAGGGCTGCGGGGTTGGAGTGAGATCAGAAGAAAGAACCTCCTGCAGAGTTTGGTGTTGGGACAGCCTGACACTGCAGTGTGGTGTACAGCTTCCTCAGCGTGGGCCAGGCTGGGGGATGTGTGTGCAAACCTCTGGTGCTGGGTGTGTGAGTCCCACAGCATGAACCATTGCAGTATGGTACCCTGCAGTATATTTGGGATCTCTTTGGGAAGGTAAAACTGGCATTTATAAAATATTTCCCTGTAAATTCTGCTTTATGTGACAGCTCAAGTGCTACAGCCAGGCCTTGCCTCCTTCAGAGCCTTTTTCAGGGGGGAGGTCCTGCAAGCCTGAGATTTTGTTGGGGGGTGATCTGTGGGTGTGTGGTTTGGGGCAGCCACGCTGATGGAATCATTTCATCCTCATGCAGCGGAGTTCTGGTTCCTGGTGGATTTGGTGTCCGAGGGACAGAAGGCAAAATTCAAGCTATTTCCTGGGCAAGGAAACAGAAAAAACCCTTCTTAGGTGAGAAACATGTTTCATCCATACGAAGTAAAGCAAAGGAAAGGAGGCTGAACCTGCAGCAGGAGCTGCCCTGATTTTCACTGGTGTCTGGGGTGAGCAGGTTTGCAGGCAGCTGTCTGAGGAGGGCACAGATCTGTGCTCAGCTGAGCTGGGGTTGCAGCCTCATCCCTGCTGAGCTCTGGAGTTGTCAGAGTTGGCTGGGATGTGCTGACAAGGAGTCTGTAATGAGGGTTTAGCAGTCTGGGGATGTTTCAGATCAGGCTGTGCTGAGAATACCTGACTGCATTTCAGTCAGGTGTCTGTGGTGAGAAACTGAACTGGTGTGTGAGCAGAGGGGATGGGAAAGGGAGTGAAGTAAAGCTTGTCAGGACCACAGACCCTAAATTCCAGTCAAAAATCTGCCTCATCCGGGTTTTCCTCTGACTCAGGACACTCTGTGAAGGTGTGTGTGCTTTGCAACATGGGCTCAGAGGTCCTTGTCCTGCCCTGATCCATGTCCTGCCTTCCTTTCCACAGGAGTCTGTTTGGGAATGCAGTTGGCGGTGGTGGAGTTTGCTCGCAGTGTCCTTGGTTGGCAAGGTAATGGCACAAAACCCTTCCTGCTTTGGGTCATTTCTTGGGTTCCTTGAGTAGTGCCTGTGGTTTTTTTTAGATACCTGTGATTTAAAATTTTTCATAGGTAGATTTAATTTTTTTTACCTAGACCTGTAAAAATCCCTGTCTCTTTTGCTAATTCCAAGTAAAAAGAGCAATTTCTTAATCCTGTTTAAATAAAACTCAATGGAATAAGTCATGCTTATAATGACAGAAAGCTTCCTACTGCTCAACATGAGGTTCTTAGCTCCTGAATGAAACACCCTGGTGGCCTGTGTGTGCTGGGCATCCCAAATTCCTGCTGCAGGCAGTGGGAATGAAGCCCAAAAAGCAGTTCAGCCAGCCAGCAGCTACAGCTCCTTCAGTGAGTGGGGCTTGTGAGCCCCACTGCTCAAATTGAGCAGATCCCTGTGGACACACTCCCTTCAGAGTGCTAAATTGAGTTCTCAGCCTGACTCTTGCTTCTCTCCAGTAGTGAGGGTGGGGAAAAAGGTCTTTCTGAGACCACTCTGCTCCTTTCCCCCTTCCCTGCCTTTGTTTCTGTGTTTGAAGCTGTTGAATGTGTGTTTTTCCTGGGTTGTCCTAAGACTGCAGCCTTCAAAACTGATACCAAACAGTGCTGCCAGCCCTGTTCCTGCTGCCTGGGGTGTTGTGTGCCTGAGGGGGGCTCAGCACAGCTGGGGATGAGGAGCAGCCCTGGGGAAGGTCCTGTAGGTGATGCCACGGTGTGAGGGTGTTTGATTGCTGAACCTTACATTGCAGATGCGAACTCAACAGAGTTTGACCCCAAAACTTCTCATCCAGTGGTGAGTTTATGGTGATTTGCTTGTGATATCCTTACTAGACTCTGCACATCCCTGGGCATGACTGCCAGGAGAAACTGTGGCTGCCCCTGGATCCCTCAGGGTGTCCAAGGCCAGCCTGGGACACTGGAAGGTGTCTCTGCCATGGTAGGGGTGGGATGAGCTTTAAAGTCCCTTCCAACTTGATCTGTTGTGTGATAGCTACAGACAGACCTGAATTGCTGGGAACATTTGTGGGAGGCTCTGTGTTTCTGGTCCAGGGTCCACCATATAATGATTGGCTTCTGCTATAATTTAAAATGCTTTTTTAATTCTGTTATAATTTAAAATACTACTCAAAGTGAGGAAGTTAACAAAAACCAGCTATGGTGTTATTTATCAAAGAGCAAGCAATTCTGATTTGGGGGTTTTGTTTCCCTCAATTTGCTTGCTTGTTTAACATACAATTCAGTAAACAGCACAGTACTGGTGTGTGCAGTCTGTGTAAACTCTGACTGAGGCCATTTCCTATGGGGGAGTTCCCTGAATATCCACAAACCTCCCAAATGTACTGAACAGCTCAGCCGGCTCACCTAGTTCTGTTGGTCTGTGTTGCCAAGACAGAGTTCCTTGGGCTGCTTTCCTTGGATTTTTGCATGGATACTGGTGGGATATTTTTCCTTTAATGTGTCAGAGTCTGCCTGTTATTCCTCCCTGATTCTCACCTCCCTCTGAATTCTTTCCACAGGTCATAGACATGCCAGAACATAATCCTGGGCAGATGGGTGGGACAATGAGGCTTGGCAAGAGAAGGACACTGTTCCAAACCAAGAATTCAATCATGAGTAAGGCCCTTCTTCCCTCTTCTGGAAATGTTTCCTGGGAATGGCTTGCATGTATGGTGGGATGGGGAAGTGAGACCTGGGAATGTGGAAGCATTCTTGAATGGGTGTTCACATTCTGGTGGGGAATGGGGATCAGGGAGTTTGATCCCCTCCAGAAGTGGCAGATTCTGAAGGATGCAGATCAAATGAATGTGTTAAAAGCTGTGATCACTGCTCTAAGGAACATCTTGCTTCTGCTGCAGGGAAGCTGTATGGAGATCATGATTTCTTGGAAGAGAGACACAGACACAGATTTGAGGTAAAAATGCTCATGTAGGTATTGAGCTTTCCTGTGTAATCCAGAGACAGGATTACACAGGAGATCATGGTTTGTCTTGCTTCTGGTTTTCTAGGTCAATCCAGAACTGAAAAAGTATTTTGAAGAGCAAGGTCTGAAGTTTGTGGGGCAGGATGAGGAGGGAGAGAGGATGGAAGTGGTTGAGCTGGAAGGTGAGTCCTTAAGCAGTTGGTTTGTGGGTGTGGGATGGACAAGGGAAGGTAGAGGGTAATGGAGCAGGTTTTCATGTGGGAGCCATTCAGACTGTCTCAGAATGATTCCATCCATAAAGTAATGGTAAAAATAAAATCCCATGTCCCTCTGCATTTATGAACAAAAGGCATGGACATTATACTTCCCCATCATCAGCATAATCAGGATTTCACCTGCAGCTCAGCTTGAGAGACTTGATGTGAATGTTTTGTTTGTTCCTCTCAGAGCATCCTTTCTTCGTTGGTGTCCAGTATCACCCTGAGTTCCTCTCCAGGCCCATCAAGCCATCACCCCCATACTTTGGGCTCCTCCTGGCATCTTCAGGGAGACTCACCCACTACCTGCAGAAGGGCTGCAGGCTCTCCCCCAGGTGGGTTGAAGACAGAGCCCAGTCAGAGCTGTCACAGGACAGCCTTGGAGCATCCTCTTGGTGCAGAGTTCCTGGGGGTAACTTGGTATTGCACCACCCCTTCTTTCCCCTCTTCTTTTGAAAGCTCTGGTGTGTTGAGGCTGATTGTGGGGTCACAGGCCTGCAGAGTGGCCCTGGCTTCAGGGGGAGATCTGCAGCCTTGGCTGTCAGACAGGGTCTTTGGGGAAACTGAGGCTGGGCCTGCTCTTTTACATGACTGGAGACCTCATGGGTTTTTCCCTACATTGCTCAGACAAGTCCCACTTACAGGCTGGTCCATAAGAAACTTGTTCTGGTTTAAAGAACAGGCCCTGGTGGTTGCAGCCTCATTTTTTTCCCCTGGTGACTTCAGCTTTCTTTGTTTCACTTTGCAAAGCAAGTGGTGTTTTGGGTGGATTTAATGGTGCAGTCACTTGGTGCTGCTTTTCCCCAGTGCCTGCAGTTCTGTTTGGCACTTGGGACTGAGCAACAATTAACAACCAATTGGTCCTGACCTGTTCTCCTCCCCCTAGAGAACACCGAGGGGTTGCTGAGTGCTGACAGGCACTAAACAAAACCCAGAGTGAATGCAGAGGAGGATTAGCAGTGCCTGTACCAAACCCAGGGAAATGCAAAGCCAGAAGGGAAGTGTTGGCTTTGGGGGTTGAGCTGCAGTGCAGCTGCATCATGGGATTCCTGAGCAGTGCTCAGGTGTGGTCCAGAAGAGTTTTGTGTGTGAGGGACTCTCATTTCAATTCCTCCAAGGGTTGAGGGATATTTCAGTTCTCTGCTTTTGCACATTTGAGTTTGAAATGGCTCCTTGCCAGCAGAGGAGCCAAACTTTTCCCTGGGCTGCAGCATCCCACGTTAATTATCAGTCCTTAAAGCACCTTAATTATCAGTCCTTAAAGCACTTGTGCTCCCTAACCCCAAATCTTTTATCCTGCAGGGACACCTACAGTGACCGCAGTGGCAGCAGCTCTCCTGACCTGGAGATAACAGAGCTGAAGTTCCCTTCAGCAAATCATGACTGATTCCTGGTAATGTTTAATGATCTCAGCATCTTCCTTTTGGAAAAAAAAACCCTCTTGCCCAGTCTTTGCTCCTGGCATCTGATTTCTGCATTATTTGGTAGAAAGCTGGCACGCCATGAGGTGATGTGGGTGGTGTGTAACAGCTGGGGTTGGCTGTCCCCTGAGCAAAGTGACACACAATAAAATACAAATACACACAGGGGAATTCAGGGTTGGATTCAGGTAAAAGCACCAGTGGAGCACACACTCCTGAAAATGGGGGCAGAGCTGAACAATGGCTTCCTGGGTTTAGGAAATTCAATATTTTGCAGTCCCTCACCATTAAAGAACATCTTGGAAGTATCCATTGTGTCCATTTCCTGGGACAGCAGTTCCTGTCAGACCCAGGGCTCAGCCTCTGGTCTGTGAGGGCTGCAGGTGTTACAGGGATGTGAAAACTGGATGTACACATCCTAAAACCTGGCACTCAGACTGCACCAGCAGAACAGGCACACTTGAAATTTGCATTCTCCCTCTGTGCATCATGGATGTGACACCTGCCCCTGCCCTGGTGTGTGTGGGGGCTCTGCAGGAGCTGAGCAGCACCTGCACACAGCTCTGGGCTCCACTGCTGAGTGCCAGGGCCTGCTGTCAGACTCTGCCTCCAGTGCTGTGCAGTTGCAGCCTGTGGCTCTTCCCTGTCAGTAATTCCTGCTCCTTTTCTCTCTCCCTCTCCAGGTGTGTCCTTGCTGCAGAGAGGAGTCTCCATTAGGTTTTCCAGGTGTTCTTACAGCAGTAGCTTCAACACCCTCAGCTTTGGGCTTTCCTAACTTACGGGTTTATAATTTTCATTCTGAGATCCTATCTCTTCCTCAGCTCTTCTGTCCTTCCTTTATTTCCTATATAGATCTTGGTTATCTGTGGAGGAGAGCAACCAGAGGCCCCTCAGACTTCCTTCAGTTGCACCAGCTTGGAGGGCAAAGCAAACTGGGGTGTGGGATTTGCTGTGTTGAGGGGAATGCCATGGCACACATCCTTCCCAGTGCAGGGAGTGCTCGGGCGCTTGGACACTGACACTGGAGTTGCTTTCTCCAGTCTTCTTGCTCCTCCTCAGTCTTTACTTACTGATGAAATTATGGATGGCACAAGATTTGGGGGCTGGCTTAGTGTCTGAGCTGGGCAGCTTCATGCAGCCTTCTTGGTTTGGGTTTTTTATTTTTTTTCAGGGAAAAGGGATGATTTTTGGTTTATTTTTTTTTTTTCAGTAGCATTTGCAAACCTTTGGCACCGGTGCTCTTGGTGCATTCATTGCCATTATGGATTTGTAGCCAGGAAGATCTTCCTGGCACAGTGTTACTCTGGAACTCTGTGTCACTGCAGGGATGTGATTAACTGGGATCAGGTTGGGGGAGCAGGAGGAGGAGGCTGCCAGGGAAACCCTGACCCGAGGGGTCCTGTGAGCCCTCGCTGTGCCAGCGCTCCTGGAGCTGGGAAACTCCGACCCCTTGCATCAAGGGGGAGGTGAGAACAGAGAGAACCACTGAACCACTTCCACTGCTGCCTTGAGCTGTGTCCCTGGCCTGGGGCACAGCAGCTCCTGGTGCTTTTTCATGGATTTGAAGTGGAGCCTTTTGTTGCCTTTTTGTCCACGCTGGGTTTGCGTGTGCTGTGCTCCTGCGGTTCCCAGGGGCTGTTCCTGCTCACCCTCCCCTCTGCTGCCTGCCTTGGGTGGTGGGCAGTGCTGAGGGGGCTGAGCTGCTGCCATGGAACAGCCTGTGTGGCCTTTGGTGACTGAGGAAAGGAAGGAGGTCAGTCTGTCTGTCTGTCTGTGATTTTGCACACTCAGACTTCAGCAGCTCCCTGGAGTTTGAGGGGAGAGCACGGTCAGCCCTGGCTGAGCCCTGGAACCAAACCCTGTCCTGTCTCTCCTCAGTGATGTCCCCAGCCCCCCCTTGCTTTAGTCCTCAGTTTTAGATATTCCCTGTGAAGCTGCTGTGAGCCTGGAGAGCTTGGAGCATTCCTGGTGTGACAATTCCAGCTGTTGTGCAGGAATTACGGAGTTGCAGTGCTCTGCTACTGCCCAGTCTTGCCCTGGCCTGGCTGCTCCTGGGGCACGATGAGATCCTGTGTTTTTTAATTCTGAAATGTTTGTTTTGGGCTAAACTGTGCAACTGACTCTGTCATTAAATGCTCATTTTTAACAAATTGTGTAAGGAGTCCTGAGCTTGTTCTGTTCCTGCCTGCTGTGAGGGAAGGAAATGACTGGAGCACAAAACAAACTGCCCAATCCTGAATCCATCATCTCTAAGCAAGCAAAAACTTGTGAGCTGCATTCAGAGGGTTTAGACACAGCTCCAAAGTCTGAAGTTACAGAGCTTCCTTCCAGCAGTGGGGAAACCTGGGGAAGCTGGGCTGAGCCTGCAGGCTTTGCAGGGCAGAAAATGGTTCCAGGGGCTTTGAGCTGCCCCAGAGGGGTTTGTCCCACCCCCCTTCCCCACAGCTGGGAGTGTTTCTTGGTGCAGGATGTGCAGGACCAGGCCCATGGTCAGAGCTGTATCCCTGGGGTGATGTGGGGCTGTCACTGCCACCACTGCTCTCCCCAGAGAGAGAACCCTGGCTCTGGGTTCAGAACAGCCCCCCTGGGACAAGTCCTGGGAGCTCCTGAGTGCTTCCTGTCCCCACTGCCTGTGAGGAGAGGGAAGTGCTGTCCCCTTTGACCCTCCAGCACTGGGGCTGGGCTGTCCCCTGCTCCCTGCTGGGCCCTGGCTGCTCCCAACTTCCAGCTCCTCATGGGAGAGGAGAACTGGGACCAGGGCCAGGCCTCAGCACCCCCAGGTGCCCAGCCCAGGCAGGACTGGGCTGTTCCTGCTGTCCAACCCCAGGGTTTGCTGGTCTCACAGCAGCCCTGGGCCTGCTGGAGCTGGGCTGCTGCACCTCAGTGGGATGAGGAGCTCTGCTTGGTGCCCACCTTGAGCTGCTGTGCCTGGGGGTCACTCCAGGGCTCAGTCCCGGGGCAGTGCCCACTGCCCATCCCTGTGCTCCCCCCAGCCAGGGCTCAGCCCCAGCTCAGTGCACAAACAGCAGAGAGGAACTTGGTATCCTTTTATTTATAAACAAATCAACGTAAAATAAGTGCAGAGGAAAGCACTGGCTGACCCTGCCGGGGCCTGGCTGCAGCGGGGCCGGCTCAGCCTGGGGGCTCTGGGGCTGTGCTGTGAGTGAGGGGCTCTGAGCAGCCAGAGCCCCCAGCCCCAGCCTGTGCTGTGAGTGAGGGGCTCTGTGAGCAGCCAGAGCCCCCAGCCCCAGGCTGTGCTCAATGAGGGGCTCTGAGCAGCCAGAGCCCCCAGCACTGGGCTGTGCTGTGAGTGAGGGGCTCTGTGAGCAGCCAGAGCCCCCAGCCCCAGGCTGTGCTGTGAGTGAGGGGCTCTGTGAGCAGCCAGAGCCCCCAGCACTGGGCTGTGCTCAATGAGGGGCTCTGTGAGCAGCCAGAGCCCCCAGCCCCAGGCTGTGCTGTGAGTGAGGGGCTCTGAGCAGCCAGAGCCCCCAGCACTGGGCTGTGCTGTGAGTGAGGGGCTCTGTGAGCAGCCAGAGCCCCCAGCCCCAGGCTGTGCTCAATGAGGGGCTCTGAGCAGCCAGAGCCCCCAGCCCCAGGCCAGCAGCACAGGCTGCGCTGTAGGACAAAAAGCCATTTGCCTTTTTATTACTTTGCGGTTTGGGGTATTTTTTTAAATTTTTTTTTTTTTTTTGCAACTTTGCCCCTTAGGGGTAAACCTGACTCAGTGCAAGAGCCTGGAGGGTTGGTCACCACGTCCTGCTGCTGGCCAGGCCCTCGAGGCTGCAGGGGAGGGGGTGAGCTGAGGACAGGAGAAGGAAGTGCTTGGAGTGGAGATTCTGTCCCAGCCCTTTGGTCACTGCAGAGGAAGCGTGTGTGTGTGTGTGTGTGTGTGTGTGTGTGTGTGGGCACACACTGGGGACAGCCCTGTCCTGTCCCAGCTCAGGCCAGGCTGGTGCTGGTGATGCTCTGGGCAGCCCCGAGCTGCAGCTGCTGTCCAGGGCACAGCTGCTGGCTCTGCTCCCAACATTCCTCTGCAGCTGCAGAAACGTGTCTGGGACCACGGGAACCGCTCAAGTGCCATCAAAAATAAATACATTAAACTGCCTGAGACCAACAGGTGCCTCGGGAAGGGCAAAGACCAGACCCAAAACCTCGCACACGCTGAGCAGGGACAGACCAAAACTCTAGAGGAGCAGGAGGGCCCCTGGGAAGACAAACCTTAGCAGCTCTGGCTAAAAATCACCAAGAGCTGTAAGTTCAACACAGGTAGAAAAATCATCTCATTGTTTCAAACAGACAACTCCTTAGTAAAAAAAAAACTTCCAAAAAAACCCAAACCACCAAAATTAAAAAAAAAAATAGGTGGGAAGGATCAGCCGAGTCTTGCAGCATCCAGGCAGTGTCCAACACCAGCCCAGGGCCATGCCAGGTCAGTCCCACTCCTCAGCTCTCCCAGCTCGCTCCACGCTCCCACACGGCCTCCCCAGCCTGGAATAAACGTGAAACCTTCCACGGCTGGCCCGGTGTGCCCGGCTGGGGCCGGGGCAGGAGCTGGGGGCAGGCAGAGCCGGGCGCATGGGCTCCCCCAGTGTGGAGGACGGGGCTGGCTGCTCCGAGCTCCGAGCTCGCCGTGGTGGCACAGGGCTGAGGGCAGACTGGGGGCACCGAGCCCCTCGAGGCTGGGCAGGCTCAGTGCCCAGGGCCTGCCCCAGCAGGCACGGCTGGAGCAGGAGGAGCCGAGGCAAACACCCGGTCCCCACGGGCACCGCCTGCAGCGCTGCTCCAGCCGGGGGAGCAGCACCGTGAGCCCAGGGAGGAGAGCTGGCAAGGGACGCTCCAACACCCACAGCTCGAGTCTGGGGCAAAGCCCAGCTGTGCCCGGCTCCTCCTGGCCGGGCCCGGGGGCACGGGAGTGTCCGGCGGCGGCAGAAGGGGTGTGTGCATGCGAACCTGTCGGCAGGTGAGCGCGGGTGGGGACAGCCGGGAGCTTCCAGGATCCATCCGGCCAGCAGTCCTCTCAGAACTTGCCTTGCTTTAGCTTGTCGATGTGGTAAGTGAGCTTCAGGGCTGGCCCCAGCTTCAGCCCCATGTACTTCATCATCATGTCACTCCGCAGCAAGAGCAGGGCTTTCCCGTCGATCTCCTGCAGGGATGAAGGGCACTGCTTGTGATGGCACCAAAATGCAACAGCAGGGCTGGGTGTGAGAGCCCTGCTCAGCAGCATCCCAGTATGGACACCCCAGTAGGGACATCCCAGTATGGATATCCCAGTATGGACACCCCAGTATGGATATCCCAGTATGGATATCCCAGTATGGACACCCCAGTATGGACATCCCAGTACGGATATCCCAGTATGGATATCCCAGTATGGACACCCCAGTATGGACATCCCAGTATGGATATCTCAGTATGGATATCCCAGTATGGACAGCAGTATGGACATCCCAGTATGGACATCCCAGTGTGGACATTCCAGTAGGGACATCCCAGTATGGACACCCCAGCAGTGACATCCCAGTAGGGACATCCCAGTATGGATATCCCAGGATGGACATCCCAGTATGGACACCCCAGTAGGGACAGCCAGTATGGATATCCCAGTATGGACACCCCAGTATGGACACCCCAGTATGGATATCCCAGTATGGACATCCCAGTGTGGACAGCACACCCACCCTGCTGAGCCATGTGAGTGATGGGAATTCTGCTGGCTGATCAACATCCAGGAGCCATTCCCAGCACTTCCTGAGGGAGGTGGGGAGGAAGGGCAAGGGAGGTTTCACTGGCAGGGGAGTGACAGGGGCAGTGGCAATGCAGGGCAGCAATTGCTCACTCCAGGGCACTGTCATCCCAGCACAGGGGGAATCTGGCAGAGGATGTGGCCATGCTGACAGCCCTGGCTGAAGATGGAGGTTAGGGAACAGATCCCAAACCCCAAAGAGCCTGTGCTCTGTGACTGGTGATTCTGTGCTTGATATCAGGAAAAATTTATTTCTTGAAAGGGGAGAGATGGCTGAAATCACCATCCCTGAAGTGTTTGAAAAATGTAGATGTGGCACTTGGGAAAATGGTTTAGTGGTGGGGGAATGTTGGACTGTATGACCTCAGAGGGCTTCTCCAACCTGAATGATTCTGTGGTTTTATTTCTGGAGCTCCACAGCACAGTCCCAGCCACTGGCAGTGCTGGAGCTCCTCATCCCCACTGGGGGTGATTCCAACACAGCAGCTTTCAAAGCATCTGATCCTTTACAGCAGAGCCAGATGTGTCCCTCCTGAGATGAAGGAGGGGATGGATCATGAAGCTTAGAACAACCAGAAAACAGCTTTGTACTTGGCATTTGTGGAAGTCTGCCCGTTCCTTGCAGCACTCCTGTCCATGACCCAGTCCAGGCTGGGTGCAGAGCTTTGCACTGGACAGTTTTCCATGAAGAAAATGTTAATTGGCTTGTAAATGAAAAATGAAACCTCAAACAACACAAAATCCTGTCCTTTGTCAATGCTCAGTTGCTTTCAGGTTGGTGAGATCTCCAGGGATCTCCAGTACCACGTTTGATCTGTTTCTCCCTTCCACAGATGAAAGCAAGTTCCTCCTCAGGACTGACAATCCAGAGCACTTCTGTCCCTTGGCAGCTTTTCAGAATTAAAACAAACATTTCTCAATTGTAAGAGAAATTGTGTTTCTAAAATAAAACAAATTCAAAAAAGAAGTGTTGGGTCAGCCCAGCCTGGAGCAGGACACGGTGCTGGGTGTTTGCTCCCACTGCTCTTCATGAGCAGCACCAGAACATGGACTTTACCACAAGGCAGAGGGCTCAGGACATGCAGCTGCCAGACCTCTCCTGTAGCTGTGATGGTACAAACTCCACACTGTCTGCAGCTGTTTTACACCTACACATGTGCACCAGGATCAGAGCCTCAGTAACTCCCTGTTACTGGAGCTGAGCAGCAACGCACTCTGAATCCCACTTGGAACGTGTTTCTTGCCAGGAGAAGTTTGCCATGAGTTGAGTATAAAGTCCAGGAGGAGCAGAGTTTACAGCACTGGGATTCACTGCAGATTCACCCAGAACCCTGAGGGGTTCTGATGAGGATCCAGACAGGGCATGAGCAGGATTTATGAGGATCTTTTTATTAAGCACAAAACTCCATCTCAAGTGCTGCCGTGTTCCGACTGCTGGATTTTGTTTGTGTGATTTTCCCCCTCCCAGGTGTAACCCACACATCTGTACATGGCACTCACATGTTTTCTGAAGAGGTCAGCGTGGGGGCCCAGCTGTGGGTCTGACTCACGGATGAACTGCATCACCTCCTCCACCGTCCAGGACGAGGGGTCGCGGCTGCTGAGCCGGGAGGTGTCCCGGGAGCCCAGGTACCTGTCCGAGCCTGGGGATGCCAGACAGAGCCATCACCGGGGGTCCCTGCCACCTCCCCAAGGCCATTCCCCCTCGATCCACCACTCAGCTCCTCTCCCACAGCAGGGCAGAGACACAGCAAGGGGCACATCCCAGGTGTGCCCCACATTCCTGCAGCGCAGGTCTGGCTCAGAAGCCTTATTCCCTCTCCTTAGGCCTGACTTTTCAGGGCAGCTTTCTGTACTGATCCCTTGTCCCCTCTCTCAAACCCCACTCCCCCTGTTTGTCCCCAGCTCCCACTCCTCTTTGTCCATGGGCTGACACCTCAGCAGGACACCCCCCTGCCATTCCCACATCTCTGCCCTCCCAACACCTTTAGCACATGTAACACTTCAAAGCTGTTTTATGTTTTCACTGGCTGCACCTTCTGATGGACTGAACCCACAGGTGACCTCCTGCTGTCCAAAAGCACAGCCTGAGCGTGCACAGGTCCTGCTCCCAGCGTGCACAGCCCCTTGTCTCAGCTGTCTCAGGCACCAGCAGCCTGAGCTGTTCAGAGGCTTTCACTGATGCCATGCACCTAAAATGACGCTGTTTGTAACATGCTGCCATGAGCAGCTCAGCTCACTCATCCTCCCAGCCCCACCAGGCAACTCTCAACTCCCCAGCCATTCCCAATCCATCCTTGCAGACTCAGACACCCATTTATCACTTGGACACAGTTCAGCTCCTGCCTGTCCCTTTCTCCCCACTGACCTCCGGGTCCACCCGGTCACCAGTCAAAGGAGAAATGTCACCTTGTCCACTCTGCCACCTGCCAGGTGCCATCACACCTAACAGACTTGCTGAAGTTAGAAAGGTGCAACTGGAGTTAGAATAGCCCTTTATTGCCCAATTGACAGCTGCAGGGCTGTTCTGAGCTCTTACCCCCAGAGCTAAGCCTGCGCAGGGCAGAGGTGCTGCCCTGGCTGAGGCTAGAGGGCTGGTGCAGGTGCCTGTATCCTGGCAGGCGATAGTCTCTGGAGCTCCTGCTGTGGCTGGATGAATTGACAGAGTTCAAGGCAGAGTCCATGGGGTCCAGGCGAGGCTCTAAGGGCCCTGGGAGGCCATCTGCCAGGACAAAGGTTTCACCTGGAACGCACCAAGCTGCAGTTAGTGCACCCGAACGCCACGGCCCCACGGCAGAGCCACAGCAGCGGCAGCGCTCGCTGCCTCCGACCCCTGGCTGGTCTCTCTCCAGCACAGGGATCAAACCAGGCACAGCCCTGGTGTTCACTAGCTGCCAATCTGCACATGGTGGCACCATCTGCCACTGCCAGTCCAACCAGGGTGGTGACAACAGTCCCAGGCTGCAGCAGCAGCTCCTTTGTTCAGCTGCTCTGAACCACCACCAGCCATGGCCTGAGTGCCCTGGGCCCCTCTGTGGCACTGTGGGGTGGGGCAGGGCTGTCCCATCTGGATGCCAATGGGCACAGGACTCACAGGCAGTCCTGGACAGGAAAGGGAGGGGATGCTCCCTGAGGGTCACACACTGCACATCCTCAGCATCAGCGTGCAAGGGAACGGCCCTGGTGCTTGACTGGGGTGTCACACACACATGCAGAGCAGGAGGGAGCTGAGCCATCAGGGCCAGGCAATGCTCCCACACCCTGCTGGTCCTCTGGCCCCAAAAGCAACACGCTGCTGATGAGCTGCTCGTCCCCCCTGGCCTCCTGCTGGGCCCTTTTCCAGTCTAACCACATCAGAGGCCAACTCCCCATACTGGAACAAGCAGAGGAGGGTCTGGGCTGAGGGCTCTCCCCAGGCAGGCTATTAGAGAATAGTGGTTTCCTCACCTTCTCCATAAATGCACTGAATTTGCAGCTGTCCATGGCATGGAGGGGCTGAGGGGACTGTCCAGGGTGCCAGGCTGCATTGGCTGAGCCAGCAAGATCTGCCTCTACACTGTGACAGCTCCACTGCAGGGCCACCTCTGCTGGTTTCACTACAGCACAGCTGAGTCTCAGCCAGGTGGTCCCTGTGCCTCATGAGTCACCCTCAAACAGCTGTGTTCTTTAGGGTGAAATACCTGCCAGGGAGGGAAGCAGCTCCAGAGAGAGGGGCACTGCCTGTGCACTCCAGCACACGGGAGCTGCAGCTCCTCCAGCAGCACCTGTAGGGACCCCGAGGGCAGCTCCAGCCCTGAGCCACTCAAACCAGGCAGCTGGCAAGGCTGGAGAGGCCAGAGCACTGGCCAGGCCTGGGTTTCTTCCCTGGCACTTCCCAGACTACAGGAGCAGCAGGTGAGAAGGCAGCAGAGCGCTGCTGTGCTGAACTGGGATCATGGTGAGGATTCGGGATCTGCGGCCTCTGGGACCCAGAAGCTGTTGAGATTTTCCCAAATTCCCTGCTGAGCTGATGCTGCCATGCTCCAGTGAAGGGAAGTGCAGCTTGCCAGAGCCTGAAGTGGCTGCCAAGTGCTGCAGACGTTGGGACTGGGGCAGCCTCTCTCAGCTACACTTTATTTGCTCTGGTTTCTGTGAACTGTGGCACTGCTGTGAGAGCTGGGATCTCCTGGTCTCATGTCCTGCTGCCTGTGTTTGAGCAGAGACCCAGAGGCCAGCTCAGATGGCCCAGCCCTGACCTTCCAGGGCTGACATGGTAGGGATATGAAATGGGAGCAGCCTTGTCTGGCTGTTGGCCAGCCCAGTGTGGGGTTATCACTGGGTAATTGCTGCTCCCACCCCAGGGATTTGCCACTGCTGCCTTTCTTTGATTTAAGGTCTCTGGGATGTGCCCAGAAACAGTAGCACAACCTGATGTACAAACTGCTGGTGTGAGGACTGCTACCTCTGGTGACCTGTCCTGTGCTGGCCCACTTGTCACTTGTTTCCTGCATGGACAGGTGTGTTCTCACCTGCTCTGGGTGCATAAAAACCAGTTTGCTGAGCCATGGCTATTCCTGAATAACTTCAAAGCCCTCCTGCACTCCCACCATTGCATTTCAGCCCCAGACTGGATGCAAACCAGAGCTGGCTGCCCTGGCCTGGGCTGGCTGGGGATCTGGCCCAGCCAGACCCACCTGGGGGTGTCACACCAATGGGTTTCCACTGGAGCTGCTTCCAAGCAACCCCATTTGCCCTCCTGTTCAACAGGACAGTTCTGTTTACACCCCAAAACACTTCCTATTAAACATCTGGGGAAGGGTGCTGACTGCTAGGGAAGGACAGAGGCAGGAGAGGGGTCAGTGGGCACAGCCCTCTGCAGTGGCTGTGGGCATGGGAACAGGTCCAAGCTGTGCTTCTCAGCCCTGCAAGGAAACCCAGCACCTTCTCAGGTGACAGAGAGCTTCAGCTTGCCAGGAAGTCCTGGGACACTCAGCCAGATGTGCTGGGTCATGCACACACGTGTCTGAGTGCTCCCAAAACCCCCAGAGCTCTCACAGCAGGGACTGGAGTCAGCAGAAGGAATTTCAGAGCACAGGCACAGCCCCCTTGTCAGAGCAAGGCTGAGGATCCAAAACTCACCCTCAGAAATGCCCTCACCCAACAATTAACAGCACAGTTATGACAGGAATGTGCTGTGATGAACTCTGCAAATATGAGATGCTGTTCTCACACGCTGATCACACACCTGAGGGCTGTGGATGGAGCCCTGGGGGATGGTGGTTTTTTGCCCAGGAGGTAAAACTGAAGGCACAGAGTGATCCCCAGGTTCCCTATCCCTGCACAGCTGAGTGCCTGCTTGGGCTGTAACACTGCAGCACAGCTGGGGGCTTTGTGGCAGGGGCAGTGCAAGACAGATTGAGGGTTTTCCTACAAATACAAGTACACAGGGAAGTGCTCAATGAGTGATACCTCCAGGGAAGGGAGGAGGAGATGAGGCAAGAGGGGAATGATTACTGCCCCTGGGAATTATCTGTAGACAAGATGCTCCTGCAAGTGGCAGGGCACAAGTGCACTCAGGCAAGATCCAGGATCCTCCACCCTTGACAACCAGAGCTGGAGCAGGAGGTGGCTGATCCTTAGGCAGATTTCCTTAGACAAACTGTTGGATTTAACTAAAGGCTGGCAGTTGGCACATTGTAGGGAAACATGGCACAATTAGTGGCGGAGAGGCAGGGAGCAGATAATTAAAGTTTAATTAAACAAATAGTGCTATAGACTCAACAGTGTCATTTTACTGCTAAAACACGGGAGTTTGGCCACAAGCACAAATGTGATTTGCACTACTCCTGAACACCCACTGCTTCCAGCAAGTGATGGGCTGTGAAGGCAGGTCCCCACTGTGCTGGGACTGCAGTGCTTCAGCAAAAAGCCACACAAACACCACTGGCTGCAAGAGGAAAAACAATGTAAGATGTGAGAGCCCCTCCTCACGTCTCTGCTTCGTGCCAAATGCAGGGTGAATGGAGATGTCCCACTGCTGCTCACAGCCTTCCATATGGCAAACTGGGATGTGTTCAGGAGCTGCTGGCTGAGACAGGGTTCATTCCCATGAGGAGATGTCCCTTGCTAAAGAAATACTCAATATCTGAGTATTTCAAGTGCATATTCTTAAAATGTATCCTCTGAAATGCAAATATTCCTGCCTGAACCTCAATTTCATGGTGGAGGAGGATGTATTCATTACAGCTTTTAGCTGTGGGATAAGAATGAATTTCTAGATGGAATTTGAAACTTCACCTCATTGCTTGGACAAAGAACAGAACCAGACCAAGCTGCTGCAGGAAGGATCACCCTCCCCACACACAGACACGTTTCCTGCCCACTTTTCTGTGTTTTTCTGGAAGAGGCTGGAGAATTCTGGCATCCAGATGGCACAACCCCTTTAAAGGCCAAGGGATAACTGAATAGATTTGAAGCAGACTAAGAATCAATCTTGTAGAAACCTAATGAAGGCTCCTCCTTGGAATTACCCATTGTGGAATTACCCATTGTGGAATTACCCATTGTGTCTGTTCACTGACAATACAGAGTGTGCAATATTCACCACCCAACCAAGGCATCTGAACCTTTGGAGTGCTTCAAGAACAGGCTGAACTCTGCATGTCCCACCTGCTGTGCCAAAAGGTGCCCAAATGCAGTGGCTCTGGGCAAGTTCAGAGCAGCTGTGCTTCGAGACAGGGTCAGTGATTCTGCAGAGCACAGGACACAGACCAAAATCACCCACACAAGTGCTGGGCACTCACAGCTGGGATCAGCAACCCCAGCAAAACCAGAAATGGGGATTCAAGAGAGCACAAAGCCACTGGACTGTGAGCCCACCCAGGAGTCTTCAGCAATTTTTCAGGGATTTCAATCACAAAGAATTGTGACTAATACCTTGGCAGATTTCACCACCCATTAATTAATAGCCTCACCAAGATGAAATCTTCGGTCTGCATTATGAAGGGTTTGCAGCTCAGAACAAAAGTGGGAGTGTATTTATTGAAGATTACTCAGTTCAGGGAGTCCTCCAGCTACCTGGACCTTCTGGAAATCTCCCACCTGTGCATGCAAGGGACACCTGTGGATCCCACACCAAAGAGGAGCCTCCTGCAGCTGCTGTTGGGAGCATGGCCCAGCACATCTGCAGCAGTGTTATCCCGAGGGGCTCTGGGAAGGAGCAGCAGCGTGGCATGGGAATGGTGTGGCTGAGCTGGTGGAGCCAGTGACACTCCCAGGCTGTTTTAGGGAGGCCTGTGAGGAACAAGATGAGATCCTGGGAAAGGGCAGCAAGTTCCTGGCTGTACAGCTGCACATCAGCATCTGTACAACAGGCTGCAGCAAACCCTCAGGGAAAAATGCAGGGCAGATGGACGGAGGCAGCTGGGCAGTTTGGGCACTGTTAACCCCATGCACAGCCAGGGAAGCTAAACCACATTACACGGAGTGAGATGAGGACTGCCAGGGTTAGAAGGAATTCCCGCTGCATTCCACATGCCTGACACATCTGTGTGGGGAACCTGCCTCACCACAGAGCAGCTCATCCACTCCCCTCTGGGATACCAAGCACAACCCATGCCAGGGACAAGCAAAGCCAGGTCTGACCCTGCTGCAGGCGGGACAGGGCGCTGGGAACAGCCAGCTTTGGGAAGAGACACGCTGTGCTCACCTTCCAAAGGGTGACGGTCATTCTTTGGTAACTTGGGGGAGAGAGGAGCACTGTATGGAGGGGAATCTTGGGAATAGCGCTTTGTACCCCGGCCTGGTCCCTGCAGAGAGCCGTCTAACGAACTGCTTCTGTCTAGGAAAAGAGAACAAGCCCTCTTTAGGAGTGGAGACGTCCTGGGAAATGCAGACAGAGTCCCCTGAGCCTTGTGTGCACTGCCAGCCTGGGCACCCACCACCTGCTCAAGCTGCAATCCAGCACATCTGGCAGGGCTCAACAGAGCAGAGTTTGCAGGTTTTATCAGAGTAAAAGGATAGTGAGAAAACTAACAAAGAATCTTAGCCATGTTTTGTCATATTTCACCCAAACATCACCTCTAATTATTGACTTAATTCATTCTACACCTTGGCTCATCCCACACAATTCCTTGCTCATCCCACTGTCACATTTCAGGTGCACCCTTGGACACCTGGCAAACAAGCCTTGGACAAATTGCAGCCCCTCTGTGCCATACACAGTGCTGGTTTAAACCCTACTCCAATTTCCAATCTCCCCCCTCCGTGGACCCCCCAGGCTGCTCTCCAAACACATCCCAAGGATGGGACTCTCCACGCCCTGCACAGCAGACAGGACACTGGGACAGGCCAGGACGTCTCTGCACACACGGGTGATGGACAAGGGATGGAAGCACTGACACTGATGGGGACAGCAGCCAGGTAAGTGACACAGGGGTGGCAGACCCTGTCCCAGCTGAGGTGACCCTCCCCTGCCCACACAGGCCAGCAGCTCCCAGCTGGGCTCTTGCAGGTGACATGTGGGCGTTCCTGGGGTGGGCACACAGGGGTTAAATGCTCCTGCACAAATGCCAGGAGCCACCACCAGCCTGGAGCTGGCACAGGGCATGAGGGAACAAGGGGACTGACACCAAGGGAGATACAGAATGCCCAACAAATGGAGGTACAGGTGGGGGAAAGCACCAGATGGGCACAATTGAGTTGATTAAGGAGAAACACAAAGGTAGAGAGGTATCTGCTCATCAGGGAAATGAAAGAGCTGCTTGCACTGAGGGATTCCATAGGAGTATGACCAAAAATTATTGTCAGAAAAACAAATTCCATCCTCAGGACGAGCCCCTGAAAGAAACACTGCCCAGAGAAGGGAACACATGCTCTTGGTAATGTCTCTGGACAGCCCTGTGCCAAACTGCATGACCTTCTTCACCCAACAGCCACAGAACCACAACACAAAGTGATGCTTTACAAAGGTTTCATCAGGTTTTGGTTATTTTTTTAAAAGTGGTTGATATTAAAAGTAATGCAAACACAGCAGGTTAGGTTATAGAAGTTAACCCTAGGAATCAGAAGTGTAAATTAATGAGAGGATAAACCAAAAATAGAATTCTGGTTTTAAAGGACAAGTTTTGAGAAAATAAAGAATGGAGTAACAGGGCTGTACTCAGATCATCAGGAATAAAAAGAAAATGCCTTCAGTTCAAAAATGACATAAACCTCATGAATGTCTCACCAATGTATCACCAAAGAGGAAATAATGTGAGAGGAAAGGACCCCAAATCTCAGAGGATAAATGCTCATTTCAAGAAGGATGCTGAGAACAAGCAGATCATTTACTTGGATAAAAAAGCCCTGCTCAGCATGGAGCTGTGCACCTCAGAGGATGTAGAGAGAGAAGGGATGAAGGGAGGTTTTTAACTCATTCTGTGCTTTGAGACAGTGCAAAGGCAGTGCTGGGCCCATGTTTCAGCTAGAGAAGGAACAAGCACAAGGGAACAGAACAAGGGGACTGCAGAAAGGTAAGGATTGAGAGAAAAGGACAAAGGGCTGTCCTTGCCTCCAAATGACAGCACAGCTGGGAGGGATATTTCACCTCCCCTGCCTTGGGAGGCTGCTGGGGGGAAGAGCAGCTCACTCTGCCCCCCCCATGAAGTTCAAGTCAAACCAACCCTGTCTGAGGAGAGCGAGAAGCAGCCAAAAGATGAACTCCTCTGAGGGTTCCAACTGCTCTGCAACTACTTCCAGAAGAAAGAGAACCAAGTTAAGCTAAAAGACAATATTAAGACTAGGAGACACAGACACCAAGTTGCCCAAGAATAAATCAGGGCTGGAAATAACAAAATAGTTTCTAAAATTTCAGCATAAAACCCTAGAGCAATCTCCAATGGAAAAGCAAAATCTGCAACTGCAGAGAGGATCCAAGAAGCACCATGTGGTGCTGTAACAGCAGGAGCCAGGTGGTCCAGAGGGTCTCTGCAGTCCTGTGTTTTCAGATGGCTCCAGGTCACATCATGTTCATGTTGCTATGAACAGCAATCAGCTGCCCAGTCCCCTGCCAACAGCTGCTCCTGATGTACAGCTCACTCTGCTTCTCCTCATTTCCATTTGCTCAGAAAGGCAGAATGGCACTGCTGGCTGCTGCAGACCTTCCCTCTGCCCCAAGCACACACACACCAATTCTCCACGGCACCCCCAGTTTGTTCTGGGAACTCAGAGCAGCTCCCAGTCCTAACCAGTGGCCATTCACTGGGAGAAGCAGTCCCATGCAGGACATTCCTGTCCTGGAGACTGTACAAGGCAGGACATGCAGAGCTGAAGGTGAGACCACAGCAGCCTTGACATCTGCTGTGATTTAAGGACGTACAACTCCACCCTCATTCCTCCATGACCAGCCCAAACTTCCCAAAATCACCAGCTCTGTTTCCCTGCCCTCACCAGAAGCCACTGTAGTGTGTAGATAACAAAGTTTACCACCTTCTTTCAAGTGCCTGAGAAAGGTGCCACATGAGCAGATGCCCAAGAAGCTCAGACACCAGGATGAACTGCAGGACTAGGTGCTGCCACACCTCTGACTGTGGCTGATTTTCTTCAAGTGCTGCAAACACTCTGAATCAGAGTTCAGGATGGGCAGGTCTCAGCATTGTGTCAGATCTGGTGCTCTGCCTGAGTTTCCTCTGAACTCTGATTTATACTTTTCCACTCTGTCCAGCAGCCCAACTCTGACCTCTCACTGAGGCTGGAAACTCTGTGTGAGCTCAGCCATGCCCAGAGCTGGGTGCTTTCCCTGCCACTTTGCTCTCATGATGACAGAGTACCTCCACACTGAAACATGGGGATTTCTTCTACCTGAGGGTTCCCCAGTCATGCTGCTCCTGTCCTTGCATATCCTACAGCTCCTCTGCTCCTGGCCCTGCTGGCTCCAGCCAGGAGGAAACAGAGGATGGGAAGATCCTCCTTCTTTCTAGACTCTGCCTCAGGTGCTTTGTGAGGTGCAATGAATGGAAGCACTGTGGAATTTGGCTCTTGCTCCTACACCTCATGCTTAGCAACTTCTCTTTAAACAGTTCTTTCTAAGTGCCCATCCTTTTACATTCATACAACTCCTGCTTTTCTTGCCAGAACCATAATTATGCAAAGAATTAACTTTGGAAAGACCTCAAACAACACAACAACTACTTGCTGACTAGAGGGGGAAGAAAGCAAGACAGGAGAGGAGATCAGCACTTGTCAACCACCCAAGAGGGTGCAGACAGCTTTGATCCTCTCCATGATTGACATTCCTGGAGCAGGAGCTGCCCCAGAAGGCAGGGCAGCCATCACCCCATCACTGCCCAGCACTGCCTGGGAACCACTGCGTTTGTTTTCCACCGCTTCTACTTCTGAGCAGTTTTGCAGCCTGACAATCTGCACTGTGGCATCAACTGTCTTGCTGGGGTGAGCTGCTCCAAAACCAACAGAATCTGCATCAGACTGCTGCATGAGCATCACCCCTCAATGCTCCTTGTCACCGAGGGCTGGATGCCCTGGCTGCTGCCAGCAGATCAACGACCGGTGTGCAAACCACTCTGCTTTAATTAATTGCTAATTACAATTAAGCTGCTGCATGTTCTCACTCTCCCTTCTCATGCAGTCTTTTCACCTGAATTCCTAGCTGTATGAAGTCACCATAATCAGATTACAGGAAGAAGGAAGGACTGGGGGACGAGGAGAGGAGGGAAGACAAGGAGACAGCACGGATGAGCGGAAACCTACAGCGGAGATGGAAACCAAACCGACAGGCAGAAAATGCAACTGGAATCCTACACAAGAGCCCTGTGGGCACGTGCACGACACTGGGTGTGATGCAATGAACCCTGTGAGGGCTCTGAAGGCCTTCAGAGACAGAGATCAAACCTGGGTCCCTACAGTGCCGCCCCCGCCCCAGCTCCTACCTGGTAGATACCTGTCGTGGTCGTACTCGTGTGAGCGCTGCATGTGGCTGTTCTGAGTGAAAGGCTGGTTCCCAAAGAGGTTGTCACTGCGCAGATTGTGGCACAGCTTCTCCAGGAAGCGGAGGACGTAGGTGATACTGTTTACTGCTGGCAGGTTCAGAGTGTGCTGTTCTCGATCAAACACAGCTGGAGACAGAAACAAACAGAGCCCAACACGTGAACCCCCCGCCAAGGCGGGAGGCTACGCCCAGGGCCGCACAGCCAGCTCCTGGATCTCAGCATCGCTGGGCTGTCGAGAGCCAACAAAGCCTTTTGCTGCTGGGGCAGGCCAGGACCAGCCTGCTGCACCCAGCACGGGGAGCCGCGGCCGAGGGAACGCAAAGGATTCCAGGAGGGGCCTGCGCTCGCAGCTCCGGCTCCGCGCGGCCTTAAAGGCAAATAAACACCCGGGGATTTCTTGTCTTTCCGTGAGGAGTTGTGGAATCCCCCCTGCTGGGGCTCCTGCCGGGGCTGGGGCAGCGCGGGGGCCGCTCGGTGGGGCAGGATCGCTGCCCAGGCGATGCCAGCACTGAGCACGGCCTGCTCCAGCAGCTGTGCCCGCAGGCCATGGCAACTGCTCCGCTCTGAGTCAGCTGCCAGCTGGTGCTTCACTGACACACACGTGTGGCAAGGAAGAGAAGACAGAACTCTTCTGTCTGCCCCTGGCCTGTGGCCGCAGCGAGCTTCAGGACAGACATCTTCCAACGAGAGAATTCTTGCAACAACCTCTCTGGAGGCAAAGTGCTGGGGGCCTGTTCTCACCTGAGATGACCTCTCCCCCGTGGCCTTGTTTTAAGAAGGAGAAGACTGTTTTCTGATGATAAGCGCAATCAATGCAGGCCTGTACTGCTTGCTGCAGGACAACAGAAGCTCGAGCTGGTCCAAAATGGTCTGGCAGCTGCTGAACTTTCTTCTTGTCTAGGTGGGGCCCAGTGCTGCCGTTCTTGTTCAAGTAAATGCAAACTGCCAAGATGAGAAACGTGTTTGCCGTTAACCCACTCGAGAAAGCAAGAAACAGATGCCTAAAATCCAACCTGAGAGATGCTGAGATTTTAAGACTCTCCAATCACTCACAAAGTGGAATCCACCACGACTGCCTGACTGCATCCTCACAGTGGAGCCGCTTCTAGAGGGGAATCACCTCCAAAATCTTCCTGCCTCACGCTCACCTTCCAAACTGCTGCTGTTTCTCCCACGCTCTCCCAGGCTGGAAAGCGGTTTCCATGCCAGCCAGGTAAGGTGGCTGTGATGTTCAGAGGGGAAGAAGGAATGCAGCCCCCACTTTCTAGGGCTTCCCACAGTGTTTCCTTTTTAGGGAAACTGGCTTCTTTAGGTTCCTCTGAAAACTGGCCAATTACATTCTGGGGAAACAGAGGGCTCAGCCCATATCCAGTGCTTGACTCAACATGTCAAAAGCAGCTTTGCATTAGACTTTCCCGGCCAGATTCCTCCTCAGCTGTAGCAGTGCATACACTCTTCACTGCTGCTCCTCCTTCTCCTCCCCTATTCCCTCCTGTCCCTGTGTGCCTTGATATCCTGGCTGGAGCTGGGCAGATCAGAGTCCTTCAGCACCTCCTCTGCCCCTTGTGCAGTTCCAGCAGCTGTGCCTTGCATGGTGTGGGAGAGTTCACGCTCGGGGCTCTCAAGGAGTGCTGCACACCCCACTGCCCCCAGGCACAGTGGGCCACAAGTGTCCCTGGAGAGCTGTGGAGTCACCAGCATGCAGGGGAAAGGGGTTCTTGCACTCAAGGTGGGCTTGCAATCTTCCTACTTCATTATTTCCAATAGAAAGGTAAATGAACAGCTGCTCTGGACTCATGTGCCTTTCTCAGGCCAGCCTGTCTGGAGTGGTAAGGATTGCTGATTTACAGGCTTAGGAAGAAATGGGACTCTCTCAGAGTGTTGCTGCCTGCCTGCTGCAGTTCCTAACTGTGCAATCCTGTCAAGAATGTGGTCCAAGACCCTCCTTACCTGTGGGAGCCTGCATGGCAGAGCTGGGGATTGTAGCAGCGTCCTGGGGCACAGTGCTTGTGTCTGGCTCTGGGGTACTGGTGGTTGGAGAGGTGGGTGCTGGGTTCAGCAATGTCCTAGGTTTCCTCTGCAGAAAAAGAGGAGATATTTCTCCTTTTACCCCTGCTCTCCTTTACCACCCATGATCACTACACTCTCTCCTCTGCATCCAACAGACAAGGCACTGTGGAACATGACACATTTCTGATGGTGATGACGGGGTGTGTCGAGAACCTAGTAATCAACACGTGTGTATTTTACAAACCACAACCCTGAAAAATAACAAGCCTGGGATCTGCCACCTCTGTTTGACTCAGACTAGCCACAGAAAGGACGGGAGAGCTTATTCTACCCTTTGGCCATCCTGTTTTCTCCCAGCATCTGCCATGCTACTCCACAGCCAATGCACTTCCAAAGACACGGATTCTTGATGGAAATGATCTTTAGGACACAGACATTCTCTACAGCTCTGGGGCTGGGCTCTGAGGATACTGCCAGCCCCACATACCCCTCTGCTCTCCTACTTGCTGCAGTCACACAGCCAGAGGCTGAGACAAACGTGCACAAACACACGCATGCACCAACCCATGGCAGGACCTGCAGCACCTGCTGTTCACCCGCCTGCATCAGCATCAGCTTTTACCTTACTGCCAGGCTTGGGGCCTCTCTTTCTGGGGAATTTCAAAGGCTCCACTGACTTGGAGGGTGTAGGCATGGGGTGATGGATTAGCGCTTTGGTCGTTCGACCACGCTTCTTCCCTGTTTTGCGACGCCTTTGCCCTTGTTGATGCCCCAAAACAGTCTTTGTGCTACTGTGCATGCTAGGTTTCTCCGAGTTTACTTCGGAGGCAGGTAAAGGGCTCTTTGGAATCACAACTGAAATAAAAAGAGAAAAAGCAAATGTAATTAAATCAGGTGAGAATCAAAACAAGAGCAGCCTCCATCTTTATACAGTGTCACATGGAAAAACCTGGAGTACTCCCAGACCCCTGGGCGGGGGGACTGCTCTCCGTGCCAGAGGAAAATCCAAACACATGGATCCCCAGCTCAGCACTCGAGCTGGGGGACACTGGGGCTTAACCTGGATGGCCTGAACTCCAGAAGGATCATGTTTGCAGCCATACCTTCCTTCCTGAAAAGAACTAGCACTTACAGCTCTTCCTCCTGCGAGTGGTGACCTGCCAATGGCCACGGAAAAGGCTCTGGGAGCATTCCTAGGGAGGGATCAACCAAGATCTGTCTGAGTCACAGAGCCAGTGCTGCAAACACTGGAAATTCCCTCTCTCAAGGCTGATGTCAGATCTGTTCTGTCCCTAAATTTCCAGCAAACTGCATTGGAAGTGACCAGCTCCATCCTAGCTGCCTGAAAGGGTTACTGCTCATCTCAGCTGGACCAGCTGCCCTGCTCCTCCCACATTCTACCAGAGGAAGGCCTGCTCCTTCTTATCCTCTCACTCTTTCCATCACAAAATCAGGTTTCTGGTATACTTGCCCACAGATCCCCTAAATTTGGTCAGTCAGAGATATGCTGGTTCAGCCTGGCAGACCAGTATTTCCTTCTGTTTTAAATTTCTGCTCTAAAGAAACCAAACCAAAATCCTGCTGCATTTTGAAAACAGCAGAGTGATCTTTAGGATGCCTTGTTTCTCACATCTGGAAACCTCAATATGTGTTCAACATAAGGGCAAGGAATTAGGAAAAAACACAAGCAAACACTTTTGAAATCAGGGGCTTTGTAGTTAAGGAAAAAATCTTAATCAGGGAAACAGAGTGCAATAAAAATTGCTACCAGGATGTCACAACTGTTGGCATGTACTGAGATTTTCAAGGTTTCTATAATGGGGATTTTAGGAGCAGTTACTGTGAGAAAGGATTCATTCCCCTGGCAAAATGAAGCTGTGGCTGCCCCTGGATCCCTGGAATTGTCCATGGCCAGGTTGGAGGGGGCTTGGAGCACCCTGGGATAGTGGGAGGTGTCCCTGCCATGGCAGGGGGTTGGAATGAGATGAGCTTTAAGGTCCCTTCCAACCCAAATCACTCAGTGTATCCAGGATCCAGCCCCATTCTGCTTGTCATGTGGGCATGTTTCATTAGTTTTAATCAGTTAGTTTTAATTTTATTTCCTTGCTTTTGTGCATTAGCATTCTGTATCAGAAGCTGGGAACAAGCACAGAGTCACCAGGATCTATCTGACTTCCTGAATAAAGCCTTTATTGTGTCAGGAAGACACAGGGAATGTGGCAGAAACAGGCTTTTACTACTCTTTGAGCTGGTAATGTTAAAAGCAAGACTATTTTGCTGTTAAGAAAATGAATGTGATAGCTCAGGTGCTTCTTACAGCTGATGGCACTCCAAGAGTGTCACCTGCTCCAGGTGACATCTGCCACTGAGCTGCAGGGTAAGGCAGGTGCTGATCATGGAATCGTGGGGCCTCTGGCCTCGAGTGTGCAATGACTGATCTCAGCCCAGAAATGTTTGTATTAAACCATTTATGAGAGTCCCTCGAGTTGACAGAACAAGGATAAACACAGGGAAAGTGGAACAGGTTGCCCAGAGAAGCTGTGGCTGCCCCTGGATCCCTGGAAGTGTCCAAGGCCAGGTTGGGTCCCACATGGGGCTTGGAGCAGTCTGGGACAGTGGAAGGTGTTCCTGCCCATGGCAGGGGTGGAATGGGATGGGATTTATGGTCCCTTCCAGCCTACACCAATCCATGATTCTAAAACTCTCCATACTTCAAAGAAACTGTTAAATATCACAGGGATGTAGAAGCCAGGGCAGGGAGTATTTAATTTGAGATCTGCACAACGCTCAGTGTCTAAACCAAGTGGTGCCACAATGATGTTTCTCTGGAAAAGAGAAACCTGCTGGAGGGAAAAATTGAGAATTCTACAGACAAGCTGTGAGGCAAATCCATGTTCTCAGTTTTACTAGGAACAAACCCAGAGAAATGGTGAATTTGGGAAGTTGGCATGCAGTAGGAAGGGCAGCTGGACTGCACCCCTTGCTCTCAGTGCCAGGAAAAAGGAGACTGCTGTCAGATGAAGTCCTGGGGTGCAAAGCTTTCATTATATAATTTTATGTTAAAAAGTGATTTCATCTTTTGGTGAAATAAATGCAAGAAAAATCTGTTGCCCACTTCAGCTGTAAAGACAGTACATGTGATAGTAATTTGCCAGGCTTGAAGAATTGGTTTTGGGATTTGGGCAATAAAGGCCCATACCTGGGTGCATGCAGATCCTGGGATGGGACACCTCATGTCCTTCAGGGATGGAGGAGCTGCCCCACCAAAACAAGCTAAATTACATTGAAATGTGCAGCCAGCTCAGGACAGACACAGACTGTGACCCAGATTGGTGCTGTGTGCCCAGCAGTGCTGCTGAGCCCTGAGCACAGCCCTGGACAGGCTCTGATCTCCTCCCTGGGGCTGATTCCATCACACTGATGCAATGCACAGACATTTTACTGATCCGGAGTGATTTAATGAAATGAGGTTTTATCCTCCCATGATCCAGCAGACTTGCCTGGCTTTTTGTTGGATTTGAACCAGAATCTGAGTAAACACCAGACTGTGCTAACACATTTCTCCTGCCCTACCAGATGCACTGAACTGTGTGAGGAGGAGACACCAAGAGCTCCAGAGCAGAGTCCTCCCACCAGCTGTGCCTGCACATCAGTGGTGCAGCCCCCAAACACAGCTGGCCACACTCTGCCTCATCCCCAAGGCACCACTTCCAGGGTCTGGATGCTTCCTACAGGAGCCTGCAGTTTCTTTTCAGGTGCCTGATATTTTCCTGCAGGATTTCAGCCCCTGCCATCATCTAGAAACATGGGATTGCTACGCAGGGATCAGTGCCTGCAGCCAGCCCAGCACCCAGAGAGCTCCAGAGGTGGGAACAGCTGGATTATCTCACAGCTCCAACCACTGCCCAAGTCTCCTATAACTGCCAAAAGCTTCAATTTACTGCATCTTATTCTATTATTACATCTTAATTATTAAGGATCTAAAGCTGTCAGAGTGTCCAAAAGGGGCCATAAGGATGCTGAAGGGTCAGGAGGGGCCACAGGAGGAGCAGCTGAGGGCACTTGGAGTGTCCAGCTGGAGCAGAGCACAGCGAGGGCAGAGCTCAGGGATCTGCAGCTCCCATCTCTGCTCTGGGACAGGGACAGCAGCCAGGGAACGGCTGGAGCTGGGCCAGGCCAGGCTCAGGCTGGATTTAGGGCAAGGTTCTTCCCCCAGAGGTGCTGGCACTGCCCAGGCTCCCCAGGGAATGGGCACGGCCCCGAGGCTGCCAGAGCTGCAGGAGCCTTTGGACAGCGCTCCAGGGGTGCCCAGGCTGGGGGTGCTGGGGGTCTGGGCAGGGCCTGGAGCTGCACTGGATGATCCTGTGGGTCCCTTCCAGCTCAGGATATTCTGATTCTGTGATTCAGCTGCTGACAGTGACAGCCCAACAGTGAGCAGCTGCCAGAGACATCCTCACCTTCTTTTTCCATGTACAGGCCACTGAGAGGAGCCACATTTTCAGAAAATCAAGTGGGGCCTCTCTTACTTAAAAAATCAACAGTTTGCTGTTCCTGAGTGAAGCAGCATCTCTCTGTGCCACGGCTTTGTTGTTCACCTGAGCTCTGAGCAATATAACCAACTCCAAAACTGGCCTTGCTTTGGAGGAGTTAAGCCCTGCAGCCCCAGGATCGCTTCTGACCTGAATTATTCACTGATCTGAACTCACGGTTATTTCAGCTCATTAAGGGACAGAAAACTAATCATTGGAAATTTTCTGCTGGCTGAACTGTCTTGTTTTGGGTCACACAGGCATCCAGGACAATGGCAGACATGGAGGAGGAGGAGGCTGGCTCCTTGCTGGGCTGGCTGGCATCGGATCCATTTGGCACAGCGAGAAACATCACCCTGAAGATGCAGCTCAAACACGGCTGAACTCAGAGCCAAAGAGAAGCTGGGCACCACTGATGATGTTATTCATCACTGAAGGATTAGTTTAAAGAAGAGTTCTGCAGAAATGAATAAACTTGACAGAGAATTCCTGATTTCAGGCTCTACTTCCTAATGCCAAGACATCCCCTGTCAGCTGATCCACGGCACCTGCAGCTGCTCACCACACTGGGACTCAAACTCTTGCTTACAGGAGGCTCTGCACAGTTGCCATCCACACTTTGAAGGTTAGTCAGTGCTAGGAAGCAGCATTTGTCCTTGGGACAAGAATTACAAAGTCAAAACACGTAGAAAAATATGGAACAGAAAAGTTGAAGCTGCAGACAGGTTTCTTGCCTTTCTCTCCTATTTACAAGGTTCGTTTACCAAGAGCTGCAGGAGCACAAATCCCAAATTCCCATTTTCTGTGCCGAGGGCTCTGTACTCTCAGATGCAGCTGAAGTTCATGTGCTTGTGCCTGGAGATCTCTGTACTGGCCCCTGCAGTGTCCTCAAGAGCAAGGGGAGATTTCTGCATGGCCTGGGAGACGTCCTGCAGGCCATCCCTCCAGCGGTCCTTTGGTCATCACTGCCCCTTGTCCCATCTTCAGCACTTCCCAGGCAGCAGCAGCACTCAAAGAGGTGGGTTAGAGACACATTTAAGATAAACAAATTTTCCAGAGTGCAGAGATCTTGTTGAGATCTGGCTGAATCCTTCCCTGCATGAGGCGTCTCAATCCTGGACATCCTGAAGGTTGGAGCAGGACAGGAACTGGAGCTCATTGCTTGTCCCAGAGTAAAATGTCAAAGCTTCAAAGCCCTGTGATTCTTCCCAAAGCAGAGACCATCATCACTGGCCATCGTGAGCACGACTGGGACAGAAATACAAGCCCTGGGAAGGCTCCAGACCTGGACTGTCCTGAGTTCTCAGCAGACACAGCAGACAAACACAGGACAAAGGGAGCATGGGTGGGAGACATGAGCTCCTTGCAAAGACAGGGATTAAGAACAAGACTCCAAATCCTGGAATTTAAAGGTGAAAAGACAATGATTTTGATAATTCAGGATTTCCTGCAGGGATTCATGTTCTCCAGTCTGAAACACTGAGCTGAGACCAGAGGAGATATCCAACACAGCATGGGGATCCAAGCACTGCAGGATTTGGCATGTTCTACCTCTTCTCATGATGAGCTCTCTCTTCTCCCAAACAGACACCTTCTAATCACACAAGATTTGTCTAGCTGCAGGTTTTGACTACTGAAACCTGTTATTTTTACTACTGAAAAAGTTATTTTATCCACTAATCCCCTGGCCAGTGGTTACACAGTAGCACACAAAGAAAACCCAAACCCCCAGTCCCCAAAACTCCATCCCGCTCATTTTTACCATGGGGGTGCATTATAATGTCTTTTTTGGGCAGGACATCCACAGACACATGAAAAGCTGTTACTTCAAACTAAAGCAATGCCTTGTGCATTTACAGAACCTGAGACAGGCTCTGAACATTCATCATCAGTGTCCCATTCCTAAATGGCTTGGAAAGCTGCATGGTTTGGAGCAGCACTTTTCCTAACTGCTGGCACACACTCAGATCAGCTCTGTCACTGCAGATGCCACTGTACATCCCCCTGGCACGAGCTGTGCCAGTTTTTATGGTTGTTTTATTTGTTTTTTCAGTTGTTTTATTTATCAATATAAAATAACTGGGGAAAAAAAAAAAAAGAAGTCTCAAGAGTCACAGTGATAGCAGCGACTGCTGTTTGCTATTTGCAGGAGTGTCACATTTTCAGTCTCACAGCAGCATTCCCATGTGCCCTAAACCACAGTGGCACTTACAGCCAGTGCTCTCTGAAGCAGCTCAGCAGGGATCCTGCAAACCTTGGCAGGTGTTCCCAGCACCTTGTTCTGTGTCTCAGAGGTGGCAGCACACGACAGCCTGAGCTTCAGTGACTTGCCTCAAGTGCCAGAGCAGGAACCGAGCTGCAGAACAGCCCAAATGTCTCATCTGTGATTGTAACCACACATGGAGACATGGAAAAGACCTGGAGACTGCAGTCAGTGCTACTGGAGCCAAAGACAAAAACGCTATTGTGGACCTACAGAATCTGCTTACACAATTAAACACCAGAATTCAGGTGTTTAAGAGACCTGTCCATCTCCAAGGCTGCCCTTGGCACATCTCACTCTGCCCTATTCACACAGACATTGCTAAACACAAAAGTCTACCCAAGCACAAGGTGCATCTACTGAAACATTTTCCAAAACAAAACAGAGGCTTCACTCACCCACACAGCCCTGTAAGGCACAGGCAGTCTGAGCCACTTGGGCAGTGTCAGTCCAGCTCCTGCAACAGAAACCTGCAGGGTCTGGACTGGCCAGAGAACACGTGGAAGGATGTGGCACAGCCTCATCTGCATCCAAGATCCTCACAAAAGGTTTTTACAACACCTCCAGAGCTTTGGGATAAGAAGAAAGGATTCTAAAGGGATAAATCAAGGATTACAAGAGGTTGGGGCAAAGAATCATCCTTGCAGAGGAGAGATATCGATGTGGGGAATACAGGGATGTACACCAGGATCCACAGTGCTCATCCATGAGTGACCTGATGAGGGGATGAGAGGTGAGAAAGTCTCATGATTTACCCTTCCAGGGCAGGCAGGACCAAAGAGAGGGTCCTGCTGAAACCTCCTGCCAAGACTCAGTAACACCCTGAGATATTGAAACTCTGATTTTGGCCAGGAAGCATGGTAGAAAAGGGAAGGAAACATCCTGAGCAAAACCCAGATTCTCTGGGGTGTGAAATATTTCAAAATAAATCATGAGGAAAAGTCAAGTTGAGGGGAAGGTCTAGACACTGAGAGTAAGGACAGGCTGGAGACCAGAGAAAGCTGCTTTTCCCAGGTCAGCTCCTCTTCTCAGAGGCTCCTGCCAGCCTCAAGACATCACTCAGTAACTCCAGGTCCCTGACATGCCACGGTTCCCACTGAGCCACAGGCACTGTCAGCACCCAGGAAAAAGTCCTGCAGTGCTGGGCTCCCTTATCCAAGCCAGCAAACCTCCAAACCATTCATTCCAGGACACACATCCAAGCTGAGCCAGGGTCACTACTGAGAGCCTTGGCTCTGCGCTCCAAACAGCTCAAGAGATTTTTCTTGGGATCTTCCAACAGCAGCCTCAGAGGCAGCACCACCCAGGTTCCAGGGCTGCTTGTGCATTACATTCATGGATAAAAACCTGAACTCCTGCTGTTGGTGCATCAGCTCTACCTGTGTGGTCCCCAAAGCAGCCATGCCAGTGCAAAGCAATGTTACCCAGCTTAATGTGGGAGCTCTGCATCCCAGCTCAGTCCTGAGGAAACAGTAATTAGTATTTTCCATCCCAGGAATGCACAGGAGCTCACCTGAGTGTTACCCTGCCAACTACTCCTGACGAGGCTCCTCTTCCCACCACTATGGAAGAAGGAGGAGGAACCAGGCAATATCCAAAAGAAAATAATAAAACACACATTACCTTTGCCCCTGGGCAGGAAACCTAGCAGCTGATCATCATCATCTTCCTTTGAGGAGCCGAAGCAGTTAAACAACAAATCACATGGTGGTGAGAAACAAAGAACTTCATGAACTTTCTGTCCAGGGTCAGCATCTTGTAACCCCCTGGAGCCACTGCAGCAGCCACTGCTGGTCCTGGGGTGACACAGAGCTGTGAGTCCAGGCTGGATGGAGCTCCCAGCCCATCCCCAGGGTAACTCTCTAAAACTATTCACATTTGCTTGCTCTGCAAGCAGAGGAAGCAGCAGCTGAGCCCAGGCAGAGGGAGCAGGGTCTGAGAGCTCACACAGAGTGTCACCAGTGTCCCCAGTGTCCTCACCCAGCTCCCACCAGCCCTGGCATGGTGGCAGAGGACGAGCTCTGTGTTAGCTCTGCCCTGTCTGGCTGGGACTGGAGCTCTCTGCCAGCTGGGCTGCTGCCAAGGCAGCAATTCCAGTCCTCCAAATTCCAGAGCTTGAGCAGCTTCCAGCTCTGCCCGCCCAATCTTAACGCTTTCACTGCTGCCCCTCTCCCACAGCATGGAGTCACCCCTCTCTCTGTCACAGAGCATCCAGAAGGGTGGAACAGGGAATAGCAAACCCAGCAGGAACTCCAGAGCAACTGGCATCAGCCAGGGCACAGCCCAAAAGGAGGAACAGCACAGGGACCTCCTGAAACACAGACATTGAGGGCTTTACCTGTGTCCAGCAGTAACACGTGAAACCTGGCAACAGACTTAAGGGATTGTTACAGAGAACAGTGTGTGTGGGCAAGGCCCTTTCACAGGTATGGCTTAAATCCAGATTGCTCAGGATGGAGAAAATGAGCTGCTTTTCAAGAGGCCAGGAAGACTTTCACTGCCACAGCACCTCCCAGCAGCAGCACTGGTGGGACTGTGCACACAGCCACTGGCACCCAGCTGTACGAGGGTCCTGTAAAGGTCTCATGCTTTTTGAAAATCCCAGCTTTTAAAGTTCTTGATACTCTGGCACAAAGCCTAGAAAAATGCCTTCATTTCTCCAAAACTTGAAGCTGGTGTTTAAGTAAGAGCTCTTTCTTGTGCAGAGACACATTCTGTGGAAATTCTCAGCTGCCCCAGCCCACAGTCACAGGCAGAAAGCCCCACCCCACCTGCCCAGGCCCTTTTGTCAGCCCATGTGCCTTTAGCTGGCAGAGAGACCCTTCAGTCATCACCTCCTCAGCTGAAGAGCTCAGAGCATCAAGGCTCCATGCACAGGTACCTGAGAAGACCCTGCTTTAGTTGCTCCTCCCCCAAGGATTCACAGTCCTCCATCCCACAAACCACTTCAGAAAGCAAAAAGGATCCTCTTCCAACGTGTGCTTCCCTGACTACAAAGAACTGAACTTTCCTCTAGTCTGTGGTTGGCTGTGAACTGCCAAATTTCCCATGAATTACAGAGGCAGACACATCTCTCTACAAAACCATGCCTTAGCTGAAGGGAATTTCCCTCATCCCACCTCTCTGCTGAGGGCAGGTGGCCCTGGAAACAACAATCATTAACCAGCCTCTTACCTGTTTCTTCTTTTTTCTCATTGATTTTTATCACAGTTATTTCCCTCTTTATTTCCCTGAAGCTCCTCCATTTCTGTGTGCATCTCCCTCTCTCTTTCTCCCCAGCCATGATTTAAGGTAACTAAACAACCATCCTTATTCTTTAGGTCGATCCTAAATATTGATTTTTTGGCACTGCTTCTAATGGGGAACTTCCCAAAATCCACTCTGCACTTGTGGCAGTGACCCACAGGCATCCCTAAGAGCCCACAGGCATCCCAAAGAGCAGGATGGTTAGAAAAAGTAAAATGCATGCAAAAGTTTTTTCAAAGCAATGGGTTTGGCTGGGCTGGAGCTCACAGGGAGCTGGGAGGGGGCACAGCTGAGACCCCACTGCCCCAGGGATGTCTCAGACTGTACAGCTCCATGCTCAGCATGGAGGAGAGGGGATGGAGTGATGGTGTTGTCATCCCAGCTCTCCCGGGGATGCTGAGCCTGTGCTGGGGAGCAGTGACTGTCTGGCTTGACCCTGCACCTGCAATTTTGTTTTACCTGTTAAACTCTGTACCTGAATCAGTTTTCACCCTTTTACCTTTATGATTGTCCCATCCCACTGTGGGAGCAAGTGGCTGGGGGGGCTCAGCTGCCCCCTGGGACAACCCACCACACCTGACATGCACATTTTCCTCCTTCAATCTCTGCTTTCCTCCCAAATTATTTCCACCAACCACTGCTGCATTGCACAGACCCCTTATGTGCATCACAACACCTAAACCTTGATGTTCTTGGCTTGAGGAACACCAGCCACCTCCTGCACTGTACCTGCTGTGCTGCCCATGGATCTCTAACCCCAACTGAAAAGCTCACACACCTGGCAGGAGACACCATTCTTCTCTGCTTTGCCCTCATTCTGAAACTCTGACCCCACCACGCAACAGAAAGTTGCAGGAAGTTTGGGTTTGATGCCCCCTGCAATGTTAATTCAGCTGGTTTATGTCTGTGTGCTGTGACAGGTAAATATTTCTCAGTCAGTACCTTTCTGGGTTGAGTGCTTGGCTCAGTGAGAGCACAAGCAGCACCTCCAGGAACAGCTAAACCCTTCTAATTTCTGAAACTGAAGTGACCCCACAAGTCCTGAGCAAGGGAAGTGCAGCAGCCGTCACTGAGCCAGCCTACCCATCATTCTGACTTCTGAGAGATGATCCAGGGACATACCTGGAGAAAACACTTGAGAAAGAACAGTAAAAGCTGTTCAGCTTTGATTGTGGTTGTCCTGTGCTGGGCCAGGAGTTGGACTTGATGATCCTTGTGGATCCCTTCCAGCTCAGGATGTTCTCTGAGCTCCAGGCTCCCAGCCAGCACTCAGTTGAACACAAAGTCCCTTTCACCTTATACTCCTGAAAGCCCAGATATGTATTTAAGGGTAAAAAAGTACAGGTACAAGAGATATGAAAAGACAGGTAAGGTAAACCACATGTGAGGAGTGGAGTAGAGATTCCTGGCCAACAGACAGCCCTGGGAGCTCTCCACTGGTGTGGGTGGGACATTGAGGGACGTTTGCTGCACTCACACAGAACTCCCCCTCCTTTGGGACCTGCCTCCCCAGCAGCTGCCAGGCCGAGCTGGAGAAGCTGTGGATGCACAGGATGAACTCTTCCACATTCTACCTTGCTCTGGAGCCCAGCAGAACATCCATCCCCAGCCCATGGATGATGTGGAGGGACCCACCACAGGCACAGGCACTCCCAGAGCTACATTTCCCCCGGGTGGTGTGTTGGTTTGGATCCCCCAGCTCCAAGGTGTGCAGCATCCAGACAGGAGCACCAGGAGATGTCCAGGAGGCTGCTGCACAGCCAGCATGCAGCAATGGAATTACAAAGCAGGCGTGCAGGCTGCTCCTCCTTGCTGTTTGACCTCCCTCTTTCCTTCTTTAGCACACACACGTGCCCTGATGAAAGCTCCCTGGAGTGGCTGGCTGGGCCCCAGCTCCACCAGCTCCCTGCCCAGCCACTCCAGCGAAGCAAACACTGCTGGGAGTGGGAGGCCCTGGAGATGGAGAAGGACTGTGCCTGGGAGAAGCCCTGCACTCCTCCACCTCAGCCAGCAGCAGAGACAGATTAGAGCTGAATGGAGTTAGCAGCATTAAATAAACACGCCTGCCCTCTTTGAAGTTCTGCTTCCCTTGAACATGAGCTCATTCCACGAGGCCTCTTTTTGCTCAGCCCCAGGAAGGCACGGGGTTACTCATTCTCCATGGAGTTAACTCTTCACAGGATTCCCCAGCTTCCACAGGGGTCAGTCCAGAACATGAGCACAGAGCAGTATTACCACAGCAGCACCTGACTGCCTGCATGTCTCCAGTTCTCTTCAAGAGGAATTCCCACCAGGAAAGGGAAATGCCCAGCTCCACCACATGGTCCTGCAGGCTCCAGGCTGGCACATGGAGAAGGAGCTCAAGGAAAAGGTGATTCCTCTGTGGTGATGCATCCTCCAACCCTGCCAAGAGTAGAACTTCCAGGTCTGGGAGGAATGTGCTCAACCCTACACCACAGCAGGGCTGAGGAGTGAGGAAACAGGAGGAATTACATTAGAGAAAGTTCCCAGTACTCTGTTCTTTTGGTTTAATCCCACAAAGTGGAAGTCAGAAATTCTTGGGCAGGAAAGGGAGCAGACAGTCACAGAGGCAGAAGTAAAACCACAAAGACAAGGCTGATCTCAACTCTTTGGAATTTTTGCATGGCTCATGCAACTCCTGCCAACCCCTGCTCTTGTCCCAGGAGTTGAAAAAAAAGGAAAAAGAGAGCATAAATCTGCCTAAGAGTGAGGGCTGCCTCTGCCTGTGAGTGAGGAGATGTGACTTTTAGGGGGTCAGTATTTCTGTACATGAGCAGGAGGTGCAGAGTCACTGCACATGGAGCTGGTGGGAAAGGGAAAATCTGTCCCAGGGGGAAGCACAAGCTTCCCAGGATGGCACAATGGGCTGTTGTTTCTGGATAATTGACTGGGCTCTGCTCACTCACAGCTTCAGCCCCTGGCAAGAGGAGGCTGGGGAGGAGCAGAGCTGCCTCTGCTGGGGCTGTGGGTCAGACACTTCTCCTGAGAAAGTGGCTTCCACCGTGCTCCTGAAACCTTCCACCCCCAGGGTACTGCCAGGAGAGCTGCCACCAAACACAAACATGTCTTGAGCCACTTGTGCAGCACCTGAGAGGCACCCTGGAGATGCCTGGTGAGAGCCCCTGACTCCAGGGCACCACTGGAGTGGTCAGTCACTGGCCAAAAGGGCCCCAGTGCTCTGCAGAGCAGGTGGGACACAAACAACCAGCAAGAAGAGAAGGAGAAGCTGGGAACATGAAGGCAAACTGGAGAAATCCAGGATAAAGAGGAATCATCTCCAGCCAAGGGGAGCCCAGAGCTCAGCACACAGGTCATTCTCAGGCAATCCACTGAGCCCAGCCCTGCAGTCCCGAGCACAGACCTGGCCCAGGGCAGCACCAGCCTGACAGTGCAGCCTGAGCTGACCCAGGACTGCCAAGAGGAACAGCCTTGGCAGAGAAATGCCTTTCCTAAGCAACCCTTCAGCTCTGGCAGACAGCTTGTTCTCCTGCCCCTCATTTCATTGACAAGCACATGCAGGGCTTGCCAGCCAGCAAATGCCAGAGGGATGTGCTTGGGGACAGTGACAGACCCCAGGGCCCAAACACAACTGTGATGTGAGAAAGCTCGAGACATGTCTGAGAATCAAACCAGCCACTGCTCAGGCCTTTGTAAGGCAACAAGCTCCAACCCTGCTCCTGCCCAACAATCACAGCCCTAGGAACCAGGCAGGTATGACCTGCTCCACACCTGCTTTGTCCACGTTCACAGCAGACCAAGAAAACCGTCCAAAGTACAAAGAGGCGCAGTCCTGCAGCTTCACAATTCTCATTATTCCAGACCCCCTGAGCAAAACTGCAGGAAAATGTGGTTCAAAGGCGCAGGAAAAGCTTCAAGGAAATTCCTGGAGAGGAGCAGACCTCAGCAATGCTGTACAGCACCACCCCTCCCCAGAGCCATCCTCCTGCCCATCGTTATGGATAGCTGCTCCTCAGCACCTTTCAGTGCTATACCTGATCACCTTTGCCACGCAGGAAGCAGCACAAAAGCCAGACAAGAGCACCCAGGTGTCCTTGCTGCCAGTCTCTGCCTGCTTTGCTGCTCTGTGAGAGCTGAGTGGAGGAGAAACACAGCTAAGCAACAACGTGGGCCTTACCTTTTGTACCAGGGGGCTGCAGATTATCTCCAGTCAGCGAACACCAGCCTACGGGAAAGATGTCCCGGGAATCATATCGGCACCAGTAATCGAAGGCACCTCTCCAGCCATCAAATGTTATGAGGACCTCAGAACCTCTCACCTCCCCAATGGTGGCCGGGCAGATGAAGTGAGGGTTCTTCCTGTCCACTGCCTCCAGCTTCATACCTGTCTTGAAGAAGTTTTGGGAAGGAGATGGCGGTTCCTACAAGAAGAAGTGGAATATATGCTCAAAGGGGATATGGCAGTGCCTCCCCACACCAGGGCTGTGCCCTCACCAGCAAATTCACCTCCAGGAGCAGCTGAAGGGAGTTAGTGGGCTGGATTTGAACCCCAATAGGGGTGCACACACTGGCTGGGCTACACAGCCACTGCTCCTTAATCAAGAGGCAGCAAAGTCCACTACCCTGAGCTCTGCCCTCAGCTGGCTGCTTCACCGAGCCCAGGGAGTGGGACATTCCAGAGTGGTGCTGATGCTTCCACCTTGCATTCCCCACCTCGAGCAGCACCTGCAGCTCCAGTGAAAAACCAGCTCCTGCCTCAAGCCTGAGCACCGATGCCCAAGGCACTTCCTTGGCAGACCTTTGGCCACACCTTGACATTGCTATGACACAGCTGGAGAGGACACAGGTCTGTCCTAGAGCAGCCCCGAGGCAGAGCTGTGCAATGTCACCTCCTGTGGGACCAGCTGTGAGTTTGGTGCAGCAAAGGGGCCATTGCCAGGAGAATCTGCACAAACAGTGAAATACCTTGTGAAAAATCCGGACAGGAGCCATCTCTGCTCCATTCAGAGTCTTCAGAAGGAACATGGGCCAGGAGGAGGCATTCAGCCGGAAGCCTGAGGGGAGGGAAGCAGAGATGGAGACCTTTAGACTGTGGGGGTTGATGCAGCACACGCCTGCTCTGATGGGACTTCAGGTATTCTGAATGTAAAGCATTAGTGTTATTGAAAAGAAACATCTGGAAACAGCTGTCTGCCTGCAATATTCACTCATCATAACAATGCCATTGATCCATTGACCATCCAGGCTGAGCACTTCGTGCAGAGTCAGTGCTGCCAGCTCCAGTGATCCTGCTGCAGGGGAGACATGAATCAGCAAGTGCACACGCAGGCTATGGAATTTCTTCCTCAACAGGGAATCACAGCTTCTGGGTGGCCTCCTCCACCTCTAGTGTGAGCTGCAGGCAAGCTAATCTGAAGAAATAGAGGCTGTGACTTGGCTGGGAAATAGAGTTAACCATTACAGGGAAAAATGTCAGGTTTTGGCTCGACACCTGCTGTGAAAAAAGTGGAGAAATAACAAGAAGAGAGGATTTATGGGAAGAAAAAAAGCAATTTCACATGTTCTGAAGTATGTGGCACTGACTATGACTATACAACCAAAAGAAGGCTCTGGATATCACAGAGTATCTTCTTTGCTAAATGTGCATCTTCCTGCACAGGCAATTTCTGTTGCTCAGCTGTGTTTGGTCTGTGTTTGAGAGGTTTTGAAGGCAATCCTGGCACTGAACCTGGACCAAGAACATGGGAAAACTTTGCCGAGGTTGCAGCACTCAGCACAGGTCACCCTGCCAGCCCTGAGCTCTGTCAGATCAGCTCAGAAATCAACCCAAGTAGCCACAACCGTAGGGGGTGGAAGAGCTCAGCTCCCAGAGTGGCAAAGAAAACATTTTACATGAATCATAAAATATCCTGAGCTGGAAGGGACCCACAGGACTATCCAGTTCAGCTCCAGGCCCTGCCCAGACCCCCCAGCACCCCCAGCCTGGGCATCCCTGCAGCTCTGGCAGCCTCGGGGCTGTGCCCATTCCCTGGGGAGCCTGGGCAGTGCCAGCACCTTTCCCTAAATCCAGCCTGAGCCTGGCCTGGCCCAGCTCCAGCCGTTCCCTGGCTCCTGCCACTGGAATTATCTGTGTAAAGATAGAGCAGCAGCAGCAGATGTGTGCAGATGGAAAATACTACAGGAAACAGAAAATCCTTGCTGGGTTTTCTAGGCCCTTGAACTCTGCAGGCAGGAGGGACAACTGCAGCACTATCTTGGTTACCTGTCTTCATGCTGGGTGCAAAATCATCCACTTCCACTCCCCTGCCACAGGCAGGGACACCTTCCACTATCCCAGGCTGCTCCAAGCCCCATCCAACCTGGCCTTGAACACTCCCAGGGATGGGGGCAGCCACAATTTCTCTGGGCAACCTCTGCCAGGGCCTCCCCAGCCACCCAGGGAAGAATTTTTTCCTAAGATCTCACCTAACCGTGCCCTCTTCTCTGGTGCAAGGTGAAGGAGGTGGCACAGAGCAGAGCTGGGCACACTGAGCAGCATTCCCAGACCTGTTCCCGAGCTCGTCCCTGTCCCCTGGCACAGCCAGGGCTGTGTTACCTGCACTTCGTGCCCTCTGCTGGCCACACCAGGTTGTTCCAAGCCCTGTCCAGCCTGGCACTGAAAGTATTATTTGGGGATATGCTAATTGAGAGAGAGGTTAATGAAGACACTAAAACTGTTGGGCAGCAGAATGCAAAAGCAGGTTAATTTTTCAGGAAAAAAATCAGCTTGTCACTGGGCAAGCATCAAGGAAAAAGGAAAGTGTTGTGTGTTTAATGGAAGACTGGAAGAAGTGTTAGACAGTCCAGGCTATTTATAATGTTGTAGTCAAGCAAAATTAAATAAATAAGTATGAACTATTACAAGTATCTCTTCATATGAAACAGGACTTTAGTCACTGTGAACCTTTTCAGACATTGTTTCCTGTCCAGGTAATCTGGTATTGAATTCTAGAATCCCAGGGTAGGCTGGGTTGGAAGGGACCTAAAAGATGAACCAATTTATCCCCTCTGCCATGGGCTGGGACACCTTCCTCTATCCCAGGTTATTCCAACCTGGCCTTGAACACTTCCAGGGATGGGGCAGCCACAGCTTCTCTGGGCAACAATCCAGAGCTTGAGCTGCAACCAGGGCAGGCAGAGACCTCTTTCACCTGCAGTCTAAAGGATCTCCCTGTCCATGTGTCTGTGTGGAAATCCAGACCTGCTGTGGTTTATATACCTTGTGTACATCCTGGATAGGCAGGGGCAGGCCACGAGCCTCTGTTCCAAGCACAGAGCTATAAAAACCCCCAAGCTTTCCCCACCATCAATTTGACCCTGGTTGGACAAGCAGAACTCCAGCTCACCCAGTGGAGGCTGCAGCATCCCTCCATTCTTCTCACAGTTCCCAATGGGCTGGATCTCAGCAGAGTCCACCAGCCTCCAGAAGTCGTTCTTGTTGTCGCTGCCGTCGAGGCGCAGGCGCAGGCGGGCGCCCGTCAGCCCCACCACGGTGGCGATGCACGTGGACGTGGTGTTCCGGGGGTCCTGCGCCTCCAGCTTCATACTGATCTTGAACTCGTTTGCAGGTGGAGTGTAGGACTGCAAAGAGAGGGACAGAGCAGGGGCCAGTCAGAGCTGGGACTGCCAAAACATGCACTGGCTCAGGCACAAAGCTTCAGCAGTGGGAGCACTCAGAGGGAGTCTGCTGAAGGCTGACAGCCCCTCCAGGCACCACAGAGAACTCAGCAAGCCCTGGCAGGTCTTTAACAGACCCCCACCCTTCCATCCTGCATCATCTAGGCAGCTAAAGCCCCTTCTCTTGGAATCACAGAATCATTCATGCTGGAAAACACCTCTGAGATCACTGACTCCAGCTGTTCCCACAGTACTGCCAAGCCCACCACTAACCTATTACCCCTAAGCACCACAAACAGATGTTTTTTGAACCACCAGTGCCCTGGGCAGACATTTCCTTGGCCTGATCACCTTTTCAGTGAAGAAATTCACACAAGTTGAAGCTGTTTCCTCTTATGCTGTCCCTTGTTACCTGGGAGCAGAGCCTGACCCCCACCTGGCTCCATCCTCCTGGCAGTGAGTTGTGCAGGACCAGAAGGTCCCCCCTGAGCCTCCTTTTCTCCAGGCTGAGCCCTTTCCCAGCTCTCTCAGCCACTCCTGGGGCTCCAGCCCCTTCCCCAGCTCCATTCCCTTCTCTGGACACTCCAGCCCCCTTGCTGTGAGGGGCCCAAAACTGATCCCAGGATCTGAGGTGCCCCCACAGTGCCCAGTGTAGGGGATTAACCCTTTCCTGGGAAGACTCACCCAGCCAACCCCAGACCCACACAGACACTCCTCTGTGCCCAGACCCAGGTGTCCCATGCTCCTTCACTCCTGCACCCCCTGTACTCAGCACAACCACCCCTGCACTCAGTACCTGCTGCCCAGGGGCTGCCATTCTGTCACAACAATTGGGTGAATTATGCTGAAAATCTCCAGATTGAGCAGGATCCACCCAAAGATGGATCAGGACACTTTCTCCAAGGGCCCATGCTTGACAGACTAATAGCATACTCGTGTTCCCAACATGCATATCTGAGAGGAAAATCTTCTGTGCTACTCTAAATGTATCTTTTTAATCTTTGCTTCAGCACTTGGATTTCTGTTAAGTCTCCAGTATCCTCAAGTATCTTCCTTGCCAAACCAGGGGCCTATTCCAGGCACAGAACTCTGGGGCTCCCAGTGGACCACAGCCTTTGACCTTTCTTGTTTTCATGCTCTTACCTGCTTGAAGCAATGGGCAGGAGCTGGGATGGCACATGTCTCTTTCAGGTACTTCTCCCAGGTGAAGTGACCTGAGAAGTGAAAACAAAAGGATTCAAATAGGAACAGACGAGCAAAATTCTCAGCAAAAGAACTAGCCAGACTCCTAAGGCAGCAGTTCTGCACTTCTCACAGAGGAGGTGCTCACAGGCAACGTGTTTTCACCAAGAACCTCTGATGTTTGTGAGCACAGAAGATTTACAACTGCAAGTGACAGGCAGAACAAAGCACAGCGCTGCCTTCGGCATCCTCCTGCCTCAGCACTGTGAGAAGGGGCTGCACAGAGTCAGGATAACAACCTACAACTTAATGGAAAACACCCAGCACAGATGGGAATCTGTGGAGCCTTCCAGACAACTGTCCCTTAAAAACCATTCATTAAACACATCACTCAGTCTGGGGATTGCAAACAGTCACCGTGGGCTACGAGCAGCACAGCTTGGGGCTTGGAACAAGATTATCTTTATGGTCATTTCTAACCCGAGCCATTCTGTGATCCTACCATTCTGTATCATGGATTTAGAACAGGAAATCTGCTTTGTGGTGACTGGATGGTCCCCCTGGTCCAGCACACACACAGCCCACCCCAACCCCAGCTATAACAGGTCAGCAGTTAACTTCCTGAAGTGCCATGGAGCCCACAGGATGGGCAGGATGGGAGCAGGGATCCTCCAAACAGGGATTTACTGAGCTCAAAACCTCACCAAACCCCCTTCCACCAGTGCTGCTGCCAGGGGAAGCGCATTTCATCCTTGCCTGCACCTTCCTCACGTGCAGCAGGAAGGGTAAAAGCAATATGCCACCCAGGGAAACCTGTTATTAAATGAGGAATTAAAAGCTCCTGTGATCCCAGCAAATCGTGACTTTTGCCATTTAAACTGAGCAGCTGGGAGAGGAACCTTCCAGCGTGACATTCACTTGTATTCATCCAAACAGCTCCCAGGAGACCTCCCTTTTCAAGGCATTTCCAGAGCATTGGTGGCAGCACAATTCAAGTCAGCCACTGCTTCCCGAGTCACGGCAAGTTCTTAATCAGTCTATTTTCAAAACAAAAGCCACATTAAGAGCCATTTTAGCTACTGCAGCACACACCACACCTCTGAAAACTGAGGCAGTAAGGTCAGCACACATTGCTTCAGTGCTGCCTTGTGCACAGAGGAGCCTTCATAATCTACAAGCTTCAAATAAATACAAGGAACGCTGCTTTCTCACCACCTCCCATGCAGATGACTAGTACACTGTTAGAAATGGGGAAAATTAACAGAAAAAGGCACAGTTTCATTGCCACACTGGCTGAATATCGCTGTTTCCACACTGACAGCACTCTCCATGCCCCAGACTGCTCAGCTCCATCCACTGGCACGTATTTTCCTTTCAGCCACAGTTTCACACTGGGTGAATGAAGAAATTCAGTGAGTTACTGCAATGATGCTCTCACATTAAATTCTTTTGCATTAATTGAAGATACAATTTTATTTTTGGTTCTGTCAATGAAACTCTTTGTATGAATAATGTGGAGTAAACATCTAGGCAAAGCAAAGCTGGGCACTCCTGGCCTGGAAATGCCTTCTGCATCCCCCTCCTAAACTCTGGTAGCTGCTCTGGGCTCATCTCAGACTGGGGTGGCCCTTCAGAGGCTGGAACAGAGGATGTCCAGGTGACAGAACTGGGTGAGCAGTGCCAGGCTTAGCCCCAGGCCCTGAGCCAGCAGCTTGAACAGGATCAGCTGGGCTTGACAATTTTTATTAAAAAAAAACCCAACAAACTCCCCTCAGCTGGTTTCAATCCATCACTATTAGAAGTTGTCCTGGTTTTAATCTTTCCACTTTTCACTCGCTCCACACCAAACCAGGCTGTCCTGCTCCCTGCAGCAGCTCACCCCACAGCAGAGATCCATGCTGCACAGCCCCAGTGGGAGCAGAGAATCTCTGAGACAGCTGCAGGCCTCTAAAAATAGCGTTTGGACATGGAACTTATTTGAGATTAATTCTAAAGCCTGCTGGGATTCAACCACTGTATGAAGACACACACACAGCACTAGAACTGCAGCTTCTCTAGGACCTAAGGGAACAGCATGAAGCTGTGCCAGGCCAGGCTCAGGCTGGATTTAGGGCAAGGTTCTTCCCCCAGAGGTGCTGGCACTGCCCAGGCTCCCCAGGGAATGGGCACGGCCCCGAGGCTGCCAGAGCTGCAGGAGCCTTTGGACAGCGCTCCAGGGGTGCCCAGGCTGGGGGTGCTGGGGGTTGGACTGGATGATCCTGGGGGTCCCCTCCAGCTCAGGATATTGTGTGATTCTCTAATTCCTACAACTAATGGTTCTGGTGATTTATTTTGCAAAGAAAAGCAGAAGCAGCAGAGAGACTTCTAAGAAAAGACAGAACTGATACAGCAGTGTTCAGCCTTCCCTCCCTCCCTCTCTGTTCACTGCCAGCCATCCCCTCACACACAGATGGCAGGACAGGTAGAACCTGCACTTCTTTTTCAAGACTACCCAAGGTCAAAAGTGCAGACTGCAGTTGGAAGCTGCCATCACACCCGTAGCACGAGAGGAAACCCTGCACTTCAGGCCCTTGTGCCAAGTCCCTCTCCACCTCTCTCCAGCACTCTGGATCTCCTTCACAGGAAGAAATGAGAGACAGACACTTAAACAAGAAACACCCTGTTTTTGCACCTACATCTGTGAGCCAAACAAAAGCCAAGGATTGGGAACCCGTGTGACTCCCTGTGACTTGGCTGTGGAAATGCCACTGGGGTGACTGTCTGTCACTTGTGCTTGCCTTGGGAAAGCTCCTTGTCGTGTGCTCATGCCAAAGGCAGATATTACTTCCAGGCAGACAATCAAATCTGGGCTCTGATGTCTTAACCTTCAAAAATATTTACTCCAAATAAAACACTCCACACACCCAAGAGGTCAAACTGCAGTAGTTGTGAACAATGCAGCTCTGCACCCTCATGTTTTGATTCTCTTCATGTTGCATTTAACATTGATCCTTTGCCCAGAATTTAAATGAAGATGGAGTTTCTGTTTATATCTTTCACTGAAGTCTGGTTTGGGCTCCATTAGCATTTTGGCTCCCGAGGGGTCATCAATCCAACTGAAACAATACAAGTGTGTTTCAGGTCACATCTGTGAAGGAGAATGTGCTCTACCCAGATCAAGGCATCCCATTAAAGTCTGCAGCCCATATGTGTGGCTGCTAAGGAGCACCCAGGCAGCACACGAGAGCAGCACAGTTTGAGCCAGCTGGGTATGAAAATGAGCAGAGCATCGTCTGGGCTCACAGATCCAAGGTGACAGTGGCTGTCCCTGATGTCTGAGCATGGCTTCCCAAAGGGGTCAGCTCTCCCACAGGCACAGCTCCCTCCTGTCCCACCCTGCCCCATCCCAGGCACTTTGCTCAGCCATCAATCCAGCTGCATGAGCCCCACTGCTCACTGTCCCACTCGGTAAAATCTGACACTGTGCAAGTCAAAACTACCAGCTCTGAAACACCAGGGTGCTGTCTGGTCTGTCCTGCTCTCCTCAGACATGCCCCAATGCAGCTTGACCCAAAATCCTGCCTGGATTATAGGGTGCTCTGCACTGGAAAGATGTTGAATTTTACCCCCTCACTGTGCAGAATCACAAAACGGTTTGGGTTGCAAGGGACCTTAAATCCCATTCCTTTCTGCTGCCTGCCATGGGCAGGGACACCTTCCACTGTCCCAGGTTGCTCCAAACCCTGTCCAACCTGACCCTGGACACTTCCAGGGGCAGCCACAGCTTCTCTGGGCACCCTGTGCCAGGGCCTCCCCACCCTAACAAGGAAGAATTTCTTCTCAATATTCCATCTGAGCTTGGTCTCTGACAGTGTGAAACCATTCCTATTGTCCTGTCACTTCAGACCCTTGTCCAAAGTCCCTCTTCAGCTCTCCTGGAGCCCCTTGAGGCACTGGAAGGGGCTCTATGGTCTCCTCTGATCTTTCTCTTCTCCAGGCCCAAACCCTACAAAGATGTGCCCAAGCTTTGGGTAGTGATGAGCTGCTCAGTTTCTTGCGGGTGACCCCCAGTCCTCACTGCTGCACCATGCACTTGTCAAAAAAAAAAATAAAAAATCTTTGGAAATTGCAAAAGGGAGAAGGGAGGGTGAAAAAAAAAAAAGTGGGGAGGAAGAAGGGAGCTCTCTTACCTTGGTACTGGGAGGGAGACTCTGACGGGCGGCTGTGCTTGTGCTTTTTACCATCTTTCCAGTCTATGGCTGAGACAAGAAACAGAGCATTTGTGTCAGGGAAAGGAGCCAGATAATGCACCCTTCTACACTTCAGAGGAGAGCAGTGACCCCCCTATCATCACCCCAGTAATGTGGATGATTTGCCTCTATCTCTCCCCTCCTCACCTCAATCCCTGTTTAGCTCCCACCAGCCACTGTTCTCCTTCAGCAAAAAGAAATAACAAAGAACAGCAAACTGACAGAGCTCCATCATTTCAGCTATGAGAAGAAGGGCTTGAGAGGAACAAACATAACAGCCACTAAAAATGGCTTTGTGAATCTTTGGTGCAGAATGGCTCCTTGTGTGTCAACTCCAGGTTATTCCACACAAACAGCCTCAACCCTTCATGGTGACAGGGAGAGGACTTCTCTGAAAATCTGCACAAGTGCCCTCTCCACACACAACACCAGGTTTCCTTGTGTCCCTTGCAGCTCAGAAGAGATCACAGCAAAGCAGCACCAGCTCTGCAGAGCAGCTCACCTCAGCTGTCTTTGCTCATGACACCTTTGGGTCCCAGAGCTCCCAAAAAATTAAAAGTTCTCAAGACAGCTCTGGAAAATGATAGAGAAGGAACTGAGGAATGCTCATCCCAGCCTGCAGCAGCCTCCAGCCCAAAGGAGGGATGAAGAATCCCTGTGCCATGGCAGAGTTCACCCTGAGCCAGCTCCTCGACCTGCTGCTGCCAGGCTGGGCACCCTGGGAGTGCTGCTGCACTCCAGCTCCTTTATTTTACAGACCATTTTTAGGGCTATTGTACAAAGCAGCTTGGTAGTGCCCTACAAAATGTGCCTTGCCCCCATGAAAAGCAGTTCCTTGTGAAAGGAAAAGTTTTGAAATCTCCTGACAAATAGCTGGAAGAGGCAGGCTAAGAGCTGCTTCTGAAGTGGCCTGGGGTGTCTTAACGTGTCTGGAATTGCTTTGGGACAATTATTTTTGCAATCTTCTCTTCTTGACATGTTCTTTTCAGCACAAAGGACAAGACAGCACGTAGGTTTTATTACTCTGGAAAGAGATAGAGCAAGAAGTGGGGGATGCCTGCCCTGCCTCCAGCCCAACAGAGGGATGCCAGATCAGCATCCCTTAAATGAACACGAGGGACATATGGAGTGTGGCCACAGAGTCACTAGACATGGGCCAGACAAAGAGCCTCCTTGGAGAGACATAAATGAATGAAAAGGATTGAAGGACACCCTTCCTAATAAATGCATTACCACGAGGCACAGTATTGTGCCATCTCCCTAAGAAAGCAAGGATAAAGGACATAAAGTATTTAAGTCAAAAGAGCCCCCTGGGTGGGTAAAGCTCCCCTCAGTGCCGCAGGACAGCTCTAACAGCATCCATGCACTCAAAGGAGCTTCTTGCCATACTCTGCAGGTGAAGGTACATTTTGTTCTTAACCTTTAACATGCAAAAATCCTCATTAAGCAGGATACAAAAGCAGCAGAGACAGAGAGAGAAACAAGAAATTCTGCAGACAAATAAAGAAACAGCCAAAGTTCAATGCATTATTAAAAAAGCAGGTAAGTAGGACAGAAACCCACATGTGCACGGTGCAGGTGTTGCCTCTACAACCCAGAGCCTGGCATTCTGAGCACAGGTCACAGAGAGAGGATGGCTGGAGGCTCCAGGAGCACAGAGAACAAGCTGTGAGTGAGGCTGAATGCAGCCAGCCCGGGCCTCGGCCATGCTGCTGACTAATCAAGCAGCCTCCTTTATTGCCAAGCCCTCCAGCTGCCTCGCAGCAGGGTCTCCCCATTCCCTGCTTTCCTTCATTTATTTTCACTTCATTAAAGGACAAGCAGTGTTAGGAAGAGGATAATGCTGCTGTAAGATGAACCACGACAGAAGCAAAGGAGACGTTTAAAAAAAATCAAGGGAGGAGAGAAACGGAGCATAGAAATCTCCTGCAATAAACCTTGGGAGAGTGTGGAGCAGATGTGAACAAAGAGCTGTGGAGGATGCTCCATCCTCTCGCTGCTCCCTTCCCCCCTCCTCTGGAGCGCATGTGATGAGATCACTCCAGTCAAACGCACATGCATGGCACAGCACTAAAGGAAATCAATATTTTTGTTAAGCACGAGAAGGCAGAGCAGCTCAGCTGCAGGCAGCCTGCTCGGCTTCACCCCTTTTTGCTGGGGATGCAGGACCCAGGAAGCACGTGCTGGGCCAAGGGATTGCTGGCAGGGGAAGCTCCTGACAGATTTCCTCTCCACAAGGTAGGCTGGTCTCTGGTTTCATGGCTCATTAGAGGGAGGAGGTCTGTGCCAGCACAGGCACTTTGCCTCACGCTGGGAGCTCTGCCAGATGCTGCCGTGGGTTCTGCAGGGCACCCTCGCTGCTGACACCGCGCCCCACGAGCTGCAGGGATGCCCCAAAGAGGGATTCTCCTCTTCCTGTCACGGGGGTGGATTGATGAACTGCTCTCTGCACACTGATTGACAAACACACAGCTCTGTTTTGGGCTTCCAACCTCATTCCCTCAGCTCCCACCCCGCTGTCAGCCCCCCGAGGCACTCGGGCCACGCCAGCTCACTGCAGGGCTCTTGGCTGTGCCAAGCATCACTGCTCACCTTTCTGAGGGCCTGGTTTCCGCATTCTACCACCTGCTGCTGTTCTTATCCTGGGACTGGGTTGCTCTTACAGAACTGAAGATGTCTAGGACAAAAGAAATAAAGATGAGAAAATTCCCCATTCTGGAGCACACAGTCATCTGCACCATTAACTCATCACGCAGTGGGGGGAAACACATGCTCTGTCACCCGGGCTTGCACAGAACACACACAACTCATTTCACCCCCTGAAACTACAAGACTTTCTCCAATTTGTGGACAACATCAAATTCATGGCAGCAGGAGCAGCATAAATAAGCATAAGAAGCACATGCCTGTCTCTGTGCTAACCCTACAGTGGGTCCAGAGTGTGTGTGTGGAAGGAGGGGCTGCTCCCACTTACTAACAAAGGGAGGCAGAGCTGGAATTTATGAAAGAAAACACATGGAAACATAACATTAACTCTGGCAAAGCAGCACAGCAATCCCCAGCTTGCCACTTACAATTCAAATTGCTCCCAGCAGTTCTGGGGAATAAGGATGAGAAATTGGACAATGACCCAGGAAATACTTTTGCTGTTCCTACTGCCACGAGTCTCCAAGTTGTGCTGCATTTTTTTTTTTTTTTCCTGGTTGAAGAAAAACTGGCTGGACTGTGCCCAACAAGCAAAGGCATTTACATTCTTGTTACAAAGATATATCCCTGAAAAATCAGAGCTCTTGGGAGATGTGTGCTGGATGTGAACAGGGACCCAGCACAACCACTCTCACAGGGCAGGGTCTGCCACACCCACAAAGCCCTGCCAGGCCCTGCCAAAAAGCATCCAAATGAATGTCTGAGTTACAAACAAGCCCTTGGGAAAGCCAGGAATAGCATGTTTTGACACTCCACTAACTAATGAAAGATTAATTGTATCAATATAATTCCATTTTGTTCACAGTGGGGCAGTCAGGAGGAGGAGGAAGCTGTCTCAGGACACAGCATTGAGTAGCTGCTTCAAGGGTTATTTACACATCCAATTTGGCAAGAATTTGGAGTTTTGAAAACCAGGCTTCTTCTAAATGTAAGAGAAATAGAGTTTAATTTTCTATAACAGCTCTACAAACTACAGCCTCTTTACATGCAACACTGAGCAATACTCTTAGAAGAAAAATACTGAAGGAATATTAAATACTAAAGGGGAAAAAAATCCTGGTTATTTTTTTAATCCAAATCAAAAGGTGCACAGTAATCACTCTCCTAAATAGCGTGTGTGTCTGTACACACTTGTGAAAGGAGTAAGGCTGGTTTCCCCTTCAGTAACAGAAGGTAACCTACATGTGAAAGGTTATTTACAACTTTTAAAGCTGCTTTTCATAATTTTCTTCAGTTATTTTTATTAAAGGCTAGCAGTCCTGGCATGAAAAGTCCCCTAGACATAAAAACCCAGGCTGAAAGGTGTTTATATATAAAGGCACAAGAAGCATTTGCCATCTCTGGCTCTGACCCTCTGCTGTCTGTGGGATTTTCTCAATTACCCACACACACAAATCCCATTTGTTTGGCACAGGAGCTCCTGTGCTCCTCTGAGGGATTCTGAAAAGCTGCTTCAGCCTGAGCACCTCAGAGTGCTTCTGGCAGGGATGTGTGACCCCTTCCCTTCAGAAATACTGGGAGAAAAAAAAACTGTGACTGTTTTTGAGCTGCTCAGACAGGGTTTGTGAAAGGTTATGACCCAGGACAAGGCTGCACTGCTGCACCCTCCATCCTCACAGTGGGAATAACCTGAATGAGGCTCAGGGGGACCTTCTCACCCTGACAGGAGGGGGCAGACAGGAGGGGTCAGTCTCCTCTTTGAGGGAACAAGGGACAGTTCAAGAGGAAATGTCAAAAGGAAAATGCCAGGCGAAGTTCAGGTTGGACACCAGGAAGAATCTTTTCAGGAAAGGGTTAAGCATGGGAATGGGCTGTCCAGGGAGGTGATGGTGTACTGAAGAAATGACTGGATGTGGCACTAGTGCTCTGGTGTAGAGGACATGGTGGCATTCAGTCTTGATGATCTTGGAGGCATTTTCCAACCTTAATCATTTTATAATTCTGTGATACTGATAAAGCACAGAGCTGACTGCTGGTACTCCTCAGCCAACACTGCAGCAGGCTCTCAGCAAGATCTTCTGTTATGAAAAGAATCAGATGTTGTAAATGTGCAATTTAAATAAATAAACAAATGGTGACTCTTCCCCAAAGGAGGAGACATGAGCTGCATGGGGAGTCCCACTTTGCTGAGAGCCACGAGTGCCAGCCCAAGGACACTGCACTCCAAAATACATCTCCAAGAAACTGTCCAAATGTGACAGCCCCAGCCTGACTCTTGCCAGCCTTCACAAACCTCCACCACAGCTCTGCACTACCCAGATCCCCTGTACATCTCACACCACAGGACAGCAACACGTGGGTTAACCCTGCAAAATCATGACTCAAGAAATAAAAACCCAAAATAATTGGTGTGCTCAGAGTCATGTAATGCCTAGAGAAGAGGCAGATCCAAACTCCATGAGGCACAGCTTCATCCTGCCTGCCCCAGGGGCAGCTGGACCTACACTGCCAGAGGGGAGCCACCAGCCTTACTGCATCCCAGGGATTCAGGGATGCCTTTCTTCAGCCATGGAGACAGACACTGTGTACCCCAGCCCTCCTGGAACTGGAACAGTTACAATTGGGAGGGGATGCACAAGGATCACCAAATCCTCCTCCTGTCCTGTCCCAGACACCCCAACAGTCCCACCCTGGGGGTGTCTGAGAGCACTGTCCAAATGCTCCACGTGCAGGCTTAGGCTCATGACCATTTCCTGGGGAAAGAACCTTCTCATATCCAGCCTGTCCCTCCCCTGACACAGCTCCAGCCATTCCCTTGGATCCTGTCCCTGCTCCCAGGGAGCACAGACAGGAGCTGGCTCTCTGCTGCCCCTGGGCTTTACTAACACAGGGCTTGGGAATTGATGATTTCCACTGTCTGTAATTTATAGTTGCCCAGAAGAGCTGTAAAATCTCCACCCTTGGAGATCCTCCAAACACCACCAGCTCCCTCCCCTGCCAGCCTGATCTAACCTTGTAGCTGACTGACTTCAAAGTCAGCCCATCTCTGCATGCAACATTGGACCAGACAACCTCCAAAAGCTCCTTCCAACCTGAAACACCCAGGGACTTTATCTCACTGACAACAGATTGGACAGCAAGAAAAATCACTCTATAGGTTTTGACAAGGCTGAAATGCCCCAGTGAGGAGACTTCAGTGTAGAGAGAAGAAAGTCAAAAGCAGAACAGACAAGCTCACAGGCACTGCAGGACAGGAGCACCGTGGTACCAATGAACGTGGCCTTTGCTCCATCCAGGGACTAAAGATTGAAAAAATGTGAAAGTAAGAAATAGCAGAAGCTACAGTCTGGTATCCAAGGGGCAAAACCGGGCTATCCACAGAGACAGATCTTCCAGAATCACCTCAGGCACAAACATGGACCTGTTGGCTGGATCTATGGCACAAAGGACACAATCTTTCTGCTGTATCAAATAAAGCCTTTGAGATTTCCACAGCCCAGCACACGCTGCAGTGCTCCATCTCCAGAGCCTGGCACTTGCACAGAGCTGCACACCAGAGTTAAAACTCCCCTTGTTTTCAAAAGCTCTGTTTCTCCTGCTTGTGGAGATCAAGATAATCTCCCAAGCATGAACTACAGCATTATGGAGTGTTGCTTTCCAGAATTTATAACCTGAAAGGACAGATCAATGTGCAAATTCATTTCAGCAGGATGCTACCTTAAAAATGTAAAAAGACCAACTGATTTACTGCCTTTAGTAGAAGATGAAATGCTTCTCCCAGAGTTTCAAACAACTTTCACTCACCGAGATATCAAAAGTGCCAAGGGCTCCACTGAACTGTCATGGGCTCTAGTTCCCCATCACTCCTACAAGACAGCAGAGTCAGTACAAACACTGCGGCATAGCAAAACCTGAAAGCACAGAGACAAAACGAAAAAGTTTGCATTTAATTGCAGAAAGGCTACGTTACCAGCTGCATTATTCATGTTCATATTTAATTCATTTAAAACATCCAAATTTAAATTTAAAGACAGCTGTAACAAACATTCCCACTTGCACTCGCAAAGCAGCACAGAACTTGACACAATTTAAGTTCAGCTTGCAGTGAGTACACGGGACTGCGGCTGTTAAACACCTTTGATATGAGTAAGATCACATCAACTGAGCTGATAGAAACTAGTTCAGCTTTTGTAAAACGAAACTATCACACAAAGGAGGATTGAAAAGACTAGACCTGATTAGTAATGAAAAGGAGAGAGACCACAGGAGAGGCATATAAAATAATGAGTAGCATGAAGAGAGAGAACTGGGGACTCCAAATTATCCCTTACCAGTACAGCAGAGCAAACCTACAAAAGTAAAAAAAAACTCACAAGTACATAGCAGGGAGAAGGAACAGCTCATTGGAAACTAGCAGATGTGCAGCTTCCTTATGGAGGAAGTTATCAAGACAAGTAAACGAGTAACCTTAGAAATGGCATGGACATTGAAAAGCAAACCAGCATTTGTAAAGGTATCAAAGTATGAGACCCATGGGCCATCAGTAGCCAGGCCTGAAGCAGCAGCTGAAGGAAGGTTGTGTGTCCAACCAAACCCACCCCATCACTGCCTCAGCTCCTGCTTTTTCCCTTAAAAGCTGAGCCCTTGCCCTCCTGCCAGGCTGCTGACACTGGGGGCAGGACACCAGCTCAGGACATGGTTTGTTCACACCCTGGTGAGCCCTGTGCTGGGTCACACTGAGATTCAAACCTCTGATGCCTTTTCCCTTTTTCTCATGCAGCAGAGAGGCAGCCAGGGCTGGAAGAGCATCCCAGGGCATCCCCAGCATTGCACAGCCCGCAGCACAAACACTGCAGAAATGCATCTTAACCTAATTAAATTCTCCCCCCACTGCTCTTGCCAACAGGCTTTTCCAAAAGCTCATCCCTAAGGACAGACAGATTCAATTTACCTGTGCCAGACTGGAAGGGAACTGCAGGGTTAGAGGGGAGCCTGCTCTGCAATACTCTTCCACAAAATGTGGCAACTGCAATATCAGTAAAACAAAAATGAGAAAAAGTGGATGGAAGATGTTGTCCCATCTTTCCAGACCTCATGAGATGCATGTAATCCCTTTATCTCCAAAGCCTCCACTCCTTTGGAGCACATAATTATGAAAAGAGTTAGAGCTGAGGCTCTTAATGTCTCTTCTAGGCACTTCTTTATTCCACTCAAGGCACCAGTCACATCTGAATTATTTCCTGGGGTTGTTTGGACTTCCCATTATACAAGGATGATTATGGTGAACCTTGGGATGGAATCCAAGTCGGATCTCAGCACTACCACGTTTGATTGAAAGGGAATCTGAAGGTTTGTTGACAGCGTGCCAAGCTTCAAACCTCACTGGACAATGCTGTTGCCAGCAGGCCAGAGGCTTTCAGAGAGAAGAGGAAGAAAACCACCAACAGTGAAGCTGGAAAATGGTTTTATTAGGTTGGATACATACTTCACAGATTAGGATTGGAGGGAAAAAACAAAAAAGGAAGCTCTGTGTATTGACAGAAGGCTGTGAGAATGACACTTCTTGGAAATCCCATGGGGCTGCCACAAGAGAATCCTGACAGTTTCTCATGATGCAAAGTGCCTGCAGACATTGATTTCTTCCCCACAAAAGCACAGGTCTGCAGCACCACGACCACTGCAGCCACTGAAAATCCCTTCCATGTAAGCTCTGCTTCAGCTGAGGTTTTCTTCACAGTCATGTTTCCATCAGTGTTTCCAGCAGTAAAGAGCTGTCCCTTACAAATTCCCTCAGGAAATGTGAGGGCAGCACTGTAAGCTCCTGCCTGTCATGGGTGATGGCAGTGCTGCCATTCCAGCCTCCCTGCTGGAACGTTTCAGCTCCGTTCTGGAAGCCTCTATGTGACCATGGGAGCAGCCAGGGCACCCCAACCCAGTCATAAAACCAGGCAAGTGATGAGCAGATCATGTGAATTACAGAATATCCTGGGTTGGGAGGGATCCATAAGGATCAAGTCCAACTCTTGACCCTACACAGGACACCCCAACAATCCCACCCTGTCCCTGAGAGCATTTTCCAGATGTTCCTTCAGCTCTGGCAGCCTTGGAACCATGACAATTCCCTGGAAGCCTGTTCAGTGCCCCACCACCCTCTAGGGGAAGAGCCTTTTCCAAACTCAGCCTGCTTGCTCATTTAACACCTTTTTGGCCATTTTTAATTTCTATGGTGAAGAAAGAAAGCACTTTCAGCCTACCTGAGAAATCAGAGGGCTGTCAGTGCATGATCTGACTCCTCTTACTGCTCACACTGGACTTGGCTCCTCAGATTCCTGCCTGACCTGTAGACACCAGAACTTTTGCTGGTGTAAACCACAATTCCTGCTCTCAAGGCACACTCTGGTGAGCCAGCTGACTGACTCCTTTCCTGGGAAGAAGCCAAAGACCAGCTCCCAGGACTCAGCACCAGCCTTCTCACAGCCAGACAAGCAGGGAAAGAATCCTAAACCAAAACGCCAAATGAATGCTTCTGTGGAACCTGAGGGAAACTCTCAGGAGTGAGCAGCTTCCAAGTTTGAAAAGGTGAGTCAGAATTTATCTTAACCAATGATTTCAGTTCCTTCCACCTCCCTGTTAACATCCTCTTGGGCAAGACTGGAGTTTTATTTCTCCTTGCCTGTGCAAAGTCACATTTTTGGCAGCTCCAAACAAAGGCTGATGAAGATACTTCACCTCTGGAAGCATCTCCCTTCATCAGGTCTAGAGAGTCCTCACATTCATACCAGGGAATATTTCTAAGTAATAATGTATGTTGGTATTTCCATCTGCAGTTCTGATCCCTTTGTGGGATCTGAAATACCTGATGGCTGCAAACCATTACTCCTCTTTCCAGCAGAAGGATTTTTTGTCATTTCCAACATCTCTTGTTCTCTGGAATTAATTTTACCTTTCTAGCCTGTAAGAAGTGGACTGATGAACTCCAGACTTCATGACAGGCTCCTCACAAGCACATTCTTCTGTTAACACACTGAGGTGTCTCGAAGATGTGATCACAAGTAACACAATTCCTCAGCCCCTGAGCCAAATCTCACAGAAGTACATATATTAAAAGACAAAAACACGTGAAAAACTCGGATAGACCATGTTTCTACAATGAAAATATTGATTTTACGGCTTCCTTTTGAACACCTTCAGGTGGGTGGGGAGGGGGGAGATAGGTCAGGCTCCCAGGGAAGGCAGCTGGGCCACCAGACACTGCTGAGTCAAGTTCAAGAGATCACCTTCAGGGTGAGCACAAAAACCAGAGACCAGAGAGAGGAACCACCACTGTGGGCAAAGCTACAACAGTTACCACATCATCATAGGAGAATTAAATAAAACCTTGCAGGATTTCAATAAAGATTTCCTCCCTATAAAAAAACCCAAAAAACAACAAACAAACAAAACCAACATAACCAGCATGGGTCTTGGATCAAACCAAAAACATTCTGACATGTATCACTGTGAGCAGACCTTGCTCTCCACAAAGACTGAAGAGGCTGCAATAAAGACAACATGTCTGGCACACTCCAGGATTCCCAGGCTGAGAGAAATGGAGACATGAAAGGCCTTAAAATAAATGCCAAATAAGATAATCTGACTTGAGTCTGCTAAAGGAAGCCCCATAACAGGACAGATTTTCTCAGTACAGATGTGTTTAGTGATGAGCTGGGAGTTACAGCTCCGTGGGTGCCATTTCTGTAGTGAGGGGGGTGAGCACTCCAGCCCTGCAAATCCACCTTGGAATGATGGGGCTCGACTGCTGCAAGAAGTCCACACAATTAAAAAAATCAGAGCTGCTTTTAAGACTGGTATTGATTAGTTTCCCACCCACTCAAATAGAAAGAAAACAGTGCAAACCTTAAAGCCTTCCCATGCAGGGTGACATGGAGTCATGGGATGGTTTGGGTCAGAAGGGACCTTAAAGACCCTCTTGTTCCAATCCCCTTGACTTGGGCAGGGATTCACAGCACACAGAGGATCCTGTGCTGCTCCTCCCCAAACAGAACCATGTCCAAGGCTTGGAGCTAAGGCCTGGGCTGCCTCTCACTGCCATGGACAGAGAGTGGCTCACCATGAACAGACTTTAGCTAATCATACAAATCCCCTGTGCTAACAGTTGGGGTTAAGGAAGCTTCACTGTGCTCCACAATTATTTCAGCAAATCCTTCATGGCTGGTCCTACTGTTGAAGCCACTTTGAGGTTCTGCCTCTGAGGTGAGCAATGCCCATGTCCCACATCCCAGTGTGAAAGGTGCCACCAACACCATTGCTCTTCATAACTGTTCTGAAGGAGTTTTGGGAAAAGCTGCAGATCTCTGTTTCTGGATGTTAAACAGACATTTCTGATCTGTATCACCACTGTACCTCCACAGAGCTCTCCCAAATGCACTGTAATAAACTCGACACAGAGACTGGCTTTTTGGGCAGTTACATATAGAAAAGCAAAGGACTGATGGACCTCAGTGCCATATGGGAAGAACATGTCAAAGCAAGGAACTGAATCTGTGTGCCCAAGGCTGCTGCTTCTAACACTGAACCATCTGTGTTACAGCTATTGTTTGTCAGCAGGACTCCCACAGCTAAAAGTTAAAGTCTCCTTTAGAAGAGGAATGGCCAGGGTTATAGACGGGCACAGCAGTGCACCCAATCCACTGAGGACACCTGGAAGTAGAGAAGATTTATCACACATGGGCTCTGTAGCCAGAGCCTGGCAGATTCTGACTGTACCCTGACACCCTGGTGACAGGGAACCAGCCCACAGGCACCTGAATTTCCTTCCATGGCAATCCCAGAACACGGGGAGCTGCAGGATATGTGCACCCCACACTCCTGTGCTGGCTCGTGGCCCCCTTGCCTGGGGACGAGCTGCAGGGTGAACCTCGAGGACAGGGTTGATGCAGAGCACCCCAGGGTGGCACAGTGGGAAGCCCAGACTTCAGGCAGTAAAGAAAGTTTTGCAGCAATGTGGCTATTGCAGCCTGCACTGAGCCACATGCCAAAGCTAAGAGCTATTACTGAAAGCAGATGGCTTACAGGAGACCTTGAAATGGGATTCTGCCCAAGGCACTTACAAAGTCACCCCTCACAAAAGCACACAATAGGATGCTTCAAAGTCTTTAAATAAGAATTTAAACAGGAGTACATTAAAAACCAGTGCATGGTTTCCATATCACCCCCAGCCAGGCTAGTTGAGCCCCCCCTGCACAGCCAGCCAAGGCTGCTTTCCCAGACAGCAGCTACATGGGTGATGGATGTGGCCCAGAATGGGCTCCAGGGTGTAAACTCCTCACAGGTCTCTGTGAACAGATATATGTATGTATCAAATGTTTAATCAACTTTATACTTAATTCTCTACTGGAATCTATTTAAAAATAAACTCTTTATGGGATGGAAGATACGGGAGAACAACATATTCCTATGTCCCTGTGGAAGGGGAAACAGGAGGCAATCCAGAAGGAAAGGACTGACTTCCAGTTGTGTCTCTATTGGAAATGTAATGACAGACTGTGTAGTGATGCTGCAAGCAGCATGTGAGAATTCCTCAAAGAAAATTTTGCATTAACTATTTCTAGTAATGTAAGTTTGATAAAGTTTCAGCAGAACATTCTCAGGAGACCATAAGCAGGGAAAGGCAGCTTGAGGGGGAAATAAAAAACCAAAGGGATGGTAATTAGGGGACACAACAGAAATGTAAATGAGGGAAGCCTTGCAAAGAGAGGGGAAGGAGATGACCCAATCCCTTAAAGTAGCCGGTATCTCACCAGCACAAGGGAGGAGGGTGATCCCCAGGGACAGACACAGGGGCAAGGGTTTCCACTGATCCAGCAGGGAGGGAGATGAGAGCTCAGGGAGCAGAGGAGAACAAACCAGTCCTGAAGAAAAGGTGAGGGACAAAATCACTACTCTCTAATGAGCTAAATACTGAGACATGGAGGGTGATGGTGGTTACATACACCTGCAACTGCATTTTCCTTCTGCTTCCCTTCTATAACCAACCCTAACAGTTAAATGGAATGCTTTAGCAATATCCCTTGGGAAAACACACTGGATGAAAACTCATCCTCAAGCCTCACATGGCATCAAAGCAATCGCTGAGCATGTTACTGGAGTGCCTGAAGTGCTCTCTTTCCTCATCCAACACAAAGGAATGACCTTCCATGGAGTTGAGTATTTCTTACCTTCCTGTGGTCCAGCACCAACACAGACATGTCCCTGCTGACAAACGAGAGCAGGGAGGGGGCACAACTCCAGTCACACTCAATGCTAAATCCTTCATAAATCCATATACAAATCCTGTCCCTGACTCAACATCCATGCAGCCAACCTTCCCAAACCTTCCAAATGCAACTCTCTCTGCCCTTCAGAACCTGCTCTCTCAGAGAAGGCAAGGTAAAATCATCCCTTAAATGTGTATATATATATATAAAAATCTATATATACATAAAAATCTACCCTTAGACTGACAAAATTCAGGGTCTCCCTGGCAGGAAGCACAGCCAGACTCCCCTCCAACTCTTCCAGCAGCTGATTCTTCTTATGCAAACAAAGGACAGATGAGAAATAGTTCCTACTGATCTGCCTCTCTGCTAAAGGAATGAGATAAAATCTCCAAACCCTCAGGGTATGGAGCAGAGCCACAAAACCTGGATTTACCCTTGTTAGAGCGGAAGAGGAGTCAGTCTCTGCTGCTTGGAGCACTGAGACAGATAATCCAGCCCTGAGAGAGGGAAAGAAGGATGTCTGGGAGAGTGAAGGGAGAGGCTGTGCCATTCCCCCTGCTGCCAAATCAAGGCAAAGGGCTGCCCAGAAGAGCTCCCACAAACTCACTGTACCCAAGGGAATGGTGTGCCAGGGCAGGAAACAAGCATCTTTGCTTTATTTTCTCACTCATGTATAGAGAAATTAATTCATCTATTTCTTAGGAAAAAGAAAGGAAATTGCTGCAGTGCAACATGTCAAGAGAAACCAGAAGAGCCAGGCTCACTGAGGATGGGTATTAATTACTGCTTGCTATTTTTATCCTGTGTATAACTCTGGTCTCATCTGTGACTTAAGAAGATAAAATCCCAGTATTCAAAACCATGTGTCTACTCAAATAGGAGAAATATCCTCTACTGGGTATAAAGTCTGGATACAGAAAAAGTATAACGTGCCCATCAAAATTGCATTCAATTTTAATAACAAAAGAAAGAACAATCTAGACATAGACAGAAATATTAGCTCAGGAGAGTTACTCCCAAAGAGGAAAAATGAGTAGCCAGTTCCTGCAGGAAACCCTGAACAGATTGCTGTTAATTATGTAAAGAAGAAGTTGTTAGGCTGCTTTACATTCCTGAAGGGCCAAGAGCTTGGACAACTAAAAAATATACTGTGAGGCTTTTCATGTTTTCTGTACAACACACGGTAGATGCCAATAAAAAAAGCCCAAATCATGACCACAAGCAACCAAAAGTCCATCCTGCAGCTCTGCAAGTATGTTCAGTGTCTGCCAAGGAGCTAATGAAAACAAGGCACTCTTACAGACTGTATCTGCTCGATATTCAAGTACCTGCTGGACATTTTGTACAGCTTATAAAGCCATAAAATATCACAGGGCATTTACAGATTTTCCAGCTGACAACAATATGAAATAACTGAGCAGCCCCAGAACACACCGAGACCTCTGGTCAGGCACAAGATTACACTGAGCAGATACTGCCACACACACACACATGTAACTGGAGACTGCCAGCAGTGTGCAAGAGGAGACCAAAGCTCATGGTGGTGGAAAAGGAGATTCAAAAGCCATTCCTCAGCCCCACCAGAATGCTGGAACAACAGTGCCCAGATCTACAGTGCAGGGCTTGGATAATGCCCAAGGGAAACAAGCTCCTCCTGCCCTCTCCAGGCACGGCAATTCACCCTCAAGTGAGCTGCTAGCTCCTGCCAGGCTGGAGGAGACGTGGCATTGTAGAGCCCTGCAAAAGCTTCCAGCGTGGGGCTGTGGAAATGACAACATGGGCTTCACCTCTGGAGTGAGAGACAAGCCAGGAGGCCAGCCAGCTGCCACGGTTCACCCCTCTGGTGGTAAGAGTTAGGGGCTCCAGGGGATCCAGGATAATGTCAGCTGTACATAACAAGCTGTACAGCAGGTATTCAGCTGCAGAAAAAGATTGACATTTTGCTGAGTAAGCTGCACACAAGGACAGAAATACCACTAGCATCAAAATGTGAAAGATCTTAACTTCTCTCACTTAGGGCACTACCTGGGAACCATGAATTATACACTGTCACTGAACTAGGAACCACTCCTGACACAGATGTGAACTGACAACAACCACACTTGGTGGCTGATGGCCCCTCACCACATCAGCAGGTTACAGTACCCCACTTGCAGCTGATACTCCAACTTGAAAATATTTTTCAATTATGCTGTACCTACCTCAAGAGTTACTTTCTGTAAGACTCTGACTAATAACTTAGGGCACCAGCTGATGATGAGAATATCCCCCTGCTCTTTTTGAAGGCAGGCACAAAAGCTCTGAGCTGAAATGGTAAAGCTGCAATCAGCGCTGCTCAGCCCAAAGGCAGCATCACACAGCTCCATGACTGCCTCACACTGACCTGCTGCCAGCAAAATACAGCGAGTTTCAGTTTGGCACCTGCCTACTTCTCACCAATCTCATGGGTCTGGAGAGCTGCTGTATGCACACACAGAATCACTAAATGGCCTGGGATGGACCTTAAATTTCTTCTGGTTCCACCACCTGCCATGGGCAGGGACACTTTCCATCATCCCAGGTTGCTCCAAGCCCTGCCCAACCTGCCCCTCTCAGGGATGGGGCAGCCACAGCTGCTCAGGGCAACATTATTGGAAATAATGTAGCTTTTAATATCACCTTGTTGATTTTTATAAAATGTATCACTAACCAAAACCTCTTTAAATGTTTGAGATTTACATTTTGCTACAGAAGTGTAAGACAACTCCAAAATTCATTGTACACAATTTAAATAAATGGAATAAATAATGCCACCTCAAGCACCCTATTTTCAGCGACATTGGTGCAGATCAAGAACTCTTAATCATGGCAAACAAAACAGGGGGAAGTGGGACTGGAGCTGCCCAACAATGTGCCCAATGCCACACATGTGTCATTAAATCCACAGCCCTGCCCAAGAGCCAGCAGATGCTCTCTGAGCACAGAAGGAAAAGGCAGAAAGGAAGATCAAACCCTACACAATGATTACTTTTACTAATTTGCTATTTAACATTTACAGAATTTTTCTTCTCTTTGGTAGCTTGCCAGAAGAGAAGGTGAAATGTCAAAATGATGGGGTTAAAGCACAGCAATACCAGCCTGAAATCAAGCAAAGCTCCTTCATCTCAGAATTGTCAGGCACTGGAGTGAATTGCTGAGGAAAGTAGGAATCACCATCACTGGAAATCTTAGAACACCTTAGAGAAAACTCTAGGAAACATTATGCATTAGTGATCTTTCAAGGTCACTTCTAGAAACACTGAAACCACAAGACTTTCTCCATAGGTACCTCTCTGATGACACAGCCACTGCACAATTTTAATGGACTGCAGCATCTAAGATTTGCTGTAACGAGAGGAAAAAAAATAAATAAAATAAAAGCAACCACAGTCAGCAGAGAGCAGCAGTCTCTGGGCTGCATGAACAGCCACTCAACTTATTTTTAGAAAGTGGAATTGGTACAACTTCCTCCTCGGTCCACATCAGACTCCATCAGCTCTTCTGCCTGCTCTCTATAGAGCAGAAATTTCTCCTACCTCATGTGCTGCAGCTGGGCAGGAAAGGCCAAAGCGGGGAGCGAGGGGCCCTGCAGCATCTCCCATCTGGTGGGAGATGCCCAGGCTGCTGCTGCTCTGCGTCCCCCACAGCTGTGGGGACACGGGGAGGGCAGGCAGGCCCTGGCAGAGGTCCAGGGAGGCTCCCACAGCCAGGAGGGAGCGAGGGGGAGCAGGGAACACAGGCTGCCCTCCCACTCACCGCAGACACAGCTGGACGCGCATCCCACTGCTGAGGGCTCAGCATGGGGGGGAGGAGGCAGGGGCTGCTCCAAACGGGAAGGGAGGGAGGCCCAGGAGCAGGGACACCCTGCAGCAGTGGCACAGGGGAGGGCAGAGTGGATGAAACATGGTCAGGTGCTGGCAGCAGGTGTTCCAGCACTGCCTTGTCCAGGTGGGCAACAGGGAGGTGACCGCAAGCAGCAGCCGATGGGACCGTGGCTCGTTTGGTGGAGCACAGTCTCTGCCAACACTGAACTCAAACATCCTAAGTGTCCCCCAGCTCTCCCCAGGCACAAATCCCATTTTTCCTGGAGTTAAACATCAGCAGCACCCTGAGGAAACAGAAGGGTGCACATACTTCCCTCCACCCCAAACAACCCACAGCAGATGACACTCAGAAATGGGTGAACCAAACTTGCTCCCTTGCCACGATTATCCAGGACAAAGGACCTGGACCAGTGTCCAGAGAAACCTGGAAGGGCCAGGAGAGGGGAGAAATTGTGTGAAACTCAATGGGCAAAGACTGAGCTTCACAAATTTCCACTGGCATCTACTCCTACAGTTTCCATTGCTGAAAACAAACCCGAGCCACGGGGAGGTTTCTGGGCTGTTTCTGCTGTGGCAGTCTGGAAAATGTTCAAGCTAATTGGAGCTGGGTAACTCCGAGCACACTGGCTGAGAGAAGTTTAGTTCCTGACTGGTGATAACACCATTCAATTTATAATACAAAGAGAAAAACTTCTGAGCAAGAAACGGAGAGCGGCGGAAGCATGAGCTTGTCCCAGGGAAAAACACTCCTGTCCTGAACTCAAACATCAGCTCCCCTGTGCTGGCAGTGACCACATCAACTCTGCTCTGCTTCCTTATCTCCACTGACATGTTACCAACCAGGCTGTGGAGCTGCAGGGGTCACTTCCCTCTGCTGATCACGTCAGCTCTCAGGAAGCCAAGTGCTTCAGACTCCTCTACAGCAGCTCACACATCACCTGTCCATCTGGCCTGCTGGACGAGGCTGCCACGCAAACAGCAGAGGCAGCAAAACGAGAAAACTCTGCTTTTCCTTCAGTTCTCAGCCAAATTCTTGATTTTTTGCTCAGAATGAATATGCATAAAAGTGTGAGATTCAGCCCAGTAAGAGCAGAGGCACAGACACAAACTCTGCTTAAATCCCTGCTGGAGAGGCAGAAACATTTGGTAGGTGTCTGAGTGAACCCTGCAGACTGCAAACTGTGTATCACAGTGTCTAAATCTGCTAGAAGTGGTGTGTGTAAGAAACCTTGGGAAGAGAGCTAAGTAGGACTCTTTTTTAAGGGAATTGAATGAAGATAGAGATCTTTTGGATTTTTTTTCAGCACCAGCCAGGCTGCAGTGATGTCCCTGTACTGATCTCTCCTTCTCACAATTGAAATCACCTCTGAAATGTCCTGTTAAGGTGGATTGCCACCCAGGACAGAGTACACCTTTGCAAAGAGGAGGAGGTGCTGATCTCCAGTGCTCAGGTGCCCCCACCAGATACCATTCTGACACCACTAGTTCAGGCCACTGGATTTGTTCACTCCAAGCCCAGTGGAGTTTTCTTGTGCTTCCTGCTGCTCTCAGACTTGCACTGTCAGGTTATATATAGTGCAAATGTTTTATAACAACTTGCACTGGTGGATATTTAAGCTGGGTGAGAAAGGAGTTTTTTACAACTGTATTAAACCCAGAAAAAAGCATTTCCTTTAGGATTAGGCTGTGTTATCCTGCAAATAAAGTGGGATGAAACATTAATGTCCCAGCTTGGAGCGCAGGTCCTACACCAGGATGTAGTGCTGGGGAGGAGGAGGGGTCAGAGCAGGTTCTGCTACACTGAGAGTTCAATTGTAGAGATGATTTTTACCTTGGCATGTCTCTGAATTACCTATATGCAGGAGATTAACCACCTCAAAAGAGAAGCTAGCAGCCAGAATTGCTGCTCTGTCCAAAATGCATCTTCCCTCACTTCTCAGGGATCCCTCCTTGTCAGGAAACTTCTCAAACATAAATGGGTGCATAAACAACTCAAAATCTTTTTGTCTCGTTGCAAGAACTGAATTTCAGTAGCAAGCAAGGAAAAGGAGAAAAGACAGAGTGCTAGATGCAAACATTACAGCTCAGTCATGCCAAGGTTTAACTCAGCACAGCTCCGAGCTCAAGCACGCTACTCCAGATTTGCAAACAGGAGCTCACCGAGCACGCCAAGTCCTCTGTCACAAACACACAGTTAAAAGCACAAATACACAAACATGTGATCTGCATTCCTCGTCACATAACACTGCTGAGACATACCCAAAACGGGGTCATTTGGGCCCAACTTATTACAAGTGCTGGCCCAACTGAGACAGTCCTACCCAGACTGACCATGGCACTTTAGGTGAAGCAGAACCCAAGTCAGAGACAGAGGTCAGCTAGGTGGACATACCCATATAAGAATGGAGAAACTGATCTTGCTCAGCTTAGGGAGAGGGGAAAAAAGCCTACAAATGCTTCTAACTGAGCTGCAGACATGCAGAAAGTAGAGTGATGTGGGGAGCAGGGTGCTCTCCATCAGCTCTGGACATCAGAAAAAGAACAAGTTTAAAGTGCAAGACAGAGATTTAGATTAAACATCCTGAAAAATCTCTCTAATGATGAGTAGGCCTAAGTGTTGGCATACATCATCTGCACACAATGCGGGATTGCCAGCACAAAGAGTCTTAAAAGAAGAACTATTAGAAAGGGTTTAGAAGTCTACCTGACCTTACCCAGGGTTGGGAAACAACCAGGATATCTCTGAAGGTCCCTGATGTCTGAGACTATGAACAAAGTTTCAGACATTCCTTTAAATTAGACATAGGGCAGTGACACAGCTCCCAGAGCACTCCCATCTAGACTGAAGCACAGCTACTCGATGAATAAGATCATTTAACACCCTAACAGCATCTTTTACTTATAGACACCATTTTGTCCTGCAAAATTCATCAGGTTTCCACAGGAGTGCCTCAAGAAATGCAGATTATCAAGATGCAGAATTGTCGCTTGCTAAGATGTAAATACCAAATCAGCAGGACCGAGACTCAGCACATCTCTCACAAACAGAACACACTCCAACTTTTAATTAAATACTTTAAACAGCACAGAAATACTCGTATTTCCCTGGTGCCCATTGTAAGGGACTCCCTGATTTCCATCTGCATTTCCATACCATCTACTGGGCAGATCCTGAACTACCCAGCAGCACAGGCAGGGCTGTACACCACAGCAGCCTGTCCCAAGCTGAGACCCCCACGAGCCAAGTCTTGTTCCCCACATTAACACCAAGCCACACGGCCGAGATGAAGCACAAGGAAAGAAAGCACCATCCTATCCCCCAAATATTCCCAGCAAACACATATGGACAGCAGTCTGGCCAGCAGAAGCTGAGGGGGAGAGGAGAGGAAGGCGAGAGGAGGAGGCCCAGCCGCAGGAGGCTGAAGGCTGTTCTGAGGTGGCAGAACATTTTCCCCCAATATTACTGGCTGCGAACTGCAGCGACCACATGGCTGTTCCCAGCCACTCAGTGCACGCTGTTTACTATAAACAACAACAGTAAACACGAACTCAGCCAAAAAACAGAAGCCGGGGACCCCAGAGCTGGCTCTCCACATGCCGACTGTTCCCTATGGAAACAGTTTCATGTTCAGCTGCTGAACCGAAACCATCCGAGGCCCAAGGGAGCCCAGCTGCTCCGAGCATCCCAAAGTCAGGCCGGATTTGCCAGCTCTGCCTTCAGTCATCCAGACTCCAAAGTGCTGCCACTTTTACACGGGAGCTTCAAAGAGCTGGCGGATTAAACCTGCGCGGCAGGAGCCAGCCGTCAGCGGGGTTATTTTTAAACATCTCCCTGTGCACGAAACGCTCAAATCTTGTCTCACTCCCAGCTCTATCCCAGCGCTCGGCTCGGGGCGGCTGCGAGGGAGGCGCAGCTTTCCCCCAGGCGTGGTGGTGATGGGATTTCTCCGGCTGCTCCCGGGGTCACCTCCAGCAGCAGCAGGATCTCTCTCACAGGGACCCGCTCGGGGCACCGGGGCCAGCTCCACACACACACACCGGGGTGGCAGGAGGCTGTCACCGAGCCCCGAAGGGCTCGTGGGGGAGGAAGGGCACAACCCCCCCGGGCACAGCCCGCAGCCGGGGCCACCTCCTGCAAATCTCCGGCAGCTCGGTGCCGCTTCCCCTTTCCTGTCAGGAGCGTCCGGCTGACACCGAACGGCGCCGGGGAGGGGGGCGGCTCCGGCCGGCCCCAAGAACCGCTCCGAGGCCTCGGGGCGAGGCGGCACCGCGGCTGCCCGAGGCCCTGCCCGGGGACACCCGGCAGAACAACAAAGCCCTGGAAGAGGCTTCCCCGGGAGGCACAGCCCGGCCGGGCAGCCGCGGGGCCGGAGAGCTCCCGGGGCGCTGCCCGGCCTTCGGCAGGGCCGGTCCCGGACGGGCACCAGCAGGTGCGGGCGGTGACAGCCGCCCCCGGCCCGGGCACCGCGCTAAGGCGGCGGCCGGGCCCCGCTGACAGGAGGGATGGGATCCGGGCCGGGCTGCGGGCCCGACCCCCGCCCGACCCCCGCCGCGCCTCCCCTCCCCGCGCCGGGCCGGACCGAGCCCGGCCGAGCCGCCCGCCCCGGGCCGCCCGCTCACCTGCGCGGCCGCCGAGCGCTGGCGCTGCTCAGTCCCTCGCCGCCGCCGCCGCCGCCATGTTCGCGCTGCGCAGGGAGGCGGGGAGGGAACGGGAGGGAACGGAGGGAGCGAAGGGGGTGCGGCGGGGGATCGGGGAGGAGGGACCGGCGGCCCAGCCCGGCGGCCCGGCCCGGCCCCGCGCCGCCCCCGCCGCCGACACGGCTCCGGTCAGCGCCGGAGCTTCGGCAGCAGATCGGCCGGAGAGGCTCAGAGAGGCTCAGCGGGGTCGGCGCGGCTCCACGTGGTTCGGCTTAGTTGGGTTCGGCTGCGTTCGACTCGGCTCGGATCCGCTTGGGTCGGCTCGGTTCGGCTCGGGTGAGCTCGGGCTCGGCTGGGTTCGGCTCGGCTCGGCTCCGCTTGGTCTCGGCTGGTTTCGGCTCGGTTCGGCTCGGGTGAGCTCGGGCTCGGCTGGGTTCGGCTCCGCTCGGATCCGCTCGGCCCGGCTCGGCTCGGCCCTCACAAACCACGGCCGCCCCCGGCCGTGCCCGCTGTCCTCACGCAGGGACAGGCCCTGCGGTTTAGATTGGGTATTGAGAAAAAATTCTCCCTGTCAAGGGTTGTCCAGCCCTGGCACAGGCTGCCCAGGGCAGCGGTGGAGTCACCGGAGGGATTTAAGATGTGTAGATGTGACACCTGGGGACATGGGTTGGTGGTGGCCTTGGCAGTGCCAGGGTAACTGTTGGATTTGATCTTAGAGGGCTTTTCCAACCCAAGCGATCGGTGATTCTGTGTGACATGTGCTGCTGCAAGAGCCACCTTTGTCCCCACAGACCCCAGCAGTCCCTTTGCACCGACACATCTGCCTTCCAATCTCTGCTGCCCCCAAACCCTGCACCCTCCGCTGGTGCAGCCATCACCACCCTTGCCATCAGGACACGCTGTTCCAGGTTCCCAGAGCAAAACATTTCCCATTTGCTCCATGCAATATCCTGCTGAAGAGCCTGCTTGCACTGCAGGGATCACAGCTGAAGGGAGCCGTTCATCTGAAACAGCAGCCGGCTCACGCTGGATACAGAGCGGAGATCCTGTCCTTGCTCTGCTTGCTGCATTGCCCAGAAAAAAATCCCAACAAAATTATTGTGGTCTGGAGATTCGGTTTGCATCTTTTAAGATACTCAAGTGAGTGGTGAATGAGTCTAAAGGACATCTGGGGTTAAACCTGGGTCTCATGACCCAGGTATTTCAGTGGGGCGGTGGAGACACCACAGAATCATGGAATGGTTTGGGTTGGAGGAGGAAAAGATGATCCAATTCCACCTCTCTGCCATGGGCAGGGACACTTCCACTGTCCCAGGTTGCTCCAAGCCCTGTCCAACTTGGCCGTGAACACTTCTAGGGATGTGCTAGTGCCTCTCTGGGCAACTCGTGTCAGGCCCTCACCACCCTCACAGGGAAGAGTTTTTCCCTAACATATTCTCCTGTATATTTTCCTACATACCTTTGGAGTGACACAGACATGTATGACAAGTCTTAGGGAGAAAACATCTGAACAATTTTCAAAGTGCTTGTAGTGACACAGCTAATGATGGAGTCTCCCCCTGAATGATTTCTTGTTCTGGGAGATTACATGGAGGCTTGAGTGGTTTAGGTCAAAGAAGATCAGAAGGAAACACCCCTGGTGTGGACAGGGCTTGGTGGAGTGTGGAAAGGCTGTTCCTGGAAAGCTCTGCAATATGTGTGGCTTCCTGCAGTGAGTGGTGGTGTTGCCTGTGACAGAGAGAAGCCAAAGCTGTGATTCATCTGCTCACTGCCCACTGCCAAACCTGATGCCAGCCAGGGAGGCACAGGCTGGGCAAGAACTCCAGGGTAGGACCTTCCCACCACTACCCAGCCTTTCAGGAAGGGCTGGAACCACCTCAGCCCATTCCTGTGTTCCTCCCTTTTCCTCTGGGGAAGTGAATGGCATCGCTCTGATGGGCTGAAGGCTGCAGAGCTCCCAAGGGACTGGAACTGATGGCTGGACTGAAGGCAAGACACACCCTGTAGGTGCTCACACTGTCCTAGTTCAGATGCTGGACTCGGTTCAGCAGTCCTGCCCAAGGCCAAAGAAACTTCTTCCCGATCAGCAACTAATTTCTGGGGTCCAGCAATTTGTCCACAGCTCTTTGACCCTCTTCTCAAGGGGACAAAAAAGTACTCTCAGAGCAAAATAAACCTGTATTTGCCTGTCTTTCACAACAAAACAAATTAAAAATAAAGACATATACTTCATCAAACAGGGTGGGATTTCTAATAGTGGGGGAGAAAACTATCTGAAACTGTTCCAGAGCTGCAGTTTGGAGGTTTCTCTTGTCTTCTGAACAGTGACATTGGCCACTGCTGAGGGCCAGCACTGGCCTGGATAACCTCTTGTGCTGAAATACTCCCACTGGAGGGATGGACAGTTTGAAATGCTGGTGTGGGCTTCTGTTTTAAGATGTGGAGTACTTGGTTGAGGTGGGACATGGAAGTATGTTTGCTTCAGCCTTGCACCTGAGCACTTTATAAATTCACAGGTACTACCAAACACTTCTCCTGGGTGTCAGCAACTCTGGTATGTCCACAGTAATCAGCATTTCATGAATGGAATAAGTGCACAAGAGCTCAGAGCTGCAAGATGGAGACAGGAGCAAAATTTCTCCATTAGCTTTAATTTGGAATGAGCAGTGGGATTTACATATGACATCCATATGAGCACCACAGGAATTCAGTTTGATTAATACTACAATAGGAATGGTTTGCCATTTATTCTGAAGTGTTGCCAGGAAAGCTCAGCACATTTGCAGCCTGGTTTGGGCCAGCTCCAGGAGATGAACGGCTGGGAGGGAACCCCTCAAAGGGTGCCCTGATGCACGGGGTGTTGGACACACTGGAGCAGGACCAGCAGGAGGAGAGGGTGGAGTGGGATATAAGGCAACGTGACTGGGAAGAAAACCTCCTGCTGTCTTCCCTTCTCCCCTCCCTCTTCCTCCCTCATTAGTGCCTTGCAGCAATCAGGCATCAAATGTCCTTTTAGGCTGGTTCCCACTATTTGCAGTGTTCCCATTAATGAACTTTGTTTTCTGCCACGAATTGATCCTCAGTCTGGCATGGATGAAAATAACAGAGCATGTTCTGCTTGAGAGAAAAAGGCTAATGTCCCCTGGTCCATGACCTTTTTATCCTGAATCTGATACTTCATAAAAAGGTGAATAAGAGGGCACAGGGATGGATGTAGAGGAGGAAGATCTAAAGGAACATGTGCACCCAGTATTCCTGCTTCTCTCATAGATTTGTTCTTTGACCTGACATCTTTCTTGGAGAGGGGAGGTGGGAATCTTCTCCCCATGCCTCAAAAAGGCAGAGGAAAAGGTTATTTACAGAGATTAAAGCCCCAACAATCAGCAGATCACTTTGCAGGGCCTGCCATAAGTTTCCTTTCCCAAAGCAATCTCATATTGAGACCAGCTGTTGAATTTGCCAGGGTCTGCCCAAAAGAGCCCATATTTTTCCTGAAAACTTCATGGCCTGGAAAATCACCTTTGTGAACACCAAAATGCTCTCTTGGTAGTGGGAAATCTCCTGGCCTCATGTCCCAGACATTTGCAGGCAGCTCTGCCTTTCCCTGTCCAGTTGCACAGTGACCCTCTGACAAAGACTGCCCGCTGCAAACCCCAGTGAGCCCCCAACATCCTCGTGAGGCAAAAGAACACATTTTCCCATCATAACACATATTTATTTCTCCTGTTTCACATGGCTCTTTGCATTTATTTCTATCTTTTCCACATGTCAGGTGGATGCCAAGCCTGGGTCCAAAGTGCCGTGTCCAGGGCTTGCAGCCCCTGTCCTGGTTAAATATACCTGTTCCTGTCAGTATATACACAAATATAAATTCGTAATTTTATTTACGAATTTAAGCTCTGTTACAGAGTCACTCCTTGCAGTTCAGGTCTGCTTTGCTCACCCTGAATTTCTTCCCAGAGCTATCTTGATCCCACCCCACCTTTGCTGCTTAGCACCTCACCAAGCTTGGGTATATATTTATAATCCTTCTGTTATTCTAATATGAAATTATTATCTAATTAGTATTTAATATCAATATACAACCCATAATTATCTGATTTCAGGCTGTCACAATAGCTCAGTCCTTACTCAGCAGTTGTCTGGTATTTCCAAAGCCTGCTACACACCTCCATCAACACTTCAAGGATGATTGTGTTTGGGTTATCTGGGTGTAGGTGTAAAATACCAGTTTATTTTTAGGTATGTTGTGTAAATTTCTTGGCTAATAGCAGTCTTGCAAGTCCTTCACCAGCTTTATGAAAAGCCGAGAAAAGAGATCTGGTTTCTCTGCAAAAGCAGAATTTAGGAAGTTATTGAACACTTGATTTGTTGCCGCTGTTAATAAATTTCCTGTGTCTATTAATAGCCTCATATGGGTTTGAATTCCCTTTGTTCCCAGAGCCTTCTAAACATTTCCTACTGCTGCTCTTTGATCCCGCCAGCCACGAATCCTTCCCCTAATAGCTCGTTTCTTCTGTTCGTACCCTTCACAAATGACTGCACGTCTTAATCCGAGCCGACCTCTCGTCCTCCCGCAGGGATTCACGGCTCCAGAGTCCGCTTTGATCCGCGCATCGCAGAGAGACGCGGGATGGGGGCTGTGGGAAGGGGACAGAGCAGCAGGGACATGGCAGAGATGGGCACTTGTTGGGGAAGATGAAACAAGGAAACCTTATGGATATGATTGTTTAGCAAAAGATTCTGAAAATATGAAAGCTGGGATTGAACTAGAATTGAAAACTGGCTTTGAGCTATAGGACACTGAGTGTTAGTTACTGTATAACCAAAGAACAATAGCCTAGCCAGCTGAAGGAGAATCCTGTTGATTGAACAATACCCTTCTGCTGATAGAGAATCCAAAGGTCAAGCAGCAAGAGAAGAATTTGAAGAGTAGCTTTTAGGGTTTAAAATGTAACACTGCATGGTAATGTAGTAGTTCTTATAGGCTATATGTAAATTCTATAGAACGTGTGTGGTGTACTGGTTGGTCATGAGGAATTAGAATATTCACTATAGAAAAGGATATAATGTATTGTAACAAGAACTTTGCTTTCTTCTCTTAGCCTCTCTTACCTGCTCCTCTCTTAACTTCCCTGCTCTGCACTTACTGGCTCCTCTCATAATCTCTTAACTTGCTCTCTTCTCCTCTCTTAACTTCCTCTCTTGCTCCCTGCTCTTATCCCCTCTTTCCCCTCTCTCTCTCTACCCCCTTTTAGTTCTTTTCTCTACCCTTAATTACCTCCTTCCCTCACGCTCCCCAATTCCTCTCTCCACTCTCTCTCCCTCTGACCAAGTTTACATTGTGGCTGGCAGCGTAAACAGATCTCTTCCACCTCTTACCTAAATAATAAACTGCTTATACCTGAACAGCCTGAGCCTGGAGAAGTCTCTCACCGTGAGCCTGTTTTTTACATCTGTAGGCACTCACTGCTCCGGGCCTTGCTCGTGCCAGGAGAGCAGAGAGAACCTTCCCAAGGGATGTGGGAGAGTGTAAATCAACTCCCTAAGTCCTGTCCCCTTGGCACCCGGCAAGGCTGAGCTGGGTGAAAATTTTCATCAGTTTTTTGACCTTTTCACTCCCACCCAAACATTGAAACCGTTTGAAGTATATAATTTAATTTAATATAATTTAATTTAATTTAATTGAGTTCTCATGTTCAATCCCCCTTGTGCACTTTCTCCCTTCTTTCCTTTTTGCCTTTTTCCCCAGCACAGCACCTGCTCAGCTTCTTGAATTACTGTAAAAAATTTCAAGCAAGAGATTTTTTTCAGAATCATAATAAACTATTGGATAGAGGAAACAGCTCAAGTATTGATTCAATTTGAGTCATCTTTTCTCAAACCTCCCACTGAATTTCTGGCATTGCTTAGATTCAGGGTCATCTTGGACTCACTGATCAATATAAAATGTTATTATTTACGTGTCTTGCTTTTGTTTGCCCTTACTGCTCTTTGACACATACATATCAATTTGGGACCATCAGTTTACTATTTCTTCCCCTCCTTTTCCAGTGAAACAGGATGGATTCCAGCTGTTGCTCTCCTTGCAATGATGTGACCATTTTGAGTATCTGAAAACAAAGTTTCACCAGGAAGTCTCCATTTCTATTCAGTTTTTCTGAGTAAATTTTTCTCCCTATAAAATACAGCCAATAGTTTGTAGCTCCTTCATTGACTGCCGGCTGGGCTCACCCTGCAGCAGGTGTGGCACATTTCAGGTCCCTTCAGAGCAGAATATCCCTTTAGAATGCAAAATAATATTAATTATTTTAGCTAATTGAAGGAATACATATTCAACAAACCATGATGGAGAGAGTCCACCTGTGACTGAAGGTTGTATGCGTCTTTCTGGGAAGATTTTCTTTGTGACAGGATAAGGGGGAATGGGTTCCAACTTCCAGAGAGTGGATTTAGATGGGATATTGGGAAAGAATCATTCCATGACAGGGTGGGCAGGCCCTGGCACAGGTGCCCAGGGAAGCTGTGGCTGCCCTTGGATCCCTGGCAGTGCCCAAGACCAGGCTGAACAGGGCTTGGAGCAGCCTGGAAGGTGTCCCTGCCATGGCAGGGGTGGAATGAGACAGTGTTTAAGTTCTCTTCTAACTCAGCCTATCTGTGGTTCTGTGATTCTATGAAATCCTGCTACAGCTCAGCTGGTTTTCCTTGGAAAGTCGGTCACCTTGCACTAAGGAGGGTGCCAGCCCAATGACATCAATATTTTCAGGTTGACGCTGTGGAAAGTCTAAACCTGGGATACACAAAGGTGTCAGTCTGTGTTGTGAACCAAGAGATTTGGTTGGAAAATCCCAAGGGTCTGGGGATTTACAAAATTGTCATGATGGTTTGAGACAGGAAGCCATGAACCCAGATCAGATGGTAGGAGGGATAACTGAGCTCCTGCAGCTACACACTGGCAAAATGAATGGCTTTTGGTCAGAAAGTAGCTCTGGCTGGACAGACTCGTGAGCTTTGCTGTGAGAGACTGAGGCAGCTTTAAACATCCACGCTGGTCCAGGCCATCTCCCAGCAGCTCTCAGTAGCACCCTGGCAGCACTGTGGGGTTGGGAGGCTGGATACAAATCCTTGAGGAACCAGCAAGGACATCATTAATGCCGTAAACTGGGCATGTTAAATGCCAGCTGTGCCCGGCTTTGTGACAGAGCCTCTGACCTGAGGTGAAGGAGAGGTGCTGCTCCTGCTGGGACTGGAAATTAGAAAGACAGAGCTGTGAAATAATTTTAGTGAAGATGATAACAATCATAAAATCTACAGCAAGGTTTGCAGGTGACAAAAATCCTGAGCAGGGCAGGTTACGGCTGCCAACCCTCGGGACCATTAAATAGCCCCAGTCCAGCTGCTGAATTTGAAGAGCCATCCACAAATCCACTCCTGAGAGCCTGGAAAATGTATACTCCAAGATGAGAGACTCTGTCTCACAAAGCATCATTCAGGGCAGCTTCAGAATCATTCTGTGTATCTGCCTGACACTGGGTTTATAAAAAGGGGAATAGCAAAGAGTTAGGAGTGACCTAGATCCTTCACACGGCGTTGGAAAAGCTATTCCAGGAACAACACAGCAGCTCTGCTGTCAGCCTCTGACAGGGCCTGTAGAAGCACAAAGAGGGCTGGAAGAAAAGCTACAAAAGTCTTCTGGGGGCCAGAAAACCTCCTTGACTTGAGGTCAAGGAGCTCTTCATGCTTGGCACGGGAAGCTGAAGGATCTTTGTTGTGGCGTGTGCCCTGCTCATGTGGAAACAGCTCAAGATGCAATGAGATGGAGGGGCTGGGGCTGAAAATGGGGGTGATGCAAAGAGGGGAGATGTCAGTGCCAAGGGTGGCCTGGCCAGGGCCAGGGAAGATGAGCATCTCACTCTGGGGCTCTACCCCTTCACACTGATCCTGGCTGAAAAGAGGAATTCCTGCCCCAGAGCAGGGATTTAATTTAAATAGCACACACTGAGCTTCTGTTTGGATCTGCACAAACACTTGTCCTGCCTTTCTGGGCTTTCCTTTCTCCAAATTACTTCAGGCCTGTTCCACCTGGAGGTGGAGTATGGTGGACCATGACAGAGAGTCTCCACCGGCTCTGAATTATCCATTATGTGTTTTTATGGAGCATGAACCTTGGGAGGAACCTGCTCCTCAGGGTTTCCATCTCACTCAGAGCATGTGGTTTACCATGTTCATCTGGGGGGGGATCATGGTGGATCCCACCTTTTCCAGTGGCCTTGCTGAGTTTTTTAGGATTGAAATATTCAGCTTCTCTACAGTCTTTGGGCCCAGCAGAGAGTGTTTGAGTGAGACTTGTGACACATAAAAGTTGCAGTAAGTGGTCTCTAACAATTACTTTTGTCTTTAATTTTTGCAGTTCTTCTGTGTTTGTTTTTTTTGTTTTTTTTTTTTTTTTTTTTTCAGAAGTAGCCATACAGCCCATTCATATCCTCCAAATTAAATAGAATTATTTCCCATTTGCATGTGACCAGCCTCTCCCAGGTCAAGAGACATCAGCCACTTTCCTTTGCTGTGAGAGGGGTAAATCCTATACCCAGTGATGATGGGGAAGCAGGGCCAGCCCTTGGGCATTCCTGTGGGGCTGGAAGTGCTTTAATTCCACTGCAGGCTCCTTGCTCCAGTTCACCTCTGGATGCTCCCACCAAGCTTGCCCACTCCCTGGATCAACTTCTACCTTGCCTTCTCCTTTTCCTCATCACCACTCGCAGCAGATCCTTGACTGCACGCTCAGCTCGAAGCCAGTTGGAAAATCATTTTGGTGAATTCATTTGTGAGTTGTTCATTAGGATTATTCACGGGTGGCCGGGCTCTGCGGGACACACACGCAGGCACCGGGGGCCATGGGCACATCCTGCCCTTGGAGCATTTTCCAGGGCATCCTGTGTTTTCCTGCAGATGTGTCTCTGCCTTATTCATTGCCCATCAATACAGATAAAACCACAGAGCCTGTGCTGGAGAAAGGGGGAGGTTCCTGTGCAATCCTGCTGGGAAATGGCTCCCGGGGCTATTTCAGGACATGAACTCGAAGATCGGGCTGTTCTGTATGGAAATGAAGCTGTTTGCTTTCAAAAGTACTTTTCCTAAGTAAAGTCTTCGCTCTGCTCTCCTCGGGATGCTGCCAGCATGCTGAGGAGACTTACAGGAGGAGTTTTTTTAATTCCCAGGGCTTTGCCTCTGCCCAAACCCTGGAGCAGAGGGTCCCACCCTGCCTGCAGTGGGTTGTGCTGTGCAGGGATGTTGAATTTGTCCTATTCCCTACACTTCAAGGCTGCTAAAACACATCCCCAGGTGTCACATCCACATTTGTTTAACACTTCCAGGGATGGTGACTCCACCAGCCTGTTCTAACTCCCAACCATCCTTTCACCCTTTTTCCTATTATTCAATTTAAGCCTCCCCTAGCACAACTTGAGGCAGTATCCTCAGAAGGCTCAGAATGGGCCCTGATTATTTTTTAAGACCAGTTGCCTTGTTCTGCTAAAATTAAAATTGCAGCATCCTGCTGTTTCTGTGAGCACAAAATGCATAGGATGCATGCACAGCTGAGTGACATCATCTGATCTGATTCATATTTTAAAGTCTATAGAGTTCAAACACGATGCACTTATTAGCAGGCAGATTTCCAGGTGAAGTTTCATGCACCCCACTACCAACTTCAGGAGCAGTTAAGTGCTGCTTTATGACACAAAAGGTATTTCAGGGCATGTCTGAAAGCTACCCCCTGGTTATTTAGGGGATCTGTGTGTTTGGGATCTTGCACTGATCAACTCTGAGCCCTTGAGAAAGGCTGTGCCAGACTTTCTCTCTCCATGGGAACTTGCTTTTCTGAGACAGGAGGGACCTGGGGATGCTAATTTGCCTCTCCCAGAACATTAATTGAATTGCAGATATAAATTGGTATTAGGGTAGTCTGGAAATAAGATATAAAAAGATTTCCTGGCACGGTGCTGCAGATTTTTCTCTATTACCATTTTGCAGAGAACAAAACATGGCTCACAAATACCTGCTATTAGTTTCAGTGTTTATTAAAGTGTCACCAACTGTGCCAGAGACACGAGATCTGCAGGATGCTGAACACAGAGCCTTGGAGCCTGTGGTGGCCTAGGGGAGGCAGGAAAATGGGCACTGCCAGTGCCTCCAGCTCCTGCTTTCCCAAAATTAGGGAAATAAGCTAAATGAACAGCAGGTGAGGGATGCTCCTGACGTGAAGGAAGTAAAAACTCCCCTGGTCCTTGGCAGGTCAGGGAAGGGCACATCCCTTTTTGACCCTAATTTTGTGGTGGGGAAGACACTGGAGTAGCGTTCATGCAGTGGCTGAAAATGAAAATATTGCTCTTTTTACAAGAGCTCTGTCTCCTCCTTAGGGAGCAGCTCTTATTTTAGAGGCAAAATAGTGCTGAGCTGAGCTTGTGGCATCGTGGAGTGTGTCCAGCAGTGATTTCCCACTGCTAATCCAGGAGAATGTGATGTGATGTGCGGGAAAAGCAGAATGAGATCAGCTCCAGGAGGGGCTCACAGGTCAGACACTTTCCAAGGGACTGAGTCTGGGAGAAACTGTGGCAGCTTAAGCAGGGGAAGAGAAGCACTGTGAGCACTGTGGAGCTAAAAACCTGGGGGAATTTTGGTAAGGGAGTAGCAACAAGCCCATAAAAAAAAAATCCTAGACAGAACGATCTGCTGATGTGTAAGTTCAATCAGGATATGGGAAAAATGGAAGAGCCAAAGTAAGGCAAAACATGGGGCAACTCCAGTGGGACTTGTGAGTCTGAAAGGGGGAATGAACACATGATGCTCATGAAAAAGAGAGACAACAGGTAGGAGATGAAAGCCTCACAGGTGCCATGGGCCTCCATCTGCTTCCATAGGTAGGAGACACTCTGAGCAGCCTGGAAGCACAGCTGCTCAGAGGGATGTTCCCCTGCCACTGTGCCTTCAGTTTAATGAGGGGGAAAAACGCCTGGAGAAGCTTGTTTTTTACATTTCCAATTCGACAAAATTGGCAGTGGAGAAAAGGCAGTTTTGGGATGCTGCTTTCATCCTTTCCAGGGTACCTTGTTTTGGTAGCAGAGCACAGGATGGTGAAAGGGGGACACTCTGCTCACTGAGGGGTGGGTTTATGAGCAAACTGGGGACAGGGACTGTCCAGGGCACATGAGTTATGGTACCTGGGAGGGCTTGAGCCTCAAATTCCCAGCCCCAGTCCTGCCAATCTCCTGTGATGTTTCTCAAAGGTTCCTCTGAATGAGAGCAGCAGAACCAGGGCTGGTTTGAACCTAGCAGAGGAAGTGGCTGGGCAGGGAGGTCAGGGGTGACACCAGCAGTGCCAGACCTGCTCAGGCTCCACCTTCACCTGCAAGAAGTGTCCAGAGGTTCCTCTGCATCCTGCCAGAGCCTCTGCTCCCAAAGGAGCACACCACAACTTCAGGTTAGCTGTGTGTGCAACATCTGCAGGATCTGTTCTGGAACTGGTACTGTCCTGGTGAAGCTTTGTGAGCCATCAGAAGTTTCAGACACAGCTGCTTCTGATGCAGAGACCACTTACAGCCTTTTTTATACATCTTCATAGCTGTCTGAAACACCCAGCTGAGCTCCCCACATGCTTTCTGTGCCAGAGGACGAGCTGTTTTGGAAAAACCAAAGGAAAATGACCACGGTACTCCTGAGGATATGAGGAGACAGATATTATTTCCCCATTGTTTATTAACAACTTCTTGGGCCTTCAGAAAGCTGAGCTGTGCAGCTGTAAGAGCCCACAGGAGATGCTGAGTCCTCATCAGAGCCGTGCTGAGAGGGACATTGGAGTGGTGGCCTTGAGCCTTGGTGCCAGCCAGGGGCAGGGAGTGCCCAGTGCCCAGGGGCTGTGGAAGGTGTGGGCAGTCAGCAGCTCCCAGAGCCTCAGGAGATGCTGTACAGCAGAGCTGAGGTGACCTGGTAGCAGAGGTGCTTCAAGGATAACTCTGGAATTACAGCCTGGAGAACTGTAATTTCCTGATGGGCAAGGGAGGTTCCTCCCTACACTGATTTCCTGAAATATGAGAGTGACTGTGAGTGGTGGGGGCTCTCCAGCCCCTGCCAAGCTTGCTGAGCCTCCTGGAAGTGGCCTCTAGGATGCTCTCCTGCCTCCCAGCTCCACCCTGCTGGTGCTGGGAGCTGGGACTCCTCTGCTGCCCAGCACTTGCCAGGCTGGCAGATGGGCACCCGTGGCTTCCAGGCTCGCTGAGTCCCCAGCAGCTTGCCACGCAGGTTGCTGCAGAGTGGGGATTGCCAGCCCGCTCCACAGCATGCCAGATGGACCACGGGGCTGGCAGGGATCCCCTGCTCCGTGCTGCCTGCCTGGCAGGCTCTCAGCATCCCAGGCTGGCCCGCTCCCCGGGGCTCCTGGCCCAGCACTGTGGCAACCTGGGAGTGCTCAGCACCTGCAATCATCAGCACTTCCAGGTGCTGCCTGGCCAGCAGAGCTGTGAGCTCGAGGAACCCCAAAACTAAATCCCACTCTGGAACTGCAGCACTTTGGGGTCTGCTGGGGCAGGGACACTGGTGTGTGTGTCCAGTCAGAGCCCTCCAGGCTGGGAGGCAGCTCAGGTCTCCTGGAGAGCTGCTGGAAGGATCTGGGCAGTGTGGATATGTGTAAGGGAGCTGCACGGTGCTGAGCAGGGAGTCCTGGTTCCTGCACAGCTCATGGAGGATCCCCTTGGTGCCGTGCAGAGGGGTCACCCCTGTCTGTGCTCGCTCTCTGCCCGTCCCTCATCTGGCTCTGATGGATTCACGGGTTTTTTCCACACTCCCCCTCGCCCCAAGCACAGTCTGCCAGGCAATTCCATCCAGGAACATAAGCAAGTTATTGAAAGCCTTGCTGGCAGAAACATCGGGATCTAATTTCAGCGTGTGAGCGAAAATATTATTCTCCAGTGTGAGTGGAGAAGTGATGAAAGAACAAGAGGCTTTTTGAGATGAGTTGGGAACACCAAGTTACACCAGGACAAAAACTGAGCAGCGATTTCCCAAACCCCAAACTTCCTGCAGAAAGGATTTGGTTGTGATTAAACCATTGTTAGGAGCTTCCCTTTGGTCCAGGGTGTGATTTCTGGTCCTGGCGAAATGCAGAGGAGTCTGGCCAAGGTTGTAGCGGGAGCTGCAGGGTAATTGTTGGTTTAGGAGCCTCGGGCAGTCCCTGGGAGCTGCTGTGGGTGAGGCAGGAGAGCTGTGCTCAGGCACTGCCCGGGGAACAGCAGCAGGAGGCTGCCCCTGCCAGGGGGCTGCTGGAGCAGGGTCAGTGCAGGCTGAAAAAGCAGAGGTTGGATTAGTGGCTGCATCAGAGCCTCAGGGGTGGGACTGCGGAGCCCCCTGCCAGGGGTCGGTCCTCATCTGCTCTGGTGCCACCTGACATGGCAGAGGGTCTGGGGCAGAGTTAATTTTCTTCCCAGTAACTGGTACAGCTCTGGGTTTTGGAATGAGAATAAGGGTGATGAAGTGATGCTTTAGCTGCTGCTGAGTAGTGATTCCTCTAAATCAAGGACTTTTCAGTACCCCATTCTCTGCCAGTGATGGCCAGGAGAGCTGGCCCAAGCTGGACAGAGGATATTCCACACCACAGCCTGTCAGAAACTGGGGGGAATCACCTGGGGGCTGCTGATGGAAGCTGGGGGCCAGGCTGGGCAGTGGGTGGTGAACAATTGTGCCCAGCTTGTGTCCAGCTTGCCAGCTCTCAGCTGTTTCTCTCAGGTTTTATTCCTCTCTCTTCTCTTATCTCCCTTTTAGTTTTCATTACTATTATTATTACTATTACTATTATTATGTTTTATTTCATTTCAGTAATTAAAAGGCTCAGTGCCCTTTGCCACTGGAAGAAGGTGATTTTTGGCAGTGGGAAAAGCACAGCACTGCCTTGGCAGTGGCCAATGCAGGGCAGGAGCAACCGGAGGAGCCCTGGGGCTGGTCCCTGGCTGCCACCAGGACCATCCAAAGGCTGTACATGCATGGGGATTCCCCAAACAAGCAGGAACAGCCGAGAAGGACCGATGTCCTGATGATCTGGGCCTTTCCCCCAAACTGGAGAGGGAAGAGTAACCAGAGTTTGCCCAGAGAAGCTTTGGCTGGCCCTGGATTCCTGAAAGTGTCCAAAGCCAGGCTGGATGGGGCTTGGAGCACCCTGGGATAGTGGAAGGCGTCGCTGCCCATGGCAGGGGGTGGAATTGGAAGAGCTTTAAGGTCCCTTCGGATCCGGGCCGATTTCTGACCCTGCGCCTCCAGGGCAGTGGGGGTTCACGGTGGGATGAGCAGCCTCGCACGGCCCCTGCGCCCGCACCGTGCCGTGAGGACCCGGCTGTGCCCCCCGGCCCCTCCAGCCCCTCGCTGTCCCCGGGGGCTCGGGGTGCCGGTGATGGAGCCAACATCCCGTTTCCGTGGCAACCGCGGGCCCGGCCCCGCATCCCCGCCAGGGGGCAGTGCCCGCGCACGGATCGGGGCTGGCCGGGAGGGGCCGGGACAGGGACAGGGACAGGGACAGGGACAGGGACAGGGACAGGGGACAGGGACAGGGACAGGGACAGGGATGGGACAGGGACAGGGACAGGGACAGGGGACAGGGACAGGGACAGGGACAGGGACAGGGACAGGGACAGGGACAGGGACAGGGACACGGACAGGGACAGGGACAGGGACAGGGGACAGGGACACCGACAGGGACAGGGACAGGGACAGGGGACAGGGACAGGGGACAGGGACAGGGACAGGGACAGGGGACAGGGACACCGACAGGGACAGGGGACAGGGACAGGGACAGGGACAGGGACAGGGGATAGGGGACACGGACAGGGGATAGGGACATGGACAGGGACAGGGGGAGAGGGGACCGGGACAGTGGAACAGGGACAGGGGGACTGGGATAGGGGACAGGAACACGGGGTGTCACTGCAGCCAGCCCGGGACAGAAGGACAGGCCCTACAGACTGCCCAGCACGAGGGCAGAGCCTGAGCTCAGCCCAGCACGAGGTGACCCTGCCCTGTGCACTCAGCAGCCCGCAGCAGGGACAGGGATCCGGGCCCAGTGCCCTGCGTGGATCGGGAAATGTCCCTGCCCATCCTCGGGGCACCCGGGGCCATCCCCCACAGGACTGGACCTGCTGGGGGTGACCGAGGTTCAGCCAGCAGCTGCTGCTGTCACCTGGGGCTGAGCGTCACCTTCACCCACCTGGGCACCGCTGGCTCCTTGGATCTCACTTGGATCCCTCCTGGAGTGGGACCCGCACTGGGCTGAGCCCCGCTGCCTCCATGGACCTTCCCTAGAGCCTCCCTGTAGCCAAGGTTATCAAACTGTTCCTTCAGGTGAAACCAAAGCAGGTCAGAGTCTGGACAGAGCCATAGAATTTTCCAGGTCTGAAATTTTCAGACCTTTAAGACTGAGATCAGCTGTACTCCAGCACTGCTGTGTCCCATCACTGACCCTCATTCCCACATTTATACATTTATACTTCTTAAATTCCTCCAGGGATGGGGACTCCACCACTGCCCTGGGCAGCTGTGCCAGGCTTGATCATCCTCTCAGCAAATCAAATTTTGGTAATACTCAGTTTAATCCCCACCCAGTAGAACTTGAGGCCGTTCCCTCTCCTCCTGTCCCTGTTCCTTGGGAGCAGAGCCTGAGCTGTCCCCTCCTGCCAGGGAGCTGTGCAGAGCCACAAGGTGCCCCCTGAGACTCCTTTTCTCCAGGCTGAGCCCCTTTCCCAGCTCCCCCAGCCCCTCCTGGGGCCTTCCCCAGCTCTGTTCCCTTCCCTGGACACGCTCCAGCCCCTCCATGAGGACATGAGGGCTTGTCATGAGGAGCCCAAAACTGCCCCCTGGACTGGAGGTGCCCCAGCAGTGCCAGCACAGGGGGATGCTCCCTGCCCTGGGGCTGCTGTCACACCGTGGCTGCTACAGGCCAGGTGTCACTGGCCTTCTGGGCCAGCTGGGCACACCTGGGTTCGTGTTCAGCCACTGCCACCACCAGCACTCCCTTTGCTGCCAGGCAGCTCTGCAGCCCCTCTGCCCCGAGCCTGGAGCTCTGCTCGGGGCTCTTGGGACCCGACGCTCACAAACAGGGTGGTGCCTCCAGGGAGGAGCTCAGGCCACCCCGAGGGAGCCAGGCCATGCTGGGGTGGGGGCTGATTCCTCCCATGGTGGGACAAGACCCCCGCTCAGTTCCCTGAATGCATCTCTGGCTCCATCCTGCCTCGGCACTGGAGCCAGCTGAACCGCTGCCAGGAGCACATCACCACCATCAGTAACATCGCTAAGACAAGCCTCTATTTGCATATTTTATGGCATTAAACATGCACTGCAGCCCACAGAACACACCACAGGGGCTTTGTGTCCCCTCAACAGCCTCTCCTCAGCCTGCTGAGGACGCCAGCTGGGTGACCATCCTCAAAACATCAGGATCCCCCATGCCAGGTCCTCCGAGGGAGGATGGTGACTGGTGAAGTCTCCTTTTCTCAGAGAAAGGCTGTTTTGCTCTGGCAGGAGGGTGACCAGGAGCATTCCCTGACTTCAGTCCTGTGCCTTTATAGATGCTCTGCTCAAAATTTCAACCCCCCACCTGCCTTGCTTGGCCTGGCTGAGCTTCTCCAGTCCCATCATCTCCCAGAGCCTGGGCCTCACTGGGATGGCTGCACGACTGGGGTGTGGAGAGCAGCTGGGGGGTCTCTGCAGCACCTGGTGCTCTTTGGCTGTATGGACATCACCTGCCTGCATGGGGGGAGTGAGGAGATTGGCGATTTAACCAGATCCTGGGTGGATTTGAAAGAGTCAGAGGGAAAGTGTGTGGATTTCCTCATTTGAATGCGGCTCAGGGCCACAGCATTCCCAGGCTGAGAAGGAGTTTTCCCTGGCCTCTTGCATGGCTCCGTAGCCTCAGGCACACAAGCACAACTAGAAACATCTGTCCTTCTTTCATGCAATCAGTTTCAATCACTAATAATTATCTCTCCTCTTCCCTTTTCCTGCTCTGCTGGCTGCTGTCCTAGTGCAGCGTGGCACTACTGGAGAGCAGGTTCCCACCTGCCCCGTGCCAGGGCTCGTGGGCACACCAAGCTCTGCTGCTTTTGCTGGCCAGAGCTCAGCCTTGCTTGCCAGACCCTGCATCCCTGGGGATCTTGCTGAAAACCCCAGCTCTTGGGTGCAGATGGTGGGAGGATCTCAGCTCCCCTTGCTGGATAAAAGCAGTTTCCTTCTTTGATGGGTAAGAACGCTGTGAGTACGGACTGACAAGGTAAAGGCACTAGAGGTTCCATATCCTGTAACAAAGAGATTTCTGGGCAGTCTCCTGGGTTTTGGGTGCCTGCACCCCTTGGAGCCTTCATTCATCTCCCTCTGGAGCAAGCAGGAAAGGGAAGATGGTTTCTTGACACTGCAAGAAAACACAACCCCCATAACGCCTTGTTCTTGTGGCAGGAGGGCTTGGGATGAGCACTCAGCTGGAGGAATCACCCTTTTGCTTGTGGGCAGATTTTGGTGCCAGCTGTGTGGGAAGCTCTGCAGCCTCAGCCTGGGAGCTGGGGGTCAGGTTAGAGCTGGATTTACAGTCAGTTTATCAAGTTAGCTCTGGGCTTGTTTTAAACATTGGCAAGTGGTGAGCTCCTGGCTCCGAGTACCTGTGAAGATGAGACATATATATTTACACATCTGTTATTAACCTAAAAATATAACCAAGTGGCAGATCACCTGTCTTGCTTTTCCACAGAAATGCAGGGCTTGGAGCCCTTGCAGGGAATAGAAGAGGGCTGATCCACCCTGCAGGCTGCCAGAGGTGCCAGTGCACCATGGAATGACCCTTTGGAATGGGCAGTGAGGAGAGACACCCTGAGTGGACACACAGCACTGATCACAGCTCAGCTCTGCCCCCAGAGCAGGACACACAGCGTGGGGATCATGGGGGGCTCCTGCCACAGCAGGCTCCCCTGTGCTGCTGTGGACAGGGATTTTCCCTCACATTCAACCCAAACCTCCCCTGTCCCTGTTCCTGGCAGCAGATCCCAAATCCCCCCGGCTGTCCCCTCCTGCCAGGGACTTGTGCAGAGACAGAAATTCCCCCTGAGCCTCCTTTGCTCCAGCCTGAGCCCCTTCCCAGCTCCCTCAGCAATTCTCCAGCCCCTTCCCAGCTCCCTCAGCAATTCTCCAGCCCCTTCCCAGCTCCCTCAGCAATTCTCCAGCCCCTTCCCAGCTCCCTCAGGAATTCTCCAGCCCCTTCCCAGCTCCATTCCCTGCCCTGGACAAGCTCCAGCCCCTCCATGTCCTTATCCTAAGGGACCCAAAATTGACCCCAGGACTGGAAATGCCTCATCAGTGCCAGCACAGGGGACAGTCTGGTCCTGCTGTCACGCCATGGCTGGGGCAGGACAGGTGCCACTGGCCTCTCTTATCTGGGGAGGAGTTTTACAGAGAACAACGAGACTTGAAGAGGAGTAAGTGTTTGCCTCAGTGACTCTGCGTTGCATTTGGTCATTAAACCAGCACATCCTGTCCCTGGCAGCCTTGGCCTGGCAGGGGAAAGCTCTCCACGTGCTGTGAGCTCTGGGGGGCAGTGGGCACCTGGGCACTGAGCTCAGGGACCACTACTCCTCTGTGGCTGTGTGTGTGGCACCCTCTGCTCCCATCAGCTCCCCAGCATCGCTGCAGTTGTGGCACCAACTGGGGAGCTTGCTCTGTCAGCTGGAAACTCACCCGACCATGAACTGCAGAGGGGGCTGAACATGAAAGCTGTGCAGGGACCTCGGGGTTGTTCATATGCTGTAGGTTTTTTTATCTGGGATTTTGCACTCACATCCTGAGGGAAGGCCCTGACTCACACAGCATCCCTGCCCACCCCACCAGGATGAGCTGCTGGCCCTGCTGCTGCCATGGGGAGTGGTGAGTGTTGATGCACTGGGTGTCCCTCAGCTCTTCAAAAATCTTCAAGGCACAGCAGTCTTCAGAAGAATGGAGGGAACTACTGAATGCACTCATCCTAGCCCCCCTTAAGAGCCCTCATGCAATGCAGCCTCTCCTGCTCAGAGCCAAACTGTGTCAAACTGGGGTTCATTCCCACCATCAGCACCCCAACGTGGTGCAGGCAGTGGAGCCAACCTCATGGACAGCAAAAGGCAGAGGTTCCAGTGGCTTATTTCATATTTGACACTGTCCTGGCTCTCTCAGAGACCCTGCCTTGCCCTGGGGATGGTGGTGCCCCTCCTCTGGGCTGAGAGATCTCTGATTTTAGGGGACCACGATGAGATGAATCCCATCCCAACGCACGCGCTGAGAACGTCCAGATGGAGAATTAGCGTAGAATATCAGATGCTCCTCACGTCTTTCCAGAGAAACCTTTGAGTCATTTGCTCTGAGGCTGTGTGGGTGGGTGGGTATTTGTGCTCGTGCACGTGGGCTTGCACCTGGCTATTTGTGCAGGCAGATCCCTCCTGTGCCCACGAGAGCAGCCCGGGCAGGCCCTGAGCTGTGCCCTGCACGCTGGGGGTGTCCTCAGGGAGGGATTTCTGCAGCCCCCCCTGTGCAGAGGCATCTCCTGCAGGCAGCAGCAGGCGAGGGGAGGCTCCGGCGTGGCCACCACGGCTCGGTGCTCCGCCAGCAGCGCCGGCTGAGCAGAGCAAGCTGGCAGAGACAAGATAACATGCCATGGGGAGCAAAGCTGCTTGGATCACCTCTAAAATGCCTTATGTGATCAGACACTTATCACCTCCAATCCCTGGCTTGTCCCAGGTCACGTACCACAACCGCTCTATTACTAATATCATTAAGATCCCTTTGCTGGCTTCTAAATAATAAGCATAGGCGGGGACGCTGTGATTAATGGAGGGCTGATGGATGAAACCCCCTGTCACCATTTAATACCTGTAACAATAGATTCATTAACTAGGATTAGTTTCAGACATAAGCTTTCTATACCCATGGCTATTACTCACTCAGTTCATTAACAGGACAGCATTAGTTCTGGTACCTTTGAGCTGCAACACATCCTGCATACAAATGATGCCTGGTGCCGTAACTTTCAGGAAATCCGAAGACTGTTTATAAAAAACCTGGAATCTCTTAATTCCAACCTGTCAGCGAAGGCATTTCTGTTCTCATTTTCTGCACGCTTCATTTCTGAAGGTGAAGGATGGAGGTGATGTACCAGAACACAGCTCCCCACTGCTCCAGATCCTGCCCTCGGTAGAGGCCAGGGGCTGTCCAGGGTGAGCTCTGTGCCATCGTGGCCCAGCACTCTCATTTCCCAGGAATTAACTCCAGAGACTTTGACGTGGTGGTTATTTCCCCGTGCCACCAAATGTGTTTCAAGGGACAGGCTGGCCAGCTGGCAGTGGGCTGCTGCATCCTCAGGATTTATCCCCACGCAGCATCCTCCCAGGTTTGGCCAATCTGTGTGAACAGGAAAACACTTTTATTCCCTGTCTGGTGTGTTTGTGAGCTTATTCCTGTCCGTGGAGATGGGGTTGGACACTGCTGGGTGGGGATGTGATGGATGCGGGTGGTGGTGGATCTCTGGTGTCGGGGGAAATGTGTAACCAGGTGTTTGCAGAGGTAAGGGGGGAGGTCAAAAGGGGGGAGTGTTTGCTGTCCCCGTGGATTGTCACACAGGGAAGTGCTCCAGCTGTACTTGCCAGATGTTTGCTTAGCTGGGGATTTTGCCGTGGTGGCTTAGTTGTGGTGGGGCAGGGGGTGAACAGGACTTCTTGTCTCATCTTGCTTAGCAAGAGAGCAGAGCCACAGGGATCCACGCCTGGTTTCATTTTCCAGAGGCTCTCCCTGCCTCCTGCTGTCAGGAAGCTGAGGGACAGCGCTCAGGAGGGGGATAACTTCTGCACTGCTCTTCAGTGGGTGGCAGCACAGGTTGGGTGGGACATCCTAAAAGTCCCCGTGCCTCAGGTGGCCACAGTGTTGGGATGGGCTTACTCTGGAGTGGCAACATAAATATTTTCCAGTACGTCCAGAGGAGTCCAAGGCAGGGGAAGCAATGCCCTGACACTTCCCAGGGAGCAAGGACACGGCATCAGCAGCTCCTCCCAAGGTAAGGAAGAACAGCAGGGGATCCCATGGCCTGGAGATCAGCTGTGCTCACACAAGGCTGCAGTCATGATACTCCCCTTGCTGAAAAACCCATGGAAAAATGTATCCAAAGATAATTGAGAGCTGAAGTCAATCTGCAGGATTTTTGTCTACTGTGGGAAGTGCCTTCTCAGTTTATCGTAATAAGTGTGATAAGTTCATTGTTACAGAAAATGCACAATATGTTTGGCCCAAAAAGCAAAATAAGCCTTTGGAGGATGCAAAAGCAAAGCTGAGTTCTTGCATTTTGATACATTTCAATCTCAGCCTCCTCCCCATTATTATGCGGTGACGAGCCGGGGGGTAGGAGCTGCGATTCTGCACATATGGAAAGATAGGAAAAATAACTCATTTCCTCCAGGAGCTGGAACAAGGGCTGGAAGAAACCACTTTGGGATTGAGAGAGAGGAACTGGGGCAGGAGAGGGAAGGAGAAGAGGTGGTTACATTTCATAGATAATGATGTAGATGGCACGAACAAAATGTGAACCCTGGCAGGAGGGTGCAGGGACATCCCCTGGAGCTGTGGGAAGTGCTCCTGGCCCACCTGTGAGCAGTGGGGAATGTTCAGATCTTGGATTTTAATGCCACGTGCAGATATCCCAGCTTGGGAACAGCAGCCAGGCAAGCACCACAGCCCTGGTCTGAACCTGCTGTGAGCCTTCAGCTGGCTCTGTGATGCTCCTGCTCCATCCCATGCGAGGCGACTCCTCAGATCAGCAAAGGATTTTTCTGTATGCAATATTTCAACAAAAATGGAGAGGTAGGATGGGAAAGGATGGAGGGAAATACTTTTTTTTTTTTTTCTTTTTCACTGCAGATTTCAGCTTTTAATCAAAACCCAGGAACAGCCTTCGACAATTTTGGCTCCTTCTGATGAAAGACTTTTAATGAAAACTGAAACTGTCCATAGGGAATAGGAGCTTAAAAAAAGTAAACAATGAAGTCAATCAACCGTCCAACCAAATGTGAGCCACAAAGAGGTTTAATAAACAGTGGGAAGAAGTGGTGTGAGAGCGATGGGAAGGCTGTTGGGATACAACGGGCCACGATGGAGACGTGGATGAGCCGTGGTGGGAAGGTTTGGGATGTGTGGAATCGCACTGTGGGATGTGGGTGCTCCCCTGGGGCTGAAGGGTTTGCTCAGATCACATCACCACCTGCTGCCCTGTGTGGCACTGGGGGACATGGCAGGGCCACAGCTCCAGGGACAGGGGCTGTGCTGGCTCTCTGCAGGGCAGCAGAGTGGGATGCCTGCACACAGAGTGGGTCATCCTAAAAGTCCCCGTGCCTCAGGTGGCCACGGTGTTGGGATGGGCTTACTCTGGAGTGGCAAAATAAATATTTTCCAGTATGTCCAGAGGAGTCCAAGGCAGGGGAAACAATGCCCTGACACTTCCCAGGGAGCAAGGACACGGCACCAGCTGCTCCTCCCAGGGTAAGGAAGAGCAGCAGGAGATCCCACGGATGCCCACTGCATCCCTGCTGGAATGTTCCTGGGGCACACACAGCCCTGCACATGCACTGGAGAAGGGCTGCAGCTGGTTTCACCACCAAAGGGGTGGCACAGCCAGTAAGTGGAGGTCACCATTCCCTTGGAGAATGGGGATAGAATTGGGGAATCTCTGTTGTTATGGCTGGAAAAAATCTCTAAGATCTTTGAGTCTAATGGTTCCCCCAGCACTGCCCAGGCCACCACCAACCCATGTCCTCAAGTGCCACATCCCTATGGCTTTTGAATGCTTCCAGGTGATTCCACTACATCCATGGGCATCCTGTTCCAAGCCTGATTAATCTTTCAGTGAAGAATTTTCCCCAAGGATCCACCCTGAGCCTCCCCTGGTCCAGCCTGAGGCCGTTCCCTCTCCTCCTGTCCCTGTTCCTGGGAGCAGAGCCCGACCCCCCCGGCTGTCCCCTCCTGCCAGGGACTTGTGCAGAGCCAAAAATTCCCCCTGAGCCTCCTCTGCTCCAGCCTGAGCCCCTTCCCAGCTCCCTCAGGAATTCTCCAGCCCCTTCCCAGCTCCCTCAGGAATTCTCCAGCCCCTTCCCAGCTGCCTCAGGGATTCCCCAGCCCCTTCCCAGCTCCCTCAGGAATTCTCCAGCCCCTTCCCAGCTCCCTCAGGAATTCTCCAGCCCCTTCCCCGCTCCCTCAGGAATTCTCCAGCCCCTTCCCAGCTCCCTCAGGAATTCTCCAGCCCCTTCCCAGCTCCCTCAGGAATTCTCCAGCCCCTTCCCAGCTCCCTCAGGAATTCTCCAGCCCCTTCCCCGCTCCCTCAGGAATTCTCCAGCCCCTTCCCAGCTCCCTCAGGAATTCTCCAGCCCCTTCCCAGCTCCCTCAGGAATTCTCCAGTCCCTTCCCAGCTCCCTCAGGAATTCTCCAGCCCCTTCCCAGCTCCCTCAGGAATTCTCCAGCCCCTTCCCAGCTCCCTCAGCAATTCTCCAGCCCTTTCCCAGCTCCCTCAGCAATTCTCCAGCCCTTTCCCAGCTCTGCTCCCTTCCCTGGACTCGCTCCAGCCCCTCCATGTCCTTCTTGTCATGAGGGACCCAAAACTCAGCTCAGGATTGGAGGTGCCCCAGCAGTGCCAGCACAAGGGGATGGTCACAGCCCTGGTCCTGCTGTCACACCATGGCTGCTGTCACTGGCACACCTGGGCACACCTGGGCACACCTGGGCACACCTTGGCTCATGTTCACCCACTGCCAACCAGCACCTGCAGCTCTTCCCCACTGAGAACTTCCCAGCCACTCTGCCCCCAGTCCCGAGCACTCCCTGGGGCTCTTGTGACCCAGGGTTTGGGACCTGGCACATCAACCTGTTGCACATCATGGACTTGGCCCATCAAGGCATGGAGATGGCAAAGGAACCTCTCCCATCCTACCCCAGCAGTGCTCAACATGCACACTTCCATGGGATGAACTGAACCTTCTTTTTTGAGACTTTGCATGAAAAATTCTCTGTCTCAAGTCCTGCCTTGCTCAAACAAAGGTTCAATTGGAAACCACAGAGGAAGCAAAGCCCACACCTGACCCTGGTCCCAGTCCAAGAAGAGCTGAGGCAAGTCAGAAAGCAGGTCCCACCCCGGTAAGTGGCAGGTACCCTGTGTTTATGGTAATAACAATAATTTACCCTTCACTATCACCTTCCAGCTGAAGAGCATAAAGCCCTTTGCAGGCATTAATTATCATTAGCCTAATGACATGGTTGATGAAACGGAGGCTGTGAAAGCTGGAGCGATCCACCCAAGGTCCCCAGGCCCCTGCGGTGGCAGAGCCAGGAGTTATGGGCAGGCAGGGGTGCAGGGCAGGCTCAGGGTGGGCACTGGGAGCTTTTCCTCGGCTTGGATGGTTGGATGGTTGTGTTGCACATTCCCAGGACATCCCTGCTGGCTGGGATTGCTCCAGGGTGGCTGCAGGTGGTGCAGGAGCCCCACAGTGTCGGGGTCACGGTGGTTATGCCCAATCCATGAGCAGCTGAAGAGCTGGGCAGCTTTTCCTGGGCACTGCAGAGGGGTGGGCAGAGCTGCTGGAGCCCCCCTGGCTGCGGGGGCAGCAGGGTTGGGACGCAGAGCCCAGCTGGGCACGGGGCTGGCAGCCAGGGCTGGGGCACAGCAGCCTCTTAACACCACACAATAATTTTGTTTGAAGGTGTGGAGTGATTTATGGGTTATTACTGGCTGTGACAGGGTCAGCTGCCAGGCCTGGGTGATTTGGGGGTCCGGGAGGATAACGGGGACAAATTGGGGCCCGAAGGAATGTGCGCTGGTGGAGCGGGAGGAGGCGGGGGGCAGGGGAGGTGCCGCCTTCTCCTCCATTCCCAGACACAACCTGCTCTCATTATCCGGAGCCACCACAGGCGCTAACGCACACAAATATATTCTAATTTATTAGCGCTGGCAAAGATCTCTTTGCAGAGAGCGAACGTTTTATTTTTGAGGCTCAGTGGTTCAAGTGTTTGAAAGGGCAGCATTCTCTGTGCCTCCAATGTGGGGCTAATGATAATCTAAATTAGTTATTGGAAATAATTACCAAGGCTTTATTGTGCCAAACATAGCAGAGCCCTGGAGAGCAGTCGCGCTCAGACACGGCCATGCAGCTAAAAGCTTTGATGCTTCATTAATATTCAAGGGGAGTCTTTGGCTGTTTTCCCTCCTCCCCTCGCGCTGCAGCTCTCTGAATGAACCCAAGGCCTCCGGTGACACCAGCGAGGGGCCTGCCGATTGAAATTAGCACTGGTACCATATCAAAGTTCACTGCACTCCTAATCTCCAATGGAAAAGGTGGGTTTGGGAAGACGCTATCGCTCGGCGCGGCGGTGAGCGCTCGGTGCCGAGACAGCTTCTCCTGGCTCCAGGCGCCTGGTTCCAGGCTGAGATAATGCTGGAGAGGAGCATCTCCAAGGTTGTCCTACACAGCTGGGTTTTATGATATAATGGACCAAACCGGCTGCATAATTAATCAGCCTATATTTTTTTTTTTTCCCCTAGTAAATCTTCCTGTGATGGGCAAACAGAAGCCCTGGAGCTGTGTTTGCCTGCCAGATCCGTGGTGGTGCATGCGTGTCCTTTTCTTTCTCTTCTCCCCATCTCTCTTTTGGAATAAGTGCTGTGATTTGAAAGTGACTCCAGCCCTGCTCACCAGGACCGGGGGCTCTCAGGGCTGCTGTTATTTTTTGCCTGTGAAGCAGCTGCGCTCTCCCTCCCAAAAAACCTTTGGGCTCGGAGCAGGACGACAGGATGTATTTTTGGATGTATTTTTGGATGCGGGCTTGGCCTGGCAGGGCTCCAGGGAGAATTTCCTCTCCTTGCTCGGGATTCTGCACTGATCAACCATTCAGTTCCGGCGCCTGCGGGCAGGGCTTGGAGCAGAGGTACCATCCATGTCGGAGATGATCTCCATGCTCAGCACATCTCCCCGGGCCCTGCGGGCTTGACCTGCCGCTGGCAGGAGCTACAGCAGGATTCCTCTGCTTCAGCCAGCCTTGGGTGGAAAGAGCAAATCCTTCTGGCTGGCAAGACAGGGGACAGCTGCTGTGCCTGTTTTCCAGGCAAGCAGCACAGTAAATCGGGACAATCCAGGAATTTCGCCCCCCTCCTATAATCCAGATTGTGCAATGGCTAAAAGCACCACGAGCTCCACATGTTTCTGGGGCAAATCTGCCACGCTCCAAGGGTTTTGTGCCACGCTGGGGTGGTGGATGGGGATGTCCCAGGTCTGTGGGGGCGGTGGGCACGAGAGGAGCTCTGGTGGCACGGCAGGATGCGGGGTGTGGTGAGTCATTCCTGCTTCCATCCCACGCCGTCTCGGTGGGTGAGTTATGGGACTTCTCCTCTGCTGAGCAGGCACAAATCATCGGGGCCTGTCAGGAGTCAGGATGAAGTGGGCTGGCTGGAGAGTCCACACTAGTCCTTTAACAAGATTGATGCTTTGCTGCTTCCCAGGTCTGAGTTCAAGAATCTATATTTTATTCCTTCCCTCCTCTCCCTTCTCCCTGCTCCGTTCGCCGCGGCAGAAACGCACTCTTATAATTCCTGGTCAGGTTTGTGTGTGTGAGGTGGTAATGTGTCTCCCTGGGAAGAAAAAAAAATTGTTTCTAGGAAAGATTTATGTGGAATGAATTATTTAACCTCACACTCCTGGCTGCCCCCGTGCCTGCCCAGACTCCAGGACCAGGGATTGTCTAGGGGAGCCCAGGTTGGGATGGGCCAGTTTGTGACTGGTGCTGCTCGGGGATCAGGGGGGATGCAGCTGGGCAGAGACCAGAGCCCACGCAGGGTCTCAGAGCTGCAGGTGCCCCCTCTCCTCCCATGTGCCCCTGCCCAGCTGCCTGCCCGTCCTCCAAAGCTCAGAGAGCAGGGAGAAAACCAGCTGTGAGCAGCTGGTAAAACATCTGGAGCCACAGCAGGACGTCACTGCCCCACCAGGAGCTCAACCAGCACGACCCCTGTCTGGGCTGAGCCCCAAAGTCGTGTCCACCCCACCGCTCGGAGCTGCCTTCCAGGACTTTGCCAAACCCACAGGAGCGATGGGGCAGCCCAGGGAGATGCTTTGCTGGGCTGGAAGAGGGAATGGGACAGGCAGGGCTGGTGGGGGAGCCCAGTGCTGGTCCCTGACAGGGTCAGCAGCACAAAGCCCAGCCCAGGGCTTTGCAGACCTGGGGCAAACCAAAAGGGAAAAAAAAAAAAACCACAACATGTTTGTTAGATATTTTTCCCTTGCAAATTATGATTTCTGCAGGAAGTGCCTGTCTGCAGAGAATTTCCAGAAAGAGAAAAAACACACACACACAGAATGGGTTTGTGCAAATTGAAAACAAAAAGCTGCCAGACGTTCCCTGCTCCTCGCTGCCCGCCCCCTCGAAGAAATATTGGCAGAAGAAGGGGAAGGGAAGCCAGAAAACTTTTGAAGAAAAATATTAATGAAAACCAAACCCTTTCTGCTTCTTGTTTAATTTCCAAAGGGAAGATGAAGGGCTCCCTGCCCTGGCCCTGGACTCACTGCTGACCCCGCAGTGAGGACAGGAGTGGTGCTGGTCTGGCTTGTTGAAGAGCCAGAGCCCTTGACCTGGGCACATCTTGCTCCACAGACCCCTCTCCCTCGGGACTGGGGTCTGGGGCAGCTTTTCCTCCCCAAAACCTTTAGGGAATGGGTCCTGTATGGAGAACTGGGTGATGTCTCCGGCTGGACAGGAGCCCCAGCGTGGTCTGCTTGAGTGGAACCCCCAAAAGGAGTCCCAGGTGTTGGCTTATCCGGGGACATGGTGACCAGGCTGGGCACAGAGTCACTGCCAGGGCGTCCCACGGCTCCAGCCCTGCAGCACAGCAGCAGCAGGAGAGGTGGGAAGGATTTTCTTTCCAGCCACAAGCTGAGGGGACAGGGAGGAGGTCAGACATGAACACAGCAGGAGGATTTGATGGGGACAGTGGAGTTCACAGTGTTTTGCTTCTATAACGTGCTGAAGGACTCAGCATCTGCTTTCTGAGGGCTCTTCCTCTGCACCCCAGGGCTCTCACCTCGAGCCAGCACCGTGACAGAGGGGAGGCCACCCTGGCTGCCAGCATCAGCTCCCAAAATCCCTGACTTTGGGGACTCCCTGACTGGGAGGATGAGTGGTGTGGGAGTCCCTGCTCGTGAAGAACACAGAGGTGGTGCTTGGATGGTTGGACGTGAGGATCTCAAAGGTCTTTCTCAACAGAAAGAATTCTGTGGTTCCATGGGTCTGTGAGCTCACCAGGTGTCTCTTGCCCTCATTGTCCCTGGAATTCAGCTGTTCTGGCTGGGCTTATCCTGGGTGTGCCCACCCAAGGCACTAACACTTCCCCTGACCACTAACCACTCCAGAGCCTGAGAAAACACCAAAAAACCTCTGTAAGTGCAGGTTTGTGGTGCCAGCCCCATGGCCTCGGCCCCCAGAGCCCCCCCAGCCACACAAACAGCATTACAAGGCGCTCCAGGAGGATTACAGCCCACAAAACACATGTGCCATGTGCAGTTCTGCCTGTGCCTTGTGCATCCACAACAATGCTCAAAGACTCCCACAATAATGCCTCCAGCTTTCAGTTAAAACTAATTTTAACCGGTGAACACCTGCCAAATTGATTTTACGGGTCTGACACCGGTAAATCACTTGAAATTTCAAGCCTCCACAAAATTTGCATTCTGCTATTTTCACGTCTCTTGGAAATTCTCAACTTTGGCTGGTTTCACCGTGGAACTTCTTTGCGAAGCAGCCCAGGGGCCAGGAGGCAAGAGGCAGGGAAATGGCAGCGTGAGTGACTGCTGGGACACGCTGGAAGGTTTGTGCTGCACTTTTTGGGATTGATGTCTGAGTCTTGCTGATGCTGAGTTTGAAATATTGCTTTGCCTATAGGTGAACAAATCCTGCCTCGGATGGCTTGTGGAGGGGGTTCCTTGGGGTTCTCTCCCAGAATAAATGACTCTCTGGTGTGACTGGGTGGCTCAGGAGGGAAGCTCTGCTGAATTCTGTAATGAGCTTGGAGCCTGCACTTTGCGTGTTCTGTTTTCCTCCAGAGACAAATGGAATCAGATGAAATCCACAAGCGAGTGTGATTGTCCTGACTGACAAAACCACCTCAGGATGGTGGCTTCTGTGGAGATAGAATCAGAGAATCCCAGAATGGTTTAGGTTGGAGACCTTAAACACCACCCAGTGCCATGGCAGGGACACCTCTCACTGTCCCAGGCTGCTCCCAGCCCTGTCCAGCCTGGCCTGGGATATTTCCAGGGATCCAGGGGCAGCCACAGCTGCTCTGGACACCCTGTCCCAGGGCCCCACCACCCTCCCAGGGAACAATTCCTTCCCAATATCTCATCCATCCCCACCCTTGGCAGTGGAAAGCCATTCCTCGTGGTCCTGGCAGTTACATGTCCCCACAAAAACTCTCTCCCCACCTCTTTCAGGTGCAAGAAGGCCACAACTGGCTCACCCCAAAGCCTTTTGGTCACAGGGCTGGAATATCATTGGGATTTTGGTGTATCCCTGAATAGATCAATGGACTGGGCCTGAAGAACAGCCAGAAACCCAGGTTTTATTCCTCCTGACTGGTGTGTTGAATAGCTAATGGTGCTTGTGAGCACAGCTGCTCTTGCTGCTGTTGTATGACAAGGACATAAGAAAAGGAAAATCAAAGCATCTTTAAGGTGTTCCTGGAAATAACAATGCTGCTAGAGGAGGATTTTATCTGTGAGCTTTTTAATGGAATGGATATCTCACACTCCAGCATCCCAGCTGTTGTGTGGCTGAACATGTCCTGCAGCTCCTTTCTTTTGTAAGTGGGATGCTCATGGTGAAGGGTCAGAGCGGTGCAGCCTTTGCCACCTTGTCACACGGGCTGATTCCCCTCTCACTCGCAGCCACACAGGAGAGGAAGAACAAAGATGAGGCTGAGAGAAGCTAGGAAAGCATTCCCTGATCCCAGAGCTGCAGGTGAAGTGGGGCTGGCTCAGAGAGCACGAGAAGAGACTCAAAAGTAGAGAAACTTTGGACAGTGGGGTGGAGTGAAATGGGAAATACAGAACAACGTTGGGAAGGAGGAAGGTGGAACCATAAAGAAGCCAAAGAGCTGCTCTGTAAAAAGATCTGAACAAGGATTGACACCCTCAGAAATCTCCATAGAAAGCCAGGGACAAAGGAGGAGGAAGGTAGAAGGACAGAAAATAGAGCAGAGACCGTGGTTTGGTGTCCCAAAGCTCGGGGAGGAGAAACAGAGGGTTGGCCATGAAAGAGAAAACAGCAGCTGGTCCTAAAGGAAGAAAGCCAGAGACAAGAGTGTGAGCCAGGAAGCAGAGGTGGAGGCAGAAGGGGGCAGGCAGAGCAGCTGAGAGCACGGGAGGGACAGGGACGAGCGCTGGGCAGGTTCCTGCTGTCACACCAAGCGTGTCCAGGCCAGAATGGGAGATATGAGCACAGAGAAGGGAGACTTGTGAAGCCTTCAGAGGAGTTCTGTGTTTTTTGGGGAAGGGCAAGGAGTGAGCAGTGGAGGTGGGAAGATGATCTGAGTGTAGGAAGTCACTGGAAAGGATGAGTACACAAAGGGCTGTTCTTAAATGTGTCATTTCCCTTGTGAACTTCGGGAATGAGTCTTCTGGGGCTGAAGGTGGCACAACTGGCAAGTCTTAATGCCAAGAGGAGTCTGGGGTGGGGATGGAGGGTACTGCCCAAGCCCTTGGTGCTGCCATTGGTGAGGAGGCACTGAGGGAATGGGGGAGTGGCAGTGCAGGAATGAAAGTGACCCTGGCTGGGTGAGCAGAAAGCTCCAAGGGTTCAATGCACTGAGATTGAGAGGAACCAGCTCACCTCTGCCTCAGAGTTCATGAATCACAGAATGCTGGAATGGTTTTGGTTGGAAGGGACCTTAAATCTCATCTTGTTCCACCCCCTGCCATGGCAGGGTCACCCCCACTGTCCCAGGGTCACCCCCACTGTCCCCAGGGTCACCCCCACTGTCCCAGGGTCACCCCCACTGTCCCCAGGGTCACCCCCACTGTCCCAGGGTCACCTCCCACTGTCCCCAGGGTCACCCCCACTGTCCCCAGGGTCACCCCCACTGTCCCAGGGTCACCCCCACTGTCCCAGGCTGCTCCAGCCCCAATGTCCAGCCTGGCCTTGGGCACTGCCAGGGATCTAGGGACAGCCCCAGCTGCTCTGGCAATTCCAGCCCAGCCCCTCCCCACCCTCCCAGGGAACAATTCCTGCCCAAGATCCCACCCCAATCTCCCCTTTTCCAATCTCAAGCCATTCCCTGGGTCCTGTCCCTGCAGGCCTTGTCCCCAGCCCCTCTCCAGCTCTCCTGGAGCCCCTGCAGGCCCTGGAGGGGGCTCTGAGCTCTCCCTGGAGCTTCTCCTCTCCAGCTGAGCACCCCCAGCTCTCCCAGCCTGGCTCCAGAGGGGCTCCAGCCCTGGAGCAGCTCCAGGGCCTCCTCTGGACTTACAGAAGTAGGAGAACCATGAGGTTGGAGGCAGTTCTTGCAATGGAACAGAACTGGAGCAAGAAGTCAGTCCAAGGCACGGCAGAACCACCCTACAAATGCAGGGTAAATAGCCTGGCCTGTGTCATACATAAGTTTTTTTGGCTTATATTATATTGGACAACAGCTGGAGCCAGTGAGATGTATGGAAAAATAAAATGCAACATGGGTTCTCCAAAGGCAGCTTGTCAGGGACTGAGCAATCCCTGGGTTTTCTGCACGGCGTTGTGTCTGTCTGGATTTAGGCAGCTATTGGATAAAGCACCCATGGGAAATTATTAGCTAACCCAGAGAAGATGGGATCACAGAATTAAAGTGGATAAAGAACTTGTGAAGGGTGAGTCTGCAGTGGATAATATTAAAAGGAGGTTATCAGGAGGAAGGCAGATAAGCAGCGATGTTCCCTGTGGATGGGTCTCAGGGCTGTCTCCGAGCGTTTCCTTTCTTGGCCTTGGTTGCACCCTGCCTGGAATCCACATCCATCGTGAGAGGGACCATGTCAGCAGGAGCAGGGCGACCAAGAAAGGAAGAGCAGAGAGCAGCGAGGAATGGCAGAGCTCCCACCTTGCCAAAAATCGACGTCAGGCAGCCCTTCCAGCCAGCGAGGGGACGGCACCTCCTCGGCTGAGAGCGCAGATAAGACCAGGCAGAAACAGTTCAAGTATTTCTGTAGCCGTGCCAGGAACATGAGCAATTAAATGGAAGAATTAGAAAGCCTCATCCAGGAGGAATGAGTAATCCTGGGAACTGTGGATACGGGAGAACTTATCTTCCAGAGCATAGATGGGAGAACAAGTGCTACAGATATTCTTGATCACAGTCAGATTGTTCTACCAGACAGAGACAGGGAGGCTGAGTTCAGAGTTTGTCTTGCTGAAGAGCTGGGGAAGAGAATTTGGTGCTGGTGACAACCGGAGCCCGAACGACCGTGACCTGGTTTGGTTTCTGTGGAATGGGCTGGGGTGGACACGAATTGGTCTCTACCCAAGGCCTGGGTGTTGGCCTGCAGGCTTTGAGAGCCAAGGCAAAGCAGATAATGGTGGTGCCTGGCCAGGGGAGCTCAGAGAGTGAGCTCAGACACGTGGCCAGTGCTGCCTGGAGCCACATCCCTGCGGGAGGAAAGGGCTGCAGTCCCCACCACGGACAGGCCCCAGCTGCCAGGAAAGGGCAAGGCTGGGAGGGCAGGAAAGGTGGGACACAAGCAGGATGGGCTGGTGAAAGGCAAGCCTAGATGCAGGAGATCTCTGGTTTCTGTGGGCGAGAGAGAGACTTGGGCTGGGGCTGCTGGGTGGCACCAGGAACATTTAGTCCTGCTCACAGAGAGATTGCCAGGATGGAGGTGGCCACTGCCTGCTCAGTGCTGGAGAGGGTTACCTGCAGGTTCAAGATGTGACAGACACCTGGGCTTTGCTTCCCCCCTCCTCCCTCTGCTCTGCTCTAGCCACCCCAGACCTTCTGTATGGGTTAGAGGTGAGCTCGAGGAGATGAGGGCATGAAGGAAAGGGCTAACCTGGCCCTCACCTCTGCTCTCCAGCTGCTTGCCAAGGTTGTGAACCAGAAAGGATGAGAGGAAACGGCCTCAAGTTGCACCAGGGGAAGTTTAGATATATACTAGGAAAAATATCTTCACTGGAAAGGTGGTTAGGTATTGGAACAGGCTGCCCAAGGGAGCGATGGAATCATCATCCCTAGAAATATTCAAAAGCCATATGGATGTGGCACTTGGGGACATGGGCTAGTGGGGAATACGGTGGTGCTGGCTGGTTAGTTAGACTCAACAATCTCAGAGCTTTTTCTCCACCTTAATAATGCCACGATTCTGTGGTTCTCTGACTCACAGCCCCCCTGTTCCCTCAGGCTGTGCAGTGAGGAAAGCCCTGCTGCACCTCCAGGACCTCACTCTTGAGGCCATGGCTGCAGAAGGTGGCCCATTTCTGTCCCATTTCCTGCCCCATTTCTGTCCCATTTCCTGCCCCATTTCTATCCCATTTCCTGCCCCATTTCTATCCCATTTCCTGCCCCATTTCCTGCCCCATTTCCTGCCCCATTTCTATCCCATTTCCGGCCCCATTTCTATCCCATTTCCTGCCCCATTTCCTGCCCCATTTCCTGCCCCATTTCCTGCCCCATTTCTATCCCATTTCCTGCCCCATTTCTATCCCATTTCCTGCCCCATTTCTATCCCATTTCCTGCCCCATTTCCTGTCCCATTTCCTGCCCCATTTCTATCCTATTTCCTGTCCCATTTCTATCCCATTTCCTGCCCCATTTCTATCCAATTTCCTGCACCATTTCTATCCTATTTCCTATCCCATTTCTATCCCATTTCCTATCCCATTTCCTACCCCATTTCCTGCCCCAATTCCTGCCCCATTTCCTATCCCATTTCCTATCCCATTTCCTGCCCCATTTCCTGCCCCATTTCCTGCCCCATTTCCTGCCCCAATTCCTGCCCCAATTCCTGCCCCATTTCTATCCCATTTCCTGCCCCATTTCCTATCCCATTTCCTGCCCCATTTCCTGCCCCATTTCCTGCCCCATTTCCCAGGAGCTGTGCCCCAGCCCCTCTGTCCCGAGCCAGACCAGCTCGGCAGCACCTGCAGCAGCCCCCAGAAGGGCTGGAGAGCAGAGCACAGCACGGGCTGTCCAAAAAACCTTTGGACAGGATGTCCAAAGCCATCAGTGCTTGGCTCCCTGCTCCCAGGCAAATGAGGCACTTAACCTGATCAGCTGAACATGTGGGCACGGCCACGGGCAGCCAGCAGAGCGTTACCTGCCTGGTCCTACACGTCCTGCTTATCCTGCCCTCCCCTGATGGTGCTCTCCTGGCTGGGCAGGGATGCTCTCACCAAGCTCCACGCCTTGCCTTCCCTTCCAGCACGACTTGGGGTTACTTCAGTCCCTTCTCCAGGGCACCCAGGTTTGTGCTGTGCCTGCAGAAGCGTTTCATCACTTGCTTCCTCCTCCCCACCTCCTCGTCCCACTGCTGCTGCTGGGCAGCACCTCTGCATCTAGGTCAGGTGGCAGGTTTTGGTTCACCTCCCGGCTTCCACCACACCTTAGGTGTGTGGGCAATTACCCAGTAACTCTGCACACACCCTGTCAGCTCTAATTACCCGGCAGAGGCAGCGCCAGAGCGGAGCAGAGCAGCAAACTGTGTCATCCAGCCTGCAGCTGCTCCTGCAGAGGTGTGGGTGACGCAGTGGGAGCTGCTGGCTCAGCCTCCTGCAGCTGCTGGGGAGCACAGCACCACCCCTCAGTCCTGTGGGATCCCCACACTCCCGTGGCAGAGCTGATGGAGCTCAGGAACCAAAAGTCCATTTGGCTCAGGTGCCAAATGTCCAGTCCAGCAGCGGCTGAGCGGCTGCGTCCCTTCCTCCCGTGGGGACTGAGGATGCTCTGCAGGTCACAGGCTCCTTGTCCTGCCAGAGCTGCACCCTCCTGCCACACTGAGAGCAGCTCCAGAGCTGGTGGCATTCCCTGCATCCACATGAAAACGCTCTGAGGGCTGGAGCACCTCCAGGCTGCGAGAGCTGGCTGAGCTCAGGGTCCCCTCCTGCCCAAACCAGCCTGGGATTCTGTAAGGCAAAGCTGCACCATGAGCAAATAACCACGAATCAAAATAAAAAAAAAAAAAACCCACACAAATCTTCTCTCCAAACCAGTCTCCTCTGCAGGCACTGCCAGAACACGAGGAGCTGCCCAGCCTGCTGCACCCCAGCATCTCCTCAGGCTGCCTGGGCCCTGGGAAGGGGCTGGCTCATCCCTGCAGGGCTGTCCTGATGCCAGACCCTCATATCCCTGCTCAGTGCCCGGCCTCTTGTGGATTTTGGGAAAGGTTTGCAAGCAAGATTATAATCTGAGAGAATTCCAGGCACAGAGTGCAGTTGTTTTGTTGCTGGTGGCTGGTAAATGAGCCCCCAGTGCCTTTTTGATTGGACTGAAGCTGGGTGTGAGGGCTGTGTACAGGGGAAAAAGGCAGCTCAAATATTTTCTTTGTGCATTTTATAAATAAAACCTATTTAAAAAAAAAAAAAAAGTTTTAAATTCCCCAAAAGAAGGGGGGAAAAAAGGGAAAATAAAAGGAGAAAAGGAAAGGCTTGTAAAACATTTCATTTCCTTTAGAAGGAATGCCTTGGCATGACCCAAATTCACTCCTCTCATTTCCATTTGCTGCAAGTTAAACTGCTTCTCTTTTGATTTGCCTCAGCCTGTATCTCCCCACTTCATGTTCTCTGTTGGCAACTGGACCAAGAAATCCCCACATCCCTGCCCCAATATCATCCTTTGCTCCATCCCCTCCGCTCCCACTGCCCTCTGTGGCTGCAGGAGAAGCTGCCCCGTGCTGAGCCCAGAAAATCCTTCCCTGGGGAATCCCTGTGCCCAGGGCTGGGAAATGAAGGGAAGCAGTTTCACCGAGCCCCATCACCCCATCCCTTCCTTGATGGGAGGGGCACCATGGTGGTGAGCGGTGGGTGATGGGGCAAGGGTCCAGCAGGCTCCATTTCCTGCAATCTGGGCAGGGCTGAGCCCAGATCCTTGGGTGGGAGCATTGCTATAAATGCAAATAAATAAAGGAAGTAAATGACAGTCATTTTGGACGTTTTCCTGTATGTAAATGCGTTTCCTTGGTAATCACATCTCTAGTATTTCTGTTTATTTTTATACATCTGTTTTCGGTTAGCCCACAGAGCTCCGTGCTGAAGCACAGTGATATCCTCAGATGTCCCTCACCTTGCCATGGGAGAGGGGACACTCAGGCACAGACACCCACGTGGGGCCACAGGAGTCACTGAACCAGGCTTTTGTGACCCTGCCCAGCTGTTTGTGGCTCTCAGTGACACATTTTTAATTGTGCCTCTCCAGTTCCCTGGAGGCTTTTCAAACCCCGGGGCTGGAAAAATCCCTCTGGACCTGAAGATGAGCAGGATGCCGGAGAGTTCCTGCCCTGCTGATCCCTGCTGAGCCTTGGGCTGAGCAGGGTGAGGGCAGGACACCTCGAGGCCAGCTGTGCCAGGGTTTCTGAGCACCCTGGCTGTCCCCACGGCCAGCACACCGCCCTAATTCTGGTGCTCTGCTTCTCCCGGCCCCTGGGCTGCCCAGGGAGGGTGGGATGGTGCAGCCAGGGTGGGATGGAGGCTGTGCCCATCCCTTCATTCCCTTTTGAATGCCATGAAGGGCCCCAGCAGCCTGGATGTCCCTCCTGAGATGTCACCTGTGAGAGCTGGGACAGCCAGAAGGGCTGTCACAATGTCACCGTGGGGTCCAAAGGGTTGGTGTGGCCTTGGTGTGACAGCACCCCACAGAAATCAGCCACCTCAGCTTCCCAGCAATCTGTAACACACCAGCTGACCAGGAACTCCTCATGGTGCCCATGATGTGTCCTCAGTGTCACCCCTGCGGCGATGCTGGGACCCTGCAGGGGTCATTTCCCTCACGGCCTCGCTTTGTGACTGTTTGTAGGTGCTTGGGTCTGAGTCTGTGAGGGTCTGGATGGGCATGGGAGCCGCAGCCTGGGCTCCTCCTGGAGCACTGCTGATGTTTTCCTTCCCTCCATGTGCTCTTGCAGCCCTCCTGACTCCAGCAGCTCAGCTCTCCCAGCCCTTTGCCTCCCAAAGACCACACAAAATGAGGTGAGAGCCCTCAGGGGGGAGAAACCTGAGCTGGCCTTGCTTGAGGGTGTTCCACCAGTGAGCTGTGAGCCCCTGGGACAATCTGTGCTGCGCTGGGGCACAGTGATGGCCATGGAGCACCAGGACAGTGTCCCACAGAGGGTCAGGGCTCCTTCAGGCTGGCACCCCTGGCCAGTGAAGGACCCCAGAGCAGAGCAGATCCTTGCTGATGAACTGAGCAGTGAACGTGGTCCCTGCCCTCTCCCAGCCCACCCACCCTTCCCTGAGCGCTGCTTTTTGGTGGGGGGTGAAGAAAAGTGTGAGGGATTACGTTGGGGCAGTGTCCAGAACCCAAGTTCTTCTCTCTGACGCTCCCCTGGGGACACCCCAATTGTTGTTCAGACATTCGTGATGCAGAAATGCAGCTCAGAGCCTGGAACGACTGGCAAATAAACCTTCCTGGCTTTGTTAAGGATTTTGTATAGGATTCTCCCCTCATTTAAGCTATAAAAGAGCATCCTTAAGACCATCAGCAGCTCATCCGTGCTCTGTGTCCTGACAGTCAGAGCATGGCAGAGAGAAACTCGGCACAGGATCCGCATCCAGACAAACGAGGCACCACCTCTGCATGATAAATAACCAGCGTGATTCTTTATGCCTTTTAAGTTTTAAGCCTGTTTTGCCCTTCTCCCAATCCATGTCTCACAGCAAGAAATGAGTAAGTTTTCTAGTGATTTTTTAGCTGGTGCTTTCAAACCACGACACGAGGGGAAGTGGCTGCGGCCCCACCACGCAGCACCTGAGAGAAGTCACTGCCGTGAGCATCATCCCACCCAGCACATGGCTTGAACCCAGAGGAAAAATCAGTGTTTTCTCATCCACCTGAAATTATCCACCCACTGGAGCAGGTACTACATCCTGGTGACAAACAGGAGCTGCTGCTTCGAGCACATGTTCTACAAACCCAGCCTGCAGCTCAGCGTCATCTGCACGGCTCTGCTGTCCTCTGCATCTCCGTGTGGCAAAGCAGCTGGAAATGGCCAGGTCTGTGTGGGATGGCAGCTCTGGCACTGCCTGCACACACACTCATGGTGCTTCCATCATCTTCTGCTCTCTCATTAACCCTCCAGGCCAGGGTTTGTGCCTTTTGCTGTGGCCCAGCCCTCGGTCCCGGTGTGTCAGACTCAGCACAAGCCCTCAGTGCTGCCTCTGAGAGCTGGCAGACTCATAACCATTTTTGGATAGAAAAATATAACGCTGCAAGGAGAAAAAAAAAAATAAAAACAACAAAAAAAATTAAAAACCTTGGATTGCATGTAAAGAAATAAAGCAAAATGCTATTCCCCCACTCCTGCTGTCTGTGCTTGAGCCTTCCAAGAAGTTCCTGTCCTCATCTGTTCGGGTATCATTTTACAGCTCGATGACAAACACAGAACTTGCCAGTTTAAACATATAGGGCTTGGTTTTGCTCTCTGATACTTTCACCTTCCCCTCGCAGGGTGGGTGGGAGAGTGCTGCTGGTCCCTGGGGAGAGGCACAGGGTCGTGCTGGGTGCCCCCTCCCCGTGCTCTGGGGTCCTCCCCTCCTCTGCAGCAGAGCTGGGGGATCCACTGGTGCCCACACCCTGCTCTCTCCTCCCCCAGTTCATGGCACTCCTCACCTCCTGCTCCCCATTCAGAGGAAAGGACATTTTGGGGGGGTTTAGGGCACCCCCAGGGAGGCAGGACCCAGCAATGCCCGCTCCCCTTTCAGCCTCACAGACAGAAACCAACCCAAAGCCTTGCGGTGAGGAAGTCGCATTAAACGCTGCATTAGCCACGAAAAGGATGCCCACGCTGCTTTTTGCAGCAGCCAGCACTGCCCCAGCCCTGGGATGCTCTGTCCAGTGCACAGGGGGGCTGCAGCACCCACATTTCCCCTCTCAGCCACCCCCACAGCTGCTGTCTGTGCCTCTGGCCCTGGAACTCAGCACGTCTGGCCCAGGGGAGGATGCAGCGGGCAGGACCTGCACCCTGGAGCGCCAGGAGCTCTGCCTGGACCCCTGGTGCTACCCCCCAGCCCCATCTCTGGGGTTTGGGGAGCAGCAGGAGCAGTCAGGGCACAGCAAAGCCCGTCTAATCCCAGTGATCCCACAGCAGGATCCGTCCCCGCGGATGTATCAGCCCTCACGGACTGCAGGGCCTCATTCCGAGATACGGGGCCTTAGGCTTTGGCTGATTTACGCTCCCTCCCTCCTTTCCCTGCCTTCTTTTTTTTCCTCCAGAAGCTGAAATGTTGAACTGCCTAAGCTTTCCCTCAACGTGTCAGACGGGACCTGCAGGGAGCTGAGCAGGACAGGCCCAGCAGTGTTTGCTGCAGGGTGACTCCATGAACAGAGGTGCAGCGCCCTGCTCCTGGTGTCCCCGTGGGACCCAGCACGGCCTCAGGGCACTGGACAACACCAACAGCCCAGATCTCCTGCCCAAATCCCAGCAAGCTCGTTTTTCCCCATTAATTTAAATTTCAGTGCCCAGTGCTGCTGTGTCACATTTGCATCACCGCAGCCATGGCACTGACAAGTGGATGATTTCAGTACATTTGCACTTAAAAAAGAACGAGAATAATTAATGGTCTAATGACAGGGCAGGCAGAGCCGTGGGGTGGCAGTGAGGTGAGGTCCTGGCTGTGCCTATTTTTCTGCTCTGACTGCAGCATCAGGAGCTGTGCTGGCAGGACCTGTGTGATCCATGAGCACTGGGGGATGGATCCCAGCCCCTGGCACAGCCCCACAGGCTGCACAAGGACGCTCCTGGACAGCAAGGGCAGCAGCAGTTAGAGGAGGGAGCGTGTCCCTTTTCCCACCCATCTTGCTCCTCAGTGCCAGAAGAAAGTCAGACTTTCTCGGATCCTCCCGTGAGTCACTTCCTAGGGAAGGAATGAGCCAGCCCTCACAGGCTTGAGGGTTTTGCTGAGATTTCGGGGCTCAGGGAGCCTTTTTGGGAGACATTTCATTGCCATGTTTAAAGAGGAGCTACACAAAGGCAGTGCTATTTCCCCTCCTTCCTGTGCTGGACAGAAGCCGCTTGGATCTCCTGCGTATTCCTGGCTTTCTGCAGCAGGAATGGCCGCGGTTCTGGAGTGATCCTCGCAGCACAACTGCTCCAGGGTTGTCTCCAAGCCCTGGCCAGCAGGAATCCGGCAGGTTTCGCCGGGGAGCCGGAGGAATCCAGCCCTGCCACAGGCAGCACTCCAGGTTCCCAGCCTGCTGCAGCAGCCAAGCACTCGGATCGCTGGCACTACGCTCTCTCCTTGAATTACTCATCTTTTCCATTACGAGGCCTCCCATACTCCAGCAATCCATCTGTTTGGTGGTGCAATTTCAGGATCATGCCTTTTGTCAGTGATGTTAATTTTGGCAGGCAGCAGCAGACGCGGCGCTGAAGCTCCCTGCTGAGGCCTCGCTGCCTTTTCCTGGGCATCTGGCAACGAGCTCGGAGGTGCCAGTGGCGATGGCAGCCTCCTCCCCGGCGTGTTTTGTGCTGCTGGTGGCTCCTGGGACCGCCGAGGGGCCTGGCAGTGTCAGAGCTCGCTGCTGGTAGCACACACGGAGAGGCGGCCGCAGGGAGCCCCTGTGCCCCGCACGCAGCGAGAAACTGCTGTCAAACTGCTCCTGGTGGGCTCTCCAGCTGCAGCCCTTGGAGGAGCTGCCAGATCTTCTCCCATCTCCCCAGGATTTACGTGCCTCGTGTCCAGCTTGGTCGTGGCTGGTGCTGGGAGCTCATGGACCAGCTGCAGGCACGGGGCTCCTGGGGGGGCTGAGGATGCAGTGCCACCGCAGCTGCTCAGCACCTCAGGGGGACCTCAGGACAACCAGGCCCCACAGAACCATCTTGAGGAGCCTTGTGAACACCACATTAGCTGCTTCCTCCCCCTGGTTCTCCTCATCCGCGCTGGGTTCTCCCTTCTCTGTCCCTTCAGCTGTGTCTCATTTCCCCCAGTGCAGCCTGCCCACATCACCCACAGGCAGACTGTGCCCAGGACATCTGGAAAAGGCCTGGGACACGCAGACAGTGAGGTCAGGGAGCAGCAGGAGAGGCTGAGAAGCTCTGGAGATCCACATCACACCCTGAGACCGTGGCACAAAGGCAATGGCTCAGCAGGGACCATGGGGACAACGGGGCACAGGGGTTGGAGGTGTCCACTCCTGTCTCGTTGGTGTCCCTCACCAGGACACAGGTGCTTTTCCCCTCAGCATTAAACCTGACCTCTCAATCCAAGCTTGGCAGGCTTGCACCCAGAGTTATGAAAGGCTTGCACACAAAATGATGCTCCTGTGATGCTCATTTGACTCACAAAACTGAGCTCAGCAGGGAAACTGCTCCTGGAGCATCCCTTTGTGGGGCTTGGCCACGGGGCCCAGGGGTGTGCCCAGGATGCTGCTCTGCAGCACCAGTTTGGTGATTCTCGAGGGGTCTGGGGGAGCCTGGCCTGCCCATGTGCCTCCCTGGGGACCAAAAATGGGGAAAACCCTTTTTCCATGCCATCTGAAATCCCCCTGGCGAGGCAAGGAGGAGAACCCGGCTGTGCTGCTCCAGCTGTGCCCCACAGAGGGGTCAGCTCCATCCCAGCGTCCCCACAGCGGGGTCAGCCTGGCTCTGCTCTGCCTGTGGAGCCCCCAGAGCTGGCTGCTGTGTGCAGCTGATGGCCAGCCCATCCTGCCGGCCCCCCAGCCCAGAGCACGGAGATAGAACCACAGCCAGAGCCACAGAACCACTAAAGTTGGAAAAACCCTCCAAAAGGTCAATTCCAACCTTTGTCCAAACCCCCCTGAGCCCACTAAACCTTACCACAAAGATTTTTGACCCCTTCCAGGGCCGGTGACTCCACCACCACTGCCCTGGTGATGTGACAGTGCAGGGCTGAGCTTTTGCTTTGCCCCGTGCCAACACACAGCAGCGTTTCTTCTGTTTCTCACCTGGCTCTGGCACTGCTCTGGGGTTTCTCATCAGGGCAGCTCTCCTCAGTTGCACGAGTCTGGTGGAAGCCCAGCAGCAGCTGCCCTGCACTGGGAGCAGCAGGGGAACAGAGGGTGCAGGGTGCCAGAGCTCCACGTGGCACTGTTCTCTCTCAGTCCTCTGCTGCTCCCCAGCCCTCTCCCCCTTGCCAGGGGGGTTTTTGCTCCCCAGGCCTATTCCCCGCTGCAGCCAGAGGCACTTTTGTCATCGCCAGTGCCCATCTGCTCCTCCTGGCTGCTGCTTCCAGAAGCTGAGGAAGAAATGTGGGTGAGCAGGGGGAGGGAGAGGCCAGCAGAGCTCGGGCATCCCCAGTGCCAGGGGTGGAGAGTTACTGGAATGAACCTTTGATCCTCAGCTCCTGCAACACCCCCTCTCCAGTGCCAGTGGGGAAGGTGTAAAACCCAGAGTGGCCAGGGCAGAAAGATTTACCCTGTCTTTGGTGAACAGAAAACAGACTGAGCTGGCCACAGGTGGAATATCCCAGCTGGCTGTGGCTGTCAGCTACTGCCAGGCTGCATGTTCCTGGTGTTTGTCTCATCTCCTGCTCTTGCTACAGCCTGGACCAGGTGTAGTTGGTGAGGTGCATCTGGAGAGGCCTGTCCATGCTGTGCTGTGCCTGGGGAAGCAGTGAGGTGGGGACAGGGCTGCTGAGTGAAAGATACCCCAGGAGGACCCTCGGCATCACCCCCAGTTCTCAGCCATGGGTGTGGAGGGGCACAGGGCTCATTTGGGACCCCAGAGCAGAGCCTGGCTGCTGGCCTGCAGTGATGCTCCAGGGTGGCATCTCAAGCTTTAAGGAAGGCATCAAACACTTGCTGGTGGAGCCATGAGCCCACCAGGAGAGCCCTCAGAGGCACTGCAGCAGGGCATTTCCCTCCTCTGTGCATTCAGAACCTGCAGCATGGTCCCACAGGGGTCTGTCTGTCCTCTCTGGTAACACCAACATCTCCAGCACTGCTGTCTGTGGCTGCTGCCTGATCTCCCAGTAAGGTCCTGCACCCCACGTGCCTGACCCTCATCTCCTCCTGCACCCCCTGGCCTGTCTGGCTCCCCATCCTCAGGCCATGGCTGTCACAGGTGGGGGACAGGGTCTCTGCAGCCCAGATCCCCACGGTGGCCACAGACAGCCCTGGAGGGGCTGGGCTGGGTCAGAAAGCTGGGGGTGCCCTGTGTGTGCACCCACAGAGGTGTCCAAGGCCTGTGTGGGGTGTGTGGGGCTGCTCTGAAGGTGCCTGGTGGAGCCTGGAGCCGCAGCACATGCGGCTGCTGCAGTCCCCACGCGTCTGTGTCACCGCACCGTGACACTGCCTGCATCAGCCGTGTCCCTGCCTGTGCCCTGCCCCTGCACCGTGGCCATCTGATGTGGGTAAGGTGCTGCAGGAAAGGGGAAATGGCTGGAAAAAGCTCTCCCCACTCCCATTTTAATCAGAGAAATGAAGCAGCTGTTGGAGTGAATAGACCCTGCACTAAAGCAGACGTCTTAATATCTTTTGCAGAGGAGGTGCATTGTGATTCATTCTGTGCATCTCTATTACTCAGCTTTTGATAGGGGCTTACTTGTCTCAAGTGCTTTTCATTATTGCCCTAATGCTATCTATTAACATACTGGATGGAGGCTCTTTTCTCATCTGGAGCATGCATCACTGTGCTTTTAAAGATTATGGGGCTTGCAAATACATAACACTTTACTGCCTCCCTGACATAATTCACTGGGAAAAGAAATACATGTAAATAGATAGGTAAATAGATAACCGAGTCAGAGGGCTGGGGGAGACAGGGAGGCAGACAGACAGACAGACAGAACCCAGCACAGGGCTGGTTCCTTCGTAATAGATGAGAAAAGAGCTGATCTCGGGGTTTATTTAAATTCCTTGGCCGGAGTTTTGATGTCACTTGGAAAATCCTGGGTTCCTAGTTGCCAGCCCCAGACCTGGTGGCTGCAGGGTGGGAACAGGGAGAGAATTTTGGAGAATGACCTGGAGACCCCAGAGAGCCACAGGTGGGGCAGGGTCTGACCCAGACCCCCCCAGCAACCTCAGCAGCACCAGCTCAGCCCAGCTGGGTCAATTGACTGCTTTAAAGCCCAGCGAGGCATTTAACCACTCGGATGGGAGCGATGCAGGCAGAGCTCGCCAGGGGAAGATTACAGGTGTGGTTTTCTGGGTCAGGGCTGTTACACACTTATCAATCACAGCTCTATTGCATGGCAGCTGATGCTGCATTTCCTGACACACACACGGGGAGAGGCAGAGCTGGGACCAGGCACTGGGAATATTTTCCCCTCCCTCTTTCTTAATTCTGCAAATGGCCATACCTCAAAAAGAAAACTTTCTGCAATAAAGGGATCAATGGGAATTTTAATTTAACAGCAGCACAAGTGCTTCATTCCTCAGCTCAGGATGACTTTTTCCTTCAGATTTTGTTGAAGTGTGGTAAGCAATGCAATGGCACAAAAGTGAAATTAAACAGCCAGAGCTTGGCAGGACTGCAGGGTTCAGCTCAGACTGTGCATTTGCTTTCTAATTCTTTTGGAAACCCATTTCTCTGCCCTGTGCCAGTGTTACAGACACCTCCAGGCCTGCAGAGAGCACAGATCCCACACTGTTCCCCAGAACCTGGGGGGTTTGACTGGCAGGTGCTGGTCACACTGACCTTCCCCAGCAAATCAGCCAGGACAGGGCACGCTGCTCTGCATCCCAGCAGTGCTGGATTATTTCGGGCAGGATACTTTGGGGCACGGTTTTCCTGTGCCAGGGCATCCTGGAGAGAGCCCAGCAGCATGAGGGCTACCAGCTTAAAGAGTGAGGGGCCAAAGGCAGGGCTTCATCTGGCCAGAGGGATCCACAGCAGCCTGCAATCCACGGGAGCCTCACATCCAGGGCTGTGGTGACCCCACTGGGCCAGGGGGATGAGCAGGAGCCGATGCAGGTGCAGGTAGGAGGTGCCAGGAGGGCACTGTGTCCCCACAGAGCAGGGCTGCAGCTTTGGGGAGTGCTTATCCCTGCTGAGGAACGGGGTTTGGGCTGCCACACCAAACCAAGGCAGAGAGGGCAGAGAATCACAGCAGGATTTAGGTTGGAAGGGACCTTAAATCCCATCCAGTGCCACCCCTGCCATGGCAGGGACACCTTCCACTATCCCAGGCTGCTCCACACCCCGTCTAAGCTGACCTTGGGCACTGCCAGGGATCCAGGGGCAGCCACAGCTGTGCCCACCCTCCCAGGGAAGAATTTCTTCCTGATATCTCATCCAACCCTGGCCCCTTTCTGTTCCCTGGGTTTACCATCCTCTGTTCTAAACAACCTGGGGGTGTGGGGGAACCCTGCCCTGGCACTGAGGTGTGAGATGGGGATGAAGGATGTGCATCCTGAGCCCACTCTGGTGAGCAGGTTCCCAATCCCCGTGTGGTTCAGGCAGAGGCTTAGGGAGAGCCAGCCTGTGCCACCCTCATCCCCTGCTCTGCAGCATCGTGGCTTTTGCCTCCTCCCAGCCTCAGGGCTGCCAGAACCCCCTCAGGAAGCTGTGCCAGCATCCCCCAAAGGTGTGTTTCCCCGGGTTCTCCCGACGTGTGAACGCAGCTTTGCTCCCTCTGATAAATAACCTACAGGATCCATCACAACCTCTTACAAACTGAGACCGATGCTGGCTCCCAGCTATGATTAATCATATAAACTTGCCTAATTTTATTCTATCAGCCATCTTGTTGCTACATGCCAGATGCTTGCCCTAAATGAATAGTGTTGGAACAGCCAAGCATCAAGTTAACAGAATACCAGCAAACATTCCCGACAGCATGAGCAGTCTATAAAACCTGGCACTAAACTGTGTTAGAGGAAGAGATAAGCTCTCAGAGAGGAGATGGGAAGACTTTAGGCTTGTTTTTTTTCTTTTTCCAAATGGCTCCATGCAGCATGTGGTGCAGGTGTCGTAGGAGAAATCCATCCAGCTATGGAAGTATCTCTCCATCTGAGGCTGGCTATGCTATGAATCTTCTAATGGGATTAAGGCTTAATGCCCTAAATAGAATATGAAATAGTGCTTCCTCTCGCAGAGCTGCCAGCTGTCTTGCAAACAGGGCACAGAAACTTCCACTTTTTGCAGATCAAATCAGTCACTCTCTGAATTGATGGCAAGAGCCTCATCAACAAGATATAATGTTTTAATGATGTTGTGACATGACCTGACACGCAGTGTCATTTGATGGATTCTCTCGTGTCACGGCGTATTTCTGACACAGAAAAATGTAACCTCTTTCCCCTTCCAAAAATAAAAAAAAAAGAGAGAGAAGAAAGGTAGGGGATGAAAAAAAAATGTTCATTTCTCCAGTGCTCAGATCTCTGCTGGCTCATGGTGCTCAGCAGTGCCCCAGCTCAGCCCTGCAATTGCCTGGTGCTGGAGGAGATGAATTTCCACCGTGCATTTCTGTATCTGCTTTTCACCTCTGCTCGGCACGTTATCGCCTGCTAATAACACGGAACAAATAGCACGGCATTAATAACCAGCAGAAACCATTTCACCCCTCTTTTCAGCTGTGAATCCTCTTCAAGTCACTTTGGACATTTTGAATTGTTTTTTTCTCTGCCGTGATTCCCTGCCAGCCTCCCTGAGTGCTCCCAGGGCTGTGTCTGCTTCTCCCCTAAATCAGTGCAAGGCCTCAGCATCAGGAGTTTGGACAGGATGGGCTCTGCACAGGGACGATTTCCCCAGATCAGAGAATCCCAGAGTGGTTTGGGTTGGCAGGGCCCCTAAACAAGATGCAGGGACACCAGCAAGGTTTTCTGGGAGGGAGGAGGATTTGGGATTCCCATTCAGGGCTGTTGCATGCAGCCAGACACCCCCAGGCTCAGTGGTCTCAGGCCTGGCACGCTGTGCCTCAGCTTGAAGGCTTCTTCTGTCCCAGCACCTCCCCAGACAGGTGTTGATGCCTTAAGGTTTAGATTTTATATTTTTCAGATCCTGTGCTGCACTAGGGTATAACTCTGGGCTCCACACAGCTCCTGTCTTCACATTTTGGTCAGGCAGAACAATCCCTCTAGGCCTGACATCCAAGGTTTTCTGGGGTATCTGCTTCTGTGTGCCCCAAAAAGGAGCAGGAAACCCCCCCAGCAGGCAGATGGATAAACAGAGCAGGGAGCTGAGCTGACAGAGATTCCTGCACGCCCTCGGTGTCAGGGCTGGGTGCACTGAAGGTGCTCCCTGGCAGAAGCAGAGATGGGGATGGACACCTGGGAATCCCAAAATCCCTGCTGGGAGGAGCTGGGCAGGCAGCACAGAAAAGTCACAGCGTGTGGAACAGAGAGACCCTTGGCCCCCTCTGGTGACCCCAGGCTGGCAGCAGCTTCCCCCAGGCTGTTTGGTGGGGCAGAGCTGGGCCCTGGCACCTTGGGCACCCCGTGCCCAGAGGAGAAGCAAATTCCTGCCTGTGTCCATCCCCAGGGATTGCTGGGGACGTGGTGCTCCCTCAGCAGCACCCCCCAGACACCTGCAGGAAACCTTGGGAATCCTCTGGGGTGTTTGGGGGTGTCCTGACCTGTCAGCCAGAACTCTGCTGCGTATTTGGGCCTCAGGGTTCTGTGGGAGCCCTGTGTGGTGTGGTGTGACACCACCTAATTGACACTGGTGTGACAGCAGGGACATGGGGGCTGCAGGGACAGCCCTGTCACAGCCAGATCCTGGGGAGATGAACTGGGGGAAAGGGAGTTGTGTATCCCCCCATAGCCCAGCTGACCCCATTGCAGGCTCCAGGCTGACCCCACAGCTCCCCAGGGCAGCTGCTGCACCCCCAGGAGCTGGGGAGGGATTTCAGCACCTGCACACAGCCCCTGGTGCCTGGGGAAGTAGCAGGGGCTTGCAAAGGGGATGAGGTGGCAGGGGACACCTGTCCCCAGGGCCGTGAGGGTGGGTGTCCTCCACCCACCCACGCTCCCCCAGCAGGCTCTGGGATGCCCCTCTGCTCTCCCTTCCCAGTCCCAGAGCTGGTGATTGCAGTTTGGGCAGTAAATCTCAACCATCCAATCCTGTTAAATTATTTTCCAAATGACATGATTTCCCTGGTGCACATAAATGATCAATTTCATGTTTTATTCCTAGTGCTATTTTAGTAAGGGGAAAAAAAAAAAATCTCATTAAACTATCTTGATTAGAGAAAAGGGGCTTGTCATCACGGGGTGGACAAATGGTGTGAGGGCACTCAGCTATTTCCTGAACGCACTGACACCTGCAGAAGGGGCCTTCAAAGACCTGAAGGTTATTTGCCCATATTACAAACGAGGTGAAGGTTAAAAAAGGTGATTAAAAGCATCTGGAAACCCAAATGTGACAGAGTCTTGCAGTAACCTCCAAGCAGGTTGATTTATGACAGGCCGGTCCCACCCGTAACAAGATTATAGCTTCTCCCCATCAGCCATTGTGATAAATACCAATTACCTACTTGAGGATTGCCATTCAAATTTGCCTAAGTAAGGAGCAGAATCATACATCTATGTTGATTACATATCAATGATGCGGTGGAAGCCTTTGCAACTTTTAGATCTGCTTAAGATATGCCGCCCTGATTTAGACAGCGATTTGCATACAATTTACCCATAAAGCTTTACTTTGAAAAGTATAATTACTTTTTTAATATTCTTCCTTCTGATTTGAATGTTAGAGAGGCCATATAATGAATTACTGCACTAATGAAGACAAACATGCTCTCGGGGTGTACAATGGGAGCATTGTTAAATAAACTTCCTGCCTGCAACACATTTGTTGTGGTTAATCTTTCAATGGAGGCTCCGATTAATACCAGCACTTTTCTTCCCATAATTATTTTCCGAGGGGATGTAAATCCCTGCTCCAACGGTTCCATCCCCAGCAGGGAGGCAGGAGACAGTGACCAGGCTGCAGCAGGATCCAAGGGGAGAAGCCCCCAGGTTTTCCCTGGGAACCAGGGGTGGCTTCCATCTCACAGCCTGGGGACGGCAGAGGTGACACCTGCAGCTCTGCTGCTCTGTCACCCCCGCTGCAGGGCAGCAGCTCATCCTGCTTTGCTTTTCTTCTTGTTCCCCTTCCCTCAAACCTGGGGATCCTCCCCAAAAGCCTCTGTTTGTATCCAGCATTCCTGGGATTTCAGATGGCCGAAATGTTCTGGGATGGGCAGAGGGAGTCTTGGAAGACAAAGCAGCCAGGCTTGGACAAAATGTCAGTTGTGTCCTGGGCTGCATCAAATTCAACTTGACCAACAGGTCAAGGGAAGTTATTCTGCCCCTCTGCCCCACCTGCAGAGCTGCCCCAGCACTGGGAATTCCACCATCAGCAGCACCTGGAGCTGCTGGAAAGAGCCCAGAGGAATCCAAGGAGCTGCTCCAGGGCTGGAGCCCCTCTGGAGCCAGGCTGGGAGAGCTGGGGGTGCTCAGCTGGAGAGGAGAAGCTCCAGGGAGAGCTCAGAGCCCCCTCCAGGGGCTTGTAAAAACAATGGGGACAAACATTTTTGTAGGGTCTGTTGTGACAAGACAATGAGTGATGCTTTTAAAATAAAAGGGAGTGGATTTAGACTAGATGTAGGAAGACAGTTTCTATTCAGAGGGTGTTGGGACACTGGCACAGGGTGCCCAGGGAAGCTGTGACTGTCCCATCCCTGGAAGTGTCCAAGGCCAGGTTGGGTGGGCCCCAAAAGAACCTGGATTAGTGGGATGTGTCCCTGCCCTTGCAGGGGGTGGAATGAGGTGGAACTGGGTGACCTCTAAAGGTCCCTTCCAATGCAAACCATTCTAGGATTGAGTGATCCAAAGATCTTGGAGTTTTCTGTTTCTTGGGAAAGAGCAACCCGTGAGCTCCGGGACAAGGGCTTGCTGGGAGCTTGGGGGGATGTGTGATGGGAACAGAGGTCCACCAGGCCCAAGAAAGGATTTCTTGCCACTGGGACCAGCATCCTGATTCTGTAACATGCTCTGGCGTTTCCTTTCTACAAAGAAACCCATTTCCCTTGCCATTCACCTGCCTGTGGTGATGCTGAGCAAACCTACTGGGCTGGCTCCAGGCTGTGGGGTGGGGGGACATGAGGGACCCTTGGGACAGCAGGGCAGGGGGTTTGAGATGGGGACTCAGCCAAGGACCTTTGACATCCCTGTCCTGACCCTGATCTGGTATTCTTGGAGACCTTTCCCAGTTGTTTTATGCCCCCCACTACAGGGATGAGCATTAGGAGCTCCAAATTGTTTAGAGAGAAGTTTTTCCTGCCCACAGAGTAGGGAGGGAGGAGGATTTGGGATTCCCATTCAGGGCTGTTGCATGCAGCCAGACACCCCCAGGCTCAGTGGTCTCAGGCCTGGCACGCTGTGCCTCAGCTTGAAGGGTTCTTCTGTCCCAGCACCTCCCCAGACAGGTGTTGATGCCTTAAGGTTTAGATTTTATATTTTTCAGATCCTGTGCTGCACTAGGGTATAACTCTGGGCTCCACACAGAGCCAGCTCCTGTCTTCACATTTTGGTCAGGCAGAACAATCCCTCTAGGCCTGAGAGCCAAGGACACCCTCAGGCCCTAAAAAATACAAACAAACGTGAATCAGGGAGGGGGGAGCAAAATGGGGGTAAATGACTTCATTACCTGAAGCTGTAATTGGAGAATTTTGCCCTGATATGCAAATAGACCAAACTTATAATTGTCTGAAAAACTCGTGACCAGCTTGGGTGCAGCCTCTGGGAGTCTCTGGCTGCCCAAGGTGAATCTATTGAAGCCTTTAACAAAAACCCACTTTATTATCTCAACTCTGTGTAGCCTCTGTTGTAGGCAGGCGCTACAGGCATCAGTGTAACCGTGTCCTGGAGGTGACAGCCACCCTTCCCACTTTTCCCACCTTTCCCACCTTTCCCACCTTTCCCACCTTTCCTCCCTCCCACCCTGCCAGCCCCAGCCCTGCACTGCTCTGCATCCCAGGCTATTAAAATCTATTTTGCTGGAGCAGGCCCAGCGAGGGAAGCGATCCAGCTCCATGTGACAGCCTCATTATTCACCGCTCTGCCAATCTTTATGTCATCGACAAATTCTATCCGGAGAGATTTGGGATTGACTGCCAACTTATTGACGGGCTGGCAAATAGCATCTGGCCAAAGGCTGACCCCCCCAGCGCTCAGATGGGCCAGCCTGGGATCGTTTCCTGGCTTGCAGTGCCACTGATCTCCTCTCTGACCTTCAGGATGTCCCTTGGCTCCGTGTCTGTGGAGGTGTTTAACCACATGAAGCGGCACACCGCTGTCAGTGAGCGCCAAACCTCGCTCTGTTTGGAACAGTGAGAAGCCCAACACAGATTCTCTTGTAAGGTGAAGAAGAAAGTGAGGTTTATTACCTCAGATATTCTTTTATAGACCGATATGTTAAAGTACAGAAAGGTAAAACTTCTATTGGTTAGTGAACTAACACATCACCATCATTGGTCAGTGGGGTACACCACCCCTTGACCTTCTCTTGCAAGAAAACAAGGAACAGACAAACAGCACCTGCAAGGCTGTCTTCTATCTCTGAGGATTGTTTTAATTCCTCCTTATGATTTCCCAGGCCACTTTCTCAGGCGAGACTGAGAAAGTTAATGCAGCCTGCTCTTCCATAGGCACTGTGCTCCCCGCTTTTGCTCATAGTTACTATCCATACCAAACTTCTGGTTTCCTGGTGCTGTGTGTGTTCTGGGAGCTGCAGAAAATTCTGCTGGGGAGCACTGGGCCTTGCACAGGAGCAGCTTCAGAGCTGTCAAATCTCATCTGTCTTCTCCCAGGTGAGGCACAGACCTCTCCGAGCACAAATTTCTGTCCTTGAGAGGAAGGAAGGGGTTGGTTCCTGCCTCAAGGGAACTTCCAGGGGAGCCCTGAGAAGGGGGGCGAGGTGGGCAGTGTTCTGGCTGTGGGGACCTGCAGTGTGGATGGACACACACACGGGGGGACACTGCCACTGTGTGAGCACCAGCAGTGGCTCCCAGCCAGCTCTGCACAGGGGCAGAGCATTCCCAAAACCCAGGTCCCCTGAGATGTCACCTTTCCCCAGCCCATCCACCACGTGGGGTCTTTCCCAGCTGCCTTCAGGGACAGCAGGGGGGTCCCTGAGGAGCTCAGTGCCCACTGCAGAGCCACGCTGAGTGACCCTGGTCACTGCCTGCACTGTCACCTGCTCCAGCAGGACTGTTCCCCCAGCACCAGCAGTGCCTGCACCACACACTGCCTGTCCTGGGCAGCATTCTGGGCAGGGCCAGGGGGTCAGGCTGGCTGTGGGGATCCCTGGCATCCTTTATAAGGCATGGGAAAGCATGGGGGTTGCACAGCCCTTCCCAGTCCCATCAGGGCAGGGGAGGAGCAGGTCAGACAATGACCTTGTCCAGCTTGTTAACCTCCAGCTCTCCCTCTAACGTACTTGACTCTTTTTTTAATTAAAGCCCGGTGTTGTTTAACAATTAACAGGCCTGAAGGAAGTGCTTTCCAGCACAGACTTACTGGGAGCTGCAGGAACTGTCCAAGGCTTGCTGAGGCAAGAGCTGCCCTTGAGAAGGAGAACCAGGTCGTGCCACCCCCCTGCACTCCCTGCCAGCTCCTCCTGCATCACCAGGGCTGTGGGCTGGAGCTGGAGGGGAGCAGGAAACACAGAAAGCTCCACAAAATGTCCCTGCTGCTCTTGCCTGTGTTGGACCACAAGGATGTGGCGTGAACAAAGTGGTTCTGGGCTGCCAGGGAGGGACACAGTGAGATGGAGATGGCTGCAGCCTCCTCTCAAGGAAGCCCAAACCAGGCATGCTCCAGCAGGAGAAAGGCCCAAATGTTTTGCAGTGTGGGGATGGAGCATCTGAACGCCTGCCAGGACCTGGGGCGGCCTGGGTCAGCCCACGGCTGAGGGGTCACTCCTGATGCTCCCGTGGCCACTCCTGGCCCTATGTGTGAGCAAAGATCCTTGGAGATCTGCAGCCCCGTGACCTGGTGGATGGGACATCTCCAGCAGTTTGTGATGGTCTGGGTCACCTCCTGGTGACCTCCTGGTGACCCAGAGAGCCCTGGCTGTGGGCTGTCCCTGACCAAGCAGGGGGTGGCTGCAGTTTGAACCCCCTCTGGGGCTTACAGAGCCCATGGCCCCTGAGCCTGTTGACATCTGCCCAGCAGGGATGAGCTCAGATGGAATCTGCATCACTGGGCTCTGCTGGAGGGGCTGGGAGGCTGACCCTGATGGAGATGCCAGCAGACAGGTGCCACCTTCAGCCAGGCAGGTCCCTCCTGCAGACCCTGAGGCCTCCTGAGCAGGGATATCCCAGTGCCCAGGGCTCTGCACGCCTTTGCCAGCACGTCCAAAATAGGGCTGGGGAAGGCTGGCTCTCTGCTTAGAGGGCCCCTGGCTTTTGGGGAGCAGAGATGTGCATGACAATGATCCAAGAGGCTTCCTGCCTCCAGCAGCAGGACAGCCCCAGGACTGGGATGTGTGTGGTTGGTGACATGCCACGTGCACGGGGATGTCGCGGAGAGCCTGAGGGAGCAGCCCCGTGAGGGTTAACCTGGGAATCAGCCAGGCAGCTGCCAAGGCACTATAGATTTTGGAGCAGTAACTCTTCAGCTGGAGAGTGAAAAGAGGACAGCTAATGAGGCTCATGAGATCTGTTAATACTTAACCAAATGCAACACCTACCAGCCCTGCCAATAAATCAGCGGTGAGCACCAGCACCTCGCTCTGGTGTGCCAGCACAGCCCCAGCATCCATTGAGGATCTCTCCCTGTCACCACCATGGGCCCTGAGCTCCCCTCTCCCCCTCTCATGTCACAGCAGGGTAGGGAAGACCAATGTGTTCATAACCCTGTGGCTGGAACAAACCACTTTGGAGATGTCTGGAGGCTGACCAGAGCCTCCACCCTAGAGGGATCAGGGGCTCAGCCCTAGAAAGCCAAGGAGCCTGTGAAGGTTCAGCCTTATGGTCTGAGGATGAGGGGAATGGGGGAGTACAGCTTGGAATTCAGGAACCCAGGTTTTTATTTCTCTAGGAAAACGCAGCCTTGGTTTAATCAGCACTGATTAACCTGTGCTGCAGTGAGGAGGGTGGCTGCCCACAGCCCTGCACACCCAGGATTTGATTTCCAGCACTTGCTCTGATCCCTGAGATGCTCAGAGACGTCTGCGCTCCTGCACAGCACCAGGATTTGTTTCTCATCAAGAAATCATGACCAAAGAACAGTGGCAAGGCCCGCTCAGTGGGACCCTGTTAGAAGAGCATGATTGAAGAGGTGCCCTCTCCCATGAGGAGCCCTGAGTTCCACCTCCCTAGGAGGTGTAAGATGTTTCAGTGGAAATGTTACCCCTGTCCAAACTTTTCTACTGCCCCTCTAACAGCAAAACACAAATTTGGCTTGTTAAACCACATTGGAGAGCCTTCAGTGGTGAGGGAATAGTTTGGACACATTCAGAGGAGTCTCCAGTGGTGTTCTCTGAAATCTGTTGTGCTCAGAGATGAGTGAAATATTACATTTGATCAGCAAAAATTATATTTAATTCCTGTCCTTTAAAAGAAAAGTAATTTTTTGGGGAATTATCTCAGTTTTAATGACCTACAAATTTCCATTGGTTTCATTTCCTCCTTGACCAAAAAGGAAAAATAGATAAGACTGGAAAACACCGCATTGAGATCACGAGATCTGGTCACTCTGCAAGGACTCAGGGCTTGTCTCTGTCCTGCCCAGCCTCCAGCAGGGATCCCCACAGGATGGGCTCTGTCTCCCATCTACTCCAGCTCCGGAGCCAGAGGCAGTGATGGTGTGGAAAGAGGCCTCTAAGGTGTGACCTTAAAGCATTAAAGGAAGGTTTTCCCTCCCATAAAGATTGAAGGAAAAGGTTTTTCCCCTGGTTCTTTGCCCCACTGCGTTCCTGTACCCCAGTTCTGTGTACCCAGCTGGCCTGGGGGCTGTCCCGCCCCTTTTACCTTTTATGTCCTTTCTCTAGAAAGTTCTCCCTTCTCTGCTTCCCCATTGGCCCCACTTTGCTGCAGAGCTCCGCCCCTGTGATCCCATTGGCTGTCCCTGGCCCCACCCATGCACCAATTTCCCCTGTTCCTATTGGACCCTGACCCTCGGCTCCACCCCCTCCAGCCCATTTATATCCCTGGCCCCTCCATGGCTCCCTGTCTTTGTTCCTGGACCCCTTCAGTGTGTGGCTGCAATAAACCCCACTGGAACTCCATCCACAGACCCTTCCTGGCTCTCTGCTGTCGCTCAGCTCTCTGTGGTGTGTCTGTGAGTGTGACTGTGGCCTGCCCTGACACTTTCCCCTCTGCAGAGAAGAAGGAAGGTACCTTTTGGGAAGGCAGCATCACCTGACCACCTCCACCTGACACTACAGGGATGGGTGATCCTTTCCTAATCATCCAGGCACAAGGATGACACAAGTTTCATTTCACACTTGTCAGGTGCTGACCCTTCTCCTGGGACTGGAGTGGCCTCTTGTCCTCTCCTAGAGCTAACCAGGCTCAGGGGAGACGGCCTGGAAGAGCCAGGCACCGTGACCGAGGGCCTGCCAGTGCATTTCCCTGGTGGCTTTCTCACTGTGACAAGTTAGAAAACAAAACAAAAAGAAGGCAAGCAGTCAGCCAACCCACTTAACTGCAGTTTTCCTCCATCAGGATCTATTTAGTTTTATTCAAGCTGACATCTCTCAGAGAGAAGAAGAAATTCTGGGAGCCTAAAGCCAGAGGGAGACCACACAGTGTGTGCTGGCCGTGCTGGGGGTGCTCATCTCCCTTATTGCATCTGACACCAGGCAGGATGAGCCAGGGTCTGCAGCTGTGGGTGTGAGGAGGCTTTCCAGGGCTGGAGGCAGCCTCCCCCCGCGTGCTGCCTGTGCACACAGCAGCATCCTCATTTCCCTGCCCTTGCAGGAGCAGCTCCCCAGAGCTGGGGGACCCTGCACTGCCCTAGACCCCGAGTCCCTGGGTCTCTAGTGTGCAAGAGGAGGTGGCTCTGGGCACAGCCCTGCTCCAAGGTGCTCCAGCTGTCAGCTGGTGAGGATGGGGTTAAGCTGATGGCACTGGGATCCACAGCTGGATGTTGTGAGCAGAAGCACATCTGTACTGCTGCCTTCCAGGAAACCCCTTCTTTCAGCCCAAATGGAGAGGATTTGGCAGTCTGGAGCATGGAGAAGGGGAAGGAGCAGAGCCACTGGGACCCGCTGGTCTCTACAGCACTGCCCTTGACTGTGAGATGTGTCACACACCAGACCAGGGGGGACCTGGTGACACTCAGGGCAGGGGAGGCACTGAAGGCTGCCAGGTCTGGGGAGCAGACAGTTCCCAGCCTGTGGGCAGCCTAGGCAGGCTGCAATGTCCCCATCAGATCCCAGCATTTTGGGCACAGCTCCTGCCAAGGCTGGCTCAAGTGACCCCAAGGACACGGTGCTGATCCAGGAGAGGGTGCCCAGCGGTGGGGGGGAGGTGATGGCACTGCCAAAGCCACGCTGTGGAGGACACGTGTCTGTCTGGCACCCCATAACAGTGCTGCCACGGCGTCCTGCCCCACTCCCAGCCAGGTCTGATCCTGCTCCAGGGCTGGACAGGCCCTGTGAAGGAGACACTCATCACCCAAGGGCCTCTCTCTTTGCCTTGGAAGGAAGCTCAGCCTGTGCTTGTCAGCACGACTGCAAGGCAAGCAGCTGGCTGAGGAGATGTCTGCAGTGCTGATGCCAAGCTGTCCCAGGCAGGACAGTCCTGGGGGAACTCGTCACACCTCTGCCAGCAGCACAGACTTGTAACATAAAGAGATTTCCCAGCTCAGCTTCTCCAGGCGTTCCCATCCTGTTTCCCACCTTCTGAGAGAGGCACAGATGACCCTGAACCTGAGCTGACCCTCTCTGAGAGCTGCCAGAGCCCCCAGACCTGTCCCTGGGGGTCATTCCGAGCTCCTTCCCTGCTGCCTGCATGGATGCACTTGCCCATCTCTCCTTGCTGGGCGATTTTGGTGCAGCAGCATCACCCCCAGCTGACTTTGCACTGCTGCAGGTCCTGCCCCGCAGAATGCTGCTCACTCAGCCCTGCCCAGCTGATGTTCTCCCTGTCCATCCTCAGATTCTGGGGTCAGCTTTGTGCCCCTCACAATCAGAGACACTGAAATGCTGGAGCATGTCCAGAGAAGGGACTGGAGCTGTGGAAGGGGCTGGAGTGGCTGAGGGAGCTGGAAAAGGAGCTCAGCCTGGAGAAAAGGGGGCTCAGGGGGGATCTTCTGGCTCTCTGACAGGAGGGGACAGCCAGAAGGATCAGGCTCTGCTCCCAGGGAGCAAGTGGGCAAGGAGAAACAGCCTCAAGTGGCACCTCAGGAGATTCAGGCTGGCTATCAGGAAAAGTTTATTTACTGAGAGAGTGGTCAAGCCTTGGGAGGGGCAGTGGTGGGATCTCCATCCCTGGAAGTGTTCAAAAACCAGGCAGCTGTGGCATTCACAGTGTGGTTCAGTGGGCACGGTGGGATCCAACTGAAGGTTGGACTTGATGCTCTTGGAGGTCTTTTCCTACCCCAATCATTCCACGATTCCTGACTGCTCATCTCCATTCCTGTCCCCCTCAGTGTTCCCTGCGGGATCTCCTCTGTGCTGGCACCACCCTGAGCCCTCCTGCAGCAGCACCGTGGCACAGCCAGCGTCCCCAGCCCTCTGCCACAGGTCAGAGCCCAGGACAGCACCCCCTCACCTGCCCTGAGCCAGGATTTTGGCCCAGGATGGGCTCAGGGAAGAGCAGGAATGGCTGGAGGTGGGCAAGGCCTGACTGACTGGGAGAGACGGAGTGGCTCAGCCTATTTACTTTATCAAGGGGAGGTTAAGAAGCAACTTGATCATAGTCTCTAAATACTTACGGAGGGAGGAGATTCCTGATAATGGAGGGGTTTTTAATCTAGCAGATAAAAAAATGTAATGAGATGCATTGGCTGGAAGCTGAAGCTAGAAAAACCTAAATTGGAAATAAGATGCATCTTTTAAGCAGGGAGTATAATTAACTATTGGAGCAATTTGCTAAGAGATGTGGCGGATTCTCCATCATTCGCGGTCTTTAAATCAAGACTTTCTGAAAGAGATGCTCTCCCTCAGCCAGGTGTCACTGGGTTCCACAGGGCCACTGCTGGGGGACAAGAGTGTCCTCCTCCCAGGGAGCAGGGCAGGAGGGCAGGATCCCTGCTCAGACCCCTGCAGAAGGCAGTGTGCACCCACCTCATCACCAGCCCCACTCCAGACCACAAACACCCCCAGAACTGAGTCCTGCCCTCCATCCTGGTGCTCAGGGTGGCTTCCCCAGAAGCCTGGCAGCCTCACACACTCCCTCACTGGTGCTGTTACTTCCCTGCCTCTTTTTTTTCCCCTCGGTTTCTTTCTTGAGATTTTTTTCCTTGCTGCCCTAATTTTTTTTTTTTTTTCCCCCTATAATTTTCTCCATTGACTTTAATTAAGCTCTCCCCAGGCTCGCTCTGTAGGCAGGCTTCCCCGGGTCTAATTAGACTCTCATCATAAGTAATCTACATGGAAAGCAAACATGTGTGTGTGTGAGAGAGCCAGTGAGATTTATAGAGAGCATGCAGGGAGCAGATGGGTGCATAAAACACTACAAATAATTCTGGTACAGATGCAGAAAAGGCAGGCGCTGTGGTGAGGACTGGAGCCTTCCCCACATGCTCACATAAGTCAAATCTCTGTCTCACTCTCTCTCTAGGTATCACCACATTTCCCACAATAAAATCAATAGTGCAGATCAGAGTAAATCATCTTTGACTGGGGAAGCAGGGCTCGGTGATAGCAGCGATTCCCAGATGAGACTTAAGGAGATGTCTCACACTGATGTGTTTCTAACCATGTACTTAAGACCCAAGGTGTGTGCTGAGGTAATTACCAGGGGTAGGCTGCCCGTGGTGGGAGCTCGCAGCTCTTTGCTCAGGGATGGAGGATGGTTTGTGGTGTGGGGCTGGCAGCTGCTGCCCTCACACCTCCAGGACACGGCCTGCCAGGAGAGGAAATCACCCTGAGGGGAAAGAGCTGGGAAACAGGCAGGTTGGAGATAAAAGAGATAAAAATACCCACGGGCTGGGAGGCTGGGAGTTGCTCCCTGCCCTGATCCTGCCCCGGGCTGCTTGCTGCCCTGGAGCCCGTTCTGCCCTGGAATAGGGCTGTGCTGGGGGGCAGGAGGGGTCTTGGCATCCCCTGGGCAACTTGTGGGAGAGGGAAGCCGAGGTCCAGCTCCATCTCTGACCCTCCAGTCCTGCCTGAGGGCACCTGCCGTGTCCGAGGTGGGGAGGGGACCCAGCACCCACCATGGGGCTCTGGGCCCCTTCCTTGGAGCTCTGCTGCTTCTCTGGCCAAGGAAGGGCTCTGTCCTCTGCCCAACTCAGGGATTTTGTGCCCATCCCCTCACCTGGGCAGCCGTGGGGTGCAGAGAGGAGGCCACCAGAGCTGCCTGAGATGCTCCTCTGCCAGCTGAGTTTGCCAGGGCCTGGCACTGCCCTAGGATGTGGTCAGTGGGCTGGACTCAGCCTTTCCCCCTCTCTCTGTGACCCTCCCTTCTTTCCTGGCATCCTCATCCTCTTCATGACTGCCACAGGACAGGGCTGGCAGCCGACCCTTCCCAGCAGAGCCCCTCCACTTCATCTGCACCCCGAGGCTGGCTGGAGTGCTCTGCTGCCTCTGTCCACCACAGTGCCTGTCCCAGAGGAGCACACATGGCTTGTGACAGCCAGGCTGTCACACACCACAGCCCTGCCGAGCTCTGCCTGGATGTGGGGTCACCTGTGGGTCCCTCAGCTGTGGTGTGCTGGGCAAGAACTGTCCAGAAAGGCATGGACAGCGCTCCCAGGCACAGGGTGGGGTTGATGGGATTGTCCTGTGCAAGGAGCTGGACTCGATGGTCCTTATCCACCTCGGGATATTCTGTTATTCCCTGATTCCCTGGCCTGGCTGTTCCCAAACTGGAGATGATGGGAGAGGTTGAGACGGGCGTGTACAGGAGTCACATGTGGCAAAGGTGTCACCAGCAGTTTGGATGTGTCCCGTGCTGGCTTTGCCCCAGCACCTTTCTGGCAGGAGTGCCAGCCCTTGTGTGGCTACAGGAGGTTCCTGGTGGCAGCTCCCTGCCCTCTGGCCCTGCGGTGTCCCCCTGTCCCTCCCCAGCCCCTTGCACTCCCCTTGGAGTGGGGATGGGTGAGAAAGGTCTGTTCTGCCACACCACAGGGACAGACTCTCCTCTGGGGTGCTCTCTGCTCACCTCTGGCATGGCACCCCCACTCCCAGGGTGACCCAACACCGGTTTTTGGGGTGGCTCCCCAGCAGGAGGTGAGGGAAGAGCACGTGGCTCTTGAGAAGTTGTAGGGATGGGACAGCTCTGAGAGGAGGAGTGCTGCTGGCCACGGGGCAGGGCCTGTGATTCACTGCATTTAAAGACAGGAGGAACTTCTGGGCCACTGAGATCTGGTGCCTGGTCACTGGACATGTCCCTGGAAACGTGTCTCAGACCAGTCAGAGCAGGTTTGCAGCCTGAACCCAAAGGTTGTTGCTGAAGCATCTTTGCAGAAGCACCAAGGGATGGACTCTCCCCATTTTGTAGCTGAACTCCCATGCACTGAGAACTGCCTTGTTTCCAGCAAAACTGCTTCTAGCTGGGTGTCCAGCCTGGTCTGGGTTCATCCCCTGTGGACCAAACATCCCTCCCAGCCATGGGATTTAATCCCTTTCCAATATATCCTTCCTGCTGAGTTGTGCTCCCTGAATGTCCCCCCACAAGGTGCTTTTTCCCAGGTTTTGTATAATTTCTGTGTCTCTCTCCTCAGCACCTGCAAGCTTCCCACATCCCCTAGAAAATCCAGACACCAAAGGCACATCCAGCTTTCAAGTGGCTTCCTCAGGAACTCTTTTCCATGTGGTGTGTAATTGGGCTGTGGAACTCATCCCCCTGCTACGTCACAAAGGCCAAAAATGTCAGTGTCTGGAAAGGCAGGTTAGACAAATTCCTGGGCAATAGGGCCACCAGTGGCTGCCCCAAGGGCTGCTGGACTGACCCAATTGCTCCTGCATTGCTCCTGAAGCCAGGAAAAATACTGTGGGAAAGGATGGCTCAGTGCTGGCCCTGCTTCTCTGAGCATCTGCTGCTGGTTGGAGATGGCCCAGGGCTTGGATGGAGCTCGGGTCTGGCCCTGTCCAGCCACTCCAGTGTCCCTGTGTGGTTTGACTCGATGTTCTTAGAGGTCTTTCCAACCTAAATAATTCCCTGATTCTGTGTGTGTGTGGAAAGAAAAGAGGCTTCAAACAGTCAAACACCAGCTTCTCCCACGTGGGTGGATCCCCTGGGCTGCTCACCCCGGGCTCCCCTGCAGGTATTGGAGACAAAAGGGCATTTCCAGGATGGGAATTAGCTTGTCCTGAGCCACCCATGTGCAATGGGGTGGAGAATTCATCCCCTTGCTGCTGACCTGAGGTGTGGGAGGCACAATTCCCAGGGAAGCCCTCCTGGACTGCCCTGGGCCTCCCAGAAGGGAAGGTGGTGGCCTTGTCCCACCCTCTGCAGGAGCCATGGTCAGCCCTGCAAGGAAAGCCCAGGGTAGGCACAGCTCCCATCACCTCCTCCCCTCGTGGAGCATCCCATGGGATCAACCCAGCGACCTCGAGAGGGCTGGGAGGAACAGTCCCAGCTGAACTGGAGCTGTCTGCAGTCCTTCCCTGGACCCCCAAGGCATGGGCATTCCCCAGAGAGCTCTTCCAGATGTCTGCAGGGTCCAAAACCACCGAATGCAGCATCAGGCCCCTGTCTGAAGGTACCTGGTGGAGGAATGGTGGGTGGCTGGAGGACACAGGCACCCACCCAGGCAGTTCACACCAAGCTCAGGAGCTCATCGCTCCTGCAGCTCACGCACCTCGTTGTGCTCTTGTGATGCTCCTGGGGTCTGAGCTCTAGACCTGCCCAATAGGCTGCACCTCATTTCTCCGGTCATAAAATCATTTAGCACTAACTGTGCCGGGCTGCAGAAACCCTCAGCCAGCTCTTTTCAGACTCTTGACATGTGAAATTAGACTGATTATTGAGATTACTATTATTTTTAGGGCGATTTGAAAATGTTTGTCCCATGTAGATGTTGTTTGACATTCTCCAAGCCTGAAGAGCACTCCATTGTCCTTGCGTGTTGGAAGTGCTTCCTCCCAAACACGCAGAGCAGAAATTCTCCCTGGTCACGTCTGCCTCTCCTGCCTTGTTATGAGCAATTTCTCCATCTCTGTGTAGCAGCAGCCTTTGCCATTGCTGGGGTTCCTGTTATTCCTAATAGACTTCTAAAACCTCTTCATTTTGCCTGCCCAGGAGTTTGTCCCAGTCCTTTTGCCACTTGTGGTTTGAGGATTGTCGCTCTCTGGCCAGGGGAGCGGGCGTGGAGAGGTGTGAGAGGATGGAGAGAGTGAGGAGGGGCATGGAAGGATGGGATGAACATCAGGGGGGGTCTGAGCTCCTCCTGGAGGGCAGGGAGACATCACCCCTCCCCAGCACACACTCTGCCCCCTCCTTGGGGTGAATGCAACCTCCTTTCCAAACAGCCTCTGCTCGGGGGGACAGGGAGAGCTGGGGTTGAGAGAACTGGGTTTGTTCAGCCTGGAGAAGGTTCTGGGTTGAGCTTATTGTGACCTTGCAGCTGATCCATAGAACCCTAGAAAGGTCTGGAAGGGACCTTTAAATGTCAAATCATCCTTTCTCCAAGGGCAGGGACACCTTCCACTGTCCCAGGCTGCTCCAAGCCCCGTCCAACCTGGTCTTGGACACTTCCAGGGATCCAAGGGCAGCCACAGCTGCTCGGGGCACTCTGTGAGAGGTTCTCACCACCTCACTGTAGAGAACTTCTTCCTTATATCCAATCCAAACTGACCTCTCTGCAGTTTCAGCCCATTCCCCACTGTCCTGTCACAACTGGCCCTGATTAAAAGTGAAGGAAGTTTCTCATTTTATTTAGGACTAATCATTTACCTTCAGCTTTACCTTTTAGCCCCCAGATGAGAAGTCACAGGGGCTCTGCCTGACCATGTGATGACTTTCTTCAGGAGCCTGAGAATTCCCAAATCTCTGGCATTGCCCAGAGACACTGTGAGAGGAGGAACATTCCTATTTTCAGCCTCTCTTGGCTCTCAGCCTCTACTGGGACAGCCCCTGCCTGGTGACAGGGGGGTGTGGAAGGACCTAGAGGGGAGGACACAATCCCAAGGCAGTGTGTTGCTGATCCCCTGGTCCTGCTGTGGGGTTCCTCCATCCCATCCAGCCCCCACCGCCTCGCTCTGACAAACCACTCACAGAGTATTTGTTTCAGATATTTAAATACATCTCAGGGTTCAGATCGCAGCTTCTCAACAGCAGTTAAATAAGTAACACATTCATATTTTGTAAACTGTTTCTCACAGCTTGTTTATTTAGGGTTATAACTCGATTTGGGCTCCTTATGGAAGTGTGACTCATTGTTTAATGTGTCAGCTCATTAGCAATACTTGTTTTTGCCTTATATTTCTGTGCTACCACTAATTGCTGAGCCCACTGTGAGCTTCAGCTTCCAATGACACTGTGGAAAATGCAAGAAAATAGATCAGTTACTAGATAAAAGGCAACAGAAATAAACAAACTCATGAACCTGCAGAGGAAGCTTTTTAGCTGCTGTGATTTTACTTCACAAGGAGACCTCCCTCGTTTGGGAAATTGATACCACGAGCTCCTGGGATCTTGTGTCAGGAGGATTTGAGCAAGACCAAGCTAAAGAAAACCACAGGCAAGGCAAATGCATCAGGGTCACTTCTTCACATCAGCATAGATGGGGACAACACCTGCAGCTCAAAAGGCACCGGCCTGCCCTCTCTGAGGAGCTGCTGCCCTAGCAGGGGCTGCATTTGAGTATCTTCATAGTGCAATCTGTTTCTTTGATGCACCATCCCTGAGGGCTGGGCCAGAGCTGCTCAAACCCTTTGAGAAGGCACATCCCAAGCAAGGTCCATCAAGGACTTGCTAACGAGCAAACCTGACCAAACCTCTCCTCTTTGGAGAGTCTGCAGGTGAGGCTGGAAGCAGCTTCAGCCTCCTGCCAGCCAACCTGCACTGTGGGGGCAGCACCTCCTCCTCCACCCTGGTCCCCCAGCCCGAAGCACTTGGTAGAAGTGTCCTGGCCACAGGAGAGGTGTTTTCCACCTTGTGTTTCTCTGCTCAGAGCCCCATCTCTAGGAACTGACAGCTGGAGATGGAAGAGCCCATTTTTGTCATTTGGGTTTTGTGGGCTCTCTGGAACAAGCCTTGAAAATGCTGATGTTCCTGGTCACAGTCTTTGGCAAAGCAATTGTTCTGGACATGTGGAAATCAGCCTTCCATGCCTGGGTCCCTGCTTACTTCCTGGCTTCCTTTATTCCTTCCTTTTCTCTGCACCACTCCAGCAAGATTTTGTTTTCTGCTTTGCTGGCATAAGCTTCTTTCTAAGAAGAAAACGGCTGCTTGTTTCCACATAGTTTCAGGAGTCTTTATAAGTATTTAAAGGAACAACAGCCACCAAACGAAAAGCATTTTATGGCAGAGAGAACGAAGGGAAAACCCACAGGACTGGAGGGGTCGGTGATGATGATGAAGAAAGGGGAAAAGAGCCAGACCTGCCTGATTAATGTGCTTAACTTTTCCCTCCTCGCAGAGCCCCCGGGGAGCACTACTGGGAAGGGGTTGCTGGAAGAGGCTGTCGGGGTCTGGGAAGGAGTCAGGCAGGCTTTCTGCTCCATCCTCCCACTCCATCCTCTGGCCCCAGCTCTTCTGCTCCCTGCCAGGAGGATGGAGCCCCTGCAGGCAGCTCCTTCCCCCTGCCCACAGCGCAGCAGAAGTGCCAACACTGCCGTCCCTTCCCTGCCAGGCGCTGCCAGCCTTGCTGTGTGACACTGGGACACGTCAGGCCCCGGCTCGCCCTGGGTCCCTGCGGCTTGGGAGCAGCACAGGAGGCACCAGCACAACGTGACTGGCCTCAAGAGCAGCATTTCAATTAGGAACAGGAAGGCCAGGGAAGGATAAGCAAACTCAGGCTGTCCAAAGGAGGCTGCAGGAGCCAAAACTCCAGGGTTGCGTTTCTGGCCAGAAGTGCTGCAGATTTGGAAAATATCTCCACTGGAGCAGGGGGGAACATCCAGCCTGGGTATGAAACCATTCGAGAGTGTCCAGAGGAGGGTCAAGGAGAGGGTGAAGGGTCAGGAGGGGCCACAGGAGGAGCAGCTGAGGGCACTTGGAGTGTCCAGCTGGAGCAGAGCACAGCGAGGGCAGAGCTCAGGGATCTGCAGCTCCCATCTCTGCTCTGGGACAGGGACAGCACCCAGGGAACGGCTGGAGCTGGGCCAGGCCAGGCTCAGGCTGGATTTAGGGCAAGGTTCTTCCCCCAGAGGTGCTGGCACTGCCCAGGCTCCCCAGGGAATGGGCACGGCCCCGAGGCTGCCAGAGCTGCAGGAGCCTTTGGACAGCGCTCCAGGGGTGCCCAGGCTGGGGGTGCTGGGGGGTCTGGGCAGGGCTGGATGATCCTGGGGGTCCCCTCCAGCCCAGGATGTTCTGTGGCTCCATGGCTGATAAGAGCTGCTCCTGGTGGAAGCAGATAAAACAAACCCTCTCCTCCCCAGGAGTAGTGCCCAGATATGGGGATCACTCTCCAGCATTCCCCGTCTGCTCAGCTCTCCAAGGCAGCCTTTGGGATATGCCAGGGATTTCTCAACACTGCTGAAAAAATGGGCTTTAAAATAGAAAGTTAAACTCCCTGTTACCCTCCCACAGTGAGATCCAGCACGGGGAGATCCGTGCCTGCCCTAGGTCCAGTGCTGCTGGAGCTCTGCAGGAGGGACACTCACCCCAGCCCAGTTACAGCCCAAGACACTCTTCCTTCATCCCTACTCAGCATTGCAGACAGAAAGCAGAATTCCTTATCTGGGAGATGTAGCAGGGCAGAATTGCCTTTTCCAGCACTGAGGAGGGCTCTGCAAACAATGGAGATTAAAAAATAAATAAAAGCTATAAAAATTGCTCGGCAATGTCCTTTTAAATTATATTTTTTTTTCTGAAAATATGCAATAAATCCCATGCAAGAGTCATAAAAGTACCTGAAATGCTCCTAGAAAGATTTATGGGCACCTTACCACTATTCTCAATAAAGTGAATATGCTGGCTCCAAAATAATTTCTCATCACCCATACTTCAAATTCCTGAACTCCTTTCAGTGAGCCTATCCCAAGAATTACTGTAACGTCAGGATGGCTGTATTACATCCCCTCAGAAATAACCCTCCTGCCTGATTTATACACGCTGGGATCTTCCCTGTCCACGTTGCTGAATCCAGAGATTCTCAGCTTTGACCCTGTGCCAGAGAACTGTCCCTGTAACTTTTCCAGGGAGCCTTGTCATCCCCAAATAATCTCATCATTGACTCGCAGTAGTTTGGAAACTTGGCTTTTGAGATGAACATTCCTGACAGGGAGAAGGAGGGGAGCCCTGACACCTGCCAGTGAGATGATGCTGGTGGAGGGAGGTGCCCAGGAGAAGGTGGGGGACAACCTCCCTGCCACGATGGAGATGGAGACAAAGGTCTGGGTTTGTGCTGGATGGGTACAAAAGGTACAGAAAGGGATCCTGTTCCCTTTCTGGGGCTGAGCAGCCTCTGTGGAGGACAGGGAAGGGCCTGATTCCGTGTTGGCCACAGCCACCACTGCTCTTCCCTTCTGCAAGTGAGTTTGTGCCTGGCTTTGCTGGACCTGGACTCCACCTGGTACCTGCAGCACCTGCCTAGAGCAGAGACCAGAAAAGGTGAAGAGAATAAAGTGAGGATTTATTGAAGGCCTTCAACAGCTGCGCCTCGGGCAGACAGAGGCTGCACCCAAGATGGTCACGAGTTTTTCAGACAATTAGAAGTTTGGTTTATTTACATATCAGGGGTTAATTCTCCAATTAAAACTTCAGGAAATGAAGTCATTTACCCCCAGTTTGCTCCCCCTTCCCTGATTCACTTTTGTTTATATTTTTGGGGCCTGAGGCAGTAGGGTAGCACTGAGTTTCAGGCCTAGAGAGGAATTATTTTGTCTGAATCAAGCAGGAGAACAGTAGCTGACAGGCTATGGAGTTTTAGAGTAATACCCTAAAGAAGTACGGGATTTGAAAAATAGAAAACTAAAATCCTAAAGCATCACACCAGCCAAGGTTTTCCTGGCTTTGCATCATCCTCAGGACCGTTCCTGTCTGCTGTCTGTGTGGGGCTGTGGCTTTGCCCCACAAACCCTTCCCCACTGCTGCCAGCACAGGCTGTGGGATGGGTTTGTGCCCTCTGTGCCTTCACAGAACCCCAGAACAGCTTGGGTTGGAAGGGCCTTTAAAGGTCAGCAGCTCCAACCCTCGTTCTTCACCACCACTTGCAGCTTTCCTCCCCCAAATCACCACCCTGGGCAAAGCAATGCAGCCCCTGGGAGGTTTGGAGACAGCTGCCAGAACCTGGCAGCACCGAGCTCACTCAGGGGTGAAATTTATTGAGGAGAAAGCGATAGCACTGGGGAAGAAATGCCCCAAATGCCTGTGGTTTATGTTCTTCCCCCAGCAGGAAGAATGTCTTTTAATTATTTGATTAAACCAGCCATGTCCTGGAAGAGATTTGGGCTGTTCATCCTCCTTCCCCACCTTCCCCATTTCTTTCCTTTCACCACTGGTAACCCCAGAAGTGTGATGTGCAGACTTACCAAGGACTCTGGGTTTATTTCAGCTTATCATCTTCATTCTTTACAGCCCTTTTTGCCACTATTCTAATGTGGAGAAGTTTGCAAAATTGGACATTAGCAAAAGGAAAATTACAAAAAAGAAAAACCCCAAGGACCAAGGCTGATGCCCTTCATCCTGTGGTAGCCAAACAAAAAGATGTGGAAAATAGAAATCTGCTAAAACACCCTGAAAGTGGGTGAAGAGAAAAGGAAACAACAAGAAGAATGGAAAATGAAAGAAAATCACATCCATGGGGGTTTTGGTGAAATGATGGATTTTTGGTGAGGGGGAATTGTTGTAAATTTCTCATGATAGAAGTGTTGTTCTCAGAGGCACCTGGGGAAGGTGGCACCGCAGTCTCTCGGGTGGGTTGTGCTGGGAAAGCAGCACAGCCTTTTTGGGAAGCTCCTCCCTTTGAGCCTCCATGCCCAGCAGGACTGTGTGAACCTCACTGCTGCCTTTGCTGTGTGATTTGCTGGTGACAGGCAGCGGTGACACAACTCAAGGGTGGCAACAGGGGGGAACCTCAGAAGGGCATCAAATCCATCCCTCCCCATTCAACAGGCTCCTCACTGGATGATATTCCTGCCTTGTAAGGTGCTGCTCTCTCACCCCCAGTGCTGGGGGCACTCATTTTCGATGTTCAGAATTGGGGCACAATTAATTTTTGGGTGCCATAACATGAGAAGGGCTTAGAGCTGTTAAAGAGTTTCCAAAAGAGAGACACAGAGCTGCTGAAGGGAAATAAACACCCACCGAGAGGATGAATTTCCATGAAATTAAAAAGAAAAAACAACCAAAACCCAAACAACAAAATAAAACAAGGCTAAAAAACCCTCATTGCGCTTTCAGATGTATCAGTGCTATTCTCTTATTTTTAAATGGTAACTGCAAAGTTGGAAGCTTTGATGTAGAGCCAGGGAAGGATCTGAGGCCTGGGGAAGGGAGAAGGTGCCAGAATCTGAACCTGTGTCCAGCCTGAGCAGGGGGTGAGGGACACTTGGGGCACAGGGGACACAGATCCGGCTGCCAAAGGCACAACCATCCTGTTTGCCCCAAAAAGCTGATGGCAACCTCAGAAATCAGCCTTTTCAGCCCTAACCAAATGGAGACCAAACCCTAACCAAACCCTCTCTTGCTGGAGAGATGTAGCATCCAATTTGGGGCCATTCTCAGATGCGTTTCAGTGCTGAGATTTGGGCTTTCACTTGATTTTTGCTTTTTCCCCTTGCAATTGGCAAGTAAATCCTTGCCTAGAAACACGTCTCTTCATCTCCACTCTTTGTGAGAGTCCCAGATCTGTCTCTCAGATGCTGCAGGAACCCTCCCTCGAGTGCCCTGGGCTGTCCAGCCCTGCCCAGGGCGCTCTGCCGTGCTGCAGAGTTTGAGCCAGTCCATCCTGTGCTCCCCAGACGTGTCCTGGGGGGATGCAGCCACCCCTGACGTGGACAGGGCTGCTGTGACCTTGAAGCAGATCTGGGCAGAGATTTTCCAGCTGGCTGCCCTTGGCTGCTCCAGTCAGTGCTGGAGTTGACTGCCCTGCTGTGGGAAGTGCCAGGCTGCTGCTTGGAGAGCATCAACACAGAAAATAATCAGGGAGGGAAAATCCAGCGTGGAGATGAGAGGAAGGACAGCAGCACACGGCCTCTGTTCTGGCGAGATGGAGAGAAAAGCCGGCATTCAAATACTTCAGCAATTAATTGGGAGTGTGACAGGAAACATGCACTGACTGTAAAGCACAGATATGTGAGGGAGTGCGCAGCACTGGGGATGTGATGCTTTCCTGGGAGTCCTGGACATTGTGGGAGGTTTTTTTCTGCCTTAAGGGAGCTCAGCTGCCCCTCCTTGTCCTCCCTGCCTGCCCTCCCAGAGCATCCTGTGCGTTCTGCCCAGCACCTGCTGCCTCACACCCCATCCTTATGGAGGCTTTTTGGGGCTACCTAAAAACAGAGGCCAGACAAAATCCAGGGAATAAAAAGCAGTTAAATTTATTGAGGGGCCTTCAGGGACATTTCAGGCAGACAAAGCCCCCCAGGGGCTGCACCCAAAATGGACCACGGGTCAGGGGTTTCACACTTTTATAAGTTTGGGCCATTTGCATATTGGGGTTAATCTCCCAATTCCAGCTTCAGGTAATGAAGTCATTTCCCCCAAGTTTGCTGCCCCCAACTCCCTTTTGTTTCCATCTCTGGGGGCCTGAGGCAGTGAGGTGTCCTTGATTGCCAGGGCTGGAGAGGAATTGCTGTGTCTGACCCAAATGGGAAAGCAGCAGCTCACACTGTGTGTGGAGTTTGGAGTTACACACTAAAGAACTGCAGGGTTACAAATAGATGAAAAACAGAAAAGCTGAAATCCTAAGGCATCACCTCCCAAGGGCAAATTCTGTCCTCCAGGGTGGAGGCAAACGGCATGGAAAGAGCGAGTGAAGTTTTTTGGGATGTTTGAGGCTGAACAAATGGGTGGGTGAGGGCTCGGTGCCCCCTTTCCCTGCATCCCTGCCCTACTGCCCAGTGGCTGGCAGGACAGGGAGGATGTGAGAGCTGCAGAGAGGCTCCTGTGGCTGCTGAGCTCCCTCTGGGACCCATGTCTCTAAGAATAAGTGTCTGTGTCTCCATGGCCTCCGGAAAGCCAATCAACAACACTCGTTAGCTGCCATTTGGGCTCCCAGCGTCTCCAGCCTATAATTCAGTGGCTTGCATGCATTAATTGTCAAGCTTGGAGTGCTACAAAGAAGCCCAGCCTGGCTTTCTTGTGGTTTGCAGTGGCGCCTCGCAGCACAGCTCTCCATCCTTCAGCTCAGGGACTTGGCACAGCAGCCTGGGCCCAGGGCTCTGCTCTCTGAGCTACATCCCTGCTCCCAGCTCTGCTCCCAGACAGCTGGGCTGCCCCTGGGCTGCCCAAGGGCTCTTCTCACCCTCCTCACCCCTTTCTCACCCTTTCTCACCCTTCCAAGCAGGTCTGCAGGGATTCATCCATGAGCAGGTCCCCGTTCAGGCCCCTTTGAGAGCCCCAAAAGCCTTTGTCCTCCCAGTGTGCGCTCCCAGCCGTACCTCTGCCCTGGGGACCACGAGCTGCCCTCAGCCAGGTGTCATCTCGGGGGGTTTTACTGCAAGTTGCACCATTTTTCTTATAGAAACAGAGAACCATGGAGTTGTTTAGGTTGGGAGAGACGTCTGAGATCGTCAAATCCAAGTATTTCCCTAACGCTGACAACTGCACCGCTAAGCTGCGTCCCCAGGCGCCACATCTCCACATCTTTCAGAATCCCCCCAGGGATGGGGACTCCACCACTGCCTTGGGCAGCTGTGCCAGGGACTGACAGCCCCTTCAGTGAAGAAATTTTCTCCTAATATTGAGCGTAAAGCTCCCCTGGCACAGCTTGAGGCTGTCTCCTCTCGTCCTGTCCCTGTTCCCTGGGAGCAGAGCCCGACATCCCCCGGCTAGACCCTCCTTTTATTGCAGAGAACAAGAAGGTCCCCCCAAGCCTCCTCTTCTCATCTCTCATGGCCAGAGATGTCAGAGGATTGTGAGAAGGGGAGGGGTTGGACTGCCAGGCTTGCAGGGGTGAGTACGAGCAGAGCCCCAAACCCAGCCGGTGTTTCCAGACCATTCCCGTGGAATTCCCGAAGGAACGGCGTGGCTGCCATTGGGACAGCACAGATGGGTCACAAACCCACCCCCAGCACTCCCAGAGCACAGGGCTCTGCTCCAGGCTCCACCCGAGCTCTTGGGGCAGGGCTTGGATGTCTCAGTGCCCTTTGAGAAGGCTGAAGGACAAAGAACTCGAGCGGTTTGTTAATTCACACATCAGTCTGTGTGCCACCAACGTGACAGGAGATTCTGGACATCCCCCCACAGCTGCAGACCCTCACAGTGGGCAGATGTTTGATCTCTCTGTGCTTGGAATGATCTGTGACCTGCAAAACCCCAGCCATGGGTGGGCGCCTGCCGAAGGAACTGGGCTGTGCAGACAGGAACCTTTGCTGCTGTGCTCTTGGAGCTTCTGGGCTTTCTGAGGCTGTGGTCACATCTGGGCCACCCTGAAGGGTCATGGCCAGCATGGGCAGAGGCCGAGGCTGGTTCCTCTGGCTGAGGAACTGGGAAGGGGGCAGCTCCTCCTCCTCCTCTGTGAGCAGGGCTCAGGGTGGGTGTGAGTGCTGCAGGGCTGAGAGCAGATTTCCAGCTTTGTGTGCTGGAAACTCACTCTAATAAACTGATATTGCAGATCCCCCAAGCCCTGAACTCCCCAGCAGCACAGGCCAGGCCCTGCTGTGCCTGCTGGGTCACACCCCTGGCCTTTCTCAGCAGCAATCACGGCTCAGGAGTTCAGCGGTTTCACCACTGGGCTCCTCAGATCTCCAGAGCTAAATCCACCTGGTCCTGGTGATTCGCTCCTGCTTCTGATGGATGTTTCAGTTTGAAATGCTTCCCAGATCCCCATCCCCACAGAGCTGCTCTGGCACTGGGACCTCACACAGCTCTCCCTGTGAACGATGATGCAGATAATTCATCTGTGTGACCTTTTCCTCACCGAGTGTTTCTCTTACATCTTCACCATCTCTTGGCCCTGCAGACTTTTTGGCAGGCTCTTTGCTTCTGATGTATTTGAAAAAGCTTTTATTACCATCTTTTACACCATTAGCAAGCTGCTCCTCCAAGTCATTCCTGGCAGGATCTGCCGGGCTTTAATTTTTAGCTCACTTGCCTTGGTGCCATCCCATTACGTGCACATGGAGTGGGGGCTGGTCCCAGCTAAGCTGCCTCCTGGGCCTGCTCTCTCCCCACATCCCCCAGCCACTGGAATTAAAAAAAAAAACCAAAATGTGGATGAAACCTTTTCATTCTGTTGCAACGTTCGGTGCCTTTCTTAAAGATTCCGTTTCTGGAATCCCTGGAAAATTCAGCTTTTGTTGTCGCTTTTTCCCAGCCCAGGCAGAGCTGAAAGGTAACAGGAGCTGCATGGAAGCTGTTTGGGGAGCTGGTGACATGTGGGGATCAGAGATCAGCAGGGTTCAGCAGTGGGGGTCACTGAGGGGGTGCTGGGCTGTGGTAGGGGGTCCCACAGGTGTTGTGGGACCAACCAGAGCTTCACAGCAGTGAGCAAAACCCAGCTGTGCTGGGATCCCCTCTCGTCTCCAGGCGGGTGATCCCCGCTCTGTGTGTGGCTGAGCGGTTTTTTGTGATAAACCCCCGGTTTTGTGCAGCTGTCCCTGATGCAGCCCCCTGTTCCCAGGTGCAGGGGGAGGTCCTGGTGGCTTTGCCCTGCACACATGGCTTTGGGAAGCAGCTCGTGGTTTCCAGAGGAGATTTCCCCTCCCTGGCCGGGGGTGAGGAGCACGGGGTGCCCGTGTCCCACATCACATCACATCACCTTGAGCCCAGAGGAGACCCCAGCCAGCACCTCTGGATGAAAGCCTGCCACATTTCAGCCCTGAGGGCTCCACGGTCAGCAGGGAGGCACCACTTGATGTCCCCTACAGCGCCAGCCCCGCTCCCGTTTAGTGCGCCAGGGACGTCCCCTGCTCTGCATCCTCCACCACAACCCCTCTGGAGGGAGGAGAAAGGTTTGGGAGTGCGGGGGCCGGGGGCAGGACATGGAATTTTGTCTGGATGGCTGTGGGGTGCAGATGGCTGATGACAGGATGCTGGAGGAAGGCGCAGTGTGACACTGCTCTGATCACCTGAGCCCTTTGGGGGGCACGTTGCAGCCAGTGGGACACACCCAGGGAGATGAAGGCTTCACCTCCGTGCTCTCCAAGGGGAGCTGCTGATTTTGGGCAGTGTTGTGAGCATCCTTCATCTGGACAATTGAAATAAGAGATGATAAATTCCAGAGCTCCTGATCCACGTCAGATTAAGTGAGCAATCACACACATACATATAATTTTTCCTTCTTGGGTCTTTTTAGACCAAAAAACACCAAATCTTGTCTCCTGCCTGATGCAGACTCTGCTGTGTAATCTGGTGAACTTTTAACCGTGTCCTTGGTCCTGAAGAAGGCGGTGGATCCTCTCACACCCACTTTGTCCATCCCAATTACCTTTCCACCCTGTTCCCTTGCACCCTCCCCTGCCCTGCAGCTCTCCGGGGCTTCCAGGGATGAGGTGCCCACACCTGGAGCTGCTCTCTGGGGTCTGGTGCTCTGTGCTGCTCTTTGATACTGACCATTCTGCTCCAGCTTTGGCTGTCAGGTCTCAGGGAGCAGTAAAGGAACGGATGAATCTCCAGGGGGAGGAGGAGGAGGAGGAGACGAGCCTTCAGCAGTACCAGTGTTTCCCCAGCTTGTTTCCCCAGCTCCTTCTGCTCAGCAGCTGTGGGTGAGATCCCAAATCCCTTCCCAGCAGCTGTCCCCTCGCTGGCTCAGGATGGGAGAGGAGAGGGTGGGATGGGGGACCCCCGAGCACGACAGGACCCCCACCTTGAGCCCTGCCTGGCCCAGGCAGCAGGGACAGCCACGACCTGCAGGGCTGGAGGTGCCCAGCTCTTCTCCAGCTCCATGAGCCCCCTGAGGAAGGCCCAGGGCAGCAGCAGGAAAGGTTGGGGTTCAGCCCCACCACTGAGAACAGCTCCAACACCCATGGTTTAGATCTCCCTGGGAAGGAACACACGACCTTGAGCATTTTGGTTTGATCTGGGGAAGGACAGAAGCAAGAAGCAGCGTCTGAGGCAGCAGCAGGGTGAGCCTCCCCTGGGAGAGCAGGTGTGGAATTAACTCTCACCTTGCTGCCGTTCCCCTGCCAGGTGCTCCTGCCTGCTTGGGGTCTGGGGGGGTGACAGAGCCCTCAGTTCAGAAAGGAGAACAATTAACGAGAAATAAAATACCGGCGAGCCCTGAAAATCACCTACCTGCAAGATAATAAAGAGAAAACAAATCTCCCCTTTTTCATTGAGAGCTCTTCTTAGCTCAGCAGATTTATTGTTGCCTTTTTAAATTTTAACAACTCGCAAGGCCACTGCGCTGGCTTCCATCACATTAAAACTTTTGCTTTTTATTCCCTAATTCAGAGCAGAAGGGAAGCTAAATCACCAGGCAGTGAAAGGTTTGCAGTTGACAGGTGCTGCTGTGAGAGGAAATAGGTTTCTCTTGCAAGGTGTCCCACTGGGCAGCAGGCAATGAGAGGGGGGCTGCCTCCCCCTGCTCCTCGAGGGGCGAGCAGGTTCCTGCAGTTTTTGGGATCCCTGGAGTGAGCCCTCGCTCTGAGGTTCAGCCCCAGCACTCCCACCTCAGACAACGTGCATTTCCCAGCTGCTGAGTCGCTGTGGCTCAGTTTTTGGGCAGTGTGGAGTGTTTCCTGGGTGTGTGGTGAGGTGGTTCTGCGTGAGACACGAGGCTGGGGGCTCTGAGCCCTCCCAGGGGTGATGAGGCAGCAAAGACAAGGTGATGGAAGATGTGCTTGGCCACCCACCTGCCACCAGGCACTTCTGTCAAGCCTCATCTACAAGATGGACCAGCAAAAATTCTTTTCCTTGAGTGTCTTTCCTCCCGTGCCACTGTTTGGGAAGGAGCTGGGTGGCCTCAGATGGATCTGGTGGTAGTTCCTCCACGCTGCAGCTCCGTCCCTGCTGTCACTCTGCTTGTCCCTTACACACTCAGTGGTGACCCAGGGCCTGTGCAGCATCTTCCATGGCCTTCAGAAGATGTAGGCCATGGCAGTGCAAAGAGATCTGTGGGCTGCTGGGGCAGGATGGGTTTTAAGGTCCCTTCTAACCTGATCCAGCCCGTGATTCTACAATTCAGTGCTCCGAGGGGCACGGCCACGCTCGGGGCAGCCAGAGCCACACTGGGGCCGTGCCTCTGTGCTGCTGGCTCTGTGCTCCGCTTTCCTGGGGGTAATTAATGCAATTTGATGATCCTAGTGGCAACAGAGAGGCTTCTTGGTTAATGAGGGGTGAGGAGCTGCCAGTGTGTGCCAGCACCGATCAGCAGCCTGGGGCTGGCAGATGTCCCTGCACACAGACAGGGGCCGTGCCCCCAGCCTGTCCTTGGGGCTGCCTCTCCCCACTGCCCATCTCACCAGGTCTTTGCTCTGCAGGCCAGTCAGAGATGTCCAAAGCGAGGTGTTCTCACCCCTGGCACGGATGAGGCTAATTCCTGAGAGATTGTGTTTGGCCAGGATTCAGGGGAAACTCCCAGCGGGGCAGGTTCTCCATCCTCCTACACCCCCCACACTTTTTCCATGTGCCAGACACCAGTGTGCATCCTGCCATGTCCTCCTCCAGGCTCCTCTCCCCTTCCCCATAACCAGCCTGCAGCCAAACCTGGGGGCTCTGCCCAGGAGTGTTCAGAGACAGGTCCTCGTTCTTTACAAAGAAAACAGGTTTCCCTGACCTGGCAAAACGAGTGGCCCCAGTCCTGCAGGTGTCTTCAGTCTGGCATTACCCACATGCCAGCACCAGCCGAGGGTGATGCCCGGGCTGTGGGTTTCGTCAGGGTGGAAAGGGAAGCGAGATGGCACAGGCAGGGGTTGTGCAACCACGTGGAGTTACTCATGGTCAGATGCAGCATCAAGAACCTGCTTTTCACGAGGAACTTGACTTGCTAATGAGGCCTGAATCTGGGTCAGGCATTTCCCACACTGGGGATGGGTGGACGCGGGCACCCCGAGACACGGGCAGAGCACCCGGATCGGCGCTGGCTGCCGCAGCCACGGGTGAATTCCTGCAAGGCTTCTGCCTCCTGCCAGTTGCAGCAGGCTGGGGTGTGTGTCTCTGCTGCTGCTGCTGCTGTGGATCTGGCCCTGAGATCATCACAGAAACTTGGCTTTCAGCTGAAGGTGTCTGATGGGGACAAGTCCCTTCAGGCCCTGGCTCCTCCTGACGACCACGGCTCCTTCCTCCTGGGAGCAAAGTGAAGTTGCTTTGGAGATGATACATTATTTTCTTCAACACACATCAGCCAGACTTGGGTGTGCTGCCCTTCCCGAGGTCACCCTGGGGTGGGGAAGAGGTTGACACCAACCAGACCATGGCCCACGCCCCAGAGGTCCTGCCAAGAGCAGGTCCTGCCCCAGGAGAACAGAGCTGACACCTCTGAGGCGGCTGCCTGGGTCACCCCAGCGCGTGTCCGATGCTGCCGGGGTGAGGAATCTTTCCCTGACACCTTCAGATGGCTGCTTCCCACGTGCTCCAGAGGATCCTGCCATCCTGGAGAGATGCTCCAGCAGATTTGCTGAGTCCCCAGTGCTGCCCCACGGGGCAAACGCCCTGTGACTCTGTTTTATTCCAGCGTCGCTCTTTCTTTGACCAAAACGTCCAAGATTGGGCCCAGCAGCCTGTTTCATTTGTATGCATGCCTGGGCTCTGGATGTGAATATGAAAATGGTGCAGCAAACAGAGGTTAAAGCCCAGGCAAGTGGTAATCAGATCTTACATCCCATGTGCCGACTGGGATGCCCTCGCCTGATTTGCAGGTTACCCTCGCCTTGTAGTCCTTTAATTCCTTGATCCAAGCAGCACATTCCATGAAAATCAATGTAAATAAGACTCCTGTGGTTCTGCCTCTTGCCATCAGAGCCCAGCACTTGAGTCAGATGGTCCAAAAACTGCTCTCAGCCACTTATTTATTTTTTAAAATGAATCCAGCCTAGAGCAGGATTACGTGGATTAGCAGCTGAGCATTCCCCCGCCGACGGAACATGGCCAGCCAGACGGAGACGCGCTGATGGGAATCCTGTCCTGCAAATGTGACATGTATTTCTATGGCCTCTTGGCTGCTGGAATCTGAGCCCATCTGCTTGGCTGATCCCAAGGTCTGCCTGCCTGGCTCGGGGTGCCAGGCTGGGGCAGGGGGTGCTCCAAACCTCTGCCTGCAGGGAGGTTGTCCTTGCTGGTGGTGTGGATGCTGATGGGGGTCATGGAGCAGAGAGGGAAACCTCCCTGGAGCAGGGGGTGCAGCGAGGTGAGGGCTCTGGCAAGCAGCTGCTGGCTTTGCTGGTCGGACAGGAAGCCCTTTTTAGCAAGGAGGAGCTCCCTGGTGAAAGCCCTGTAGGTTTGGGGTGGGGGGATGAAGCAGGAAGGCACCAGGACAAATCCCAGGGCGGGAGTGACGGACTGGGCTACAAAATCGGGCTACAAAAATCTGGGTACAAAATCGCCGTATAAAATTGGGCTATAAAGTGGCTACATAAAATTGGGCTACAAAACTGAGCTGCCAATACTATGCTGGTGTTTTTGCAGGCCTCAGAAGACAAAGAAGACACCTGAGTACCTCGTGAGGGAGCATCCCCAGGACACGGTGTCCAGCATGAGGGACTGTGGAAATGGGTGGGAGACCCCCTCGTGCTCACAGAAAAACCCCAGTGGGTCCTGCATGGAGGGACACAGCCCAGCTGCTGTTGGTAGGACCCAGTGAAATCAAGAGAAGATCCTCAGTCCTGGCTCCTGGTGGTGCTGGGAGCCCCTGGGCGAGCTGGGCAGGGCAGGGTGGGCACCCAGGGCACTGCAGGCAGGGCAGGCAGCGTGTGAGCAGAGGGAGAAGCTCTTCCAAAGGGCCTTCCCCTTCCTCTGCCTTTGCTCCCAGGGTGATGCTGAGCACTAGGAAACACCCACACTTAATAAAAAACATCAAAATCAGCAAGTGGCAGAGCAGGCTGTCCTGTGGTGCTCTGTCCCTGCTGCAGGGAGCAGCTCTGGCAGTGCCAGCTCCCTCTGCTCCCTGCCGAGCACCACGGCAAAGTGGGGAGGTGCCCAGCCCCAGCCTCGTGCCAGGGAAGCCCATTTGGCTAAACAACTTTTCACTGACACCTATTTTTTTAATTTATTTTTTTTTTGTTGTTGTTGTTGTTGTTTTCCCCCCGCCCCCTTCAGTGGAAGCCTTCCAAGGGTTTTTCAATTGCTGTCCTCTCTCGGAGCAGACAGCTGGCTCCTGCCCCGAGCTGGCCTGCCAGGCGCGCTGCCAGGCGGGCAGGACGCGTGTCCCACGCTCCCACGCACGCCCGTATGGCGAGCGGGTGCCAGGCAGCTGCACAGCCCTGGCACAGCCGCCAGCCCCAGGGACAGGCTCTGCTCTGCCCAGGGAGCAGCAGGGGCTGGCCCAGACCCTCGGCTGCAGCTGCCCTGGGTCCCCTCTGTGAGCCCAGGGGCCAAGGAGATGCCAGGGCCAGGCTGGTCACCTCGCTGAGCCAGCCTGCTCCCCTCTGCTCACCTCACCTCTGCTCCACCTGCCCAACTTCCTCTAGAAAATGAGTTTTTAATGCCAGGGATGAGTCCGGGGGAGCTCCTTTGCCGAGAGGGACAGGGCTGCAGGGCAGTGCTGGGGTGTGGCTGTGTGGGCAGAGGGGAGCAGACCCCCGGTGCTGGCTCAGGGAGGTGACCAGCCTGGCCCTGGCATCTCCTTGGCCCCTGGGCTCACAGAGGGGACCCAGGGCAGCTGCAGCCGAGGGTCTGGGCCAGCCCCTGCTGCTCCCTGGGCAGAGCAGAGCCTGTCCCTGGGGCTGGTCACCTCTCTGCTCTGCAGTGCTGAGCCAGCACCGGGGGTCTGCTCCCCTCTGCCCACACCCCAGCACTGCCCTGCAGCCCTGTCCCTCTCAGCAAAGGAGCTCCCCAGGACCCATCCCTGGCATTAAAGACTCATTTTCTAGAGGAAGCTGGGCAGGTGGAGCAGAGGTGAGGTGAGCAGAGGCTGCATGGAGGAAGGCAGAAATAACTCTGACATGTTTGATGGTTTCACTTGTCAGCGCGGAGCTGGGGGTTCCTGTCCTGCCAGGAGTGACACAGGATCCTGCCTGGCTCAGCACAAGGATTGGACAGAAGGAATGGAACTTCCTGAGCTGGAGGGGACCCCCAGGATCATCCAGCCCAATCCCCAGCACCCCCAGCCTGGGCACCCCTGGAGCGCTGGCCAAAGGCTCCTGCAGCTCTGGCAGCCTCGGGGCCGTGCCCATTCCCTCTGGAGCCTGGGCAGTGCCAGCACCTCTGGGGGAAGAACCTTGCCCTAAATCCAGCCTGAGCCTGGCCTGGCCCAGCTCCAGCTCAGGTCATATCGAGGTTTGGACATGGAGGATCCTGTGAGTCACTGAACGAGCACCAAGGAAAAGGAAGTGTCGAACAGCTTTTCATTCCAGACACAGCATTCCTCCTCCACCGAGCCAGGCAGGAGTGCGTGCTGATAATCTGGGATCCCATAATTAAATACCCTGCAGCCTGAATATGGATAAGAAGGCACAGTTATGGTTCTGTGGACTGTGTCACTTGTGGCATTTCTGTGGGTTGGAGTTGCTTTGCTTTGCAACTGAAGTGCTGGTGTAGCTGCTGCGTGGGGCACACTATCAATCATGGGTGTGAAAAATCCCCCAAGCCACCAGAAAATGGAAACAATCTTGAATGCTCCTGAAGTGAAAGCGCAAAGCCATTCCCAAGACATTCCTTCAACAGTGAAATGGCTTTTTAAGGAATTCAGACAGAAGATATAATAAGGGAAAAACTACACAGAGAAAGAAAAGCACCCCACCTGCAGCAGCACAGTACGACAGGAAATTGAGGGTGGAAGGACTCTGAAGGTCTTTCATTCAACCTTCTGCACCAAGCAGGATCAGACCAGGCTGCTCAGGGATTTTTTTCCATGATCAGTCAGGTCCTGAAGGTCTCCAAGGACAGAGGCTGCACAGCCTCTCAACTTGCTGCCAGGTTTGACCTTCCCCATGGTGAATTATTCTCCCCATATCCAGTCCAAGGTTGTTCTGGTTCATGTCTGCTGCCTTCGTCCTTTGCTTGTGGAGATCCTGGGTCTTCCTTCTCCGTGATCTCCTTGGCTGTGGAGATTCCCCTTGGATGCTTTCTCATCCCCAGTCTGAACAAACCCCATTGCCTCTCCACGCTGTGGAGCACTCTCCAGCCCGTGGACACCACAGTGGCCTCCTCTGGATTCCCTCTGCTCTGCTGAAGGACCCAGCCCCAGATGAGGTATCCAGCTGTACCCAGTGAGTGTGAGTGGAGGGAGGTCTGGACTCTGCCAGGCACCTCCAGCCCTGCGGTCTGGGTCTCCAGGGATGCTCTCTCACTGTGTGCAGGTGAGGACGTGGCCACAGAGACCCAAATGGGAGATCCTGATGAAAATCCTGGTAGGAGAGAGCTAAAAGCATTGTCCCAGAGGCTGGATGGACAGAGCAGCAACCAAAGGTATCAATGCCACTTCCAGAGGAGGTGACAGCTTTCCTAGAGCTCCTCCTGAGGGGCAGGGGAAGGGCAGCTCCCATCTCTGCTCTGGGACAGGGACAGCACCCAGGGAACGGCTGGAGCTGGGCCAGGCCAGGCTCAGGCTGGATTTAGGGCAAGGTTCTTCCCCCAGAGGTGCTGGCACTGCCCAGGCTCCCCAGGGAATGGGCACGGCCCCGAGGCTGCCAGAGCTGCAGGAGCCTTTGGACAGCGCTCCAGGGGTGCCCAGGCTGGGGGTGCTGGGGGTCTGGGCAGGGCTGGGGTTGGAATCCGTGATCCTGTGGGTCCCTTCCAGCTCAGGCCGTTCTGTAATTCTCTGACACTCCAGGGAGATCATTTGTCCCCTCTGGGACAGCACCAAAACCACAGCACCTGCCACCCCCCTGAGAAAACGCCCTGGGGAAGTGGGAGGAGGCATCCAGGGTGGAGATGCTCAGGGTGGGGAAATCAGCTGGGCTGCAGCTGCTCTGTGGCAGAGAAGGAGCAGCACCTCCCTCCCTCCCATCCCCGGGCGTGGGGCCAGCGCGTCCCAGCACGATCAGGCAGCTCCCGTGCACAGGGCTGCGGCTGTTTACTGGGGGACGCTGTTGAAAGCACTTCAGGAGCTTCCCAACCCTTTCCTGCCTCCTTGGAGATGTCTGCCACCCCTGGCATGGCACCCAAGGGACCGTGGTGGTGGCAGGGACACAAACTCCAGTAAAATGCTTTGGGCAGTGTTTGCTGCATTTGCTGGGTACCGCCAGGACTCCGCTTGCAGCAGCCGAAAGGGAAGGTCCGGGGGGTCAAGGAACACCCTTTGCCATCCATTTAGAGCTGCTATCCCTCTCTGAGGGTTTGGATGCCACCTGCAGCAGGTACAACCCCTCAGTGTCTTCCTCTGGTCCTCTACACCTGTGGATACCTGCAGAGAATCCCCCTGCTCTCCTTCAGAACCCTCTGTGTCCCTCACGGGATGAAGCAGATGATCTGCAGGGCCTCCTGGTCCCAGTGCTCGCCATTTGGAGCCATCAGCTGGCCACCATCTCCTGGGAGTGGGGCAGGTCCTGCTGTGCAGGGACGTCAGATGGGTGTGAAATGGATTGCAGGGGAAGAGGACAGTGTGGTGGTGTGGGGTTCCTCCTCGGCTGTGGAGTAACATAATTATATCAGTAATAATATCAGTAATAAATCAATAACACTAAATACTGTCAGATCCACCCCGTTGTGAGAAACAGGGAAATGGGTGGGTTTTTCCTTTTGTGAGAGAAACGTGGCAGTTCTCAGGCTGTGCCAGAGGATGTTCAGGTTGGATAGCAGGAAAAGTTTCTCCACTGAAAGAGCCATGAGGGTGGAGTCACCGTCCCTGGAAGAGTTCAAGAAACCAGCAGATGTGGCACTTTGGGATTTGGTTGAAGGATGGACCTGATGGTCTTGGAGGTCTTTTCCAACCCTAATGGTTCTGTGTTTCTCCCCTGGCAGGATGAGTGACCTCTCAGCCTGAGCCCTGTTTCCCCTGAGTGAGGACACAGTTCACAGCAGCCCTGTTCTCAGAGAGGGATTTTCCTGCGGATTCCCATCCTGAACTCGTCTGGCACAAACGAGGGAGCACGGGGGAGTTGGGGTGGAGGCACGGGAGGTGGGGCAATGGTTCAGTCGAGAGTAGGAGTGGGGATATTGCCCTGCTTGGTCCAGGGCACGTTCACCTGCTGAGCAGGGGCTCAGTGCTGCTGGCCCAGGTGCTGGAGAGGGCAGGAAGGGCTGAGGGGGATGCTGGGGCAGGGGTTCTGGCATGTGCCTTCCCTGCCAGCTTCCCATCTCAGCTGCTGAACCAGTTTGTCCACAGCAGGCCAGTTCCTCCCTCTTTATCCTGGGGCAGTGGTGCTGCAGTGTTTAAATCCAGATTTACCTGGCCTAGAAACAGTTCATCCTACACTCGCTGGTGCTTAAAGAGCTCATTGAATCACAGAATCTCAGACCTGTTTGGGTTGAAAGAGACCTCCAGGCCCCTGCCATGGGCAGAGACACCTTCCAATAAATCAGGGTGCTCCAAACCCTGTCCAGCCTGGCCTTGGACACTTCCAGGGATCCAGGGGCAGCCACAGCTTCTCTGGGTAACCTGTGCCAGGGCCTGCCCAGCCTCAGAATAAAGAATTTCTTCCCAAGATCCCATCTAAACCTGCTCTCTGTCAGCTGGAAGCCATTCCCCTCTGTCCTGTCACACCAGGATGATCGTGACCACCTCAGCAGGGCAGTGATTCCAACACCCTTCCAAACCAGGAAGGATTTCCCCACGGCTACACCCCTGGAAAGAGCCCAGACAGGGCAGGACATGGTGACCACGGCACCCACATTTCCTGGCCCTTGGCTGGGGCCCATAACCCCAGAAATACCTGGCCCCCAGCCCTCTGCGTGGGAGAAGGGCGGGTGGAGAGAGAAACACGGGCTCAAGTCCAACAAGAAGGATTCCATCCGAGTCTGGCTGGAGGCGGCGCTTCCCAGAGGTTGGGTCAGCAATCCTGGGTCCTCCTGACCCTTCTCTGGGCTGTGAGATGCTCAGGGTACATCTCCACGTGCCTCAGCTCCAGGGACCCACCAGGGGATTGCGTGGCAAGGTGGGCTCTGCTGGGGCACAGAGGGGTGACAGGGGAGCCCCTTGTGCAGGAGCCCCGGAGCTCCTCCTCACCCCACAGCTGCACAAGATGGTTTTGTGGTCTGTGAGGTGTTTAAAGGATCTTCAGAAGGCAACTGGTCATCTGTGAGCAGAGCAGAGCCTTTCTAGAGATGGTTTTGTCTCTCCCAGTCCTCTCATCTTTTTATCCTGTGCCTGCAAATACACGAGCAGGTGAAAAGCTGGTGTCTGCTGTCTTTAATGTGTGGATTTCATTCGGGATCCACAGACATCTGTGCTGCACCACTGATGAGGTTAATTTACAAAGATGACCTCTTACCATGGCCCCCTGCACTCCCTTGCACACTACACCAGGCTTAGGGGAAACTGAGGCAGGCAGGAAAGGAGGGGCTGGGGATGGCAGAAGAGCCGAATTGCTGGAAGCAAAAGGCAAGGAATAGCTTTTATACACACATTTTATAATTCATTTTATTACATATTATTACATATACATTTTACTGTTAAATAGCAGGAACCTCCCTGGCTGTCAGGGAGCAGGTGACCACATCCACGGGGTCCCTCTGGGGCAGGGTGGGACGTGACCACATCCACGGGGTCCCTCTGGGGCAGGGTGGGACGTGACCACATCCACGGGGTCCCTCTGGGGCAGGGTGGGAGCTGTGGGTTGGAGATGTCACACGGTGGGAGCTGTGGGTTGGTGATGTCACACAGGAGGAGCTGTGGGTTGGTGATGTCACACAGGGTTGGAGCTGTGGGTTGGAGATGTCACACAGGGGGAGCTGTGGGTTGGTGATGTCACACAGGGTTGGAGCTGGGGTTGGTGATGTCACACAGGGTTGGAGCTGTGGGTTGGAGATGTCACACAGGGGGAGCTGGGGTTGGTGATGTCACACAGGGTTGGAGCTGTGGGTTGGTGATGTCACACAGGGGGAGCTGGGGTTGGTGATGTCACACAGGGGGAGCTGTGGGTTGGAGATGTCACACAGGGTGGGAGCTGTGGGTTGGTGATGTCACACAGGGTTGGAGCTGGGGTTGGAGATGTCACACAGGGTTGGAGCTGTGGGTTGGAGATGTCACACAGGGTTGGAGCTGGGGTTGGTGATGTCACACAGGGGGAGCTGTGGGTTGGTGATGTCACACAGGGTGGGAGCTGTGGGTTGGAGATGTCACACAGGGGGAGCTGTGGGTTGGTGATGTCACACAGTGGGAGCTGGGGTTGGAGATGTCACACAGGGTTGGAGCTGGGGTTGGAGATGTCACACAGGGGGAGCTGTGGGTTGGTGATGTCACACAGGGGGAGCTGTGGGTTGGTGATGTCACACAGGGGGAGCAGTGGGTTGGTGATGTCACACAGGGAGAGCTGTGGGTTGGTGATGTCACACAGGGGGAGCAGTGGGTTGGTGATGTCACACAGTGGGAGCTGGGGTTGGAGATGTCACACAGGGTTGGAGCTGGGGTTGGAGATGTCACACAGGGGGAGCTGTGGGTTGGTGATGTCACACAGGGTTGGAGCTGGGGTTGGTGATGTCACACAGGGTTGGAGCTGTGGGTTGGAGATGTCACACAGGGGGAGCTGGGGTTGGTGATGTCACACAGGGTGGGAGCTGTGGGTTGGAGATGTCACACAGGGTTGGAGCTGGGGTTGGTGATGTCACACAGGGTGGGAGCTGGGGTTGGAGATGTCACACAGGGGGAGCTGTGGGTTGGAGATGTCACACAGGGTTGGAGCTGGGGTTGGAGATGTCACACAGGGGGAGCTGTGGGTTGGTGATGTCACACAGGGTTGAGCTGGGGTTGGAGATGTCACACAGGGTTGGAGCTGTGGGTTGGTGATGTCACACAGGGTTGGAGCTGTGGGTTGGAGATGTCACACAGGGTTGGAGCTGTGGTTGGTGATGTCACACAGGGTTGGAGCTGTGGGTTGGTGATGTCACACAGGGGGAGCTGTGGGTTGGTGATGTCACACAGGGGGAGCTGTGGGTTGGAGATGTCACACAGGGGGAGCTGGGGTTGGAGATGTCACACAGGGGGAGCTGGGGTTGGTGATGTCACACAGGGGGAGCTGTGGGTTGGTGATGTCACACAGGGTTGGAGCTGGGGTTGGTGATGTCACACAGGGAGAGCTGTGGGTTGGAGATGTCACACAGGGGGAGCTGGGGTTGGTGATGTCACACAGGGGGAGCTGTGGGTTGGTGATGTCACACAGGGTGGGAGCTGTGGGTTGGAGATGTCACACAGGGGGAGCTGGGGTTGGAGATGTCACACAGGGTTGGAGCTGGGGTTGGAGATGTCACACAGGGTTGGAGCTGGGGTTGGAGATGTCACACAGGGGGAGCTGTGGGTTGGTGATGTCACACAGGGTGGGAGCTGTGGGTTGGAGATGTCACACAGGGTTGGAGCTGTGGGTTGGTGATGTCACACAGGGTTGGAGCTGTGGGTTGGTGATGTCACACAGGGGGAGCTGTGGGTTGGAGATGTCACACAGGGGGAGCTGTGGGTTGGTGATGTCACACAGGGGGAGCTGGGGTTGGTGATGTCACACAGGGTGGGAGCTGGGGTTGGAGATGTCACACAGGGGGAGCTGTGTTTGGTGATGTCACACAGGGGGAGCTGTGGTTGGAGATGTCACACAGGGGGAGCTGTGGTTGGAGATGTCACACAGGGGGAGCTGTGGGTTGGTGATGTCACACAGGGTTGGAGCTGGGGTTGGTGATGTCACACAGGGTTGGAGCTGTGGGTTGGTGATGTCACACAGGGGGAGCTGTGGGTTGGTGATGTCACACAGGGGGAGCTGTGGGTTGGAGATGTCACACAGGGGGAGCTGGGGTTGGTGATGTCACACAGGGGGAGCTGTGGGTTGGTGATGTCACACAGGAGGAGCTGTGGGTTGGTGATGTCACACAGGGGGAGCTGTGGGTTGGTGATGTCACACAGGGTTGGAGCTGTGGGTTGGAGATGTCACACAGGGGGAGCTGGGGTTGGAGATGTCACACAGTGGGAGCTGTGGGTTGGAGATGTCACACGGTGGGAGCTGTGGGTTGGTGATGTCACACAGGGTTGGAGCTGGGGTTGGTGATGTCACACAGGGGGAGCTGTGGGTTGGTGATGTCACACAGGGTTGGAGCTGTGGGTTGGAGATGTCACACAGGGGGAGCTGGGGTTGGAGATGTCACACAGGGTTGGAGCTGTGGGTTGGAGATGTCACACAGGGTTGGAGCTGTGGGTTGGTGATGTCACACAGGGTTGGAGCTGGGGTTGGTGATGTCACACAGGGGGAGCTGTGGGTTGGTGATGTCACACAGGGTTGGAGCTGGGGTTGGTGATGTCACACAGGGGGACCTGTGGTTGGAGCTGGGGCTGAGCAGGGCTCCGCGGGGCGGGGGCCAGGCTCGCTCGGGAGGAGCAGAGGATGCTGCAGGGAGCGTCCGGGGAGCTGAGCTCTCCTCCGGCACTCTTGGACAGGGTTTTCTCCTCCCCCGTGGGCAGAGGCCGGGAACGGCACGTCCTCTCTGGCCGACCTCTCCGGCAGGGTCAGCAGGTCCCGGCTGGCCCGAGCCACAGGAATGCTGGAGCCCTTCTTGACTTCAGCTGGCTTAAAAATATCCTCTGACAAATACCTGCACAAACAAGGGGAAAAAACAAACCCACCTCACCCTTATTAAAAAAAAAAAACAAAACCAACCAAAAAAATCTGTAATTTTCCACAGAGCTGAGCCGCAGCCTTTGGTGGCCCAGCACCGTGGGGGTCGCAGCCCCCGTGGCGGTGCCTTGGCTGGAGCTGGGCTGGTCCTGCCCAGCGGGGCGAGGCTCCGGAGATGGGAGCAGCCGCCCGAGGCTTCCCGGCAGGCTCTGGCAGCCGGCTGAGCCTCGCCCCGCTGCCGGCTCCGGCTCGGGGCAGCTCCCCGTGCTCCTCTGCCCGCTCCCAGCCGGCTGCAGGGAGCACCTGGGTCCCCTGGGAAAGGTGGGAGCATCCCTGAGCCCAGGCTGCGGCTGTGGCAGGTGAGGGATGCTCCCCGGGCTGAGCCCCGAGCCCAGCTGTGCTGCTGAGGGAGCAGGGAGCGCTGCTGCCACAGCCCTGGAGGGGTTTCACGGCACTGGGAGCTGGGGAGGAGAAATTCCCAATGTGGGCATGTCCTGCCCAGGGAGGGCAGGGAGCTCCCGTGCCCAGCTGGGCACCGGGCACAGCACTCAGCTCTGTTGATGGGGCTGCAGGCAGCCCCAGGGGGAGAATCCCCTCTCTGTGAACATACAGCAGGCATGAGCTGCACATCCCAGCTCGATGGGAAGGGCTGTCCCTGCCATGGAACCCAGCCCTCGCTTCCCAGAGGGGTCCTGAGGCACTGGGAAGCCCCCAGCCCTCTCCTCTGTGCCCCCAGCTCAGGCCTGTCCCCACTGCACTGTCCTGGGGCCTCTGACTGCATCTTTGCCTCTGGAAGGACTCCCCCATCCACAGCCTGTCCTGCCAGAGCCTCCTGTGGCCGTGGGCACAAAGCCAGAGCAGGGTCCCAGCGGTGCAGGGGCCCTGGCCAAGCTCCCCTCTGGGTTCCTGGGATGCTGGTGCAGGGATGCTGTCAGCTCTCAGGGCTGTCACACCCAGCTGCTGTGCTCCCCTCTGGGTTCCTGGGATGCTGGTGCAGGGATGCTGTCAGCTCTCAGGGCTGTCACACCCAGCTGCTGTGCTTGGGCCAGGCTCCCTCGGGCACTGCAGGAGCCAGGTTGGAGCCTCTGGTGGCAGTGACCTGCTCCTTGCAGTGTCACCTGGTCACAGCGGGAAATGCCCCACCTGACCACGCTCACATCGTCCCCACCCCTCACCCCACACACAGGGACATCACCCCCAGGGAAAGTGGCAGCTCTGCCTTCTGCAGGTGCTTCATCCCTGCCCGGAGCCGCGCTCTCCGAGGGGCACAGGGAGATGGTGGCCGGGCTGTGGCTGGCACCATGTGGCACCTGGCCAGTGCTGAGCAGCAGAAGGCAGGGCTCCTCCAGGGCTCTCCAGGGAAGCAACATGGAGCCTTGGTCCTGTGTGAGTGGCCACAGGGCTGGCTGTCCCTCGGGGTGCTCAGGGTGCCTGGGTGAAGGTCCTGAGCACCGTGGCTGGGTGCTGGGTGCTGCAGCCCAGCTTGTGCAGAGTAGGACAAGGCTGGAGGGCTGTGGGAAGGCACGGCAAGGTTTGGAACGAGGGGTTTTTGGGGATCTTGCAGGATTTGTGACGTTCCTGTCCTGCTCCTGGCTGCTGTGGGGCACAAGGTGATCTCTTGGAGCCCAAGGACAGGAGGGCTCTGCTTCCAGAGGGAGCCTGAATGTGCTTCCAGAGGGAATCCAGCTCTGCTGTCAGAGCAGGGATCAACAAGCAGGATGTCCTGGCTGGGGGATGGAGCCTGTCCCAGCTGGGAGAGCCCTGTCCTGGGTGCAGGTGTGTGTGAGTGCTTGCATGGAGCACCGTGTGTGTGTGCAGGAGTGTGGGCACACGTCTGTGGGTGTCAGCAAGCCTCTGTGTGTGTGTGTGTGTGTTACACTTGTGTCTGTGCCCGTGCTCCTGTGTCCTGCTCTCCTCCCCTCTGGGCAGGGAGGGTGAGATTAACCTCCAGATCCTTCCTACCAGCATGTGCTCCCGCTCTCTCCCTTGGAAATGCCGTTTTTTAGATGAGAAAATATGGAAGCGCCTTCAGTCCCTGCTCAGTGACCTTCAAAACCATCCAGCAAATTGGGCTTGGACGGCGAGCCCGGCCAGATGGCCCTTCTCAAACACGCTGGCCGTGCAAACGGGGTTTTACTCCTGGATCCTGCTCCAAGGCAGCCTCGTGAAACGGCGCGTTCAGTCTGTGCTCTGGGAAGGCAGCCACACCGCCCCGTGCCGAAGAGGAGGCGCTGGGGCCGTGCCAGGCCGGGCTGGGCAGGGACAGCGCTGGCAGCCCGGAGCCTTCGGGTGGTAATTGAATTGTGGAGCCCAGAGTTAAGTGTGAGGGATCCCAAAGTGGAGGGGAGAGGGGGTGGGATGGATGGGGATGGTGGAGGGTGCTGGAGGACACCTCTGGGGCTGGTGGGGAATGAGCCCACAGGAGTGACAGGGTGGCAGGGGATGGGGACAGGCCAGCGGGGACTCCTGGAGCCCAGGAGAGGAAAGAGAAAACCAAAATACAGCCAGGGAAGGGACGGGAAGGGAAGGGAAGGGAAGGGAAGGGAAGGGAAGGGAAGGGAAGGGAAGGGAAGGGAAGGGAAGGGAAGGGAAGGGAAGGGAAGGGAAGGGAAGGGAAGGGAAGGGAAGGGAAGGGAAGGGAAGGGAAGGGAAGGGAAGGGAAGGGAAGGGAAGGGAAGGGAAGGGAAGGGAAGGGAAGGGTTAAAAAGACCTGTAAGAGCTGAGCCTCTCTGGAAACATGGGAGACAGCTGGAAAAGATTTAAATATCTTTTTGCTGTGTGTCTGGGAGCTGTGGGTGCCAGTGAAAGGTAGTCTTATTTCTGATAATATCTGGTCTGACACACTCAATGTGTTTAACAGTTTTCAGTTCACTCAGGCAGATGAGCCTAACTAGGAAGCGACCACGCAGGGATTCCAGGATGCTTCATTAGCATGCAATCTGGAGACGAGTGCTCTGCCTCTACATGCAAAGGGAGGCTGAAGCTGTTGCAGAAGCTGTGACTGAGGGATCCATCTCCCAGATCTGGGGCTGACCAAGCCTCCAGCACGGATGCCATCCTGCGGGGATGTGGGGTGCAGTGCCTGGAGGGGTGCTGGGGCTGAGGGCCCTTTGTCACACCCCCACACTGGTGACCAAGAGCAGCAACCTCTCCAGCACCACCAGCAGCACATCCCCAGTCTCTCACCACTCACCTCCCTTGTGTGTCCTTGGTCCCCAGCGAGAGGTGGATGATGCTGGTGCCTCCAGGTCAGCAGCACCAGGAACATGGGGCAGCGCTGGGACCTGGGGAGTGCAGGGGGGTCCTGAAGGAGCTCAGCTGCCCATAAATGCTTCCCAACAGGATTGCCATGGCCCTGCTGGTGACCTGAACCTCTGGCAAGGGTTTCATGCCTTCACCAGTGCGAGGAATCAGCCATATCCCCGAAGGTCTCTTGCCCAGGAGGTCCTCCCTTGGCTACTGGGGGGCTGTGACAAGTCCTGTGAGCTGTCAGGGTGATGCTGAGCCCAGAGGAGCTGCTGCAGCCTGGTGGTGTGGAGACAGGGAATGGTGTGCTGGGCTGCAGATTTCCCTGCCCTCGTGCTTGGCCGTGGTGGCTGTGCCAGAAGGGGAGATTAGAGAGTGAATGAAGTTGTTGCACGACATGCGCCATTTTCTATGCAGCAAAGGTATGTTTAACCACATGGAATTGCTGCCAAGAATTAGCATTGAAGACTATTATTAGCATTGCTATTATTAAAGAACAGATTTCCCCCTAAAATGTTGTTCTGGAGCAAAATCCAGTGTATGATTGTGCAGCAAAGGTTGATCGGAAATTTTCTGCCAAAGGTTGGTCAGCAATTTCCCACCCAGTTGGGATCACATGGAAAATGAAGCCATCAGCTACATGAGACTATTCCTAAAGTATCTGTCTGTCTTTCAGCAAAACTCCAGCCCTTCAAAATGCAATGATTTGGTTTTTCAACTAAAAAGAAAAAAATAACTCTTGAAATTTCCCCAGATAAAAGTATGAAAATTTAATCCCACTGTGCCACCCTCGGTTTGACACGATGTGACCTTGAGCATGTCCATGGCAAACATGGGGACAAACCCTGCTGCTGTTGGACACCTGTGCATGGACTGGGGGTTCAGCATCAGTCTTTATGTGATGGTGGAGAATCCATCCCTCCCTTTCCCAGCAGGATAAAGGTAGATTGCCTTCCCTGTTACTGTTCTGGGGAGCGACTCAGGTGCTGGTCTCACCTGGAAACCTGTTCTCTGCACAAAGCTGAGGGACTCCCTGGAATGGTTTTCCATCAGAAGCCAGGGGTTTATTGGAATCAAATCTTTCTCAGGGAACTTGTCGATCTCGCTGCCATTTTCCCGGGAAGAAGCCTCGCAGAATCACTTTGACTTTCTCGTTTCAGCAGTGTCAAAATGTTTATTCCGATCATGTCAAAACACGAAGTTCATTTCAGGAAAGTAAAAATATTTCATTTTGACTTTATCATTTCCTTCACTTAACTTCCACTTTATGTTCCGTGAAAGTACTTTTTAATAGGCGCCGCTTGAGATCTCCTCGCGCCACGGCATCCCGGGGAGGAAGCGACGCGGGAGCGTCACACGTGGCGTTTCCGAGGCCTGAATTAGCATTTGGGGGAATTTTCATTTCACAGGACGTGCTGCACGTGTGGCTCTGCCTCGCAAAGCAGAGCAGGCGCCTCGTGTGCTGCCGGGGCTGTCTTGGTGCTTCCTCCCCTCCCAGCCCTCTGCAGGCACCCAAAAAATGCTTCCCATTGGGGTTCTGTCCTGGATCCTGGAGCTGCCAGGAAGGTGAAGGGGATGGGGGCTTCAGGACAGCCCTCAGGTGTCAGTCTAGGGGGCTGGGAAGGATAGAGGGTGCACGGGATGTTGTGGGAATCGGTCAGATGGAGATCCTGCTGGCCTGGTGGGGTGGGGTGGGAGCTGACACCAGCACCAGCCGAGGACACCAAGCCTTGGCTCTGCCCAAAGGGGCTGAGGGAGGGGGGGCTCAGTCTGCACTGCCCTCCTGGCATCTGATCTGTGAGATCCCAGAGGTCCACCTCTCCTCCTGCCGTTCCTCTGGCTCCTCCTCACTGCACAAACCTCTCCCTTCAGGCAGGGTGGTGGTGTGATCCCCCAGCTCTGCCCAGACCCTGCTCTTCCAGCTGCCCCTCACCCAACACTGGCTGGCAGATGCTGAGGAGCTGGAAGTCCTCCCGTTCACACCATTCTGAGACCATCCAGACCAGTTTTGCAGCAGCCAAGGTACTGAAGCATCCACCAGCCCTCAGGCTCTGGAGCATTGGAGCATCCAGCAGTCTGTGCATGTGCTGCTGGTGGACATGGCTCCAGTGCTGTCTGGGGGTACAGACAGGGCAGGTCCAGCCCCCCTCACTGCCATGGATGTGTTGGATCTGCCCACTTCATCCCCTCTGAGCTCCTGTTTTCCCTTTCAGCCTCATTCTTCCCACCACGGAGGTGCTGGGCACCTGACCGAGGTTGGGCACATCCCTGTCACTCCTTCCCTCCCTCTCCTGAATTGTGAACTTCACGCAATAAACCAAAGTGTTGAACAGCTTCATCACCATCAGGAGCAAACTGGTTCATGCCCCAGAGCTGGGGGGCAGAGGAGCCCCATTTCCTGGCCAGGTGGGCAGAGAGGGGCAAGCACAGCTTCCAGTGGACACCTCAACATTCCATTCCAGTGGACACCTTTGTCCAGGTGCTGCTGGAAGCCACCAGGGAAAGCTGCAGGGAGCTGCATCAGGCAAGGGCTGCGCTGGCATGGGAAGGATCACAGAATCCCAGAATATCCTGAGTTATGGACAGGGAACCCACCAGGATCATTGAGTCCAACTCCTGGCCTTGCACAGGACACCTCAACAATCCCACCCTGTGCCTGAGAGCGTTGTTCACGTAATGTTTGAACTCTGTCAGGCCTGGGAGTGTGACCATTCCCAAAATGTTGGAGTTTTGTGTACCCAGACCCAGCCAGCTCTGCTCTGCTCTTCCCCCTGGCCCTCTGTGCTCATCCCAGCCTCTGGAAAAGCAGGGCTGGAGCAGCAGCTGAGAGGTGTAGGAGGGCATTGACTCAGAAAGATCTCTGAAATTCCAGGTCTTACCCCACAGAGCCCCAGCTTCCCCAGTGGGCACCTGGCATCTGGGAGCAGGGGGACCCTGGGCTCTGGGGGACAGCTTGGTGTCCCCAGCTCTGCCCCCTGGCCTGTCTGTCCCCACGGGGTGATGGCTGAGCAGAGGGGCTGCAGCTCCAAGGGGCCGCTGGCAGTGTGCAGCTGGCTGATGGAGCTGCTCCTGCACGGAGCCTGCTGGTGCCAGGAGGTTGAGTGATAATTATCCAGGTGCTTGGGAAGCAGGGGAATGAGCCAGCCCCGTGTTTCTGCTGGGGGCAGAGGATTCACCACCCCCCCTCTAGTGAATGGCAGCCCCGTGTGTGCCTTGCAGCCAGGAATGGGGACACCTGCACCCAGGAATGTGCTGCTCTGCATCCGCGGGGATGAGTGAGGAGGTCAGGGATGAGCCGTGGGCAAGCCAGGGGTGGGAGCACCGTGGGATGGGAGCAGCTTTGGTTGCGAGGAGCCACAAAGCTGTCCAACCTGTCACCTTCCCCACCAGCATGCCTGCCTGGAGGGGCTGGCCTCCAAGTGGGGAAACTGAGGCAGCAGGTGAGCGAGCCCAGCGTGTTTCTGCAGCATCGGGAGCTGCTACAGCGCCAGGGTGACCTGGCAGTGTGGGCAGGGAGCTCTGAGTGCCATCCCCAAGGGCTGAGGTGGCCGAGGGTGAGGGCAGGGAGAGGCACCTGCTGCAGCAGAGGGAGGAACGGAGAGGCACCAGGAGAGAGAGGCACCCACGGAGGAAGGGCTGCCCAGGCTGGGACCCTCTGCTTGGCTCGGCCCTGGGGAGCTGGGCTGGAAAAATAAGGCTGGGAGAGAGGGTGAGAAATGTGGGAGGGTTTTGACTAAGAAAGGCAAGACTGAGGGAAAAAACATCGCTGGGCTCCAAGTGGGCAAAAGGCTGCAGAGAGAGGAGGGAACGGCGGGCCCTTGGGCAGAGGACGGAGGTCATGGGTGTAAACCACAGCCAGGGAAATTTGGGATAAATCCCTGGAGAAATGCTCGGGGGAGGACGGAGGCCCAGGGAGATGTGGGGGCTGGCACCACTCAGGGTCAGGGGATTTTGGGGTCCGGCTTCTGAGGGTGCTCAGGTGCCAGCCTGGCTGAGCCTCCCCGGAGCAGTGCCACCAGGAGAGATGTGTGGCTTGGCCAGCAGGTCCCCAACTGCCTGCCAGGGGTCAGGGAACACACCCCCAGCTGCTGGGATGTGCCTCCAGGGACAGCTGGAGCCTCTGCAGCCATCACTGTCGCTGTGGGTTGTGAAACAGAGCACTTGTCAAGTCCCGCCTGTATATTGTATTATATTTATTATATTATATTGTATCTATTAGATTATATTGTACTTCATTATATTATTAGAGCTGTCAGGCCGAGCACTTCCAGGCTGGAACCATCAGCTCCTCAGTTGCTCGGGTAACCTCAGGCCATCCCTTTGGAGCAGGAATGGGGCTGCAGGAACAGGATTGCCGCGTGACCGTGGCATGAAAGACGCTGTTACAGGAACAACTGGTGGCACCACGGGTGACAAACAGCACAAGGATGCAGGGAACTCGGTGCCAGCGTTCCCCAGGCATGGCTGCTGGGCAGGGACGGGGCTGCGGTGGGCAGCGTGAGGCAGGAGCGTCCCTGGGGTGCTGGGGAGGGGATGAAGGTGGGGGACACAGAGCTGCTGCCGCAGACACCTCTGTCCCCAGGGCGTGCAGTGCCAGGGGTGTGTCCCCAGGGGGTGCGTGAGGAGGGGGATGCAGGGGGCAGGGATCAGGGATCTCACCCAGTGGGTGAGAGCTGCAGGCGGGTGCACGAGGAGGGGTTTGCACCCTCGAGGCTGCCGGGCTGTGCGCGGCTGGGCAGGGGAACTGCTGCCCCGCCGGGACAGGCGGGCTGCGCGGCTCCGACCCCACGGTCAGCGCACGCCCACAGGGGACATCAGCTGTGGGCTGATGGACCCGGGGAGCTGCGGGCGGGACGGGCCCCGAGGGGACGGGGGTCGGGATGGGGGTGGGGGTCAGGATCGGGGTCGGGATCTCCCCCAGCGTGGAAAGGGGGCGTGTCCTAAACGGGGGGGCGTGGCTATGCCCCGGTGGGCGGGGCCCGCTCGGGGTCTCCCCGACGGCGCTGCGGGGGCGTGGCCGAGGCGCTGGGGGCGTGTCCCGTAGTAAAGGGGCGTGTCCCTCCGCGCGGCCGCGTTGCCCGGGGTGACGCGCGGATGCAGCCGGCACCCGTGACGTCACCCGCGGGGCGGGGCCGCGCCCCCCATTCATCCCCCCCGCTCGCGGAGCGTCCCGCCGGCGCCCATCCAATCAGCGAGCGCGGGGGGCGTGGCCGCCGGACCCCTCCAGCCAATCAGGCGGCGGCCGCGGCCCGGGGCAACAATGGGGGGCGCCCGGGGCGCACGTGGGGCCGCGGCGGGGCCGGGCGGGGGTCGCGGCCCGGGCCGGGCGGGGGGAGCGCGGTGCCGGGGCGCGGTGCCGGGGCTCTCCGCTCCGCTCCGTCCCGCCCCGCCGCTGCCCCGCGAGGCGCGGGGGCACTCCCCTCCCCCGCCCTCCCCCCGCCCCTCCGGGCCCTCCCCCTGTGTCACGGCGGCGCCCGCATTCGGGAACGGGCACGGCGGAGGGAGGGAAGGAGGGAGCGAGCGAGCCGCGGCCGCCCCAGCATGTGGCCCGCCCGCGCCGTGGCGGCAGCGCGGCGGCGGCGGCGGCGGCGGGCAGGTGCGCGGCCGCTGAAGCGGAGCGGGGGGGCGTAGGGGCGGGAGCCGCCCGCCGCCGCCCTCGCCGGCGCTGTCAGGTGCGTGCCGCCCGCCAGCATGGCTCCGCCGCGCCGCCGGACCTAGCGCCGGGCAGCCCGCGGGAGACTGCGCCCGCCGCGCCGAGGGCTCCCACTATCTCCGTCCCGCTTCTCCCCGCTTAGGTGCCCCGCCGCTCGGCCCCGGAGCCCGCCGGTCCCCGGCCGAGGATGCCGCCCGCCGCCGCTCGCTCCGGTTCATCTGTTGCTGCCTGACCGCGCCGCCAGCCCGATGGATGCGGCCGCCCCCGCGCCCTGCCCGCCCGCAGCCGCCCCGCTGGCTACCGAGCCGGGAACCGCTCCGGAGCTCCGCGGCTGGTAAAAACCAAACCAAAACCAAATCCGAACCAAAAAACACCCCCCTGCTTCGGCCCGGACTGGAGAGGCGGCCGAGGACCATGCAGCGTGTCCCCCGGCTCGGCGCTCCCGGCACAGCCGCCTCCTAGAGCCGCCGGACCCGGGGCTCCCCCGGACCGGGGCTCCCCCCGCCAGGACCCGCGCATCGAGCGGCTCCTCCTTCCCTTCTCCCCTCCAGCTGGGCAGGGAGCCCGCCTTCGCACTCCTCTCCCTCTCGAGATTTTGGGGTTTTTGTTGTGTGTTTGGGTTTATTTTTTTTTTATTTTTTTTTGGGTGGAAACCGCCCGTAACTCCGGGGGGGGCTGTGGGGTGGCAGCGGGGAGGCGACCATGGAAGAAAAGCTCCAGGCGCATCAGGTGGAGATCGACCCGGATTTCGAGCCGCAGAGCCGTCCCCGCTCCTGCACTTGGCCTCTCCCCCACCCCGACTTGGCGGCGGAGGAGGAAGATGGGGGCGCGGGGGGAACCCCGGCGCTGGCGGCCGGCGGGGACGGAGCCGAGAACGCGGCGGCCCCGGTGGAGCGCAGAGTCGCCGCCGTTCCCCCGCCGCCCCCCGGCGCGGATGTGGGGCAGCTCCGCAAGGCCAAGACCTCCCGGCGCAACGCCTGGGGCAACCTCTCCTACGCCGACCTCATCACCAAAGCCATCGAGAGCTCGCCGGAGAAGCGCCTCACCCTCTCCCAGATCTACGACTGGATGGTGCGATACGTCCCCTACTTTAAGGATAAAGGAGACAGCAACAGCTCCGCCGGCTGGAAGGTACCTGACCCCCTGACCCCAACCCCAGCGCAACTTTGCCCTCTCTCCCGAAGGTGTGCCGGAGCTTGGAGGTTTCTCCCGGGGCAGCCGGAGCTCGGTCCCGGTGGGGAGGTCTGGGGGATCCTCGCAGCTGGGGAGATAAGGGCCCGGTCAAGTTTTGGGGAGAGCCGGTGTCCGGTGGTGTTGTGTTTTGGAAGCGGGGTGAGCTTGTCCCGGTGCCACCCGCCGGGCTGAGGCTCGGAGCGGTGCCGCCGTCCCCCGGCAGCTCGGGGCGAGGGATGGCGACAGGCGGCTCTCCCCGGTGAGCCAGCCCTGGGCTACCGGGAGTGCCAGCCCCAAGTACGGGGCTACAGCGAGCGATAAGCCCGGTACCAGCGCTCTCCTGGCCGTGCCCTGGGGGACCCCGGCCGGGGCAGGACCCCGTGTGCCGGTGGCAGGACAGCCGGGCAGAGGGCTGTTCCCACACTGCTGTCTCCAGACCGGCTTTTAGCCGGTGCATTCCCGCTGGCGGAGCCCCCGCCTTCCCCGGGGGCCAGGCAGGCAGCGCCCGCTCCCCGCGGCTCCAAGCTGGCATTCCCCGGCTCTCTGCTCGCCTGCCGCCCTGGGCTCCTTAGGATTCCCCGGAGCAGGCGGTGTTTCCCTCTCTGGCGCTGCGAGCTGGGGGTCGGCACCGGCCACCCCAGCCCCGCTGAGGGCACGGAGGGTGCTGGGGCTGGCTCAGCCCGGCCCCTGCCCCTCTGGCTGGGCTCTGCGCTGAAAAGGGGGAAGAGATCGGCTGTGTCCAGATGGTGTCAGTAAAAAGGAGCCAGTTTCTCTTAAGTCCTCCCCTAAGCCCTGTCACCTCCAGTGTGATTAGTGTGTTACCAGGCTCCGGGGGCTCCCACACCAGCCTAATGGCCCTGGCACGCGTGTCCTGGCTCCTTTGGGGCCAGCCCACCTCGGGGGGTCCTTCCTGGGTGCAAACGGGGTTCTTTTGGGGCAGGAAGGCTGGGCAATAGGGCACCTGTATCCAGGCTGTGGGAGCAGCTGTTGTGCAAGAGGATGGGCACCCATTCCTGATGAGGGCTGAGGGCAGCTGGTGTCCCCCCGGTGAGGGGAGGGTGTCGGGGCTGTGGAGGTGGTGTCTGTGTGGGGCCGCTCAAACCTCTGCCCGGGGTGAGACCTGCACAGCCCCGGGCAGGTGAAGGGTCTCCCACCATGGGGACAGCAGGGGATATGCACTGATGGGGTCTGGAGATGTGCCAGGGCTCTGGAGCAGGGACTGGGATGAGGAGTGCAGGGATTCCCAGGCAGGCACACGTGTCATTGGGGCCTTCATGATGCATGGTGTGCAAGGAGGGAGGACAGGCTCAGAATCCAGCTGCTGTTGAGCACCAGGGTTATTTTCAGGGGCTGCGTGCTCAGGTGGGCTCCCCTGTGTGCACCCCTTCATGGGATGCTGTCCCCTTTCCTGGCCAATCTCTGGCTTGGAGCTCCTCTGCCGTGGCTCTGCTGCACTGCTGGGGCTGATTCCCTCGCCCTGGTTTCACTGGGATTTGAACCCTGCAGCTGGGCTGAGGACTGCCCTGTGAAGTGCCCTGCACTCCGGGCTGGGCAGAGCAGGGTGCCCTGGAGCCTCTCCCGGCGCTGCAAGTGCCCAGCTGGGGCTGGCAACAGCCCAGGGTGACAAACAGAGACCCCCTTTGCGTGGTGGTTTCATCAGACACCAGCATGTCAGGGGTTAAACACCTTCCCCACAACCCATGGTCCCTCCCGGCTGTCCCCTGCCCCAAACCCCCCAGGTGTCCCCTCCCTGGGTGCTGAGGGAGCCCCCAGGGCTGTGGGAATTTGCTGTTGCCTGCCTGGGAGAAGCAGGCAGGGCTCCAGCTTTTCACTGCCCAGCACGGCAGAGTCGCAGCGAGGTCCCGGCTGCTTCTTTGCTTGGTTCCTTCACAGCCTCTTTGTGCTGGCCAGAGCAGGATGGTGGGGTCTGAGGGCCCAGCGTCCCCACGGGCACTGGCTGTGCTGCTGTAGGCTCTGTAGGATCATGGAATGCTTTGGCTTGGAAAGGACCTTAAAGGCCATCTCATCCCACCCCCTGCCACTGGAGCAGGTTGCCCAGAGCTGTGATCAGCTTGGCTTTGAACACTTCAAATCCCACTCTTGACTTCTCCAAACCCTCTCTGCCTTGCTCCAGCACTGGAGGGACCTTCACAGTCGGACTCCTTCCTGCATCCAGCTGGCACAGGGGGTGCTGAACGTGCACCTGGCTGTGGTGTCGGATGTGTCTGTCAGGAATGTGTGCCCCAGGCTGGTGGTTGTCTCCTGAAAGGGAAGGCTGTTGGCAGGGGTTGCATTTTGGGGTCAGGCCTCTCCTTCCCCACCAGGCTGCGCACTGCATTGCATGGTGCCATAAAATCCTAGAATCTTGGAATGGTTTGGGTTGGAAGGGACCCTAAAGCTCATCTCATTCCACCCCCTGCCACAGCCAGGGACACCTTCCACTATCCCAGGTTGCTCCAAGCCCCGTCCTTGGTCCCTTCCAGGGACGGAGCAGCCTCATCATTCACGGTGAGGTAAACTGAGGGACAGAACCCAAACACCTCAGCCGTGCCCAGCCTTGGGACCAGGACCAGGACCTGTCTGGGTCAGATGGAGATCACAGTGGGGATGCTCTGGCTGCTGATCCTCGGGAAGTGCATCCCCCCACGGGCTGAGCTGTCGGGATTGTGCACCAGGAGCTGCTGCTGCTGCTGCTTCCCGATGCAGGGCAGCGGGCTCCCGCTGACTGACAGTTCTGCTTAATTAGGGAGTTGTTATTTTATCAATTCCAAAGCGCTTGAAGTTTTCTGCTCCAGCTCACGCTTTCCTCTTGTTAATGGGAAACCAACACCCTCCGTCAGAAAGGCAGCGGCACTGATGCATTTTAAAGGGTTCTGCTTGCTCCGGTTTGACATCCAAAATATAACAATCAAGCCATCAGCTGGTGGATGCCTGTTTGATGCGGCTCTGACAGCGCTGAAAACCTTAATTTCCCAGCCCTCCCTCCACCTCCTCCTCCTTTCTATTGCCGGGTCGGTAGCGTGGCGGCTGTGCCTGCCATGGGGGCCGGGGCTGCCGTGCAGAGACACCCCCCTGCCAAGTGCCACCGTCCTCCTGCGGGGCAGGAAGGAAATGAATTAGGGAGAAGAAGGTGTGGAAACGGTGTGGGAGTGGGAGCGTGGTCAGAGCTCTCATTGCTGCTCCAGGGTTTGGGGTTCCAGTCTGCTCTGTGGACCTCTGAGCTGTGGCTAAAGGGGAGAGGACCCTTCCAGGGAGCAGCTCCTGGCTCTGTGGCTCTCTCCCTGGTGCCACCTCCGGCTCTTCCCCTCTTGGATGGGGCCAGTGCCTCTGGAGCCGTGCCCAGTGTGGCTGGAGAGGCTGCAGGCAGCGCCTGGGACCGATGGCAATGACTCTCCCCACTGAGGGCGTGGGTGCTGCCCCTGGGGTGGCGCAGCACTGAAGGGACACTCAGGGGAGGATGGTGACCCGGCCCTGGGGTGCACATCAGGCTCGCTCCCGTTTGTGCTGGGTTTGGCAGTGTGGGGAGCAGCGGGCTGGGGGGCTCCAGGAGCCGGCTGAGTGCGGGCTGGCTGCTCAGGGCTCCCCTTGGGGCGGCTCGGCTTGGCTCGGCTCGGCTCGGCTCGGCTCGGCTCGCTCACATATCCCATCCACGCCATATATGGAGATTTTTCCAGCAGCTGGGAGAGCCCGATGCTCCCGGAGAGAGAGCTGGGAGCTGGGCCGGGAGCTCCAGGGGTCAGGAGAGCCCGGTCAGCCCGAGGAGCTTGCAGGGCTGGGGGGAGCTGGGCTCCTTCACCCTCTTCAGCTCCTGGATAAGCCACCCTGGCTCTCCTGTCCCCGCAGCACCCCCGGGATCCCTTGTGAAATGGGGACCCCCCCAGCACAGGCAGGGTCCCTCTGGATGCTGGGCTGGGGTCTCTGACCCTCCATCATCCCGGGGCTGGAGCAGGGGTCTCCCCACCTGTTCACATCCCCCTGATGTGCTGCAGTGCTGCTGTCGGTGTGGCTGTGAGGAATCCCCTTTCCTCCTTCCCACCTCATTTTGCTCTCTCCTTTTGGAGGTTTTCATCTTCAAATTTTTTTTATTTTTTTTTTATTTTTCCCTTCTCTCCCTTCCTCTGGAATCGCTTCTCATGCAGCGCTAACTGCTGAAGTAACACAAACCTGCTAAATGGTCCGGCTTTATGATAGCATAAAAATGATACTACAGAAGCGAGTGGGGCTTTATTAAACCCCAGGGAAAGGCTCCAAATGAACAGCTTGCTCTGCTCTTAGCTTCCTCCCCCACTTCCCCCTTTATTTTTAATAACCACTGGAATATAAACTACAGTTAAGATCCTGTGGACTAGAAGAGTGCTTGCAGCCTGGCATTCTCACTGTCCTTCCCCTTGTGCTTCCTTCCCTCTGTGTCCTGGTGCTGGGATGGGAGGAGGACCAGCGTCCTGGGCTAGGAAATGGATTTTGTAATTAAAAAAACCTTGGAAATATTTTTTAAGGAGGCTGTGGGTCGGGCCAGGAGTGAGCTGCGGCTCCTTGGGACCCTCACTGGGATCCTGCTGGCAGTGGGAGGCCCTTGGGGCTTAAGGAGTGGTGCTGAACACCTGTCACCTCTGGGTCCTGGCAGGGAATTTACAGAAAAGGGACGAATGTCCCCTCCCCATGCATCAGCAGGGTCTGAGCATGGTTGGACCCCCATCCCCAGGCTGCCTCCTCCATCTCTGGGGTTCATCCCAGGCCTCACAGCCACCGTGTCCTTGGGTCTCCCATGGGGATGCTCTGGAGCTGGGTCTGCCCTCGCCCTGACACCCCCCTGTACCCTGCACCCACCACGGTGGGCTCCCTGCTCCCAGCTCACGTTACTTTTAATTATCCTGACGCTTCCCGCCGGCTCCCAGCGAAGGTGCCTGCTTAGTGCCGGGGTGAAAGGCACTTTGGGTTACGGAAGGACACGCGGAGGCTCGCCTGTCTGCCGCTGAGGCTCATTTTGGACAGCATCTGTTCATTATTATGTGGTGCCTTGGCTGGGTGCCAGCCAGGAGAACTGAAAGCCCCGGCACAAAGCTCGCTTTCACCCGCTGCGGGGAGGAGGAGGAGGAGGAGGAGGAGGCGCTGGGCGGGGAGCCCGGGGACCCCCAAGGCAGGCTGGTTCCTTCCCTCCCAGCAGGGATGCTCCATCATCCCAGGGCATCCCGAGCTGCTGCCTGCTGTGAGGTGTCGTAGAATCACAATCAGACTGGTTTGTGCTTGAAGATCATCTTGTTCCAACCCCTTGCCATGGACAGGGACACCAGGAGATGTCCACCCCTGGGACTGCTGCTGTCCTGTGGGGTGGGGCTCAGCAGCAGGATGGGGTGATATTGGGGTCTGTGTGTCCACTCTGTCAGCAAGGGACTCATTCTTCCCCTCCCCAGGACCCCCGTGCATCCCTCCAGGCCCAGCAGGGCCTTGGAGCGGGGAGGCTCTCGGGCTTTTCCACTGGGCTTGGTGGCACTTTGTACGCACTGAGCAGCAGCGATTCAGCCCAGCTCCTGCTCCCTGGGGCCTGTAGGGCTGAGGAGAGTTCCAAACAGCGCAGGATGCTGGCAGTGGGATGGCTCCACCCGGATCCCCTGGTGCTGACAGACTGTGGGGCTGGGCAGATCCCAGGGGGTGCAGGCAGCGATGCTGCCGGGCACCTGCAGTCTCTGTGGGCACGTGTTCCCTCGTGTGTTCCCTCGTGTGTTCCCTCGTGTGTTCCCTCGTGTGTTCCCTCGTGTGTTCCCTCGTGTGTTCCTGTGCCTGGGCGTGCCGGGCTCCCCACACGCGCTCAGCCCATGCCTTGCGGGAGGATGCGCGTCGGGAAGGACCCTCAAACACCTCGGGCTGGCTCCTACTGACCACTGCACTTCTCTCCTGGGAGCCTGGGCTGATGACAGTGTCCCCCTGTCCTCGGGGACCTTGGGGGGACACCAGGTGACTGTGCTTTGGGGCACAGTTTGGTTTTTTTTTGGTTTCAAAGGCTGTGGCTGGGTGGGTGGGGGTAGCCCAAGCTGGGGCACTGAGCAGCTGCCTTTGATTTCCTCGGGACGGGGAAAAAACAAGCCCCACCAATTCAAAACCGCACAAAACCACCCCCCTGCCCCCCAAAAAATGAAAGAGGCAATGGCACGGAGGAGAAGAAAGGCAAGGGTTGTTCGCAGGCGCCTGGCGCGGTGCCAGCGCGGGGACGCTCCGGAGCAGACATGCCAAGCTGTAATTGCAGACAGGCTCATTTCGAGAGACGAGACGGTTATTTTTAACTCGCGTTAAGGTAATGCACTGATCTCCTGCCTGTGGGTTCAAAAGTTCACCCCCTCCTTCTCCCCAAAAACCCCCTTTGCTCGCTTGCGCCATGGGGGTACCTCTGGTCAGGCTGTGAGTGAGCCCTGGGAAGCGCAGCCTGGCGCTGCCCGCGCCCTCGCCCTCCTCCCGGGGAGCCTGGCTCATCTCCTGCGGGGCTGGGAGGAGGCTGCAGCCAGGCCAGCCCTGGGGTGTGTGGAGACGGGCATTTGTGGGGCTGTGCCAGCTCCGTGCCCAGCCCTGGCGCTGCTGAGGCCCCCAAGGAATGCGCAGGGGATGGGTGCCAGGTCCTGCTTGGGAGCCCGATGGGAAAGCCTTGCACTGTCTCACTGCCCACTTTCCTGGTCCCCAAGCACTTTGCAGTCCTGGCCACACGCACTGGTGGCTGTGCTGCCCCAGGGATGGCTGGCAGACTCGCAGGGCTGACAGGGCAATGTGGGGGTGGTAGGACGTGGGTTCCCCCTTCCTCAGCCTCACCGGGTGTCCCACAGGAGGGTTGAGCCTGCAGGTCACCTGTCAGGCTGGAGCAGCCCATGAGCCCGATGCTCTCAGTGCCATTTATTGGGCTACACTGAGGTGTGGCCACCTCAGCCCTGGTTTTTTGTTTTTTCCTTAAAATACATTGCACAGTGCCAGGAGGGCATTTGGGACAGGGTGTCACTGGGACCCATGGGGAGCCTGGAGATGAGCCTGGCACCTGCTCCCCAACCCTCTGCCCAAACCATCTGAAGGAAAAGTGCAGCAGAAACGCCCCAAAATGTGTCAGGTTTGGACCTGTAACAGCCGTGATTAATCCTTCCCCCCTCCCCAGGCTCTCCCAGGAGCTCAGCAGCTGGGAGCTGGCAGGAACGAGGCCCCGGGGTGCTCCCGAGCAGGAGCAGCGTGTCCAGCCCCTGTCCCCAAACGCCCTCTCGCCCGGGTTGGTGGCGTCAGCAGTTTGCCAGACGGTTGGGAACTCCCTGCATGGCTGAGATGGCTTTTGTCCTCGGCTGTCGCATGGCTGGGGCCGCCAGCTGCAGGTGCCGCGTTGCTTCCCGCTGCCGGCTCGGCTTTGGGGGAATCCAGGGGGAGCTGAGGCTTTCTGAACGCCTTTTGTGGCATTTCTCTGCTCATCACAGCTCCCTGCTGGCCCCGGAGCTGGGGTGAGCCGTGTTATCCATAACGAGTTTGGGGGGATGGCACGGCAGGAGCTGCCATCGGGTCATCCCTGGACTGTGACCCTGGCACAGCCGGGAGCATCTCCCAGCACACGGCCACGCGCTTTTAGTGCAGTGCCAGGAGATGGGAAGGGCTGCCCGGCATGTCCCAGCACAGGGATGGGGAATGGGGGGTGTGGGGACACCACTGGCTCCATCCTGGCATCTGTGAGTGCTGGGGGAGTGGGCACCACACCATGGCACACCATGAGGTTTGGAGCGTCCCCAGAGCCTGCCCGGGCTGTTGGATGTGTTTGATAGTGCAGGGTTGGGAACATCCAGTGCGAGCTGCCAAGGAGACTGAGACTGTGACTGTGCCTAGGACCCTGCTTAGGACCACCCTGTGGTGGTTGCAGGGCACTGGGAGCCATCCCATATCCCGTACCCCATATCCCATATCCCATACCCCATACCCCATATCCCATATCCCATATCCCATATCCCATATCCCATACCCCATACCCCATACCCCATACCCCATACCCCATATCCCATACCCCATATCCCGTACCCCATCCCATCCCACGGCACAGCCAGCTGGAGTTCTGGTGGCTGCTGGCAGTGAGTTCCAGCAGGATGAAAATGGGCAAGTACCCATCTCTGCCCAGCCACACCACCAGGTGGGCAGCCAGGACACATCATCTCCTCCCTGCCCCGGGTGCAATGGGTGTGCAGGATGCAGGGGAGGGATTCACAACCTCGTGGAGCGACAGACTTATAAATTTTGGCTTTTTTTTTCGAGACTGTCAAACCTATGCCTGTCCCAGGGATGTAAGACAGCATTTTATTGCTGCCTGCTTGATGGTTGTTCCCTTCTCCTCTGTGGCTGTGATTTATCTCTGCACTTTGCGCTGATTGGATTAGAAGTTTAAATGCTAAGGGTGCATAACAATATATTTTTCTTATTAATATTAAAAAATCATTATTGGATTTTTTATAGTTCTGTTTTGAATTGAATCCCCTTGCTTGATTTATTCTCTCTCCCAGAGTAGAATTTAATGCTAATAGGAACAATCATTGCTTTGTTTTGAATCTTTGACTGTTTGGAAAACTTTCCGTGCAAAGGGAAATTACAGCATTATTAAGAGTCCATTAAAAGAGGGTTTGCCCATTCCTGGATATTACCTGTAAGCTGGAGGGAAAACAAAAAAGCCAAGACAAGGAGTCTCTTTTTCAGGGCTTCTGCTCACACCCTTGCTGAGGTGTAACGCAGTGATGGCGCTGGTTGTTAAAATTGGCTCTGTTCTGTCGCAGGGATTAATTTCTGGTCCTGTTGGCTTGGTGCCGGGTGTGTGGCAGTGGAGTCACAGGTGGAAGGCAGGAGCTGACTGTGGGACTGGGGGGTACCTCCACTTCCCGCTGGATTTCATGTTTTTAAGGAAAATAGGAGAAGCAGGACGGCAGCTCCCGGCTGATGTGTCCTGTGGGTACCAGGCAGAGGGATGGAGGATGCTGAGTTCTTCCCTGTGCTGCCCGTTGTCTGGAGATGCTAAACCCTCTGACCATGTGTGGCATGGGCATCCATGGGGATCACCCAGTGCCCACCCAAGCCCTGGGACCCTCCGTGTCCTCGTGGTTGTGCCCATCCAGCAGCCGCCTGCAGCAGCGCTGGGCAGAGCCCCACGGGCAGCCCTGGGGAGCAGGGCCAGGCAGGTGGGATTGAGCTGGGGACACAGTGCCAGGCAGGTGGGATTGGGCTGGGGACACGGTGCCAGGCAGGTGGGATTGGGCAGGGGCTGGGGACACGGTGCCAGGCAGGTGGGATGGAGCTGGGGACACAGTGCCAGGCAGGTGGGATGGAGCTGGGGACACAGTGCCAGGCAGGTAGGATTGGGCAGGGGCTGGGGACACGGTGCCAGGCAGGTGGGATGGGGCAGGGGCTGGGGACACAGTGCCAGGCAGGTGGGATGGAGCTGGGGACACAGTGCCAGGCAGCTGGAGACGTGCCTGGGGCGGGCGCAGCAGCAGTGGGGAGCTGTGCCAGGCTTGGCACGCAGCAGCAGAGCTGGCAGGGCACCACAGCCTGCCTGGGCACGGCAGGGCAGGCCTGGGCACCCATGGCCCTGCAGCACCGGGGGAGCGGGAGGGTGGGGTGTGGGGTGTGTGGGGCATAGCTGGGAGCGTCAGGAATGTCGGCCCCAGGCACGCCGCATTGTTAGTGTGAATTTCCCTGCAGGGCTGTGCTGTGCCAGGCCACCAGCCTGCAGCCCAAAAACTGCACCTGGGACCCCTCACTCTGCTCCCCAAAGTTTGCACACACTATCCTGCACCTGCTCCCCATGCCCCTTGCACCCCACACTCTGCTCCCCAAAGCCTGCACTCTTGCACCCCAGAGCTGCACTCTCCTCCCTTCAGCATGCACTGTGCTCCTCCATCTCTGCTCCCTGCTCCCCAAAACCTGTGCGCTCTACCCTGCATCCTGCCCCCCAAACCCTGCAGCCTGCACCCCACCCACCGGGATTCCCTCCCACACGCACTTCCAGCCATCCTGCACACCCCATACCCTGAACCCACACACAGAGGAAACCTCTGTGCCAATGCCCACATGCCCTGATGGGCTTGGCCCTGCCTCCCAGCCCCTCTGTGCTCTGTGGGTTATGGGGTGTCCCCCCTGGCCCATGGCACACCAGCAGCAGTAGTTGGGATGGATCCCAGATGGCTCTGGGGGTGCAGTGCTGTTCCTTGCTGCAGTGGAGTGAGGATTCCCGGATTCCCGGATTCCCAGCAACATGTTCTCAGGTGTCCTCCCACGTGCCAGGACTTCCTGGCTGAGATTTCCTGCTGCCCATTCCAGAGCCAGGTGATTCTGGGATCCTGGCAGGGTCTGCTCACCCCCTGCACAGATTTTTTGGCTGTTTTCTTGTTTTCCCTCTGTTCTGGAGCCTGAGTGCACCAGCCAAGGAACAGCAGGCTCCTGCCTGGCCCCCGTGCCAGTGGTGAGACTGTCACTGACTGGGGGGCTTTGAGGTGGGGACCCAGTGTGGGGGGACATGGGGTTACCAGCAGGATGCAGGGTGGGGTCTGGGCAGGTACCTCTGTGCCTGTTGCTGAGGGCAGGGGCACCTCTCTCTGCCCATGTGGGTCTCAGGGTGACCCCACAGCTGGGGATGGGGCAGAGAGGTTGGGAGGTGTGTGGTGCAGGACTGTGGGAAGGCTGGGGGGAAGGGCTGGGAAGTGGCTGCTTGCAGGGGGGCCAGTCTGGCTCCCCAAAGTTAAACCAGCAAGGTACCCAACTGCAGGGGTCTGGGGCAGGACACTCCCAGCCAAGATGCTGAGGTGGCTCCTCAGCCGGGGGCAGATGCCTGGGGTCCCCTCCTGCCTCACTGAGGCACCCCCATGGTGACACTGGGGAGACAGGGCCAGCAGTGGTCCCTGGCACCCCCCTCCCTGTCCCCAGCTCTCACCACAGCCCAAATCCTGCTCCTGCGTGTGGAGAGTGAGCAGAACCTCGAACAATTAACCTCGTTCCCTGAATAATTCATGGCAGCAGACTCCAGCAGTGCCTCTCCCTGCCCTGCTGCCCCCCAGCACCGCCCGGGTGTGAGTGGGGGCATGGGCTGGCCAGGGCAGTGCGGTGGGACAGAGGGGGGGTTGTCACCTGAAATCCGCTGCCAGGGGTCAGGGGTGGAGCGGGCAGGGGATGGAGGGGCAGGTACCCCCAGGACCTGCTGCTCCCCCACCCCCGTGCCTCAGTGTCCCCCTTGTCACTGTGCCAGGGATGGGGAACTGAGCTGGTTTCGCTGCCTGGCTCAGGACACCACATTTTTGACGGGGGTCTCTGCACAAGTGCAGCTCTTCCTGCAGGGCTGGATTTGCTCCTGGGCGGGTCAAGCCCCCCCATCCAGCCGGGATCTGGCTGCGGGGCCGGGAGCAGCGAGGGGTTAAACGCACTAAAGCCGGTGTGAAACTTTTGGCTGGGGAGCTGCAGGCAGAAAGTGCATTTGTAGCCGCAAGTGGCTGCCTTGAAGACGATCCAGATTTGTCTGGGAGCCGTCTGCTGCTAAAACCCTTTGATCCACTTACTTCTCCCCGGGGAGCTCCCTGCAGCTCTGGTGCTAATGCCCCCATGGCGACAGGGGCTGAGCTGCCAGACGGATGCAGGGGAGACCCCCCTCCCGCTGCCAGGGAAGAGAGCAGCCGCAAAGAAATGAGGGGGGACAAAAATAGAGGGGCTTGGGGACACGGGAGTGATGCCACCAGGCTTAATCCATGAGGTGCAGAGAGTGGGTTTGGCTTTTCCTGGGCTGTGGGGAGGGATGGAGGATAGAGGGTTGGGGGCACAGAGAGTGAAGGGATTCAGGGATGGAGGAGGTTTGGCTGTTTTCAGGCTGTGGGTAGGGGTGGAGGGTTTGGGGGGGATGATGGTGGTGTTGCGGGGAGGGTTTGCATCGTTGGTGTCTCCCCAGGACTGCTGATCTTGGGGGTGCCAGCCCCAAGACCGACTGCCCCAGTGCTCAGTGGGCAGATCCTGCTGGGTCAGCTCAGGTGGTAAAGTGGCTGAAAGGGGAAGGCAGGAGAAGGGCAGGCAGGAGGCAATTCCAGTGGGTTAAATGGGATACTGGCAATTTGGGTCACAGGGGCTCTTTTGCTTTTACCGTAGGAAATATTTAAAGATTGGGAAGCTGAAATCATCTCCTGTACTGGACCTCAAATCACAGAATCCTAGACTGGTTTGGGTTGGAAGGAATCTTAAAGCTCCTTCCATCCCATCCCTTGCCATGGGCAGTGGCACCTTCCACTGTCCCAGGCTGCTGCAAGCCCTGTCCAACCTGGCTTTGGGCACTGCCAGGGATCCAGGGGCAGCCACAGCTTCTCTGGGCACCCTGTGCCAGGGCCTCCCCACCCTCACAGGGAGGAATTTCTTCCCATTATCCCATCTATCCCTCTGGCAGTTAAGTGGAAAATTCCCATTTTCCAGCGGGTGTTAGGATGGAAGGTTGTGCTCAGCTCTCCCGCGTGGGCAGCTCCATCTCCCTCCCTCCCCTGATCCCCACTGTGGATGGGTGTCACCCTGTGGCTGTGGGTCCCTGTGGGTCCTGGCAGGGCAGTGTGGGACATCCCCCCTGCACCCACATAGCACCCATGGGCGAGTTACAGATGGACCATCACCACAGGCTCTTCTGTGCCCACAGCAGGCTGGGGCTGAGGGCAGGGTCAGGGGACTGGGACACTGTGGGCAGAACAAGAGGGACAGTGACCCTGTGGGCAGGACAAGGGGGACAGGGACCCTGTGGGCACTGTGAGGTGGACAGGGACCCTGTGGGCAGGACAAGGGGGACAGGGACCCTGTGGACAGGGTGAGGGGGACAGGGACCCTGTGGGCAGGACAAGGGGGACAGGGACCCTGTGGGCAGGGTGAGGGGGACAGGGACCCTGTGGGCAGGGTGAGGGGGACAGTGACCCTGTGGGCACTGTGAGGGGGACAGGGACCCTGTGGGCAGGATGAGAGGGACACTGACCCTGTGGGCAGGATTGAGGGGGACAGGGACCCTGTGGGCACTGTGAGGGGGACAGGGACCCTGTGGGCAGGGTGAGGGGGACACTGACCCTGTGGGCAGGACAAGGGGGACAGTGACCCTGTGGGCACTGTGAGGTGGACAGGGACCCTGTGGGCAGGACAAGGGGGACAGTGACCCTGTGGGCAGGATTGAGGGGGACAGGGACCCGGTGGGCAGGACAAGGGGGACAGTGACCCTGTGGGCACTGTGAGGGGGACAGGGACCCTGTGGGCAGGATTGAGGGGGACAGGGACCCGGTGGGCAGGACAAGGGGGACAGGGACCCTGTGGGCAGGATGAGGTGGACAGGGACCCTGTGGGCAGGATTGAGGGGGACAGTGACCCTGTGGGCAGGACAAGGGGGACAGTGACCCTGTGGGCAGGACAAGAGGGACAGTGACCCTGTGGGCAGGATTGAGGGGGACAGGGACCCTGTGGGCAGGATTGAGGGGGACAGGGACCCTGTGGGCAGGGTGAGGTGGACAGTGACCCTGTGGGCAGGACAAGGGGGACAGGGAACCTGTGGGCAGGACAAGGTGGACAGTGACCCTGTGGGCAGGATTGAGGGGGACAGGGACCCTGTGGGCAGGATTGAGGGGGACAGGGACCCTGTGGGCAGGACAAGGGGGACAGTGACCCTGTGGGCAGGACAAGGTGGACAGTGACCCTGTGGGCAGGACTGAGGGGGACAGGGACCCTGTGGGCAGGACAAGGGGGACAGGGACCTCCTCCCTGCTGGGGGTTGGCAGTGGGAGCTGCCTTAGCAAGGCGCTGCCAGCAGCCATGGCCTCTCTGGTGGGGAGGGGAAAATGCCCTGGAGGCTCAGGAGAGGCCAGGGGACGGTCACGGCCGGGGACAGCCAGGGCTGGGGACGGTCACGGCGGGGTCCAGAGGAGGGCTGCAGGGGTGGGATGGAGGTGTGAAGGGAGCCGAGCGAGGAGCGAACAAAAGCCGCATTGAGTGACACAGCCCGGCCGCCAGCGGAGCCGGAGCCCGGCCAGGAAAAACAGGGCCTGGAGCGGGGAGCAGCACATCGTGTCCCTGGCCGTGGCCAGGGGCCTCGGTACATTCTGTAGCGGAGGAAGCTGGCGCAGGACGGGCTGGCTCGGGGACAGCCCCGGGGGGCTCCCAGCGGCGCTGCCCCGGCCCCGGGCCCGGCTCGGGCCGGCCGCGGTACCGGGCCCAGCGGGCCGGGCCGGGCCGGGCCGGGCCGGGCCTGGCCGGGAGAGGCGCTGGGCGGGGGCCGGGCCGCAGACAGAGAGCGGGCGCCGTGCCCAGGAATTCGAGGATGGTTTGCAGGCGGCGCTGCCCGGGCAGCAGCGGCTAATTCAGGCTAATTCAATTACAGCTCCGTGTCACGAAGCCGGGGCCCGGCGGCCGGGGGCCCCGCAGGCAGGGGTGGCTCTGAAGGGCCGCCTGGTTCCCCCCGACACCGGCGGCATGGGGGTGTCCTGTCGGCCCCGGCTCTTCGGGGAGACCCTCGGGCAGGGCATTGTGCCCAGACTGGCACCACAGGCAGGTGCTCACAGCACCACGCTAGCCCCGGGTGTTCAGACCCCTGAGGATGGGTTTCCAGAGTCGTGAGAAGCTGCTCTCCTGCAGGGATGTGTGACTTCCCGTTGCTTCCTCCCTGTGCCTTGTCATCCTCTGTCCCCAGCCCTGCTGCAACCCACACCTCCCTGGAACAGCCTAAAATCAACATCCAGGGGGCTGCGGATGGGTTCAAACCCCTGGGTCCGGGTCCAGGGCGCTGTCACTGCAGTCCAGAGCTGGTTTGTTCTGGTGCTCTGAGCACTGGTTCCTTCTGCCTGTTCTGTTTTTGGGCATTTTGTGACCCCCTCCTGCCCAGACACCTTTTTTTGGTAGTTTTATTTCCAAGGGTGCGATTCCTCTGACTGACATACAAACCCCCACTGGCAGTGTGGTGCTGGGGAAGGTCCTGGGGCCATGTGCTCCTGCCATGGAGGTGGCTGATCCCACAGCCCAAGGCATCGCTGCCAGTCTGGAGGGGACAGGTTACTGGGGGCTCTTGCTCCAGGGAGACCCATCTGCAATAAAAAACAGTCCTGAGAGTGCTGCAGGGCCTGGCTGGAGCATCTCCACTTCCTCCTCGCTGCAGGAGGGCAGCTGGTCCCATTGCTCGGGAACTGAGTGGCCCTGTGGGGCTGTGGCAGTGTGGGGTGGATCCGGATCCTCCCTCCAGCGGCACCAGGACTGGCTGCCTCGGCAGCTCTGGCTGATGTAATTTTTGCCATTACAGGTAAAACTGCTCTGCCTCGGGCGGCAAACTCCCCTAAGGCAGGCAGGAGGGGGTTGTTGTGTTCCTGTTGCTTTGCAGCAGCCTACAGGGATCCCGCTGCCTCCCCAGGGCGCTGCCTGCTTCCCCTCCTCCTCCTCCTCCTCCTTCTCCTCGGGCTGTCTGTGCTGGCTGAGTCCTTCCCAGAGCCGTGCTTGGGGGGCAGAGGCTGCACCACCAATTCCCGTGCCCCAGCAGCCCCCTGGTGTGTTGTCACCCCTGCTCCTGCTGGGTTTGTGCCTGGTCTGGCAGCATTCCTGCCACAATCCCTCTGTCCTGCCTCAGCCGGTGCAGGTGCAGCCCAGGGACCACTGCAGTGGCTTTCCTCCCACCCTGTGTGATCAAACAGCTCTCAGAGAGGGGGGACACCCTGCCCAGGGTAATGGTGCTAGAGTTTGGGATGCTGGGAAGCATCTTGAGCTCTCGAGGGGGAAAGGCAGAGGCTGTGATTGAGCTGGAGGTGGCACAGGGATGCAAAGCTCCCCCTCCATGGGGTGGGCTCGCTGCCAGCCCCTGCCCATGGCCTGATGGTGGGAGCTGCAGGCAGGGGAATGTGTCCCTGGGTGGTGTTTTGTGGAGACCCAGGAGCGATGTGGCAGGGAGCACAGCACTCAGCCAGAGCTGGGGTGCAGTGGCTTCTCTGTCCCTGCTCCAGCAGCCCAGCAGAGCAGCCCAGGTGGGGTGGCAATGTCCCCAAGGGGAAAGTCTCCTCCTCATGGCCTCATCAGTGCCCCAGGGGGGTGGCAGTGGGAGGGCCAACCTCAGTGCCCCCAGGGCATGTGCCACAGGGCACGAAGCCCTGTTGGATGTCAGGCAGGTGAAGCTGGGCTGCATTGCCAGGCCCCCACCCCAGCACCCACCTTACCTGCAGGATGTCGCCCGCTGTTTCCCTGGCAACGGCGATGGCATCCCGCACACCTCGGGCAGAGCTTCCCTGCATCCCCTGCGATGTCATCCCTGTTTCCCGGGTAACCCAGCATCCGGGAGCTCTGGCAGGCAGGTACTGAGGGTCCCCAGCTGCCTTCTGCTGTGCCCAGCCACTCAACACCTGACAGCACTGCCAGAAGGGCCGTGCTGCTGCGGGGGTCCACGGTGGCCTTGGGTGGTCGGGACAGGCTGACAAGTCCCAGAGCTGCTCTTTCTAAGGCAGGGGTGGAAGGATGAGGTGTCAGCCTGGCAGATTTGGGGGAGCAGGCAGCCCTGCCTGTCATGACAGAGCTCAGCCCTCACTCTGCTCTCTGCAGGTGCCTCGTGGGTCTGCTGAGTGTAGGGAGCTATGGGCAGCTCAGGGTGGGAGGAAAAGCAAGGCTTGGGGACCCTGTGCCTGCACACAGGGCTGGGGAGTGTGTCTGGGCTTGTGGGCAGTCAGCATTCCCAAGGGAAGAGTAGCCAAGGGATGCTGGCAAGGGTCCAGGACAGCTGGTCATTCCTGGTCACCTCGGGGTAACTGGTCTTGGCAGGAGGGCACTGGTGAGGTGGGTTAAACCCAGTACAGGCTGGAGTTGGGGTGATGCCTTTCATGCCATGAGCCTGTGCTGGGGTGAGTGCACTAGGCAGCAAGTGTCCCCTGTGCTCTGTGAACAGCTTTGCCCGTCCCATTCCCAGGGGCACAACTCAGCAGGACCAGACACCCCCTAAGCCCTGCAGCATCAGGGTTCAGATCCCAGGGCAGGGGGAGTTGGGAGCCCCCCAGGATGGACAGGTCCAAGTGCTTTCTCCAGCAGTGGATGCAGAGCCAGGAAATTCCCTTGCTGAGGCAGCAGTGCTTGGCCCTGCCCAGGGAATGTGTTTGGATGAAATCGGAGCCTGCAGCTCGGTGCTGGCCAGGATTTCCCCGTGGATCCTGTGCTGTGCCCCGTGGGCTGAGCTGGGAGCTCCTTTGGGGTGTTCTTTTGGGAGCCCCAGCCCTGCAGGCAGCCAGCCCCTCTCCTGCAGAGACCCCCTTGGCAGCACTGAGGAGATGCAGCCAGCCCATCCTGCTGAGCCCCCGGGATGGGGGGATGTCCCAGGGGTCCCCCTTTTCCCACCCATCAGTGGGGCTGTGCCCACAGGGAACAAGCCCACAAGCACAGATGAGCTTGTTGGTGACATCAGGGGTCTGTGGGGTGACACCAAGAGTCCAGGTGACATCAGGGGTCTGTGGGGTGACACTGGGAGTCCAGGTGACAGCAGGAGTCTGTGGGGTGACACTGGGAGTCCAGGTGACAGCAGGGGTCTGTGGGGTGACACCAGGGCTCAGCCACAGCCGTCATGGGCAGAGCTGTGCTCGGTACTGGCAGTGCCTGGGGGGCATCGAGGTGTGTGAATCTCGAGACTTTATCCCTCCCACACATTCTGGGACACAGGGTGGGCCTCAAGCCCATCCTTGGGCAGCTGCTGAGCGTGGGGGAAGCCTCCCCTCCTCCTCCTCCCCTCCTGCTCCTGCTGGCTCCCTGTGCTGGGAGGAAGCACAGGCTGCTGGGACCCCAGCCCGGAGCTGCGGGGGCGGCGGGGGGAGTGGCTGCCATTAGCAGGTGCAGAGCAAACGAAACAAAAAGGGGGCAGCTGAGTCAGCAGGGGTGGCAGGGGACACAGGAGGGGGGCTGGGGATGGTGGGGGACACGGGAGGGGGGCACCCGTGTGCAGGGTGGTGCACCTTGTGCCATGAGGGTGTGACTGGAGCAGTGTGTGACACCCCACTGCAGGCTGGGGACATCCCAGGCAGGGCTGTGACCCACCCGTGGTGCTGCAGGGCTGGGGGCTGTTCTTTCAGCCCCCTGGGATGGTTTTTACATGTCTCCTGCCACACCTTTGCTTTGGCTCCTGCCCAAAGCGGGGGCTGAGAACACCCCTGAGCTGTGGCTGCCACAGCAATGGGGGCTCCTTGGGGCACAGGATGGACTCCCCGTCCCTCTTCACCCACTGGACCCCACACAGGAGCCACCCCAGCTGTGAGCCTCACCCCACCTGCCGTGCCAGTGAGCCCTAAGAGAATCCCCCTTGGGGACACCCCAGGGTGCTGTCACCCCTCCGTGGGTGGGGAGGGTGGGTGTCTGCAGTGGTCATGGCAGGGCACTGCAGCACTCTCTGCCAGCACCCCCTCCCTGTCTCAGTTTCCTGTGTCTGCAGCAGGCCTGGGCTGGGGGTTGGAACTCAGCATCCCTCCTTCCCACGGGGCTGGAGCTTCAGAGCCATCCCCGGGGCCTTGTGGTGACCTTGCTCCACTTGCGTGACTTTGGCTGGTGTGACTGCAGCTGGTGGCGTCTCTGGACCCCCCCGGTGTGTCAGTGCCTCTCCCAGCAGGGTCTGTGTGAGGCTGGGGATGCACAGAGCAGCCCCGGGCACAGACTGAGATCAGACACAAAAGGCTCAGCCCTGCTGGGAGCGCCCATCCCCACGCGTCTCACCCCAGGGTCTGTGCGGGTGTGAGGCAGCTGAGCCCCCCTGGCTGTGAGGGCCTGGCAGGCTGGGGGACCTGGGGACAGCTCTGGGGCTGCTCTGGGGTGTCTGATGTCCCTCAGATCCCGTGGCACAGGGTGCTGCACTCTCAGCTGTGACAGCATCTCCGCTGACAGCCCCTTGTGGCACATGGCTCGGGACCATTGGGCTGGCCTGGGCCAGGAGGGGCATTGCCATGAGGCTCCTTCCTTGCCACTCTGTTTCTGGCCATGCAGGGACATGGTGACACCGGTGACAGCTCCAGCTGGGGAGTGTTTGCCCCTCTGCCAAGGGGGTGACCCTGGGGGTCTCCACTCCCTGCAGCAGCCGGATCCTGCCTGTGCCGGGGGGCTGTGCTGGGAACGTGGGGGTCCCACCCTCCTCCTCCTGTGCACAAGGGCAAAAAATTAATGTGAAGGAGTTAAAAAAGGGAGTTACGTGGGGTTTGTTATGGAGCTGTTTGTTATGGAGTTATGTGGGGTTGCACAGAATCATGGTTTGGGTTTGAAGGGACTCAGAGCCCACCCAGTCCCACCCCTGCCATGGCAGGGACACTTCCACTATCCCAGGCTGCTCCAAGCCCTGTCCAACCTGGCTTTGGGCACTTCCAGGGATGATCTGGAGGATTTTGGAGGGTTTCAGTGTGTGCTGGCATGGGGGGCTCTGACTCTAGGGCTGGCTGGGGACAGCTGGCCCTGGTCAGGGGCTGGGGGATGTGCAGTCCCACAGGGCTGAGTGAGGAGGGGACAGGAGCCAGCCCATGGTGTGTGTTACACTGGGGACAGCAGGGACAGCCCAGAGCCTGCCAGGGGTGCCATGGGCTTGACTAGATGGACTCGACCCCACCACTGGCTGGAAACTGCTCCTTATTTTCAGGGATGTTTTTTAAATAGTGCTTCTTGCCATGTTTCTGCACAGCAGGTCCCCGTGGTGAGGATTTTCTCCCTTAGAGGCATCACTGAACCCTCCCCTGCTCCACCCTCTGGGCCTGAAACCTGCAAACTGGCACAAATGTTTGCCTGAGCAACTGGGATTTGATTTTATTTTATTTTATTTTATTTTATTCTATTTTATTCTATTTTATTTTATTCTATCCTAGTTTATTCTATTCTATTTTATTTTATTCTATTTTATTCTATTTTATTCTATTTTTATTTTTTTGTATAAAACTGTTCCATGAAGAATCTCTCAGCCAAGGGCATTGGTGGCAGGGATGTCCCTGCTGTCCTGGCCACCCCTCTTGTCCCCTTCCCCCTCAGGGCTGAGACCCCCGAGTTCTCCCAAGTCCTTGCCATCTGTGCTTGCTGGTGGTGGGATAAAATCTCTTGCAGGAAGGAATTCCTTCCTGGGAGGGTGTGGAGGCCCTGGAACAAGTGGTCCAGAGAAGCCGTGGCTGCCCCTGGATCCCTGGAATTGTCCCAGGTCAGGGCTTGGAGCAGCCTGGGACAGTGGAAGGTGTCCCTGCCATGGCAGGTGGTGGGAAGTGATGTGCTTTAAGGTCCTGCCCAACCCCAAACCATTCTGGGATTCTCTGACTCTATGGGAGAAGCAAAAAGCACAGAGGAGCTGCCTCCCATGGGTCTGAGCATCGCTGTGGGTCACAGGATGGTGCAGGCTGACTCCTGCTGCTTCCCCTTCCTCCCGCGGGCAGGGAGGAGGAGGTGGGTGGCTTCCCTCACGGGAACAGCCATCTCCTCTGCCTGCTGGGCTTGGAACCCCCCACGGGGGCTCAGCATCCTGCTTGGGGCACCTCCTGCATCCCTGGTGGGTGCTGGCTGTCCCTGGGGTCTCTCCCAGCAGGATTTGATGTGCCTTGCCTCGGATTTGGAGCAGCTCTGGGTTCTCAGTGTGGGTACAGACAGGACAGGACTGGCAGCCCCAGTGCCAGCAGCAGGGGGACAGCCAGCAGGGACATCAAGTGGTACCTGAGGAAAAGGGAGTGCGGCTGCTTTAATGGTTTGGCTGCGGTGAGAACTTGGTGTGGAGGAAATTGAACCCAGGGGAAAAAAATCCTGTAATTTCATGCAAAAATGACATGGCAGCTCCGGGTGATTTACTGCAGCTATTTTGGTGGCCAACTCTGGGGTGTCATTAGAGCGTTGCAGGGTAAGCAGCTGCTGGTGGAGAGGGTTTTCCCAAGGCTTCTGACCTGGCCTCACCTGTTGGAGGGGGGTCTGGGCGAGCAGGGAGTGCTGAGGGTGGGTTTTGTCCCCAAAGGCGAGGGGCTGGTGTCCCTGGCACCCTGCAGAGCATCCCTGGCTGTGGTGGCACCTCAGGGGAGCTGGGCTGCTGGGGCTGGAGCTCCCACTGCAAAGGCAGGGGCAGAGTCCGACCCTGTGCTCCCCCTTGCTCAGCACCCCCTGCCCCACAGCCCACCCCCAGCATCCCCGTGGGGCTGGCTGAGAGCTGGGTCTGGCACAGGTCCCCAGGGCACTGCTGTGCCCGGTGGCACTACAAGGTCCCCTGGCCAGCTGCCCAGGGCAGCAGCTCAGCTGCTTCCAGCTCTGAGGGTGAGCGGGTGCCTATGCCAGGGCCACAGAGCTGAGATGGGCAACACAGCAGCTCAGCTGCTCTCTAACCCCTTCCCTCTGGCAGCATTCCAGGGATGCAGGACACGAGGGGGGCAGGGCTCCTGGCTGTCCCTGCAGGCAGTGACCCCATAGCCAGGGAGAGTTTGGGGCCAGCCCATCACCCTGGCACTGGGGCCGTGTCCCTGGGGGGTACCTGGTGCCAGAGGGAGCTGCAGCTGGGTCCTGTGTGCCTACAGCTCCTGCCCCCTTGCAGGGAGTGGGGAAAGGCTGGGCTCTCCCAAAACATCCCCCAGTCCCACAGGGGGTCCCCAGAGGGGGGCACACAGGAGCGTGTGTCTGCTCGTTAGGCACAGCCCTGCTCTGATCTAATGAGCCCTTCGGGGAGCTCCTGGGGCACGAGTGGTGCTGGGGGATTTGCAGAGGTGTGGTTCTGCATGCAGAGCTGCACAGGATGCCTTCCTCATCACCCCGGGCTCGTCCTCCACCCCTTCAGGTCACCCCTTCAAGGGTGGGCAGCACAGACCCTGGGGTGGTGGGGCAGACACTGTGGGGTGCTGGGACCAGCTCTTCTGGCCCCCTCCTGCCCTTGGGAACTGCTGGGGCTGGGGGAGAGGGTGTCACACAGAGCCCCAGCACAGCCAGGAACAGGCTTGTTCCTGGGGCTCCTGTCCAGGAATAGGGTTGTTCCCAGGGTTTGGGGCTGTTCTGGCCCCATCAGGAGAAGCCCAAGGCAAGGGATGTCTTTGTGCAGGCTCTGGTAGCTGGATTGACCATGCAGGTGTTCCCCCAGCACTGAAATCACTCAATACCAGTCCTAATTCTGTCTCCATCCATCCATCCATCCATCCATCCATCCATCCATCCATCCATCCATCCATCCATCCATCCTCTTTCCCCTGAGCTGTTTGGACAGCGCTCTCAGGCACAGGTTGGGATTGTTGGGGTGTCTGTGCAAGGCCAGGAGATGGATTTGCTGATCTTGGTGGGTCCCTCCCAGCTTGGGAGATTCTGTGGTTCTCATCCCCTGAGCCACCTCACTGGGACTTGGTGGCCGAGCTGGCTTTTCCCCTGGTTCTGGAGGGGGACATGGAGTGATGGCAGCTGGCTAAAATAAAGCGGCTGCCATGGCAACAGCAACAGTCCCAAGGCTTGGGAGAGGGATTCTGGGCCCTGTGTGCCACCTCTGCCACACCCACGGGCACTCTGGTTCCAGCCTGGGCATGAGGAGTGTCCCCATGTGTCCTCCTGGCTGGGGGGTGCAGGGGGTCTCACCCCCGAGTGCTGACCCGAGCACCCCCGTGGGGTGTTCCCCTGGGGCCGGGGGTGTGGGGGTGCCCTGGAGCGAGGGCTGGGCACGGGGGGCTGCTGGGGGCCCTGGGGAGCCGTGGCTGGTTTGATGGGTGTCAGTCAGGTCGCTGGTGAGTTTGGGAACTGCTTGTGGTCAGCAGGGGAAGGGAGGCACTGGGGCAGCCCTGGAGCATCTGCCAAGCCCCCAGTGGGGGTGAGGGGCAGCTCCGTGCCAGGGGGTGCAGGGTGTGCATTGGGGGCTTCAGTGAGGTCGGACCCGCTCAGAACCACCAAGATGTGTGGTGGAGATGGGCCAGGGGGGTCAGGGGGGTCAGGAAGGGAATGGGCATCCCCCCAGGGACCCATCCAGTTCCACAGCACCTGTGCTGGTTCTGAAACCAGCCTGGAGCCCAGGCAGCCACAGCCGGGCTCTGTCTGGATCTGGGGGTGGGGATGGGGCTGGCGAGTCCCGCAGAGGGTCAGGGTGGTGGTTTCCTACCTGGACCTTCTCTTCCAGGAGAGGCAGGTCTGGGCCACGCCATCCCCCAGCCCCGGGATGGACAGGGGGACGATGCTGTGGGATTCCAGAGTCTGGAGCTTGTGTGGAGCCACACGGCATCGTGGAGCCGTGCGCCCCAGGGGCAGGGCTGGACCCAGAGAGGGGCCGGGGGGATGTTCGGGGGGATGCTCAGGGAGGATTCAGGCTGCAGCTTCAGCCCCAGCCGTCCCTCGGCTCTGCTCACACCTCGGGGGTGATTAGCGGGCCCTAATGAGCTGTCGGCGGCGCTCGGAGCGCGGGGGGGAGGCGGGGATGCTCCGGCCATGCCGCCCCGGGGCTCCTCGCGTGTCAGCCACCTGCGCCGGGGCCGGCCGGGCCCTCTCGCCTCTAATGGGCATTTGGTTCAATTAGCAGCACGTCAGCCCCGCTCTGCTCAGCCGGAGCGCTGACCCGAATGCGCTGCCTCCGCTCGCCGCCGCCGAGACCCCCGCGGCGGGGCCGGGTGCCTCCCCCTGCCCCTGCCCTGCCCTGTCCGCAGGCACCGGGGGCGCCCTGCCCGGCTCCAGCCCCCGGCAAGGACGGCCCGGGGAGGGGGGACAGCCCCGGATCCCGAGGGGACGTGGCAGACGGGACCTGGGCACCAGCTGCGGGTGGGGTCTGAGACAGAGCCAGAGGCTGGGGGGGTGTATGGGGCATTGCGGGGGTCTGCAGGGTTATGGGTTATTGAGGGTTCTGGGGGTCTGCAGGGTTATGGGGCATTGCGGGGGTCTGCAGGGTTATGGGGCGTTGCGGGGGTCTGCAGGGTTATGGGGCATTGTGGGGGTCTGCAGGGTTATGGGGCATTGTGGGGGTCTGCAGGGTTATGGGGCATTGCGGGGGTCTGCAGGGTTATGGGTTATTGAGGGTTCTGGGGGTCTGCAGGGTTATGGGGCATTGCGGGGGTCTGCAGGGTTATGGGGCATTGAGCGTTGTGGGGGTCTGCAGGGTTATGGGGCATTGTGGGGGTCTGCAGGGTTATGGGGCGTTGTGGGGGTCTGCAGGGTTATGGGGCATTGTGGGGGTCTGCAGGGTTATGGGTTATTGTGAAGTTCTGCAGGGTTTTGGGTTATTGAGGGTTCTGGGGGGCTTGTGGGGCATTGAGTGGGTCTGTGGGCTGCCACAGGGCACCGAGGAGCTGATGAAGCAGGGGTGTTGCTGTGAGATGCTGGATTTACACCCACCCCCTGCCTGCCCCCATGGGCTTCCCCTTGCTGGCTTCACCCAGCCGTGCAGGGAGAGCTGGTGTGGGTCAGGATGGCGTGGGGATGGTGTGGGTCAGGATGGCGTGGGGCTGGTGTGGATGGGAATGGTGTGGGGATGGTGTGGATGGGAATGGTGTGGGGCTGGTGTGGGTCAGGATGGTGTGAGGATGGTGTGGATGGGAATGGTGTGGGGCTGGTGTGGATGGGAATGGTGTGGGGCTGGTGTGGGTCAGGATGGTGTGAGGATGGTGTGGATGGGAATGGTGTGGGGCTGGTGTGGATGGGAATGGTGTGGGGCTGGTGTGGGTCAGGATGGTGTGGGGCTGGTGTGGGTCAGGATAGCGTGGGGATGGTGTGGATGGGAATGGTGTGGGGCTGGTGTGGATGGGAATGGTGTGGGGATGGTGTGGGTCAGGATGGCGTGGGGATGGTGTGGATGGGAATGGTGTGGGGATGGTATGGGGATGGTGTGGGGCTGGTGTGGGTCAGGATAGCGTGGGGCTGGTGTGGGTCAGGATGGTGTGGGGCTGGTGTGGGTCAGGATAGCGTGGGGCTGGTGTGGATGGGAATGGTGTGGATTGAGCTGATATGGGTCAGGCTGATGTGGGGTGGGCTGATGCCCCCACAGGCACGGTGGGGTCTCGTGCAGCTGTGGCACAGCATGGGGACCTGCTCCTGTCATCGTGGGCCATCCTGTCCCTGTCACGAGCAGCCGGGGTGCCTGCCAGCCCCAGCGTGTGGGCAGCACTGCCACGTGTGCCAGCTGCCACCTGCTCGCCAGACACGCCTGGGCCCCACGCGGGGTGGCCGTGCCAGGACTGGTGGGCTGTGCTCGGCCAGCGGCTGTTCTGGGCAGGATGGTGACACCAGAGCAGGGAGTAGGGCTGCCCATGCCCAGGGGATGGTGCCAGGAGGTGGCTGGTGCCCGCAGGCAGAGCCATTTTTTGGGTGAATATGATGAAATATGATGTCTTCGGCCGTGTCACCATTGAGTATCCCATGCCAGCACCCTCTCTGTGCATCATCCCCAGGGATGAAGCCCCACTGAGGCTGTCAGCAGCTTCTGCCCTCTGGAATATTTCCTCCAGCAGTGGCAATTTTTATGTGCAAGAAGTGAATAAGCATCAATTAACCCCTGGAGCCGTCCTTGTGCTGCTTGCAGAGCTCTTGTTAGCGTCCCTGTCCCTGCTTCCTCCTGTCACCGCTGTGAGAGTCCCCACGGGGTAACAACCAAGGGGCTCCTTTGCTGGATGGCCTGGCAGCCTGGACAGACAGACAGACAGACAGGCAGCCCCGAGGGGGTCTCTGAGAGCAGGGCTGTCAGCTTGGGGTGTGTGGGGAGCAGCTGGGATCGGTGGGTTTGCTTGGAAAACGCTGGGTGCCGGGCAGGGAGGGGTGCCGGGCAGTGGTGGGGACAGCACGGGGGGCGCAGGGGATGTGACAGGGGTGGGGAGATCCACGGAGCGCCTTGTTTATCCCCCCAGCTCTGGCCAGGGCTCGGATTGGGACCCGTTTGCCCCCAGCCCACTCTCCTCAGGGCACGCAGAGGGAGTTCAGCCTGCTGCACCCCGACACTCGTGGGCACCCCGAGGCTGCTGGGGTGGGCATGGGCAGCGCTGCCCGTCCTGGGGGTCGGTACCTGGCTGGGGGGCTCATCTCGGGGTCCGAGCTTCATCTCGGGGGTCGATGCTCATTTTGGGAGTCCGGCCTCGGGGAATGGCTTCCGGCTCCCACCGCATCATCATCATCATCATCATCTCTGCCAGATGCCCATTGACAGTCAAGTCACTCTCCCAAACAATGGGTCCGGCTAATCCTTTTACAATGGGACTAATTGCTAATCAGACCGATTTCACACTGCCTGTTCCCCTGACAATGAGGCTCGCCGGAGGAGGGCTCCTGGGGGGGTGAGGGGCTCTGTGGGTGCCCACAGCCCCCCCTCAGCCCCCGGCAGACGGGCACCGGCGTGGCACTGGGGTCCTCCAGCTTGGCAAAGGCTCCGGCAGCTGGCGGCTGGCACGGGCTCAGCCTCGCCCTGCCCTGCTGCCAGCCGGGGCTGAGCAGGGGGTCCGGTGCACCTGCAGCCCTGGTGCCACCTCCAGCCCACCCCTGTGCTCCCCGGAGCGTCTCTGTCCCCTCGCAGAGCTGGGGGGAGTGCTGGGCCCGCAGTGCGGGTGTCACTGCTGCCATGGGCTGGGTGTCACCGCTGCCATGGGCTGGGTGTCACTGCTGCCATGGGCTGGGTGTCACCCTGGCACGGGCTGGGTGTCACCGCTGCCATGGGCTGGGTGTCACCCTGGCACGGGCTGGCTGTGAGCTGGGGACCGATGCCCTCTGTGCAGTTTGGGGGTTGCGGGGCCGGGTTCCCAGTGAGGGGCTGAGCCACAGGAGAGGGCTGGACAGGCAGGGGTGGCACGGGGACAAAGGGGACGGGAGGGAGGCACAGCGCGGCCGCAGGGCATGGCCAGCTCTGCACTGGTGTCACAGGTGTGCCTGAGCCCAGGGCACCCCCTGCCAAGGCAGCTGCTGTCCCCCGTGTCCCCAGCTGCGCGTCACTGTCAGGGGGGCTGCGGGATGTTTGATGCCCGGGGCTGCGGGATGCTGGGTACCCGGAGCTGCGGGATGCTGGGTACCCGGGGCTGCGGGATGCTGGGTACCCGGGGCTGCGGGATGTTTGATGCCCGGGGCTGCAGGATGTTGGATGCTCGGGGCTGCGGGATGCTGGGTACCCGGGGCTGCGGGATGTTGGATGCTTGGGGCTGCGGGATGTTGGATGCTCGGGGCTGCGGGATGTTGGATGCTCGGGGCTGCGGGATGTTGGATGCTTGGGGCTGCGGGATGTTGGATGCTCGGGGCTGCGGGATGCTGGGTACCCGAAGCTGCCGAGGTGACCGTGGCTGGGACAGGTCCCTGCCTGCTGGTAATCAGCTCCTGGCTCGCCCCAGCGCAGCCCCCGCCCTGCTCCGTGTGCCCCGAGCCGCGGCCAGCCGAGCGTGTCGGGGTGCTAATGAGGAGAGAGCCGGGTGTGCTGCACCTTGCGCTTAATTGCCGCTGTCTTCTGGCTCTTAATGAAGCTCGGCTGCAGGAGAAGCCGCAGCCTGCCCTTTTCTCCCTCGGGCAGCCTGACCCTGCCAGCCCCGTCCCCTGCCTCTGGGGATGCAGGGTGCTCTGTGCTCCCTCTGAGGATGCTGAATGTCACCCCCATCCAGCTGTGACATCCCCAAGGCCCATCCCCTCTCCCCGTGCTCTGCATGGCAGCTCCATCCCTGCAGCATCTCCTGCCTCCTGTGCTGAGCAGAGCTGGCAGGGAGGGACTGTGGCCATGGGGGGGTCCCCACGAGTGCCAGGGGCCCGGCAGTGACTGGGCATCACTCCAGCAAGCCCAGCTTTGGCATCCCCAGCTCCCCACAGTCTGTGGGTGCAGGGCACCAGGGGCTGAGCTGGCTGGTGGCCCTGGGCCTGCCAGGCAGTGACAACCACGTGCTGTGCTCCTGTCCCTGCTGCTTGAATGCCAGTGGGAGTTTGGATCATTCTGTGGCTTAAGGAGAGGTGCTGGAAGGGTCAAGGGGACTCTCCCTGTCAGGAGGGCTTGACTTGCTCTGCTCGAAGGTGGCGAGCATTGGTTGGGCTGGTGGTGTCCCAAACACCCCCTGGGCCCCCTCCCCAGCTGTGCAGGAAGGGGTTAATGGCTGGCCCATACCTGCAGTTGCATTTTAAAGATGTGAAATTAAAGCCCGTAATTTATTCTCCCCACACACGAAGGAGCAATTAGTTCTAAACACGGCTTAATCAGTCAGTGCGAGATTGATTTCTGTAGACTTGGATTTGGTGGCTGCTGGCGAGGAGCCAGCCTGGGAGCAATCTCCAAATAAATGAAGTGCAGAGAAGTAAGCCATTACATAATATGATAGATGAGGCTGGAGCTCACTTGCCTCTTCATTAGTATTCCACTGTACACCACAACGGCACCAAACTTTCTCCCCTGTACCGTGGGTTCCCCTCCTCCTCGTCCTTCTGCCCCTCCTGCAGCTGGGGAGGGGCTGGGGATGTGCCTCCCCTCTCCAGCAGCCCCTGGCCAGCCCCGAGCCTTTGGGCAGAACTGGGGGAAGGGTCTCTGCAGACCGAGCCTCTTCCCTGGGCTCTGCATCTTGCCTTTTGCCTCCAGGGAAACTGAGGCACAGGGAGCTGGGGTGGCATCCCATGAGCTGTATGTCAGCAGGGAGAGGCAGGTCAGAGAATCCCACACTGGTTTGAGGTGGGAGTGACCTCAAATCCCATCCCACCCCATCCCATCCCAGCCATGGCACCTCCCACTGTCCCAGGGTCACCCCCACTGTCCCCAGGGTCACCCCCACTGTCCCAGGGTCACCTCCCACTGTCCCCAGGGTCACCCCCACTGTCCCCAGGGTCACCTCCCACTGTCCCCAGGGTCACCCCCACTGTCCCAGGCTGCTCCAGCCCCAATGTCCAGCCTGGCCTTGGGCACTGCCAGGGATCCAGGGACAGCCACAGCTGCTCTGGCAATTCCAGCCCAGCCCCTCCCCACCCTCCCAGGGAACAATTCCTGCCCAAGATCCCACCCCAATCTCCCCTTTTCCAATCTCAAGCCATTCCCTGGGTCCTGTCCCTGCAGGCCTTGTCCCCAGTCCCTCTCCAGCTCTCCTGGAGCCCCTGCAGGCCCTGGAGGGGGCTCTGAGCTCTCCCTGGAGCTTCTCCTCTCCAGCTGAGCACCCCCAGCTCTCCCAGCCTGGCTCCAGAGGGGCTCCAGCTTTGGGAGCAGCTCCAGGGGCTCCTCTGGACCAGCTCTAACAGGTCCCTGTGCTGGGGATTGCAGTGCTGGGGGCAGCTCCGCAGGTGGGGTCTCACAAGAGCCAAGGGGAAGAATCCCCTCCCTTGCCCTGCTGGCCTCTTCTCTTTATTGCAGCCCAGGAAGGGGCTGGTTCCTGTCCAGCCTCTCGCCCACCAGAACCTTCTCTGCAGGGCTGCTCTCGGTGGGTTCTCTCCCACTCTGTGCTCACATCCTCACCCCCTCTCTTCCCCAGGCCAAAGCTGCGAGGGTGCATCACCCCAGGGTCCCCCCAGGCTGTCACCCCGTGGGGCAGGGACAGCTGGGGATGTTGGGGTGTGCCCCCTGCTCCAGCCAGGGAGCTCCTCAGAGCCGGCACAAGCCCAGGGCTCCGAGTGCTGCTCTGAGCAGGACCCTGAGGTGCTGGATGTGGATGAGGGAGCCACGAGTGTGCAGGGTGGAAGCAGCCCCCAGGCAGTCCTGCTGTGGGCACAGGGGGTTCTAGTGGGTTTACAGACCCACCTGAGCCTCCCAGGTGTGTCCCTGTCACCAGAGCCACACATGCAGGGAGCCACTTGCTCTCCTGTGGGCCCCCAGTCCTGCTGACAGGGGGTGACAGGCATTTGGGGACGAGGTCTCACGTGGTGCCAACAGGTTGTTTTGGGCTGTGGTGGTGCTGATGTGCCCTGCATGAGGCGTGTGTCGCTGCTGAGGGTGGAGGGGAGCACATCCCCAATGATGCCAGGCAGGGGAAGGGGCTTGGAGTCCACTCCAAGGGGATTCCCTCTGCCTGTGGAGCTGTGGAGAGCGAGCTGGGATCTCCACGGCCCTGCGAGCATCCTGTGCGTTGTGCTGGGTACGTGGTGGGCTTGGCCTGGGTGGTCCTGACTCCGTCACTGCATTTGTTGCCTCTTCACCTTGTCCCTCCTACCAGGGAAGGAATGTCCCCTGAGAGCTGGCCCTGGCTGCTGCAGGTCCCTTGGGGACTCCCTGTCCCTGCCATGACAGGGATTGTGCCAGAGACAGAGCTGGGGGTGCAGCAAAGGGCTGTGACCCACGGGGTGTGGGGAGACCTGCCAGCTGAGCTCTCCCAGCCCCAAACCCTCTGGCTCAGCCACCCCAGGGGATGGAGCCCAGGTGTCTCACGGTGTGCTCCCCATCCCCGTGGGACTCCCTTTCCTTGGGGGGTGCCGTCCCCGCTGCTGACCCCGTCCCTGTCCTTGCTGTCCCCGCAGAACTCCATCCGGCACAACCTGTCGCTGCACACCCGCTTCATCCGCGTGCAGAACGAGGGCACCGGGAAGAGCTCCTGGTGGATGCTGAACCCCGAGGGCGGCAAGACGGGCAAGACGCCGCGGCGGCGGGCGGTGTCCATGGACAACAACAGCAAGTTCCTGCGCATCAAGGGCAAGGCCAGCAAGAAGAAGCAGCTGCAGGTGACGCAGGAGCGCGGGGAGGACAGCCCGTCCTCCCAGCAAGCCAAGTGGTCGGAGAGCCCCGCGTCCCACGCCAGCGATGAGTACGACGCCTGGGCGGACTTCCGGACGCGGGCCAACTCCACGGCCAGCACGCTGAGCGGGCGCCTCTCGCCCATCATGGCCAACCACGAGCCGGACGAGCTGGAGGAGGACGATGGTACCCCCTCGTCCCCGCTGATGTACCCCAGCCCCTCCAGCACCATGTCTCCGTCCCTCAGCGCCCGCTGCTCCGTGGAGCTGCCCCGGCTGACCGACCTGACCGGCACCATCAGCCTGAACGAGAGCCTGGGGGAGAGCATGCTGGAGGACCTGCAGGATGGCTACAGCATGAGCCCCTCCCAGCAGCTCCCACCGGCCGCCCTGCGGCAGCGGAGCTCCAGTTTCACCTTCAACTCCAAGTGCTCCAGCATGGGGGCCGCCTCCAACACCTACTGCGGGACCATCTACAGCCAGCCGGCCATGAGCCTCATGCGCCGCCTGCCCATGCAGACCATCCAGGAGAACAAGCAGGCCACCTTCTCGCCCGCCAGCTCCTACAGGAACGCCTCGCTGCAGGACCTGCTCTCCTCCATCTCCTACGCGCACAAGGAGAGCATGGTCCCGGGGGAGCTGCCCCTGCCGCAGGCCAGCCCCATGGTGCCGGCCCGTGGCCACAGACACAACCCGCTGCTGTGCGGGGGCGGGGAGCAGGGCTTGTCCTCCTACCCGCCCCACCCGGGCTCTCTCGTGAAGAGCAACGCGTTGTACCACCCGTCACCAGCCGGTCACCACCCTGCGGTCAACACCAGTGCCTTAGCCAATCCTGTCAGCCTTATGAGCCTGCCCAGTGACTCGTGCAGCATGACGGCTGTGCCGCACCACGGGCACCTGCATTCCTACGCTAATAACCAAGGGGCACACATGAGCTTGCTGGATTCGCTGCAGGGCCCCTACCCGGGGGCCGTCCACCCCCCCGTGTTGGGCCAAGACAGGTTCCCAGCAGACCTGGACCTGGACATGTTCAACGGGAGCCTGGAGTGCGACGTGGAGTCCATCATCCTGAATGACTTTATGGACAGCGATGAGATGGACTTCAACTTCGACTCGGCCCTCCCGCCGCAGAACGGGCTGAACGTGCCCGCGCTGCCCGGGGGGCCGCAGCCCACGAACCAGAGCTGGGTGCCCGGGTGACGCCTGCCCCGGCACGGGCTCACCACCGGGAAGCCACGAGGGGAACATTGAGACTAACTTTTTTTTTTCCTTTCTCTTCTGCCTTTGTTTGTTAAGATGGGCGAGAGCCGTCGGTCTGAGCTTGAGGTCGAACACGAAACACAAACCGGAGGGTCAAATATTGAGACGGGGGAGGACCCCCCCAGCCCCACGTGTGCCCGGTCTGCAGGTCCTGCCAGCATCCTCTGGAGGACACAGGGCAGGTGGGTGGGAGAGGCAGCCGGAGCCAGGCAGATCCAGGGGGGTAGCAGGCAGGGAAAGCCTTTCCAGACGGTCCCAGTGCCCCATGGCAGTGGTGCCAGTTTGATTTGCCCTTGGGCTGGGTGACAGAGTGGTGACGGCTGGTGGCGTGGGACCCTCCCCGCGTGGGCATCCCCCCTGGGAGGGGACTCTCCTCTGAGCCACCTTGGGATTGAGTCCTCTGGGTAGAAGTGTCAGGAGTGGGGACCCTGCCCCAAGGCAAGGGGGGGCTCGTGACCCCTCAGTCCTGGTGGAGACAGGAGCTCTGCTGAGCCCACACCCCCAGGCCACCTCCACTGCAGGTGTCCTCGTGTGGCTCCAGGCAGCTTTTCTTACTCAGCAGCGAGAAGGGGGTGGTGATGGTGAGCAGCCAGCAGCCCTGGGAGCAGCATCTCGGCAGCCCCCGGGGCCTGAGGGTGCCAGGGAAGGCTGCAGCCCCTGCCCGGAGCAGGCTGGGCGTGCTCCAGGGGGGTCCTGCTGGGAGTGAGGGTCCCCTGAGCTGGAGGCTCAGGGGCAGCTCGCAGGGGCGGGGAGGGGGGCGTATTTATTTGATTTCATGCACTCTTTTGCCATTGAGTTTTTGCGTTGAAAGGAAGAAAGGGGCGAGCTTAGGGAGAGGAGAGAGAGAGGCCACGGGCAGTGCTGGTGGCTGTGCCCCATCACGTGGCTCATCTTGGATGGTGGGGTGAAAGCTGGGGGGCTGTGATGTGGGTCATCCTCGAGGAGGGGCTGTGTGTGTGTGGGGAGGGGGGGATGTGGGTGCCAGGCCTCTGGATGCAGCGTGGGGTCCATCCTGCTCCAAGCTCGGGTGACCCACATTGCTCAGGGAGGTGCCACAGGGTCCCCAGCCAGGGCTGTGGGGCTCCTGTGGGGTCAGTGCCACCATGCCTGTCCCAGTGTCTCACTGCCCACCCCAGGGGTGCCAGGAGAGCCGATCCAGGAGCTGTCAGCAAGAGGGGTGCACCCACCTGCCAGGGGCTGGGGCTCCATGAGGATGGGGACCATGTGGTCCTGCTGTGTGTCAGGACCCCAGACTGACCCCGCTGCCCCATGGGGCAGGAACAGGCCAGGGATGTCCATCCCATACAGCTGCCAGGAGCAGCAAGGTTTTGGGGGGGTTCAGGCTGGTGACCAGCAGGAGCAGCTGGTCTGGAGATGATGGAGGGGCTGGCAGGAGGTGGTGGGAGCTGCTGCTGTGTCCCGTGGGGTCTCTGCTGCGCCATCCTTTCTCCTGGGCAGCTCTCTGTGACCCCCAGGCCCTGGCTTGCAGCAGGGTCAGTGCACTGAACCAGCACATTTCCCCAGCCCAGCTCTTCCCTCCTTGCCCCAGCACCAGCTCCTCTGCCACGGAGCAGCTGCTGGGTCCCAGCCAGCCCCAGGGGCAGGGTGACCCACGGGTGGCACCTCCTGCTCCTGTCCTGACCCACGCGGCTGTGGCAGAGCGTGACAGAGGAGCCCCATGTGCCACCGCTCCCCTTCACCCGGGGCACACGGCAGGCACGGTCTCTAAAGACATTCTTACGAGTTAATTAATTATGTTTACATTATTTGATCATGTACAGAATTTAATATATTCTATTATATATAATCTTTCTTGAATGCTTTTTTAAAAAGGATTATTCTTTGGTCAGGATCATTACCGCATTCCTTTTATACATCACCTCTCGTTTCAGGCATCTTTCAAATCCTTGGAAACCGATTGCAAGTGGTTATTTTATCCCTGACCCCCCAGTTCAGCACGTGGGTGTGAGGGACCCAGAGGCAGGAGGGCAGCTCTGGCTGCCCTGGAGGAGATGGGGGGCTCTGCCCCCCAGGAATGGGAGAAAGGGAAGGGGTCCTGGCTTTTCCAGGCACAGATCCAGCAGCACACCAATGCTGGGCAGGCATTTGGAGATGGGATTCTCCCACGCAGGGAGCTCCCCGAGCCCCCTTCGGTGTCACGGCCACGGGCCGGCTATCACCGTGGCGGGAGGAAAACGTCCCCTCGTCCCGCAGCCGCCCCCGCGCCCCTGCCCCTGCGTGGGCACGGCCCCTCGCCAAGCTGTCGTGTGGTTCGTGACCGTGGGGTTGTCGTGTGTGCGGTGCAGTCGTGTCGGTAACGTCGTGTGTTCAGTGGTCGTGCGGGGCGAGGGGCGGCGGGGGCAGGCACGGGCACCCCCGAGCGCTGGCACCCCGGGGGCTGCGGGGACAGGTGACCAAAGGACCCGGGCACGTGGGGACAGGTGACCGAAGGACCCAGGGCCATGGGAACAGGTGACCAAAGGACCCAGGGCCATAGGGACAAGGTGACCAAAGGACCCGGGCACGTGGGGACAGGTGACCAAAGGACCCAGAGCCATGGGGACAGGTGACCAAAGGACCCGGGCACGTGGGGACAGGTGACCGAAGGACCCAGGGCCATGGGAACAGGTGACCAAAGGACCCAGGGCCATAGGGACAAGGTGACTGAAGGACCCAGGGCCATGGGGACAGGTGACCGAAGGACCTGGGCACGTGGGGACAAGGTGACCGAAGGACCCAGGGCTATGGGGACAGGTGACCAAAGGACCCAGGGCCATAGGGACAAGGTGACCGAAGGACCTGGGCACATGGGGACAGGTGACCAAAGGACCCAGGCATGTGGGGACAGGTGACCAAAGGACCTGGGCATGTGGGGCTGCGGTGGTCAGGTGCAGACAGACTGAGGGTGTGGGGCAGGCAGGTCCTGGGGCTGTGCCACCACTGCCACTGTGGTTGTGGGCGACACCAGGGCTTTGTGTCGCCGGCTGAGGCTCCAGGTTCCCTCTCTGGAATCAGCAAGGCCACCTCATGTCCCACCACACTCAGCTTCATCCTCCCTTCTCCATCACCCCCTTCCCTCTGGGACCAGGAGCTGCCTCTGCTCCCGCCCTGCCCTGCCTGGAGCCGGTGTGGGGGACACCCGAGGGCCCCCCCGGGCTGCTTCCCCCGGCGGTTTTGGGTCCTTTCCCTCGTATTTATAGCTGTACAGACTGGGGGGGAGGGTCGGAGGCGTCATCTCTCACAGCATCTATCGTAGGCAATGGTAACTTTCTTGGTTGTGCTATTAGAGTTTGTGTATGTGGCAATGTAAAGAACTGTGTATAGTGCATTGTACAGCATATTTTCATGAATAAAATTGTTTTAAATATTACCAGGTGGGGCTGCTGCTGCCGTCAGTGCTTGTGTGGTTGGGCTGAGAGGGGATGGTGCCCCCCAGGGAAGCTGGGGAGAGTTACCAGGGGGGAGATGTGATGTTTGCTGAAGCTGAGCTTGCATAGTTGGAGGTCACAAAATCACGGAATCATTAAGAAAAATCCTCTAAGACCGGGGAGTCCAGCCCAGCACTTCCAAACTCAGCACCAAGCCATGTCCCCACGTGCCACATCCACCTTTGAAACCCCTCCAGTGATTCCACCGCTGCCCTGAACAGCCTGGGACTTACAGTCCTTTCCATCAGGAAATTTTCCCTAAAATCCACCCTGATTTTGATTTTAGGCCTCTCCTGGCCCAACCTGAGGCCGTTCCCTCTCCTCCTGTCCCTCTCCAGCTCTCCTGGAGCCCCTGCAGGCCCTGGAGGGGGCTCTGAACTCTCCCTGGAGCTTCTCCTCTCCAGCTGAGCACCCCCAGCTCTCCCAGCTCCAGAGGAGCTCTTGTAATCCTGTTTTTAAACAAAAAAAAAATACCCAAACCAATAAAACCACAAACAACCAAAAAAAAAATCCCCAAAACTGGCAAACCAACCAAAAAAATCCCCACCAAAAAACCCCCAAAACAAACAAAAAATGATAAAAATCTATTTTCCATAAATCCCTGTTGATTGGCAGTAATTATATCACCCTTTTGGATTCTTTATTCCTTGCGTTCAGGATCAGCCATTCCACTATTTTCTCTGGGATCAACACACTTGAAATGATCCCCATCACCCAGTTTTGAAATATTTGAAATGTATTTTGAAAATCTGAAATATATTTTTGAATATATATTTGAAATATATATTGAAATATATGTTGAAATATATCTTGAAATATTTCGAATATATATTAGAAATATTTGAAATATTTATATATATATTTGAAATATTTGCTGAAATATTTTTAAATATATTTTGAAATATTTTGAATATATATTTGAAATATCTGAAATATTTTGAAATATATCCTGAAATATTTGAAATATTTTGAACATATATTTGAAATATATGAAATATTTTGAAATATATTTTGAAATATTTGAAATATTTTGAATATATATTCGATATATGTTATATGTTATATGTTATATGTTATATATAATATGTAATATATAATATATTATATATTATATATAATATATAATATATAATATATTATATATTATATATTATATATTATATATTATATATTATATATTATATATTATATATTATATATTATATATCCTATCTTATATATATCATATCTTATATCTTATATCTTATATATTTAAAATATATATTATATGTTATATATAATATATAACTTATAATATATAATATATTATATATATAATATTATATATGAGAGCTATTATTATTTCTATTATTTCTATTATTACATTTATTATTTATTATATATTTATATAATATAATATATGAATATTATATTATATATCAATACTATATACTATATATGTACTGTATACTATAATATATAATATATAATATGATATATTATGATCTATAATCTATTATATATGATATTCTATATATTATATATGATATATATAATATGATATATAGTATATTATATATATGATTTATATATTATATTATATATATTATATTATATTATTTATATTATATATTATATATTATATATTATATTATATTATTTATATTATATATTATATATTATATATTATATATTATATATTATATATTATATATTATATATTATATATTATATATTATATATTATATATTATATATTATATATTATGATGGTGCCTCGGGGACAGTCCCTGCTGCTGCTGCTGAGCAGGAGGAACAGGCTCACCCCACAGCAAAGCTGAGCCCCCAGGCACTGCCTGTGCCCCCTGTCCCAGCCCTGGAGGAGCCCGGGGGGCTCAGCAGCCTCAGCAGGACGCAGGGAACCGGGAGAGGCGGAGATCCAGCATCTCCCTGCTGCTCCTGCTGTCCTGCCCTGTGCCAGCTCCACTCTGCAGGAGCATCCCTGAGGGCCCAGGGACGCTTCTGGAGAGCTTTGTGCTCAGTGCCGGGCTCCGGCTGGGCGAGCAGGAGCGGCTGGGGCTGTGCCACTGACCCTTCCCAGTGACCCGGGACATGGGGACACAGCTCTCGGGCACTGCCTGTGGGCTCATCCCGAGAGGATCCCCCACACCTTCCATCGGAGATAGCCCCGAGAGGCTCCAGAGCTGCAGAGTGTGCAGCTCTGTCCCTGCGCGGCCACCACGGCTCTCTGTGCTGCACCAGCTCCCTCTCCTCTCCCACTTGGTTCCAGGGATTCCTCTCCGGGATGAGCCGCAGGGATCCAGCCCACGGGCACCGTGTCATCCCCAGAGCTGCAGCCGGGCCCTGGGGGGGACAGGAGCCCCCTGGGCCGGGAGCCAAGGGTGCAGCATCCCCCTGCCAGCAGCGCCAGATGTGCCCACAGCTGCCCCTGGAGCACGCGGAGGGAGACAGGGACAGAAGGGTGCAGGCAAATGAGGAGGAAAGCCTTCAGGAGCATGTGTCTGTCACGAGATACTCCCTTGCAGAAATCTTGGAAACCTTAGAAAGAGTTTTTGCTCAATGTTATTAATTAAGGCAAAAGAATCCCCATATGGAAAGAGAAACAGTCAAGTTATATTTTTGCTAAATACGCGGCACCATATGGTAACATACAGAAAATTGGCCACATAGGCAGCCCAGAATATATGTTACCATATGTTCATATGTACTTTATAATTTCTTTGTTTTTGAAAAAGGGCATTGTCTTATGGGGCAAAAATGAGCAGCCCACCCCAGGGAGGAGGAGAAACAGCACAAGCTGCTTGTGCTGAACGAAGCCCAGGGAAGCAACGCAGCCAGGTTGGAGGGGGCTTGGAGCATCCCGGGACAGCGGGAGGTGCCCTGCCCATGGCAGGGAGTGGAAAAAGATCATCTTTGCGGTCCCTCCCAACCCAGCCCATTCCCTGATTCCATGGTTAGGGCTGTCCTGAGCAGGGCCAAGTGCAGGGCCACCTTTGCCCAGCTGCCCCCAGTGCCAGGGCTCTGCCCTTGGGGGAGCAGCCCTTGTGCCCTGCACCCCTGGGGGACACCTGGGACTGTGCCCATCAAGCCCCGTTCTCTGGGGACATCCTGCCAACCTCCCTGAGCGGGAAATGACATCTCCCTGTGCACACACACACACCAGAGAGACCCTCTGCCCAGTTATCTTGGGGGACAAGCTGGGTGCTCCTCATCCTCCCCGGCACCCCCTCGGCAGTGGCTGGCACACCCTGGGGACACCCGGAGCAGGAGGAGGAGGAGGAGGAAGAGGAGGAGGAGCTGTCCCCAGGAAACCTTCAGCTCCCTGCAGCAAAAAGAGACAGAGAGGGAAGGATCTGCTGGGGGAAGATCACTTGGGGAAGTGTGAAAGATCCTCCATCCGCAGGCTGTGAGTGCAGCACCGAGTGCGAGGGGGTGTGAGGGGTGTGCACGGCCCGGGGTCCCCGGGGAGGTGGCTGTGTGTGAGTGTGCACTCACATCATTTTCACATCACCCGAGGGCCTTGGTGAGCCGCCAGCTCAGGAGGAGCTCGCAGGGAGTGCAGCTCCAGCTGGAGCCTCTGGCACCAGGTGCTGGGGGCTGAGTGTGCCACAGCTGCAGTGCTGGGCACAGGGGGGCTCTGGGGCTGTGCCCACTCTGCTGAGCTCTCCCCCAGCTTGTCCCCCAAGATAACTGGGCAGAGGGTCTCTCTGGTGTGTGTGTGTGTGCCGCACCAGGGAGGTGGGAAGGACCTTGGCAAGGGGAATGGGTGGGTGCCCACCTGGTGGAAGAAGCCGGGTGCGGACACTGCCAGGGCTGAGCAGAACCCCCGTGCCCCCAGCAATTCCCCAGCCCACCCTGGCAGGACCTCCAGGACCTCCCTCCCTGCCCGGGCAGCTGCGAGTCAGCTCTTTGTGCGAGGGCCAGAGCATCCCAGTGCCCTCCCAGCCTTCTCCACCGCCCAGCCAGCCCAGCCAGCCCACCCCAGCTCCCTCCCAGCCCTCCCCAGCTCCCTCCCAACCCCCCCCAACCCACCCAGCCCACCCCAGCTCCCTCCCAACCCACCCAGCCCACCCCAGCTCCCTCCCAGCCCTCCCCAGCCCACCCAGCCCACCCCAGCTCCCTCCCAGCCCACCCCAGCTCCCTCCCAGCCCTCCCCAGCTCCCTCCCAGCCCTCCCTCCCAACCCACCCAGCCCTCCCCAGCTCCCTCCCAGCCCACCCCAGCTCCCTCCCAGCCCACCCCAGCTCCCTCCCAGCCCACCCAGCCCTCCCCAGCCCAGCCAGCCCATCCCAGCCCTCCCTCCCAACCCACCCAGCCCACCCCAGCTCCCTCCCAGCCCTCCCTCCCAACCCACCCAGCCCACCCCAGCTCCCTCCCAGCCCACCCCAGCCCACCCCAGCTCCCTCCCAGCCCACCCCAGCTCCCTCCCAGCCCACCCCAGCCCACCCCAGCTCCCTCCCAGCCCACCCCAGCCCACCCCAGCTCCCTCCCAGCCTACCCCAGCCCACCCCAGCTCCCTCCCAGCCCACCCAGCCCTCCCCAGCGCCCGCAGCCAGCCGGACTCCACACGAGCAAAGGCAGGGTTTGCTTCCAGCCCCACTTCTGAGCTCCCCCTCGGCTTTGGAGCAGCTTCATTAAAAGGAAACACAAACCAGAAGCAGAAGGAAGCACTTTTAAGTTGCTGGCAGCTTTGCCTGTCTATGAGTTATGAGGTCTTGCTTTATTCATGGGGCAGGGAAAAAAAAAAACGCTTATCTCCTCGGAGTCCATTATGTTTCATTTGGAGCCCGGGTGCAGTCGGTGCTTTGGCAGAAATATCCCGCTGCCCCGCTCACCCGCCCGAAACTTTATCTCCCTACTTCATTACTGGGAGTTGCACTCACCCCGGTTTATCAGCGGTGATGGAGTGGATTGCTGACTTCTCTGCTGTCCTAGCAAAAATGAGGATGGAGACATTCTGCTCCAGGTTCCTGCTATTTTCAGAGACCTTGGCTGCATGATTTATTCATAAAAAAGCCATTATTTATGCCAAAGAAAGAAGACAGAATGGGTTAGCTTTTTAAGTGCTTATAATGCATTATATGGTACCTTAGCCTGCCAGACATCATTTATAATTGTAGAATCCCTTAACCTCCTTTTTCTGTTTTCCCTACCCTTCACATCAGTGCAGAGGGTGATAGCAAACTCGGTAATTAGCAGAAGTTGACAGATGTGGCAAGGAGAGCTAAGGTGAAATATCATCGAAGGAGACGTTTCTCCAGCACCCAAAGTGAAGGAGGACCCTCCCTCCTCCCAGCCTTGATCTCCCAGCACAGGCAGAGCCGGGAGTGCAGCCCCAGCACGGAGGATTGGCTCAGGGACCTGACTCTGGGCTCCATCCAGGCCTGATCCATCCTCCATCCTGGCCTCGATCTTTTCCAGTGGCCTGCAGATCTCCCAGCTGGCTCCTGTCCCGAGGAGCCCATCCCTGCTCTCCCTGCAGACACTGCCTGCTGCCACCAGCCCCTTCCTGAGCACAATGAGGACAAACCTCAGGACAGCATCAGCCAAAAAAACCAGCCCCAAACCTGTGAATGGGATGGAGTTGAAGGCTGTGGGCTGAGGCTGGCAGAGCTGGAACAGCTCCACAGCTCTGCTGCCACCATCACAGTGCCAAGGCCACCTTTTGTCACCAAGAGAGGATGTGTTTGTCACTCTGGGGCTAGGCTGTGCTTGTCCAGGTGAGAGCAGGCCACACCTGAGCTCCACAGCAGCCAAAGTGCTCCCTGCCCCCATTCCTGCTCCCCATCCCTGCCCCCCATCCCCAGGTAGGAAGTGACTGCACCAGTCACCCCCTGAGAACGGGGCTCGGAGGGGGACTTCAGACATCTCACAGAATCATTCAGGGTGGAAAAGCCCTCCAAGATCACCCAGCCCAACCATTAACCTCCTTCCTGGGCCTGCTGCTGTCGCTCCCGTGTCCTCTCATCGCTGCTAAGGGTCTCATCGAGGCTGAAAGCAGTGGGAAAGGGATTTATATCCCAGAGGAGAGCACAGCATTCCCCATTCAGGAAGGGGTGAGGACACGATTTTAAAAGCAAATTTAACCACAGCTATGGACTCTGAGTGTTTGGGACAGGCTGGAATTGCTGCCCTGTGCCTGTGTCCGGCTCTGAATGCATGGAAGGAGGGAAGGAGCTGGTTTTCCATGAGGTGGGGGTCAGGGGGGCTGTCCAGCCTGTTCCCCATGTTCAAGAGCCCCCCACCAGGTCACCCCAATTTTGGAGGGGGTTATGCTGTGTTTGTTCCCAGCTGGAATGAGAAGCCCACGCTCCGGACTGTGAGATGAACCACAAGGAAAACAATTAATGATTGGAGGTGAGAGGCAGCCTTCCCCTCCGGGCTGCTCGCCTGGGCTGGATTCAAGTAGGAGAAAATCCCCATTAAAAGGCAGTGCCATTTCCAAGCTTCTCGAGTTCAAAAGCAGAGACAGAAATCTCAGCTCTGATTTTGCTTTTTAAGCCTAAGATAAATAAAAATGTAAGAGACGGGAAATAATGTAATGTAATCATCAAGGAGAAGAGAAACCAAAGGCTCGGCTCTCACACACACACACGCAAATATAAACACACACACGCAGAACACATTTTAAAACCAATTAAAATCCCTTTGCAGAGAAAGCTCTTTCACCCACTCTCCGGGATACAGGCTATCCGCTTCCTTGGCGCGCTGGATATGAATAATTAAAAGCTAAACATATGTTAAAAAATGCAAACAGTACATGATCCTGGAAACTTCCTCTCCTTATTATTATTTCCACAAGAAAGCTGTTAAATGGTTATAAAACTGGCGAAATGTGCCAACCTTGGCATCTCGTGTGATTCCCTGCTCTGTCTAGGAAGGAGTTAAAACCATTTGGCAGAGACTAACCCATTAGGCCTAATAATTATGAAATTATAGAGGTACTCAGGTGACTGTTAATTTCACACATACTGTTCAGCTCGGTGGCTAATGAGAGCCTGAAGAACTCAAGTGCCTCATCTTTCTTGTTGAATGGTGACCTGCAATTAATGAGCTTCTGCAAGAAAAGGCAGCATTTTGCACTTGGGGCTAATAAGATGGCTTTTGTGCAGCAGCATTGTGATACCAGGAGCTTTCGAATGAAGATTAAGAACTTTTCTCCTTATTTATTTATGAGCTCTACGCAGTCCAAGAGACCACACATGCAGAGAAGCGGCCCTGGTGTGAGTCTTGGAAGAAACTTAAGAGCACAGTTGCTCCGAGGCAATGGCAAAAATCCTCCTTCTCCTGCGCTGGGAAGTAATGAGAGGGAACTGCAGACCCCCAGCCCTGGAAGTGTTCAAGGCCAGGCTGGATGAAAGCAGCTTGGGGTGGTGGAAGGTGTCCCTGCCCGTGGAAGGGGGGTGGGATGAGATGAGCTTTAAGGTCCTTTCCAACCCAAACCGTTCTGGGAGTCCGTGATTCTCTGAGCTGCAACACGGGGTGATCACCTGTGGTGGGGATTGGGGCAGAGTGGGTCTGGGAGAAGAAACAGGCCAAGAGCCCCTTTTCCATCACACACTCAGACCCCAAAATAAGTCCCTTATGTGACTGAGCACAGCTCCTGCCTGTTACCGCTGAAGATGAATGGATCATGGCGACACAGGTTGAGGTGTGGTGAAGAAAGAGCAGAGTTTATTTTTCCTCCCAGGATTTATAGGCTTGTGACCACAGCCAGGGATTGGATGGTCAGGATAACACTTTCTCACTGCACTGGCCATGAGAGATGCCCATCACAAGACGTGGAACAGAAAGAATGTACACATATCTATGTTTACAGTTACTGTCCTGGGAAAGTCCTTAGAAAACTATGTTAGCAAGCTCAGAAGCTGAGTTTTCAGGGCAACACCTGCCTTCGTGACAATTTCCTGTTCAGGACCTGAAATCAATCCCAGAGGTTTCCAGAGGCACCAGTGCATTTTTCTGGCTGTTTCCAGAGTGGCATAAGTGCTGTGAAAAGTGCCTGGCTGGGATGTGTGTGCAGGAACCCCCAGGCCAGACCTGCCCAGCCCAAAAGCACAGAATCACTGAGGCTGGAAAAGCCCTCCAAGACCAAGCTGTGAGCAATCCCCACCTTGTCACCACCCAGAGCACCGAGTGCCACGTCCAGGCATTTCCTCTCCTGTGCTGGTGACCCCACCACTGCCCTGGGCAGCCCTTCCAAAGCCTCACCACCCTTTCCATGGAGAAATTCTGCCTAATACCCAACCCTGAGGCCGTTCCCTCTCCTCCTGTCCTTGTTCCTGGGAGCAGAGCCCGACCCCCCCGGCTGTCCCCTCCTGCCAGGGACTTGTGCAGAGCCAGAAATTCCCCCTGAGCCTCCTTTGCTCCAGCCTGAGCCCCTTCCCAGCTCCCTCAGGGATTCTCCAGCCCCTTCCCAGCTCCCTCAGCAATTCTCCAGCCCCTTCCCAGCTCCCTCAGGGATTCTCCAGCCCCTTCCCAGCTCCCTCAGCAATTCTCCAGCCCCTTCCCAGCTCCCAAACCCCAACTGGTTGCAGCTCCCCAAGCACAGACATTTGTCAGACTCCAGGCCGTCCCTGCCCTCGCTCTGTCAGTGTTTGCACAGTTATTCTTGGTGGCAGCATTATCATAATCATTATTATTAACACCAATTTTAGCTTTAAATGCCTGCTTGCATTGACATTTGCTTCATGCACGCACACGGAGCACTGAACCCCCCCCAGCTGAAGCCAACCAGCCCCTCAGGGTGTTCCCACCATCACCTGTGTTAGAGCAGCTCAGAAATTCCTCCTCCCACAGTCCTGGCCATTCCTCCTCCCTGCCCTGACCCTCTGGCTCTTGACCTCGCTCCAAACTCAGGCATTCACTGAGAGAGGAGCTGGACCAGGACCCAGGTGGGATCCAGGAGGCAGGGGCTGCTTCCATGGGCCTTTTCCATCCCATCCTGAGGAGCTCTAGTGGTGCCTGGCTCTGGTTTGCGCTCCTGGCACTAAAACCTGTGGCCTCTCCAATCCCCTGGAGACTCCAGCTGATCTGTCAAGAATTTTCCAGACAAAAATCAAATGGGCACCCCAAAAAAGTCTGTCCCCTCTTGCCTGGTGGGTTCCCTGCAGGTTCATTCTTGTGCTGCTTTTCCAGAATGAGCTAAAGATGGTCCCAAGTGTCTCTCACAATGCACAAAAGAAGTTTGGGTTGGAAGGGACCTTAAAGATCGCTGACAGGAGCTGTTGACCCTGCTCCAGCACATCCAGACTTCTTTGAAACCACGGAGTGCAGCTGTGCTTGCCTTGGCCCCAGTTTTTCTTTGAGGCTGCAAACAGAGCACTCAGGTCCTGGCAGGTCCTGGCAGGTCCTGCAGGTGCCTCCTCACAGCAATTCTCTGCCATTATTTCTACAGTTTACTCTCGAAGGGCTCCAGACAAGAACAAACCTCTGCCTGTGGCACAGAGGAGCCCAAGGAGCCCCAGGCTGGCCAGGGATGATCCCCAGAAGAGCCTGCAGCCAAAGCAAGGCCTCCTCCCTGCAGAGGGCAGGTGCAGGTCATGGAATCACCGAGCGCTTTGGGCTGGAAGCGAAATTAAAGATCATCTAATTCCAACCCCACGGGCAGGGCTGTCACTCACGAGGTCAGGCTGTCTTCCCTGTCCCTGCAGAAGCTCCTCCTCACCTGAAACACTGCCCAGGTCCTGCTCTGACCCTGGGGGCTCATCCTGGCCTGGGCTGACCAGGATCAGCTGCTCCAAAGCCACCCCACAAGCCCCAGTTGCTCCAGGGAGCTTTGGGGGAGAAAGGGGTGTTTGGGGAGGTCTCTGGGGCATCCCCTGGTGACAGCCAGGCAGGGATGGCAGCAGGAGGGGGACACTGTGGTGCTGTGGGGACAGCCCTGCAGGCAGTGTCACACCACAGGGACACCTGAGGGACCTCTCCTGTCACCGAGAGCGTGACCTGGCCTGCAGACACCTGTGCCACCACAGCCCAGGGGCAGAGCTAAGGTCAGCCAGGGATCGGAAGGAAATGATTTCTCTTCCCAGGAGCAGGAGATTCCACTCTGTGAACACATCCTGGCTCCCCACTGCTTCCCTGTCCCTGTGCCTCCATCTCCAGCATCACTGAACCAGAGACACACCGAGTGGGTTGGGTTGGGGGGGACACTAAAGGTGATCCAACCCCCTGCCATGGGCAGGGACACCTCTCACTGCCCCACCCAGCCTGGCCTTGGGCACTGCCAGGGATCCAGGGGCAGCCACAGCTGCTCTGGCAATTCCAGCCCAGCCCCTCCCCACCCTCCCAGGGAACAATTTCTTTCTTTAATCTAAATCCACTCTTTCATCTTGAAGCCACTTCCCCCTTTCCCTGTCACTGCTTTGCCTCACAGAACCCCAAAAATCCCTACAAGATCCCCACCAGCACCTTGTGCTTCCTCCTGATGAGGTAACCCCAGTCCCTGTCCTCCCAGCCCTGCTCTCCTGTGTCTGTCAGAGGAGGCTCATCCCCAGCCACTCCTGAGGGGTCCCTGGCCGGGGTTGGGACCGGTTGGGACCCCGGTGAGCTCCTCCTGAGGTGGCACATCCTGCCCCCCTCCCTGGGGACCCGCCGGGGTGGCTCCTGCCAGCTGGCAGAGACAGAGGAGTGTCACATCAGATGAGCTGGGGGCAGGAGGTGGGAGCTGTCAAGAGCTGGCTTTCCATGGGTGGCCTTTGGTTGTTTTGCCTCTTTCTGTTCGGAGTCACTCAGGCGGCCCCGAGCGAGGCACCCTGTGCCGGAACCGAGGGACAGAGGCACTGAGATGGATCTGACAGGGTGGGTGACAGGGTGGGTGACAGGGTGGGTGACAGGGTGGGTGACGGCTGCCACCCCAGGGGAGGGAAGGAGGAGCCGGGGGAAGGTCTGGGCTGTGGGGATGTGGCCACTTCCCAGCCCTGTCCAGCACTTGCTGCTCTACTCCAGGCCTGGCCAGCATCCCCTCTTCAGCCAGAGCCAGCCTCTGTCCCTGGGAGAGAAAAAGGTGTGAAACCCGTGACCCATTTTGGGTGCAGCCCCTGGGGAGCTTCAGCTGGGATGTCCCTGAAGGCCTCTCAATAAATATAACCACTTTCTGTTCCCCTGATTTTGTCTGTTTTAGGTAGCCCCAAAAAGGCGTCGGTGTCCCCAAGCAGGGGTGGGGAGGGCTCTGGGGGGCTCAGCAGCAGGGCTGGGGGCACCTGGGGTTCAGCACTCTGTCCCCTCTGCCCGTGGGGGGGAGGCAGTGGCGAGTGGGGCATGGCCAGAGCTCCCCTGCATCCCCAGAGCACAGGAGGGGCAGCCGGGGACCACATCTGGGGCATCCACAGTGTGCTCTGATCTCCTTCCCTGAGAGGGCCACCCATGGGGCCAGAAGACAAACCCAGCGTGTGTGTGAGTGCTGCCCTTCAGGGGATCCTTCTGCCTCTTCATTTGCTGTCCTTGATGGGCTCTTGTTTGCCATCTGGCCACTCGGCCTGTCCTGTGTCCCTGCCAGGAGCAGCGCTGTGCTCACAGCGCCCTGCCAGCAGCTCCTGGGGCTCCCCCTGCGCGGGGGGAGCCCCCTCCCACCTTGGCAGGCTCCGAAGGTGTGCTGAGAGCAGCTTGCCCTGCCTCTGCAGAGGAGCTGGGGCACCAGGGGCTCTTCCTGGCACCAGAAACCTCAAAAACGTGGCTGCCCTTTGCCTCAGTTTCCCCATCCACATGATGTGGGCAATGGGCTGCCCCAAGGGAAGGGAGGGGGGAGCGTTTCACCTTTACCCGTGAGGTTTTTGCTCCAGGCAGAGATGAAAGATGCATTTTTGCGTGGCCTGGCTGAAGAAGCAGCGGTGAGACGGGGAGGCAGAGCTGTGCAGGGCAGCAGAGGCACAGCTCCAGGGCAAACCCCTGGGGCAGAGCCATCCTGGGGTGGAGAGGAGATGCGCAGGGGAGGGCAGGACAAAGCCTTGCAGAGAGCTGCAGTGCCTGGGCTGCTGGGCTCGTCAGAGGGAAGGATGAGAAGTGTTTTGATTGCAGCGTGTAAGTGCCTTCATGGGGATAAAATCCCAGGTACTAAAGGGCCCTTTAATCTGGCTGTGAAAGACAGAGCAAGGACCGGCAGCTGGAGGCAGATCCGCAGGAGACGGATTCAGAAATGAGGCACGGTGATAATGGAGGCAGAGAGAGGGGAGGGATGACTCCGGGGCAGGGGGTGCAGATGGGCTCCCGGCAGGACACACCCGGCACAGGTGCGGCGCTGCATGGGGAAACTGAGGCACGGAGGGGCAGATGTGGGAAAGCAGGGGTTGGGAGGGCCGGGTGTTCGCACACGCAGATCAGGTGTCTGTGTTCAGGTGTGTCCCCTGCTGAGGCTCCCCGGGGCAGCCCACCTGGCCACCATCTGCCACGCCAGAAGGGCTTCCCGCAGATCCTGTGTCGCAGCTGCCAGCCCGGTGGGGATGTCCCAGGTCCCCCAGAGCTTCTTGAATTGCACCAGGCACCTCTGCCCAGGGCCTGGGCTGCACCCCTCCCCTGCCAGGCCCGCTTTAGGCACGGTAATTATCCCTCACAGACACTGGGATGAGAGAGGCCCTGTTTCATGTAGCTCTCCCCAGGCGCTTCATTACAACAGCCCAACACGAGAGCTGCTCTGATCCCAAGCCCCTGGCAGGCTCCCTCCTGCCTCTGGAGAGCTGGTGGCCACCTCCCCTCGCGGCACAGATGTTCAGGCAGGACATCTGATCCAGGAGGATTAGTTCACTTGTGTAATGAGGTGCTTAAGGACTCAGGTAGCCCTGGCCACTGTCGGTGTCCGGGGCTCTGAGCCCTGCAGGGTCCCTGTGGGTCAGACACTGCTGTGAAATGGGGTTGGTGGGGTGAAAGTCACCATAAAATCATCAGAGAGGTGTGGAATGGTTTGGGTGGGAAGGAATCTTATGGATCATCCATGGGCAGGGACACCTGCCACTGTCCCAGGCTGCTCCCAGCCCCCTCAGCCTGGCCTTGGGCACTGCCAGGGATCCAGGGCCATCTGTGGGACCTGGCTGCTCCTGTCCCCGCTGGTGCTGGGAGGTGAAGGCAGAGCCACGGGTGCTGCTGAGGCAGCTCTAGGGGACAGAGCAAGGTGCCAGTCCCTCTCCCCTGGGCATGAGGCTGCCAGAGCTCCTCCGGGAGTGTTTGGACAAGGCTCTGAGGCACAGGGAGGGATTGCTGGGCTGTCTGTGCAGGGCTGGATGATCCTTGTGGGTCCCTCCCAGCCCAGGCTGTTCTGTGATTCACTCAGATTCACACTGGAGATCCCAGCTGACACAGAAGGGCTCATGTGGATTGTGGGACTGTGCTCTCTGTGTGCGGGAAAGCCTTTGACTTTCTCCTGTGGGAAGATCTGTGGGCGTAGAGCCAGAGCGGAGCCGGGGGAGCAGCGGGAGCTGCACGAAGCGCTGCGCAGTGGAAAGTGTGGGCTCGCAGCCACCCGAGTCACACCTGTGAGCTGCCGAGAGAGGAAGCTGAAGGAGCTGCGCACGAGCAGGTGTGGCATTCACCCCTTGTCTGGAGGCACCAAAACACACGCCTGGTGTCTCTGCCCTGACAGGCTTCCCACGGGAGCGGCTGTGTCGGGGCTCAGCTGGGTGTGGAGGGCAGCTGGGAGATGCCCTCAGCCCTGGCATACCAGCCTGGGGAAGGGCTGCTGAGCTGCTGCCTGCTGGAGGAGCCAGCTCAGTGATGGACGGAGAAGATCCCGCTCCTGTGCTGTTTTGCACTGTGGGTGAAAGTGTAAAACCCCGGGTAATCCTCCAACCTGCCCAGCTCTCTGGGGCAGGGTCACAGCAAGCAGGAGGCTTTCCATAAAAACCGTGTCAGGGCTCTCTGCGTGTCCCCCCTGGCTCTGTCTGGGACAGCACCTGCCAGCCTGCCTGTGAGCTCTGGGGATGCCGTTTGCTGGCAGCTCTCCCTCTGCACAACCTGCACGGATGTACACGGTACCAAGCCTGGGTTCCTAGTGTTTAGCTTATCCAAAAAGCCAATCTCTGCCACTGCCATTTCTCTCCAGCATTGAATCTCTCGTTCTCTGGTCTTCCAATGGGTTTGTTGTATATAGAGATTGTCTGCACACAGATATCTTGGTGTCACGCTTCCAAGGACCCGTTCCCAGAGACTGTGAGGGTCTTCTCATCATTCCTTGGTGGCTAACCGGATCCTGTGTCAGGGATCCCAAATGCCTCGCTCCCTAAACCAGGGCACTGGCTCAGGTAGTGAAGGCTCTTTCCAGCCCACGGTGCTGCCATCACCCCAAACTGCTCTGTGGTTCTGTTCCAGACACAAACCCCAGTGTGTCCCCAAGCTCAGCAGCCCAGTTAGGTGACTCCTGCAGCCACAGGTAAGCCTCTGGTGCTTTGAGACCTCCCCAGAGCAGCCCAGAACTGGAGATTTGATCTGCTCTAAGCCGGGAATGTGGCATGGAGCTGGCCTGGTGACAGCCACAGCACGGCTGTGACATCCAGAGCATCGTCCTTGGGATGGAGCAGGAGGGCGGAGCAGGGCTGGGGGATTGGCCTGGTTGACATTTAAAGGTCCTTTTCAACCCAAAGTGCTCTGTGAGTCTCCGAGTCGGGCTGTGGAGAGCAGGGCCATGGGGGGGTCTGGCTCGCAGCGCTCTCCTAACAACAACCATCTCTTGTGGCTTCTCCCCCAGGGCCCCGCGGCGGTCAGGACCTGCTGGGGAAGGGCTGATGAGCTGCAGATGGGGCAGCCTGTGCCCATCCATTCCCGGGAAAGGGAACAGCAGGATCCCTCCCTCGCAGGGCCGGGGGGGCCGGAGGGGATCGCCTCCCCAGGAATAGCACCGGGGGAGACTGGAATTCACAGGAAAGCTCACTGGCCCTCCTCCAGTCTCATAAGCATGACAATTGCTCTCTCGCCTGCTCTGTTTCAGATCCTACCCTTAACATTTAACCACTCCCCATTAATTTCCAAATTGCCACACACATCGCGGAGTCATTTCTCAATGCCGGGCTATTCCCAGGGAGGCCGGGGCCGGGGGGCAGACCTGGCTGCGGACCCCCGCTCCCGGGAGGGAGTATGGGAACAGCAGGAGAAGGGAGCTGGGGACCCGCCACTTGGCTTTGTCTGGTGGCAGACACATGGAGCACATTAGCAGCCTTTCAGTGGAAGTTTGATCGATGGGGAAGGCTTTCTAACTGACTATCAAAGCACGCATGGTATGTGAGAAGCAGACACCAATTAGTGATGTCTTTTTAAAGGCTGCCTTGTTAAGAGGGGAATAAGGGGAAAGAATGAAATTGGCCAGAAAACATGGAGCTATTTAACCTTAATTAGAAGAAAGGTGTGGGCTTTGTGAAAAGGCCATTGCTGAAAGGGGTTTTTCTCCCTGGGTATAAAGAGATCCTGCCTACTTGTTAGAGACTTGTTAGAGTTTATAAGGCTGGGCAGGAGGCTAACTTGTAGAAATGCCTTTTATGCCACTTGAATGTGTGGCTTGCTTATTATAGTCTGCCATCCTGCCAGGGTGGCTGGTGGAGAGGAGAGGAGAGAGCAGCACTGCCAACTGGCTATAAATTTCATGAACATCATAAATGTAAGTGCTTTCTGGAGAGCTGTACAGATTGCACATAAAAGTCCCCCTTCTGTCCCTGTAAACTAAAAAGAGGGCTTTTTTGGCAAATTAAAAATTGTAGAGTGTCTTCCATGCTGAGCTAGGAAGCAGCCAGGCTACAAATCCCCAGCTCCAACGCCACGGCCGCACAGGGAGGTCCCCTGCACTCCCTGGCACCTGGTGCCACCATGTCCCTGGGGGAGCAGGATGTGGAGCTGGGGGGCTGCAGCCAGCACTGGGTACCCAGCGGCAGGGCCTGGGGGGAGGCTGAGCCGCATCTAGGGCTCCTCAGGGCTCCTCAGGGATCCTCAGAGCTCCTCAGAGCTCTTCGGAGCTTCTCAGGGCTCCTCGGGGCTCCATGAGGATCCTCGGGGCTCCTTGGGGCTCCTCAGGGACCCTCAGGGCTCCTTGGGGTTCCTCAGGGCTCCTTGGGGTTCCTCAGAGCTCCTCAGGGCTCCTCGGGGCTCCATGAGGATCCTCGGGGCTCCTTGGGGCTCCTCAGGGCTCTTTGGGGATCCTCAGAACTCCTCAGGGCTCCTTGGGGATCCACAGGGCTCCTCAGGGCATCTCAGAGCTCCTCGGGGTTCCTCAGCGACCCTCAGAACTCCTCAGGGATCCTCAGAACCCCTTGGGGCTCCTCGGGGCTCCTCAGGGACCCTCAGGGCTCCTTGGGGCTCCTCGGGGTTCCTCAGCGACCCTCAGAACTCCTCAGGGATCCTCAGATCTCCTTGGGGCTCCTCAGAGCCCCTCAGAGCCCCTCAGAACCCCTTGGGGCTCCTCAGGGCTCCTCAGGGACACTCAGGACTCCTCAGGGACCCTCAGGGACCCTCGGGGCTCCTCAGGGATCCTCAGGGACCCTCGGGGCTCCTCAGGGACCCTCAGGGACCCTCAGGGCTCCTCAGGCCTTGCTGCCGGTGGGCCAGGGCAGAGCGCGCTGCTGGCGTGAGGCTGCCGAGACAAGCGAGGGGATTTTCTGTGAGCCGCGGGACCAAGGGCTGCTCCTGGCGCTTCCCCAGTGCCCTCGGCCACCCGCGGCACCGCTGGGCCCCGCTGTCCTGGCTGAGGCCGGAGCGCGGCGGGCAGTGCCCGGACATGAGGCGCCATGCGAGGGGGGACACGTGCTGTCCCCTGCTGGGGACCCTGACACCGGAGGCGGTCAGTAGCCACGGAAAGAGGCATTTTCTCCGTCAGCTGAACAAGCCCGTGCTTTATCCCCGCCGCTGCTGGGCTGTGCAGCCCTGCCAGGAACATTCCCACTCCCGTTAAAGACACAGCGCTCGGGGCCTCGGGGTCTGTGTTGGGATGGCCCTGTCCGCACAGCCGAGCAAAATCAGCTGCTCCCTGCACGGATCAGGGCTCCTTTCTTCCCCTTGCTGTTTAATGAGGACCATAAATCTCCTGTAATGACTGCGTGGAGCTGGCGTTTGGAGCAGTCACGGCTCTCGCACACAGGAGGTGCTCCCACCACCCACCTGAGGCCTGGGGCAAGGTCCTGGGGGAAAGGGCTCCAGCCCAGGCTGACAGCCACGGGGAGGGCACAGCACCTCTTTGGCACTGCTGTCTCACCATCCCTGCAGGCCATGAGGGCTGCACCGCTTGCTCAGGGTCAAAACTGATTCTGGGGGCACGACCAAGTGGGACTGGCCAGCGGTACCCCAACAACACACACACAAAGTGATGGGGCTCTGCCACCACCCTGTGCCAGGGAGGGATGTTTTGGTCCCTCAAGACAGCTTCAGCCTTTCCCTCCTTGTGGGCTGATCCTGTTCAGCATTAGCTCCTGGCTGGGGCCTTGTGGAGGTGGGTGAAATTCTATTTGGAGAAGCCCACAGCAAGCACAGGTCCTGGACGTTTTGGAGCTTCAGCCCTGAGCTCAAGGGACCCACCAGGACCATCCAACCCAACCCCAGCCCTGCCCAGACCCCCAGCACCCCCAGCCTGGGCACCCCTGGAGCGCTGGCCAAAGGCTCCTGCAGCTCTGGCAGCCTCGGGGCCGTGCCCATTCCCTGGGGAGCCTGGGCAGTGCCAGCACCTCTGGGGGAAGAACCTTGCCCTAAATCCAGCCTGAGCCTGGCCTGGCCCAGCTCCAGCCGTTCCCTGGGTGCTGTCCCTGTCCCAGAGCAGAGATGGGAGCTGCAGATCCCTGAGCTCTGCCCTCGCTGTGCTCTGCTCCAGCTGGACACTCCAAGTGCCCTCAGCTGCTCCTCCTGTGGCCCCTCCTGACCCTTCAGCATCCTCGTGTCCCTCCTTTGGATGTTCCATAGTATCTTTGAATCCTTCTTTCATTGTGGTGTCCAAAACTGCCCCCAGCCCTTGAGGTGAGGCCTCAGCAGCACCGAGCAGAGTGGGACAGCCCCCTCCTGTGACCCGGGCCATGCTGGGCTCGATGATGGCATTACAGAGGCTCCTTCCCTCAGCCACGGAGCTTTTCCTGCCATCCCACCTCCTCCAGGGTCTCCTGGGCCAAGCTGAGAGCGAGGGTGCCAAGCCCTCGGGGCTCCTTTCCCTTTCTGCAGAGCGCACGTGCCTGAGCTCCCAGCAGCAGCAGGGACTTGTGGCTTCAGCTAAATGAGAACCAGGGCTCAGCAAGGCCAACGTGACAGCACGTCAGTGCTTCGAGAGCCTCACTCTCAAATCCAAGGAAAAGCACGTTTCTCGGGCCTGAGAGCCGATTCCCTCGCAGCCACCCGGTTTCCCAGCTGTGACACATCACACAGGCTCCCTCAGCCGCCGCGCTGTGGGTTTGGGCAGCTCTGCGCCTCGCTGAGGTGCTTCCCCAGCAGGAGAATGGAACTCCCACTGCGTGCCAGGCTCCAGGGTGAGCAGGAGAGGTGGTTTGTGCTGGGAAAGCAGCCTGTGATCCTGTGGTGCACTCAGGCATTGGCACAGCTTCATCCCGAGCCGGCCAGCTCTGGGACACCGAGGAGACGCAGCGTGGGCACTGAGCCACGGCCCACTGAGGACCGTTCCCAGGTGGCACGTTGGACTCAGCATTTGTCTTTGGAGGCTCAGGGAATTCCCTGGAAATCAGGGGGAGTTGTGTTTGGCCTCAGTTTGCAGCAGCTCCCCTGGGCACATCGAATTCACCACAAGGTGATCCCCATGTGTGACCCTGCCAGGGCGTGCCAGAGGTGAGCTGGGCACCCAGAGCACGCCTGCACACCCTGCGATGCCACCCACACCCGTGCACCACAGCCCAGCCACACTTTTGAGTGCTGGAGGGGACCATTTCCAACTCCCTGCTCGTGTTCCTGGGTGCTGGAGCCTCTCCCCAGCCCGGTGCTGCCCCGTCCCACCCGTGTCCCAGGGGTGAGCCGGTGCCAGCATCCGGTGCCAGCTGCTCCCAGCCACAGGGATGGCACAGGGTGAGGTCCAGGCAGCCCTTCTGGAGGGCAATCCTCCCCCAGTGAGGCTGCAGGGACCTGCCAAGGGGGAGGGACATCAAAGCAGAGCAGAGCTAGGCGTTCTGGGTGGGCAGCTGCCCGTGACAGCAGCTCAGAATGGGGATGTCACCAGCGGGGCTCAGCCTTTCCCCAGCTCGGGAACGTGCTTGGGAGCGTCCCCAGGGCAGCAGGGTGTCTGTGCCGGGGTGAGGATGTTCCCAAACTGCATCTGGAGCCCTGGGCAGTTTTCCTGGGGGTCTTGTGCAAGCCCAAAGCTCTCCTTGACCCTTCTCATGGACCCCTGCATGCCCCTGCCGAGCAGAGGCAGCTTGGGTTGGAGCGTGACCTGTCCTCAGATGACTGAAGCTAAACCAAAATAACCCCGGCCCAAGCCAAGTCGGACTGCCAGGACAGCCTTTTGCATCAGTTCCCTAAATTAGAATAATACTGAAGTGCAGCTGGCACGGGGACAAGCCTGGTGCTGGGAGGGAGGCAGGAAGGACACCAGCACATTCCCAGGCCCCTCTCGTGGCGCTGGGCTGGGCTTTCTCCATCGGGAAGGGGCTCGGAAGGGCAGGGCAGGCTCTGGCACAGCCTGCCTGGCCCTGCACGACTGGCTCCTCCCTGGGAGCACTCCACAGCTCTCCTGCTCCTGCAGGCTCTTTTTCCCCAGCTGGAGCAAGCTGAGGGCCCTGCAGGTGTCCCCCGGGAGGGATCCTGAGCACCTGTGACACCTGTGGGGACACTGCAGGGACAGGCTGGTCCCGGGGCCAGGGGCTGGAGCAGGAGCCGAGGTTCCCATCCCAGCACTGCTGACATCCCTGGGGGGACTGGCCTGGGCACAGCCCTGGTCTCCAGCCGTGCTTTGAGCCAGCAAAGGGCATGTGGGGACAGCCCCTCACGTGTCTGCAGGGCTGGAGAGGGGCTGCCTGGCCTCGGGATCCATGGGATTTGGAGCCGGGCAGGGATGAGTCCCCAGATCAGAGGGGCTGAGCTCACCCCTCAGCCCGGGACAGGGATGCTGAGCACCTGTTCCATCCTCAGCCCCTCGCCTTGCCTTCAGGCCTCTGACCACAGCCTCAGGGCTTGGCAGAGGAGTCTGGGGAGAAAGGGAGTTTGGGATGTGAGATCTGAGAGCCCCATGTCTGCTCCCAAGGATCCCTGGTAGTGCCCAAGGCCAGGCTGGACAGTGGGGCTGGAGCAGCCTGGGACAGTGGGAGGTGACCCTGGGGACAGTGGGGGTGACCCTGGGACAGTGGGAGGTGACCCTGGGGACAGTGGGGGTGACCCTGGGGACAGTGGGAGGTGTCCCTGCCATGGCTGAGGATGGAATGAGATGATCTGTGAGGTCTCTTCCCGTTCAACCCAACCCATTCCATGATACCATGATTCTCTGATCCCACCATGTGCACAAGAGCATTGTCCAAGCACCTGTGAGCTGTGGCAGGTTTGGTGCTGTGTCATTGGCCTGCGATGGCAGAAGGGGTTTTGTGTCCTCCCCCTGACCTTGGGACAGGTGGGAACAGCGGCTGTTGGTTCCCCACGTGGACCTGTGAGCTCAGAGGATCAGATTGTCTGCACTGCAGAGCTCTCTCCAACTTGGCCATTTATTTGTGCCTTAAACAGCAATTAAGAAAAAAAAAAAGTGGAGCTGCCTTACCCTGCGAGAGGCTCTGCCTGACTCCTGTCTCCTCACTGCGGTGCTGCTCTGATTTCCATCTCATGCATATCTTATTTAACATTCTGGATACTGTTTTGAGTGCCCCAATATTTTAAAATAAATTGCTGCATGTAAAAGACTTAATGTCACATTCTGTTATTCTGACTGTTAAAAGAAAAGTGAAATCTTCAATGGGGCCAGTGGAGCAGAAGCAATCACGCAGAGGGAGGTCCTATTAATGTGTATTACGTTTCATTATTGCAGCTCTGCATGTCAGGCAGCTTCTCATCAGAGCTCACGCAACACATCACAGACTTAACTCCTTGCGAGCAAACAGGGGGGCAGCTTTGAAACTCCTGCTCTGCTCCTCACCCCCCTCCCCGTGCTGCCATTCCTGCTGTTCCCTGTCCCGGAACGTTCCAGCCCTTCCCGGCCTTCCTCCCGCCGAGGAGGAGCTGGGCTGGGAGGAGGCGCCCAGGGAGATGAGAGGGAGGAGGGGATGATGGAGTGGGAATGGGGTGATGGAGAGGGAAAGGGATGATAAAGAGGGAATGGGATGACGGATAGGGAAAGTGATGATGGAGATGGAAATGGATGATGGAAAAGGAAGGAGATGATGGAGAGGGAAGGGGATGACGAATAGAAAAAAAGAGGGTGGAGAGAGTCAGGGATGATGGAGAGGGAATTGGGTGATGGAGAGGGAGGGGGATGATGGAGAGGGAATTGGATGATGGAAAGGGAAAGATGAAGAGGGAATGGGATGATAAAGAATGGGATGATGGAGAGGGAGGGGGATGATGGAGAGGGAATTATATGAAGGAAAGGGAAAGGGAAGATGGAGTGGGATGATAAAGAATGGGATGATGGAGAGGGAAGGAGATGATAGAGAGGGAGTGAGATCACAGAATCACAGAATCAGGAGGTTGGAAGAGACCTTCATCGAGTCCAACCCAGCCCTAACACCTCAACTAAACCATGGCACTGAGTGCCACATCCAGTCTTTTATTAAACACATCCAGGGATGGTGACTCCACCACCTCCCCAGGCAGACCATTCCTGTATTTTATCACTCTTTTCATGAAGAACTTTTTCCGAATGTCCAACCTAAATTTCCCTTGGTGCAGCTTAAGGCTGTGTCCTCTCTTTCTGTCAGTGCTGCCTGATGAAGATACCGACCCCACCTGACTGCAGCCTCCTTTCAAGGAGTTGTAGAGAGTGATCAGGTCACCCCTGAGTCTCCTTTTCTCCAGGCTAAACAACCCCAGCTCCCTCAGTGGTTCCTCACTGAGGAACCTGTTCCCAGTGGAAAAGGGCTCCTGTTCCCAGCCCCTCATCACCCTTGTTGGCTCCTCTGGCCATGTTCGAGCATCTCAACGTCCTTCCTAAACTGAGGGGCCAGAACTGGGCACACAACTCCAGGTTTGGTCTCACTGGCTCCTGTGTATCAACCATTCTCGGCCTTCCTCCCACCGAGGAGGAGCTGGGCTGGGAGGGTGATGCCCAGCCAGGGCCATCCATCTCCATCTCCATCTCCATCTCCATCTCCATCTCCATCTCCATCTCCATCTCCATCTCCATCTCCATCTCCATCTCCATCTCCATCTCCATCTCCATCTCCATCTCCATCTCCATCTCCATCTCCATCTCCATCTCCATCATCTCCATCTCCATCTCCATCATCTCCATCTCCATCTCCATCTCCATCTCCATCTCCATCTCCATGGTGTCTCCTTGGCAGGGAGCAGTGAAGTGGGAATTCTGTGGCTGTGGTTTGGGGAAGGGGTGCTAGGAATGAACATGTCAAAGTTCTGGGGCTGCTCCTGCAGTGGCAAAGGATTTCTTCTGTGGAAAATAAAAATACTGAAAAAATTGTGTATTGTAGCAAAAAAAGTTGGGTGGGTTTTATTTCCATTTTCTCTGGGTTTGGTTTGGTTTCTGCCCCAGCTTTTCTCAACCTTTCTTCTTGTATTTGCTCTCTTTTTTTTTTCTTCTCTTGTGGTTTTGAGGGATTGAGGCTTTTCTGCTGCAGCAGTTAAAGTTTGGGTTAGGAATTCCATGGGAAAAGAGCTTATTTCCCACTTCAGTCCATTTCAAGTTAAACACCTGATGCTCCCAGACCTCCACCCCAGCTCAGAGCAGGGACTTCCCAACACTGCAGCTGGAGGACGATGAACTTCTGCTGGGAGCTGCTGGTCTTGGTGGGGGTACCAAGCCTTGGGATGACCCAAAAGGACCAAAATCCCTCCTGATGTCTCCTGAGCTGCTCCCTGTCCCTCTGGGCAGTGGCAGGGATGAGGGGACAGCAGAGCCACCTCTCAGCACAGCTGCCTCTCCTTCACTTGAGATCAGAGAATCACGGAACGTCCTGAGCTGAAGGGACAAAACACAACAAGTGATGAAAACGCGACAAAACACGAAACCAAAGACACTTTTCTTCATTGTCACCTTCATTTCCTGACACGAGTGAAGAGCACAGACAGAATGTGAGATCAGACACATCGTGGTTTTTCCACCTTCCAGGGAAAGGTGTCCCTGCCTGTGGCAGGGGGATTGGAAATAGATGATTTTCCAGGTCCCTTCCAACACAAGCCACTCTGTGATTCTGTAATTTTATTGTGTAGAGGTTCTGTTTTTAGAGCCATAAACTCCAGTAAAGGAGGAGAAAGGTCCCCAGCCCCAAGGGGCTCCTTGCTCCATGGTGTTCCATCCCTGAGATCAGACCTGATCCTGGCCCACAGTCCTGGACTCGTCAGCTCTGCCTGCACCGAGACCCTGCCAGGTCCTTCTCGCTCAGTCTGGTTTGCCCAACACCAGCTGGCAAACGCCAGTCCTGACCCGGGGGGGTCTCACCCAGGAACGATGTGCAGCTTTGAGTAAGGCAGGAAAGAGGTTTTGCTCTCCCTGAGCCTCTCCCAGCCCCATGCAGAGCCCACATGTGGATGTGGGAGAGGATCAGAGCTCGGATTGTCGGGATTATTGCACTGAGCTGTAGGAGCAGCAGTAGCCAAGCACATCACGGGACAGCCGTGGGGACACACGGGACAACTCTAGCCTCGGCTGTCCATGTTCTGCTCACCCTGAAGTGAAGCACAGCCCTTCATCCTGGCCAGGCTGCTCCCCCCAGCCACGCTGGCATGTGCCAGACCCCTCCAGCCACCTCCATCCCAGGCTCCAGAGTCCCCACACTCCTGCTTTTGTCCCCCAGGCGCTGTGACACCTCCCGTGGCTGAGCAGGAGCTGCGAGGTGACCCCTGACATTAACCTAATTGTTCCCTCTCTTTGATTAGATGCACCACAAAGTTGGTAAATGGATCAAATTAAATTTGAGTGGCGGCAGCACAGCTTTGGAACGCTGATTAGATTTGAAAATACCACATTTAAATATCTTAGCATTTGTGGGGATTAGGAGAAAGAGGGGGAGTGTGTGAGTGGGGAGGGGGAAGAGGAGGAGGGGGAGAGGCAGTGCCAGCCCCCGTGTTGGGGTGCTCAGCCTGGGCCTCCCCCTGTCCTGGGCAGCAGCAGCAGCTCCTGGTTTCTCAGGGTCACCTCCAAGGAGCCGGATCAGGAGCTCTGCTGTGGGTTCTTTGAGGTTTGGCATTGCTGTCGGTGCTGGGCTCCCCCCATGCCGCTGGCCCCCCGTCCCCAGGCCTGCTCTCAAATGCCAGCCGGCCTCGCTGAGCTTTGTGAGCTGTGAACAGCAGCTGAGTCCAGGCATGGGGAGCGAAACTGGAGTCTGGAAAAGGAGGCTGGGTCTGGGTGCTGAGCGTGGCTGTGGGGCACTGAGCCCTCCCTCCTGTGACACGGCCAGGGAACAGCTCCTGGCACCCACCACTCACTGTCCCTGGTGTGCTGGGAACACAAAACCTTCTTCTGGACCCCTGGAGGGATCCAGGGCTGGACACCCCATCCCAGTGAGTGCTGGGGTGTGATCCTGCACTGCCCCGGGTCCCCCTGCCAGGGCATGCAGGGAGGCACATGAGGGAAATGCTGGGGTGGTGCGCACCTTGTGCAGGTGTGGGGAGGGAGGGGGCTGGCTGAGGAGCACAGGGTGTGTGGCTGATTGCTCCATGGGCATTGCAGGGGGGTCACTGATGGGGAGTTTGGGTCTGCTCAGCTTCTGAGGGATCACACTGAGGGTGTGGGGAAACACAAGTGGGCTCAGCTCCTGGTCCCACAGAGAGGCACAGCTCCCACCTGGACCTGCAGGGATTGCTGGGTGAAGGACTCTGCCAAAAGACACAGACCTGTGGGGATGTGTCCAGAGGAGGCCACTGAGTTAATCCAGGGCTGGAGCCCCTCTGGAGCCAGGCTGGGAGAGCTGGGGGTGCTCAGCTGGAGAGGAGAAGCTCCAGGGAGAGCTCAGAGCCCCCTCCAGGGCCTGCAGGGGCTCCAGGAGAGCTGGAGAGGGACTGGGGACAAGGCCTGCAGGGACAGGACACAGGGGAAATGGTCTTTAAGCTGATGGAGAGTAGATTTAGATGGGATATTGAGGAGGAATTCCTCCCTGCAGGTTGGGCAGGCCCTGGCACAGGGTGCCCAGAGCAGCTGTGGCTGCCCCTGGATCCCTGGCAGTGCCCAAGGCCAGGCTGGGCACTCTCAGGGTGAGGGAGGGGACAATGACAACGCCACGTCCGGGGGCTGTGGCTGCTGCCACCCAAACACCCGCGCGTCCTTCAGGGCGAGCAGGAGGCAGAGCAGCGTTCTGTGAAGCACAAACATCTGCAGCACATCTGGCTCCCATCAGAGGGGCTCTGAAACATCTTTACAAGAGCCAGAGAAAGAAAGGAGAGAGCAAAACTCCTGCTGGGGCATTCCTGAGCATCCCAGCACCTCGCACCGAGTCCAGCCACTGCCCGGGGCCAGGTCCCTGCTCGCCTCCTTCCAGCCCTGCTCCAGCCAGGACAGTTCCAGGAAAGGGAGAAGAAATATTCAAAAGGACAAAGGGAATGTCCCATTGGAAAGTCTGACATCTCAACACTACCTCCATTCTGAGAAAATAGAAATTTAAAATTATTTGTATTTAAAGTATATATTTAAATTAAAAAATTTAAATTTAAAGTTTTATAAATATAAAATTAAATATTAACATGAAAATTAACATTAAATTTAAAATAATTTATAAATATATAATGTAATTAATAATATATGAAATATAATATATAATATATAGTATACTATGTAATATAGAATATAGAATGTGTAATAGAGAGTAGAAAAAATATATAATATATAATATATAATACATATTACATAATACATAATACATAATATATAACATATAATATATAATATAATATATATGTTATATTATATATAACATATAATATATAATATATAATATATAATAGATATTATATAATATATAATATATTACATATTATATATTATATATTATATAATATATTATATATAATATATAATAGATATTATATAATATATAATATATTACATATTATATATTATATAATACATGATGTAAATAATACAATGTATACAAAAAATATATATACTATATATAGTAATGTATATAATTTTTATATATATATATATATATATAAATAAAATATATATAGATTATAAAATTACTCTGAGAAAATAATAAGTGTTTTAAAAGTGCCGAGTCCCAACACCTCCACGAGGTGTGAATGCTGGGGTGGGATTGAGGGACATGACTTCATCTGAGCAAAATGCTTTTTTCTTCCTGAGCAGGAGCACTGACTTCAAAATGGGGTGGTTTGGGTCCATCACAGCCTGTGGTGGAAGGGACGAGCTCTTCCTCCCATCCCAGACAGCCAAGATGTGTCTGGGCAGGCTGGGGGATTTTTTTGCTCCTGCGTGGATCCTTGTCCTGTGTGGAAAGTTTTGGTTCCTCCACCCTGAGGTGCTGAATGCAGGGACACTGAGTTTGTGAGGAACAAGGACTGGGCAAGGCAGACATCAGATTTATGGGGCTTGTGTTGAGGTTTGCAGCCTTGGTGCTGGCAGTGAGAGGAGCGGGGATGGCTTTGAACTGACAGAGAGTACATTTTGTTTGGATCTGAGGAAGGAATTCTTCGCTCTGAGGGTGGGGAGGCCCTGGCTCAGGTTGCCCAGAGCAGCTGTGGCTGCTCCTGGATCCCTGGAAGTGTCCAAGGCCAGGCTGGACAGGGCTTGGAGCAGCCTGGGACAGTGGGAGGTGTCCCTGCCATGGCAGAGAGGTTGAAATGAGATGATCTTTCAGGTCCCTCTGAACACGGTGCTGGCAGCATCTCCTGACGGACACCACGGGCCTGGGTGGATGGATGTGCTGTGGCTGGGGTGCCTTTAGGGCCAGAGTCGGGTGCACACAGGCTCTGGGGCTCAGTGCCTGAGGCTGGGGTGTCAGACCAACCCGTGCCCCAGAGCACGACCCCAAAGCAGCTGCAGAACCCCTCGGTGTGGGGGGATAAAGGCTGAGCCCCTGCACATCCCCGTGTCCCCCCAGCGCTGTCCCCGAGCAGGGTGAGGGGCACAGGCTTTTCCAGAGAGAGCTGTGCCAGGCTCAGACGGAAAGCTGGGAGAGAGGGAGATGCGGAGGCTGGGAGGGGAGTGGCGGGCAGACAGCAGAGTGGATTTCTGCTTGAGTGGTTATTATACCGTCGATTTGAAGAGACAGATGACGGCAGTGGCAGAGGAGGCAATAATTGAAAGCGCCATGAAACATTAATGAATGCCCAGGGACTGGATCAGGAGTTGTTAACGCTCACTTCGCTCTCTCTGTCTCGCTCTCTTTTTAAAGTCAAAATTGTTCCACTGCCCTCTAGGCGAAGGATTTATTTTGTTTTTTTTCTCCCTGATTTAAAGGTGTAGGCGCCCACCAAAGGAGCCCTGGCTCGGTGGCTGATCACATCTGCTCTCCAGTGGGGACGTGGTTATGGGGAGCAACCTGGAGCTCCCACCCGCATGGAATCAACAGGTGTGGCTGGCACGATGGGAGAGGCGAGAGGAGCCGAGGCCAGCGAGGGGTGACAGCGAGGGGTGACAGCGCTGTCCCCTGTGGATGTACATCCATGAAAGCATCGCTCCCCTGGGACTGTGCATGAAGCCACCCGGCTGCAGGCAGGCAGGGCGAGCCGAGGCGCTGCCCCTGGCCCGAGGAGCAGGGAGAGCAGCCCCCAGAGCATCCCTGCGCCAGGAGTCCCTGCTCGTGGCTCCGCAGATGCTCTCCGTGCCGTCCGCCACTTAGCAGGGCCTCGGGGGTTGAGGAACAAAGAGCTTTTAGCAGAGCTGTCAGCAGCACCGGGAAAGTCTCTGACCTGCAGGTACCGGGCTGTCGCTCAAGCAGGGCTTAGCCAGAGGCTGGGGATCCTCCAGCTTCACACGGAGGGATCTGACATCATTTAGTGATTGCTGCTCTGGCCCTGAAAGGAAATTAAAAGCCCTTGCCTAAAGGAAGGGTAAAGCAGAGGTGAAGCAGTAAGTACCTCTTAGCTCCTGCTCTTCTCCCTGGAGACGAGCACAGGGATGACACAGAGGGTCCTTATGTCCCCTGAACAACCAGGGCTTGGGGAGGGAGGGGGTGTAGGAGGGAACAGGATCTATTCAGGGCACAAGGACAAAGGAACCAGCCCCTGGGGACAGCAGGGCTTGGGGACCGGCTTCTGCTCCCTGGAGAGTGCTTTCCCCAGCCCCATGATCCACGGCTTCTGGGAGATGGCATCCCTGGATGGAGCAGCGATGGCCACATTGCAGCTGCAGGGCTGCGTGGGGACACTGTGACAGGGACACGGCCAGCCCAGGCTGCCCTCGGGCCGGTGGGATGTGCAGGCAGCTGCACACACTTCAGGAGACACATCCAGGCTGCAATGGGTGCACTGCGTGCCGGGGTGGAGCAGAGCAGGGCAAGGATGAGCAGCTGGCCCATTTCACTGTGCTGCAGCCCAGGACAGCAAAGAGCTGTCGGGGACAGTCCCGGACACCTGATCACCCCTGGAAATGCTGCGGTGGCTCAAGACCCCGGAGCTCTCAGTCTGTCTCCTCCGGCTGCTCATCCCTGAATGCCGCGGTAATGACGGGAACAGCTCCTAATGAGGAGCGAGCCCAGGTGCTCTCAAGCATCGCCCAGGTGAGGCCCGGCAGGCGCTGCGGTGACAGCGATTGGCAGTGACAGCGTTCAGGAGCCCTGCTGCAAATTGGCACCGTCATTTCTCCTCATTGTCAGCCAGCAGGGAAGCTGCTCACATCCCGGCTGGCTCCTTGTCCCTGGTGTCACAGCAGTGTCCTGCAGCTTTCCCACACCGTGCGTTCCCACACGCAGGGCTGGGAAAACGCTGCTCGGAAAGTATCGCTTCCCCATCCTTCGGTCCCACCCAAAACATCTCCACCACAGGAATTGCTGTGGAGGGATGGCCTCGGGTCTCGGGCTGGGCTCCCGGCACCACAGCCCCCAGGGAGCGGCGTGCCAGCCCTCTATCCTCAGCCCACACCACCTCTTCTCAGCCTCTGCCAGTCCCAGGAGGCTTTGGGTTGGAAGGGATCTGACAGCTCATCTCATTCCACCTCCTGCCATGGGCACAGACATCTTCCACTATCCCAGGTTGATCCGAACCCCAACCTGGCCTCATAAAAAAAATGAAGAAATGCCAGAGGCACAGCTGAATTTTGCCTGTGAGGCCAGGAGGTTGCACACCCTTTGCCGAGGTGTCCCAGGGTCACAGAGGAGCCATTTGTTTCTGGAGCTCTTCCCAGCTGTGGTGCTGGGCTGAGGGAGGAGCTGAGCTGGAGACACAGCAGGAGCACAGGGAGATGGGAACAAACATGCTCCTGTCTCAAGCAAAAGCACAGGAGCACCGCAGCATCACTGAGAAATTCCTTTCCAGGGCTTGGAGCACGGCAGAGGCAGGGCAGGTGTCAGGTGTGAGCTGATGGATTTGCTGCACCATGGAAAGCACCAGGACACACATCCAGGGGTGTGGGCAGCTGCTGCCTGTGCCAAGGGAGGTGAAGAGGTCCTAGTGGTGAAAGTCGCTTCTTCTCCAGGAGTTTTGTCCTCAGGAGGTGATGGGATACTCTGAAGTTCTGGAGGTGTTCAAAACCAAGGAGATGTGGCACTTTGTGGTGTGGTTTAGTGGGTAGGGAGGTATTTTGTTGAAGGCTGGACTTGATGATCTTGGAGGCTTTTTCCAGCCTTAATGATTCAGTGAGTCTGAATTCAGTGGGACTGTGGCGTGTGCTGTGTGGATCCTGCCAGTCACAGTCATGGGGGTACCTGAGTGCGACCAGGAGCTTTGAGGGGTGGTGTTCTCTGCCTGCACACCCTGGGCTGGCTGCTGTGAGGGTCCCTGCAGCCAGAACAGCGGGGCCAGAGGGACAGTCACACTGGCTCTTTGTTAAGGGACCGTGTCTTGTGTCTCCAGCTCCCCACCTGGATCATCCAGGGCATCCTGTTACCTCCCTGTCCTGCCCTCTCTCCTGTTGCTCCCTGATGTTTCAGCTCTGGAGTTGTTTTCCCCCTCACCTCCTGCACACTCTGCCTTTCAGCCTGGCTTTCCAGGCTGCAGCATCAGCCCCCTCCTGCCCTATCCCCCCCATCCCAGTCACCCTCAGGGCATCTCTAATGCCTCTGGTGGTGTCACAGCTCTTCCCTGGTCACACAGAGGGGTGATGGAAGTGGGAAGACCCCGCTTTGCTGATCCAGGAGTGCAGCAGCCCTGCTCACATCCCACACCCCCTTTCCCACCAAGCCATGGCTGTCACTTCCCGGGAGAGAATTGCCAGGGAGGTGCCGAGTGTATTTTTAGCTTTGCCGTTCATGTCTGATAAGTGTTTTGACCTTTTTGAGCAGAGCTAATCATGCCGTCTGCTCCTCATTGCATCTCAGTCGTGCTCTGCCTGTCAGGGAGCCGAGGGAGGAGCTGCTGGCTCCCCCCAGCACCCCTGGCCTGGTGGGAGGGGGTCCCTTACCTGGGAGTGCTCGGTCTGCACCAGGTGTGTGCCCTCAGCAGCCCTGCAGTGTGTGCTCTGGGAGTGGATGGCATTTGAATTCCCAAAGGGATGGGAAGGGATGGGAGCACCTCTTCCCTGGGGCAGGGTGGGTGCTGAATTGCAGGGGGTGGTCAGTGGGGTCAGTGGGGTCAGGGCTGTCCCTGGGGTTGGAGATCCCTGGCCATGCCACCTGATGTCCAGCCCCTGGGATCAGCCCAGGCTGAGGATGAGCACATGGAGCATCCCTTGGGGTGCTGGGGGGTGAGAGCTGGCCCTGCCCTGGCCGTGTGTGCTGGGACCCAGAGCCCCCTGAGCTGGGCTGCTCCCCCAGCCTGGGCAGCAGGGGAGGGGGGGATTCTGCCCCTCTGCCCCTCTCAGGTGAGACCCCACCTGCAGAGCTGTCCCCAGCACTGGGGGCCAGCACAGGGGGAACCTGGAGCTGCTGCAGACAGTCCAGAGAGGCTCGTGGAGGTGATTGAAGAAATGGAGCAGCTCTGCTGTGAGGAAAGGCTGTGAGAGTTGGGATTGTTCAGTCTGGAGAACAGAAGACTTTGTCATGACCTAATTGTGGCCTTGCAGTGCCTGAAGGAACTGAAGAAGAAAGATGGAGAGAGACAATTTACAAGGGCCTGGAGTGACAGGACAAGGGGGAATGGTGACAAACTGAAAGAGAGAAGGCTTAGACTGGATATTGGGAAGAAATTATTTACTCAGAGGGTGGGGAGGCCCTGGCACAGGGTGCCCAGAGAAGCTGTGGCTGCCCCTGGATCCCTGGAAATGTCCAAGGCCAGGCTGGATGGGGTTTGGAGTAACCTGGGGCAGTGGAAGGTGTCCCTGCCATGACAGGAGTTGGGACAAGATGATCTTGAAGGTCTCTTACAAGCCAGACCACTCTGGGTTTCTATTCCATGATCCCTGTGCTGGCTTTTTTGCCTTGTTTAAACACATCACTGTTTTCAAGGGAGGCATTTTGCCTCCACTGTGGTGCTCAGGGGGCTGCGTCCCAAGGCCAGCCCAGGCAGAAGGGTGAGATGAGCGTCTCAGAGCTGAGATGTGGCAGCAAAGCACCCAGAGGGAACATCAGCAGCCTGGGGACCACTGTGGTGCTGGTGTCAGGGAGCTAAACCCTCACCTGCTGCTCCCCTGCCGCTGCATCAGCCCGGGCATCACACAGAAACGCTGTGCTTGCCTCCCGGGCTTGCACCAGCCCCTGCCACGGTGGTTGTGGTGCTGAGGGGCTCCCTGAGCCTCAGAGCTGCTCTCACAGCCTGGCTTGGCTGGGCAGAGCTGCGGGCTCTGTGCCACCTGCTCAGCCGTGGCATCGCCAGGCTCGGGGCTGGCCTGCTGGGCTGCCTGGGGATGGGCACGGCTGCAGGCAGGGCGAGGGGAGCTCCGGGCTTCCCCGGGGCCAGCCCTGGGAGCCAGGGGGGCGGGGGGCTCGGAGGATCACGCCAGGCAAGCCTCCAGCCCACACTTAATCTTGCTGCCTGGGAAATTAGGCAGAAAATGCTCCGATTGAGTGTGAAGGCCTCTGCTGTAATTTGGAGCGAGAGGATGACACGCACTCGTCGTCGGAGGGAGATGAAAGCTTTTAGAGCTGGTGAGCACTAGCAAAATCTGTAAAAATCTCTTTTTTGTCAGGAGTGGTAGATACACAGGCAGATGAAAGACAGAAGATAAAATTAGCCCGAATGCTACAGAGAGAAAGAGAGAAGGAGAAGCGGGGAGGGGGAGGAGGATATTTCTCAGAAGACTCTTGGCAGGGAAGGTTTCAACACTGGTGACTCAAAGGCAAAGGGGATACATATGTGTATATATATGTGTGTATAAATATAAATGTGTGTGTGTATGGGAATAAATGTGTGGGGCTGTATTTGGCTGTACCCCCACAGCAGCAGCATTGCCTGGGGCTGATCATTTTGGGACCATGATCTCTGCTGGGACAGGCAGGGATCCCTGGTCCTGCTGCCCATGGCCCCTCCATCCATGGTGGGACTCCATGGCTGCTCCTGGAGGACACAGGACATCCTCCCTCCAATGGGAGAAACCCCAGTGCCCACATCCCTGGATGGTGTGAACGTGCTGACCAGCACCACACGCTCTCTGAGGTGACTTTAATTCCTTTTTGTCCCGTGGTCTGGTGGCTCAGATGGAAGCGTGCAGCTCCAGGCTGTGCTCAGAGGGGCACGGGCAGCAGGAGATGCCCTGAGCATTAATCCTAGCTGCCAGGGGTTTGCTGCTGTGGATCTTCACCTGGGACAGCGGCTGTCCAGTGGTGAGGCAGGAGGGGCCTCTGTCTGCAGGTGACTGATCTGGGTCCACAAAACCCCCCCATTTCTCCTGCCTTTGCTGGAAGGAGAGGGATGCTGGTGGCTCTACAGCCTGTGGGAGACTGCCCAGGCAGTCCCTGTGAGGATGCTGCATCCCAAAGCATTGCTGGGGTCAGGAGTGAAGGTTCCCGTGGGATGTCCCACTGAGGTCACAGCCAGCCCTGCTCCCCTGGCAGGCTTGGGGTGCTCTGAGCCCAGCACCCTCTCACAGGCCTTGGGGACGTAGGAAACAGAGAGGGAAAACCCCTCCACAAATCCCTTTGGCACCACTTGGGACCGTCCTCTCCTTGGTGGTCAGCAGTGGGATCAGGGATGGACCCTGAGGGATGGAATGAGGGGAAAGTGCTCTCAGACCTTGCTCTCTTCACTGGTGGCTTCCAAAAGCCTTTTCCCCCAGCCCAAGGACAGTTTTTGCTGCCCAAGGACAGGTTGCTGCCATCAGCACTGATGCAGATGTGACACCCCAGGGAGGCTGGGACACTGCAGCCACACTGCCTCCACCCCCTGGGTGAGGATGCTGAAGGGCAACCCCACAGTGGGTGGGTGTAAGGATTCCTGAGGTCCAAACCCATCCCTCCACACCAGCCAGACCCTGTAGGCAGCAGGGAGGCTCTGGGTGCTCCCCATCAGCCCAGGGAGCAGAGGCGGGGGGACTTCCCATTGTCCTCACGCCGCAGCCCCGGGAGCTGGGGAGACTCCCTCGAGCCGCAGACACCCACCAGCATGAGTCAACTGCAGCGTTAATAACAATCAGAAGGATCCCAGCGCTGCCTCCCCCGCTTTTCTCAGTGTGCCATGCAGCGGGACGTGGGCTGCGAGGAGTCACGGCATGGGCATCTGGGGACAGGGCCCCTCTGCCTTGTCACACGGTGCTGTTGGAACACGGTGGGGATGCAGGTGGTCCCTCAGTGGGTGGGTGATGAGTGGGAGATGCTCTGAGCACGGCGTGAGCCGGGGGATGCCCAGGGGTGCAGAGTGGAGCGCTGCCTGCTCAGTGGTGCAGGCGGCTGAATGAAAGGAATAAATAAGCCAGCCGTGAAAGAGAAGCATTGGCCAAAGCCTCCCAAGAAGCCGTCTGTGGTTCCCAGCTGCAGCCCCCGTTCCCTGGCTCCGTTATCCCTCTGGGAATGACAGCAGGGATGGCAGCTCCTGCAGCCCGGCAGAGACGCAAACCTCTCCCTCCTCCAGTCCTCCGAGTGCTCTGAAATGCCTTTCACCAGCAGAACAATTAGAAATCTAATTCCTATTTCTCCTGCTCAGCTAATTGTCTGTGGACAATTTGATTGTAAGAGCGCCCAGTGATGCAGAATAACCATCTTATTTCTGCTAGACATTGCCTTTGCAATTAGCACTATTGATTGCATCGCTCTGCTCTCTCACCTGCCGGGGCCCAGGGGAGCCACCCTCACCTGGCTCATCCCTCGCAGGGTGATGGGGCCGTGTCCTCCCTGCCTTGGCCGTGGGCAGGACGGTGATGGCTGAGCTCCAGCGTGGCTCTGAAGCTGCTCTCTGCTCCTCAGGGAGGAATTTCTCCCCTCGGGACTCACAGCCAAGCAGGAGGGTCCCTCCAAAGCCACCACAGAGCTCCCACTGAGGACACGTCTCTGCCTGCAAGGAACTCTAACCAGCCAGACTGGCTAGAGCTGGGAGGGCTTGATTTAAAAAAAAAATAAAAATATATCTATATATAAAAACAAAAATTCAGATTTGACAACACCAAAGGGTTCTGGATGAATCTGTCGATTCTGCTGAATGGTTTGTTTGGAGGGAAAAAAAACCCCAAAAGATCAAAACATTTCATTTCAGCCTATTCAGATTGAAATGTTTTGATTTTTTTTTTTTTCTCTTCCAAATGACTTTGTTTCAAAGTTTCCCTTAATTTTATTTTGCTATAAACATCCAAAAAGATTTCTGTGAAATGGCTGTGGTTGGAAGGAAATGCATTGGCTTGGGCACAGCCAAACCTTTGGTGTAACTGCCACCCTAAAAACTCCCCCCCCTCCCTTTTTTTTTAATTTTTAGAATTTCCAGGGATTTTTTGTTTTCAGAAAATTAAAAATTTCAGGGATTTTCCAGCTCTAAAAAACACATGGTTGTGCTTTCCCTGTCACAAAGCAGTCACAGATCTCCTGCTGCAGACAGGGGGCTGAGTTGTCCTGGGGGGCTGCAGAGCTGCTCTGCCCCCCAACTTCAGCCCTCCCTGCCAGGGCTCCATGTGGGACCCACTTTGTCCCCAAGGGCTGTGCCAGGGGCTGGCTTTGGAGCCAGCCTGGATCCTGGGGAGACCCAGGGCTTGCTGGTGCCCAGGGCAAGCAGAGCTGGCCAGGAGTGGGGTCCCTGGAGACTCAGTGGGATGTGGGGACAGCTCTGCTCCAGCAGCTGGAGGAGAAGATGCTCCTCTCATTCAACCCATGGAGACACCCCCAAACAGCCACCAGCTCCGGGCCAAGGCGGCTCTGGGCTCCAAGACCCAGATGGCTGCAGCAGGAAGGAGCTTTCCAGAGCGAGAGGAGCCGGGTGTAAATAGCAGACTGTGCAATTAACTCCCCCCACACCAGATTTCTGTCCCTGCAGAGGGAACAGCGAAGAGTTCTGTCCATCCTGCTGCCTCCAGGCACCTGGGACGTGCTGCTGGGCCTCATGTGCAGGGAATGGACCCAGAACCTGTCCTGGAGGTGCTGCTGGGTCTCATGTGCAGGGAATGGACCCAGAACCTGTCCTGGAGGTGCTGCTGGGCCTCATGTGCAGGGAATGGACCCAGATCCAATCCTGGAGGTGCTGCTGGGCCTCATGTGTGGGGAATGGACCCAGATCCTGTCCTGGAGGTGCTGCTGGGCCTCATGTGTGGGGAATGGACCCAGAACCTGTCCTGGAGGTGCTGCTGGGCCTCATGTGCAGGGAATGGACCCAGAACCTGTCCTGGAGGTGCTGCTGGGCCTCATGTGTGGGGAATGGACCCAGAACCTGTCCTGGAGGTGCTGCTGGGTCTCACATGCAGGGAATGGACCCAGAACCTGTCCTGGAGGTGCTGCTGGGCCTCATGTGCAGGGAATGGACCCAGAACCTGTCCTGGAGGTGCTGCTGGGCCTCACATGCAGGGAATGGACCCAGAACCTGTCCTGGAGGTGCTGCTGGGCCTCATGTGCAGGGAATGGATCCAGAACCTGTCCTGGAGGTGCTGCTGGGCCTCATGTGTGGGGAATGGACCCAGAACCTGTCCTGGAGGTGCTGCTGGGTCTCATGTGTGGGGAATGGATCCAGATCCTGTCCTGGAGGTGCTGCTGGGCCTCACATGCAGGGCATGGACCCAGATCCAGTCCTGCAAGTCCTTCTTGGAGTCCCACCTCCACCTCCACAGCCTGAACACCCTGAGCAGGGAGCACCTGGACACCCGGAATTCCTACAGTGATGATTTCCCACTGGATGAAGCATGGGTCATGCTGGGCTGATGACCCAAGGTGTGGGTCATCCTGGGCTGACCACAGGGTGTTCCAGCAGCTGGACACAGGGAACAGCCTCAGGCTGGGAGGCGCTGGAGCTGAGCAGGGAGGAGCAGCTCCAGGGGAGGGAGAGGTGCTAGGAAGGAATTAACGTCTGGATCTATAAAACACTTGGTCCCAATTATTATAATGCACTGATTAGGGGAACTCAATAGTTCTGCTGGTGGTTAATGGCAGTAATTACCCAGATATGACTACAGTGGCAATATTAATAACTCTGGGCCATTAGTATTTGTGAGCAATGAGCAGAACACACATCCCTGAGCCTCGGGCTGGGCCTCTCTCTCCCCTCCAGCTGCAGCCTGGAGCAGGGCTGGCAGACACCAGAGTTCAGCTGCAGAGGAAGCAGATCCAGGACCTGACTGATGTGTGCCAGGTCCAGAAGAATCACAGAATCATTAGGGCTGGGAAAGACCTCCAAGGTCACCAAATCCAACCTTCAACAGTATCTCACAACAGCCATTAGACCATATCACCAGTGCCATGTCTGCTCGTTTTTTGAACACTTCCAGGGGTGGTGGCTTCACCACTGCCCTGGGCAGCTGTGCCAGGGCTTGACCACCCTTCCAGTGAAGAAACTTCCATAATATCCAATCTGAACTTTGTCTGAAGTTCAAGCTGAAGCCATTCCCTCTCCTCCTGTCCCTGTTCCCTGGGAGCAGAGCCTGAGCTGTCCCCTCCTGGCAGGGAGTGGTGCAGAGCCAGAAGGGCCCCCCTTGAGCCTCCTTTACTCCAGCCTGAGCCCCTTCCCAGCTCCCTCAGCAATTCTCCAGCCCCTTCCCAGCTCCCTCAGGAATTCTCCAGCCCCTTCCCAGCTCCCTCAGGAATTCCCCAGTTCCATTCCCTTCTCTGGACACGCTCCAGCCCCTCCATGTCCTTCTTGTCCTGGGGTGCCCAGAGTGCCAGGTGACTCCAGGACCCCAGGACTGGAGGTATAGCCTCACCAGTGCCCAGCACATTCAAGGCCGTGGCCTCTTGTCCCTCTCTGGTGAGACTGGGACTGTCCCTGCTGGGAGCAGATGACTTGTTGTGATGGTGCTGCTGCAGCCTGGGGCTTCTGCTCGCTTGGGATGGCACAGCCTGTCCCCTGAACCCCTGCAGATGGGCTGTCCTGCAGTGTGGGCCACTCATTTGGCAACTCACTGCCCGGAATGTTCTCTGGGGAGCTGGACAAGGGCTGACTCCCGGAGAGGAGGGAGCTGGGGTGGATCCACTGTGTTGATTCACAAGTGTGATGAACAACCACCCTTGGGCAGGGAGGATGGGGAATGGCCCCTGAAAGCAGCTTGGGTGAGTCTCAGAGGGCAAAGGCTGGGAGTGGTGGGTGCTGTTTCTCCGAAGAAGAGGCAGGATGGGGCTGGAGCAGCCACCACTGGTGGCACCCACCCACCAGGAAGCTCCAGGACCCCACTGAAGGTGTGCACAGAGGGTCCCACAAGTGCATGACCCCACCAGACTGCAAATCCCCCGTGGTGCTGCCATCGCTGAGCCTCGCTGACTCGCTCCCTGTGCTGGATTGTCACACTGCAGAGGGGACAGACCGTTCTTTGTCCCAGCACCCTCTCACACTGCAAGGGGCTCAGGAGGGGGAAGCAGCTTCTCCATGGCCAGCCCAGCCTCCCCCTCACCGCCTAAAGCAGTGTCCCCGGGCTCAGGTTACCCTTGTGGTTGTCTCTGGTTGTCTCCTCGGCTTCCCTGCTGCCCATCTGCGGCCGAGACACCCGGCTCCTCCTGCCCGGCATCCGCGTCCCCCCAGGGACCCCCTGCGACCGCAGGGCTGCTCTGACTCCAGCTCGGGCTGCGGCTCCTCGGCTGCTTCTAAACAAAAGGGGCGAGTAATTGCTCCCTGCTTTGGTCCTCGGCAGAAGATAACTGCCAGCAGCCTCCAGGAGTTTGGGGATGGTCAGGAGAGCCAGGACATGCTCCTGGGGAGATGCTGGAACTCCAGCCAGGTGTGGTCAGCTTCCAAAGGCCAGCAGGGTTTGGGGACAGGGACAGGAGGGTTTGGGGATGGGGACAGCAGGGTTTGGGGATGGGGACAGCAGGGTTTGGGGATGGGGACAGCAGGGTTTGGGGACAGGGACAGGAGGGTTTGGGGATAGGGACAGGAGGGTTTGGGGATGGGGACAGCAGGGTTTGGGGATGGGGACAGCAGGGTTTGGGGATGGGGACAGCAGGGTTTGGGGACAGGGACAGGAGGGTTTGGAGACAGGGACAGCAGGGTTTGGGGATAGGGACAGCAGGGTTTGGGGATGGGGACAGCAGGGTTTGGGGACAGGGACAGGAGGGTTTGGAGACAGGGACAGCAGGGTTTGGGGATAGGGACAGCAGGGTTTGGGGATGGGGACAGCAGGGTTTGGGGATGGGGACAGGAGGGTTTGGGGATGGGGACAGGAGGGTTTGGGGACAGGGACAGGAGGGTTTGGGGATAGGGACAGGAGGGTTTGGGGATAGGGACAGCAGGGTTTGGGGATGGGGACAGCAGGGTTTGGGGATGGGGACAGCAGGGTTTGGGGATGGGGACAGCAGGGTTTGGGGATGGGGACAGGAGGGTTTGGGGACAGGAGGGTTTGGAGATGGGGACAGGAGGGTTTGGGGATGGGGACAGGAGGGTTTGGGGACAGGGACAGGAGGGTTTGGAGACAGGGACAGCAGGGTTTGGGGATAGGGACAGCAGGGTTTGGGGACAGGGACAGGAGGGTTTGGGGATGGGGACAGGAGGGTTTGGGGATGGGGACAGCAGGGTTTGGGGATGGGGACAGCAGGGTTTGGGGATGGGGACAGCAGGGTTTTGGCCACTGTGACCAGGCAGGGCTGTTCCAAAGCCAACCTCCATTCTCCTCCCCAGGGAACTTTCTCACTCGGTGTCTCCAGCTCAGCCGTAATGATGGGAGTATTTAGCACACAGCACCGTGTATTCAAACACTCCAGCAGCCAGAGACACCCTGTCACCCAGGTGACACATCTCTTACATGCTGCCAATTTAGCAGCAAGACGCCCCTGGAATCTGGGTTAGCGCCGGCAGCCGCTGCCGGCGGCCCCAGCTCCAAGGGGAGGAAGGGATGGGAGCACACAGCATCCCCTCGGCCCCATGGAGCAACCCCCAGCACACCCAGCTTGGGTGGGAGACCTTGGCACCCCCTCCAGCAGGGAGGCTCAAAGCAAGCAATTTGAAATTTAAAATAAAATAATAATAATAAAAAAAGTAACAACAATAATAAAAATATCTCTGGTTATTTTCCACTGAAATTTTGTGAGGAAATCTTCTTTTTCTCCGTTTCTCTGCATTGCCATCAGATTCTCTCCTCCCTGCCAAACCCTCTCCTTTCACAAATGAAAAACCCCAAACAAAAGCTGTCAGGACAGAAGATGGTGAACATGCCTGCCTTCCCAGCAGCCAAAACCTGATTTTCCTAACCAAGCCCAGAAATATTTTTTACCCTGAGAATTTCCAGACTCTTGGTTCCCATTACAAAAAAAGGAAAGCTTTTCCACAGATCCTGCAGAAGTCCCTCAGTGACCTACCAGTGCTTTGGCATAATTACACAGTGATTAAGCTGTTTCACTCTGGATGCCAAAGGACAACACCCTGTCCCTGTCAGATCCCTCTGGATCTTGTCTCCTGCCCTGGGCAGGGGCCAGGCCCAGGGTCTGGGGTTGCCCCATTTGCAGGCAGAGCACGGAGGGTGCAGGCACCCCATGGTTTGTGATTTATCCCAAAGTGACCCGTCCCTGGGTCACATCCATGTGGGATGAGGTGCAGGCTGGAATTTAGAAATGTCACTGCCTGATGCACAGCCTGCAGTGACACAGCTCCTGGGACACCTGGAACCCAAAGCTCACCTTTCCTTGCTGAGCTGGAGCCGTGGATTAGACCAGGAATTTTTTCCATGTCTTTACTTTGCGCCTTTCCATCATTTCATTAATATTCAATTTTTAAGCTTTGTCAAGGATCCTTTTGTCCATTCCCTAATTCCTGCTGCCTTTTCATGTGCCTCAGCTCACGCACCCTCCTGGCCCAGCCCATCCCCAGCTCTGGGGACTCACAGCCCACTCTGGAGTTATTCAGGCAGGCACGGCTGGTGTGGGCTGCGAGGGTGGGAGGTGTGGAGATGTCTCCCTGCTCCACTCCACGTGCTCCAGGAACACTCTGGGCTGCTGCAAATCCTCTGCCTTCCCTTCTGCACGCTCTGTTCCCGTTCCACGCCACCTCCAATCCCCATCCTGTGGCTGGGGCTTGCAGAGGGCTGGGTAACTTTATGATCGACAATAACATTGGTAGTTATTCTTGTCAAGAGAAGGTTAATTGCACCTCCTGCCTGGGGGCACCAGCTGATCCCTGCGGGGGTTGGGAAGGCATTTTCTGCCTGTGCTCAGCGTTTCCCAACCCCACAGGCTGCAGGATGCAGGGGATGGACCATGTTCTGGAGCATCAGGTGCTGCAGGGGGAGGGGGAGGCAGGGGAGCTCTGCTGTGACCCTGCTGGATGGGGGAATTAGGGGATCATTGCCTTGACCCTGCTGGATGGGGGAAGCAGGGGAGCTCTGCTGTGACCCTGCTGTCGATGGGGCTTTAGGGGAGCTCTGCTGTGACCCTGATGTTGGGAGGGATTAGGGGAGCTCTGCTGTGACCCTGATGTTGGGAGGGATTAGGGGAGAATTTCTGAGACCCTTCTGTCCATGTGGCATTAAGGGAACACTGCTGTGACCCTCTTCTTGGGGGGAATTAGGGGAGCTCTGCTGTGACCCTGCTCTTGGGAGGGATTAGGGGAGAACTTCTGTGACCCTTTTGTCAATGTGGTGTTAGGGGAGCACTGCTGTGACCCTGGTTTGAGGGACATCACGGGAGCACTGCTGTGACCCTGCTGTCAATGGGGTTTGCAGCTGTCGTGTCTCACACGGTGATGGTGCCCCAGGATGGATCATTCCCCACCTCAAGGCTCCCCACCGCTCTGGGATGTGGTGGGAAGGACTCCCAGCATGATGGGGTGTCTTGGGGGTCACCCAGGTGTCTCCAGCCCGACACGGGGACACAGGGGCTGTGGGGCAGAGGGACACGTGTCCCTGCAGCGATGGTGGCTCTGCCCCAGCCCTGCTGTGACTGTCGCAGTGTGGTTTTAATGCTTGTGGCTGCCGTGAGGATACAGCCTGCTGTGTTCCCAGCAGTGAGAGCAGCCAGAGCCCGCCGGGCTGCGGCCACGCTCCCTGCCCAGAGCCCAGCAGGCAGCAGCTCCCACACTGGGCTGTGCTGGGAAAGGGGGGCAGGAAAGGATTTGATTCCCCACGCTGCAAGGGCGGCAATGGAGCAGAAAGTGAGGGTGCTGCACAGCCCCCTGTAGCTTGCAGGGCCATGGTCCTGCAGCTCTGTCTGTCTGTCTGTCTGTGTGCGAGCTCCCTGCTCCTCTTCCTGCCCATTCCCAACCATCCCAACCCCCCTTTTCCCTCTCTTTCTCTTGCATTTACAGTCTGCCCGTGGCCTCGTCTCCAGCCTCGCGTGTGACCTACTTACACACAGAGCCCCAGTTCTTGCCTTTTCTCTCCCGAACAATGCGGGGCCCTGCTGCCACACCGCCCACTCCAGCACAATGCCAGCAGCTCTGGGGAGCCCTGTCCTGAGCCCCCTGTGCTGCCACATCCATCCATCCATCCATCCATCCATCCATCCATCCATCCATCCATCATCCATCATCCATCATCCATCCATCATCCATCCATCATCCATCCATCCATCCACCCATCCATCCATCATCCATCCATCCATCATCCATCCATCATCCATCCATCCATCCATCCATCCATCCATCATCCATCCATCCATCCATCATCCATCCATCCATCCATCCATCATCCATCATCCATCATCCATCCATCATCCATCCATCATCCATCCATCCATCCATCATCCATCCATCCATCCATCCATCATCCATCCATCCATCATCCATCCATCATCCATCCATCATCCATCCATCATCCATCCATCATCCATCCATCCATCATCCATCCATCCATCCATCCATCATCCATCCATCCATCCACCCATCCATCCATCCATCATCCATCCATCATCCATCATCCATCCATCATCCATCCATCCATCATCCATCCATCATCCATCCATCCATCCACCCATCCATCCATCCATCATCCATCCATCCATCCATCCATCCATCCATCCACCCATCCATCCATCATCCATCCATCATCCATCCATCCATCCATCATCCATCCATCATCCATCCATCCATCCATCCATCCATCCATCCATCATCCATCCATCATCCATCCATCATCCATCCATCCATCCATCCATCCATCCATCCACCCATCCATCCATCATCCATCCATCCATCCATCCATCATCCATCCATCCATCATCCATCCATCCATCCATCATCCATCCATCCATCATCCATCCATCCATCATCCATCTGTCATCCATCCATCCATCATCCATCCATCCATCATCCATCCATCCATCCATCCATCCATCCATCCATCCATCCATCCCTGCTGGCCCTGGAGCCTCCTCCCAGCCCACTGGGATGCTCACAGCCCGTGGTTACACCTTGCACGGAGCCTCCTCCATGCCTTAGGATCTTAACATTTGTATTTTTCAGATCCTGGAATGCCTTAGTGCATAGCTCTAAACTTTATATAGAGTGTTAGTTACTGTCTTCACATTTTGGTCAGGCAGAACAATCCCTCTAGGCCTGAGATTCAATGCTGCCCTGCAACTCCAGGGCCTGAAAAGTATAAAATAGAAACAAAATATAAAATATAAAATAATATATAAAATATAAAGTATAAAATATAAAAGCTATATAAAATATAAAATCATTATAAAATATAAAGTATAAAATGAAATATACAATATACAATATACAATATACAATATACAATATACAATATACAATAAAAAATAGAAAATAGAAAATAAAAATATAAAATAGAAAGTATAAAACATGAAATATAAAATAAATATAAAATGTAAAATGTAAAATGTAGAATATAAAAATATATAAAAAATAAAAAATAAAAAATAAAAAATAAAAAATAAAAAATATAAAATATAAAATATAAAATATAAAATATAAAATGTAAAATATAAAATGTAAAATATAAAATGTAAAATATAAAATGTAAAATGTAAACAAAAGTCAATTGGGAGGTGCAAACTTGGAGTAAATGACTTCAGAACCTGGAGGATTAACCCCTGATACGTAAATGGACAAACTTAAAATTGTCTGAAAAACTCATAACCACTGTCCATCTTGGGCACAGCCTCTGCCTGCCAGCTCAGGTGCTGCTGCAGGGGTCTGGGATGTGCTGGTGACACCACCCAGAGCATGGGGACACTCCCACTCAGCCCCTGCCCAGGCTGCCTTGGGTGTGTTAAGAGGAGGGGGCTCCCTGCCTCCACTAATGGGAATAATAAGGTAATTAGGGGCTGCATAATCAGGGCCTTGTTGCTATGCAAACACTGAGTCAAGAGATGCCCCCATCTCCCCCTGCACACCTGATAAGCCTCGAGAGACAGAGATGCTCTCTGGAGACCTGTGGCTTCTCTGGGCTGCCCTGCTGCGTGGCACAGAGCAGGAAAAAATGTTCATCCTTCCTTCCTCAGCACTGTCCTCATCAGCTCTGTGATGGAGAGGCATGGAAAGGGATTCCCACCCCGAGGAAGGAGGCAGAGGGTGAGTTCCCCTCTGCTGAGGACCCGCTGGCTCACATTTGGCCTGCAAGCAGTGCCAGCAGCTCGTGGCTGCTCGCCTGGAGTTTTCCACACGGAGATGACAAATTATTCCAGCCCCATGGTGTCCCCAAGGTAACTCCAGTCCCATCTGCCTGGAGCTGTCAGGGATGTCTGAGTCGGGCTGGGGGCTGTGGGAGCTGGGGATTCAGCTCCAATCTCCCCCCTAAGCAGCACCAAAGGTGCCCATCGCACCCCAGCTGCACCTGCAGCCCCGAGCAGAGACCTGTGGCTGTCATCACACATCCCTGAGGAGCAGAGACCATGACACAGCATCACCTCAGCCCCGTTTTTATCCACCACACTCAGTCACAGCCTGCTGGGCTGCTGCTTCCAAGTGCCCCAGCTGGGCTGGGGGCCCAGGCTGCGTGTGCCCGTGGCTGAGCTGTTCCATTGCCGCAGAGGCAGGGCACTGACAGGGGCTGTAAATTGTCAGGCCCTGTAAAGCATTTAATGATTTTGAATTTATCTGCATCGATAAATACATGACAAGGTAACAGTCAAATAAATACCCATTAGTGCACTTGCTCTCTTTTTTTTTAATTACGAGCTCGGGTGTAACCAATCATTTTCTGCTAAGCAAGCGCTGCAGGAAATCTTCATTAGCACCAGCCCCGGCGAGCTCTGCAGCCTGGGGAGGAGGGAGAGAGCCAGGAGGGAGTTTTGGCCCCATCCTGCCCACCCAGCTCAGGGGGATGCTGATACCCACTCCCATCCAGGCTAGAGACCCTGGCAGGGGAGGGAGGTTTGGGGCAGGAATTTTCCAGGGAGACCTTCATGCTCTCTGCAGCTCCCTGGTAGGAGGAGTCAGGTGGGAGCTGGGCTCTGCTCCCAGGTAAGAATGACAGAACAAGAGGACACGGCCTCAAGCTGTGCCAGGGAAGACTGGGTATCAGGAAAATGTCTTCACTGAAAGAGTGGCCAAGTGGCACTGCCCAGGGCACTGGTGGAGCCACGGCCCCCGGAGTGTTTGGAGTGAGTGGCTGTGGCTCCTCATGGTGTGGCTCAGTGGGCACAGGGGTGCTCAGCTGAAGGTTGGAGCTGATGATCTTGGAGGCCTTTTCCAACCTTAATGTTTCCTGATCCTGGCGGGGTGCTCTGCACACCCCAAAGGCAGGTGCCAGGTTATCAGGGCATGTGCAGAGTGGGGGATCTCACTTGCTGCTGGTCCTTTGGGCACCCTCCCCACCCCCTGCACACTGGGTGACTCAGAAGGTGCCAGAGGGGTGCAAACCACCCTGGTTGGCACCTCAGAGCACGCCCTGTCCTGGCAGGTGCCGCACCCAGGAGGAGGCATGAGAAAATACAGCAATGCTGTGAAGGGGAAGTGCTGTGAGATCCTGGAGCTCTGGTGCTGCCGGGCACCTCTGGCACGAGCTGTGACAGCACCGGGTGCGGAGGGCACGAACAGGAGGAGCTGGGTGAAGGACAAGTCCCCACCAGGTTTGGCCTTGCAGGGGTGGGACAGAGGCCAGCAGCAGGTCACTGTCCTGGGGACAGGGACCAGGTGTGTGAGGGGTCAAGGGCAGAACCTGCTCTGTTCCCTTCCAGCCTCCCCTCCATCCCTCCATGCTGAGCCTCTGGCTCAGAGAGGGGCACAGGGAGAACACGGCTGCTTTGCTCTGTCTTATTTCTGTCTGGCAGCATTTTTCCAGAAGAGCAGCTTCTAAACTCTGAGCATCTCCTGGGAACATGTCGATCCTGATGATATTTTTCTATGGAGAAGTGTCAAATCAAATGATTTCAACTTTCACATTTTGTTTCAATAACGTAGAAAGGATTTTTTTCCAATGAGAGGCGAACATTTCAATTTGACATTATCATTTGGTTTCATTCCATTTGGGCTTTTATATTATCATATTACTCCAAATCTACATTTCTAGTCTATCTAGTGTTTTACTGTTTAATGATTTAGCAGCATCAAAACCCAGCGAAACGTTTTGATATTTCTGGGTGAAATTTCCAGCCCACCCCCCTTCCTCGAAATTTGTACATTTTGGGAAAGTCTGCATGGGGAAGCCCCCAGATTCCGAGGGGATGGAGATGCCATCTTGCAGCTGGCACAGAGCAGTGTGTGGAGGCAGCAGCAAGCAGGGGCACTCTGTCCTGTGCTGGAGCCAGAGGAAGGACACAGATGTGACCTGCTCTGTGCTGTACAGCCATAAATAGTGAGTGGCAGTGCTGGGAGGGGGGAAGGTGAAGACATTGTACACAAAGTGGAGGGAAAGTCGCCAACAGGAGTCGGGAAAGAGGGTGCCCTTGCTAGCCAGAGGCTGCTGTCCCTGGAGAGCAGGAAAGGCTGGATGCAGAGCCGGATCCATGAGCACAAACAGGGTGTTCTTGGGGTTTTTTGGGGAGAACCGCCAGGATTTTCCCTCCATGAACCAAGAGCTGGGACACGTCTCTGCTTCCCAGCACCAAGTGGAGGCAGGAACCGGCAGCGCTGGGGGCAGAGGGGCTGCGGCTCCTCCTCGCTCTGGGCACTGAGTGCATTTCCCCTGCTGGATCAGAGTCACGCCAGGTCCTGCAGCCGTGCCAGGGCTCTGGAGGAGGCAGGGTGGCAGCCGGGGCACTGCCCCCACACCTGCAGGGGTGGCTGATCCCCTCCCCGGGCAGTGAGAGGGGGTGCTGGGGGTGCCCTGAGTGCCCCCTGTGCCCACACACAGCCTGCCGGGCTCCTGCCTTCCGCTCTCCCACAGCCCCGCTGCTCGCAGGGTGGATTAAAAGCTGCTTTAATGGATATTTATGATCGCCATCACAGCCTTTTACTGCCTGTCCTTCCCCATTACGGCAGCGTGTGCCCAGGCTGCGGGCGGGGAGGGCTCTGGGGGTGCACGGGGGTGGGGTCTGGCTGCCTGGAGCCACCAGCAGGGCTTCAGAGGGGCACCCCTGTGCCGGGGGGCTCTGTCCCCCATAGATCTCACAGCAGAACCATCCATCGGTACCTCCCTATTCCCCCCATTCCGACTGAGCTGGGGAAACTGAGGCACAGGGAGGTGCCAGTGCCTTTGCCATTGTCCCCAGGGGTTCGGGTGGTGTCACACGCTGCGCACGAGGAGCAGGGGGGGCACCTGAGAGTGGCGATGGCTGGAGGAGAGGCCGCGGGTCCTGGCAGGAGGAGTGGGAAGGAGCCAGGTGTGCGGGAATCTGCCTCCCCCGGCACCTGCCGGGCACAGGCTGCTGCCTTTGGATGCTGCCCGTGCTCCCGGGAAACCCTCCCGGAGCCGCCGGGCCCCCTCTCGCTGCCTCTGTGTGAAACTCCCCCAGGACAGCGTATTAAACTTGACCTGTGCACCACCTCCAAGATTAACATCAGAGGAGGGAGAATGCAAGGTCTGCGGAGGGCAGAGCAGGGCAGGGCACGCTTCTCCTCCGCAGCTCCGGCGGGGGCTGCAAGGGCAGCGCTCCGGGGAGCTCAGAGCTCCAGCCCCTCTGCCCAGCCGCGCTTGCTGCCAGGGAAAGTTCATGTTCTCCTTCCCCAGCTCGGTGAGAACACGGAAAGGCGAAAAAAAAGCCAGCCCCAAGCCCTCCTGTGAGGCAGCAGGGGACGGCAGGAATCTGATGGGTGTCAGTGCCCTGCTGCCCACGGGCTGTGACACAGAGGGGACCCGAGGGCTGGCAGGGGCCCAGCAGGCACCACATCCCCCCTGCTCCACGGGCAGGGCTGTGCTGGGCTGCCGTGAGCACCCTGCCTGCCCAAGGGCCACCTCTGGGTCACAGCCACCCGCTTTTGTGGGCAGCTGAGACCCAGCTCTGCTCAGGTATCAGAAATGTCACCCGGGTCAGAGAGGACCTCCCTGGGACAGGGACAGCACCCAGGGCCAAATGGGGATCCTGAGGACAGCTGATGAAAATCCTGGTAGGAGAGAGCTAAAAGCATTGTCCCAGAGGCTGGATGGACAGAGCAGCAACCAAAGGTATCAATGCCACTTCCAGAGGAGGTGACAGCTTTCCTAGAGCTCCTCCTGAGGGGCAGGGGAAGGGCAGCTCCCATCTCTGCTCTGGGACAGGGACAGCACCCAGGGAACGGCTGGAGCTGGGCCAGGCCAGGCTCAGGCTGGATTTAGGGCAAGGTTCTTCCCCCAGAGGTGCTGGCACTGCCCAGGCTCCCCAGGGAATGGGCACGGCCCCGAGGCTGCCAGAGCTGCAGGAGCCTTTGGCCAGCGCTCCAGGGGTGCCCAGGCTGGGGGTGCTGGGGGTCTGGGCAGGGCTGGGGTTGGGCTGGGCCATCCTTGAGCTCAGGACATTCTGTGATCCTGCCAGCGAGGACGCAGCGTTTTTGCAGCAGCGTCATGCTCGCCCCATCAGCGAGCAGGAGACACCGCAGGCTCTGAGAGCCTTCAACGAGCTGACAAGCTGGTCAGAATGAAAAGTTCAAAACCAGTGCTCGGGACGTGTAAGTGTCTGTGGAACTAAACTGCCATTTGGGTGGGAGCACCGTGCAGGGCCACGTCTCCTCCCGCGCCGTGCGCCGCCAGAAAAGGTCACCCTTCAGCAGGCTGGAGTCACCCAGCCTCCCCCGGCTGGGGGACGGGGCTCTGGCTCCTCTTAATGAGGTGACCTTCGCCAGCGCTGCTCCCTGAAGAGTCGACAGGTCAAATTAACCGGGTGCGTTATTCCGCCCCGTCTGCGGCTGTCGGGGATGGACAGGAATGAAGTGAAGGTGTCGCTGGCTTTGCTCGCTCTCCTGGTGTTTTACAGCCTGGACATGACTGCTGAGTTTCTGGGGTGTTTTGTTTCAGGGCAGAGTCCATGCAGCTCCAGCCCAGGGCTGGGCAGGGGGTGTGGGGGGCTCTGGGGTGTGCTGCAGGTCAGAGGGGCTGCACAAAGGGGAACCGGCGCTCCCCAGTTCCTCTGCAGCCTCCCAGGGCAAGTGCAGCTGTTCCAGGGCTGGAGCCCCCCTGGAGCCAGGCTGGGAGAGCTGGGGGTGCTCAGCTGGAGAGGAGAAGCTCCAGGGAGAGAGCTCAGAGCCCCCTCCAGGGCCTGCAGGGGCTCCAGGAGAGCTGGAGAGGGACTGGGGACAAGGCCTGCAGGGACAGGACAAGAGAGAAGGAGTTTAAACTAAATGAGGATGGGTTTAGATGGGATATCAGGGAGAAATTCTTCTCTGTGAGGGTGGGGAGAGGCTGGGCTGGAATTGCCAGAGCAGCTGTGGCTGTCCCTGGATCCCTGGCAGTGCCCAAGGCCAGGCTGGACATTGGGGCTGGAGCAGCCTGGGACAGTGGGGGTGACACTGGGGACAGTGGGGGTGACCCTGGGACAGTGGGGGTGACCCTGGGACAGTGGGAGGTGTCCCTGCCATGGCTGGGGTGGGATGGGGTGGGATTTGACATCCCTTCCAGCCAAAACCATTCTGTGATTCCATTATTTCTGAATTGCTGCCACTGCTGGGGAAGACTTTACCCCTCCATGCAATGTGCCAGACAGTGCCCTGAACCCTAAAAAAGTCAAAGCAGACCCTCCTGGCTCCAGGCTGCCCAGCCCTCCTGAAGTTACTCTGCTGTCACTCCTGGACAGGCTCATCCCAGCCTCACGCTCTGTTTTGCCTCCTGGGGATCACAGATATCTCAAACAGGCCTTGGGGCTCCTGCTCGCCTGACCCACAAGGCCTCTCCTTGCTTTTGCCCAACCCAAACCCCTTGATTTGGCTCTTCCCAACTCAAGAGGGTTGCACTGACCCTTCTTCACTCAACACTGAAGTTGCCAAATCCTCAAATGCCGTGGCCCTTTGTGGGATGTGCCCTCTGCCAGTCCCTTCTCTGGCAGTGGGGAGCCATTCCCTGTGTCTGGTCCCTCCATCCTTGTCCCCATTCCCAGAGCAGAAACACTGAGTTTCCAGAGTCCAGAGCTGGAAAACAGAGCCATCCCTTCCCTGGATGCATCAGTGGAGCCCCTGGACAGTGCCAGGCCAGGGACCTGGCAGAGACAAGCAGCAGAGGGGAACAGCTCCTTCCTATTGCATCCATCCATATCCCTGTGGCAGCGGGGTTCTTCTGCCAGGAGAAGCCAAGGCATTGCTTGCACAGAGAGCTGGATCTGTGAGAGGGCCCATTTCCCACCCACGGGGCTCCCCACGCTGTCAGGATCTGCAGGCACACTCTGTGTGTGTGCAGCCAATATCCCGGGGAATTCCCTGAGCAGGGAACGTGGACCCTTGTCCAAAAATCTTATTTGCACTGGGCTGGTCATGCCAAGTCGCAGAAGAGTCACCAGGGGCCCGTGTGGCATTTGCATTGGCACAACCTCCCTGGCATCCTGCAGGGAGCAGCCCTGGGACCTGAGCGACTGCAGTGCCCAGCTGTGCCCAGCTGTGCCCAGCTGTGCCCAGCTGTGCTGCACAGGGCAGAGGTGCTGGCACAGAACCCGTCTCTGGCCGATGGAATTCCCACAAAGCGAGCACCGGCTCCTGACCGGCACAGATGAGCTGCCTGAACTCAGGCACTTGTCTACAAGCCAGGAGGAAATTCTGCCTCCTGGGCTGCCCTTAAATTTTCCTCTTCTTCAAAGACCTGGCTGCAGGGCAGAGATGACCTCCCTGAAGGGGATTCTTGTGAGGCCATTTCTGGAGGGAGCAAAAGCCATTGAAACCACGGCACAGAGACACCAAAATGCCCTGGGCTGCTGTTGAGCCTGTGATGAGCTGGGCCAGCTCCAGCACCAGTGAACCTCTCCCCCTCCCACACCTAAATGTGTCTCATTCCACCGATTGTGGTGCTCTCAAGCCACTCTTCCTGCCTGTGCTTTGTCATCCTGCCCATTTAGCATCTCTTTTTCACCTCCCAGCCCCAGAGCACCTGCCCTGGCCTCGGTGCCACCTCCCAAATCCCCACCTCCCTCAGCCCCGGCTGGTTTTTGTCCCACATCCCAGCACCCGATGTGCTGGTGAGCATCTTTTGGCCTGTGGGTGGAGTCCTCGGGAGGGACAGGATGTGTGTGGTGGCTGCTTGGGCTTTGCCACTGAGAAGCAGCCACGGGCACCTACACAAAAATGTCACCTTGTCACAGCTGATGCCTTTTTGGGCTACCTAAAAACAGAGGCCAGACAAAATCCAGGGAATAAAAAGCAGTTAAATTTATTGAGGGGCCTTCAGGGACATTTCAGGCAGACAAAGCCCCCCAGGGGCTGCACCCAAAATGGACCATGGGTCACAGGTTTCACACTTTTGTAAGTTTGGTTCATTTGCACATTGGGGTTAATCTCCCAATTCCAGCTTCAGGTAATGAAGTCATTTCCCCCAAGTTTGCTGCCCCCAACTCCCTTTTGTTTCCATCTCTGGGGGCCTGAGGCAGTGAGGTGTCCTTGATTGCCAGGGCTGGAGAGGAATTGCTGTGTCTGACCCAAATGGGAAAGCAGCAGCTCACACTGTGTGTGGAGTTTGGAGTTACACACTAAAGAACTGCAGGGTTACAAATAGATGAAAAATAGAAAAGCTGAAGTCCTAAGGCTTCTTAGGGACATCCCTGAAACTGTGTTAGGCTGGAGATGAGGGAAAGGTTCTTTCTTTCCCCAGGGAATGGGCACAGCCCCGAGGCTGCCAGAGCTGCAGGAGCCTTTGGCCAGCGCTCCAGGGATGCCCAGGCTGGGGGTGCTGGGGGGTCTGGGCAGGGCTGGGGTTGGGTTGGATGATCCTGGGGGTCCCTTCCAGCTGAGGAAATTCTGTTCCTGTGTTCCGTGGGGCTCAGGGAGCTGCTCTGTGCTCCTCCTGTGCCAGCATCGGGGGCAGATGAAACGGGCCGGGGTCACAGCAGCAGCCGGGGCTCTGCGGTGCTCCCTCCCAGGGGGGTGAGGAGAGGCAGGAGACGGCAGCAGCAGCCAGAGCAAATGGTTCTTTATTTTATCTCCAGGATAAAAAGGAATACGGAAGCCGGGTTCCTAAGATGAGGTGCCTTCATCTCGCTGCACAGCGTTTGATCATCCCCGATGTTTTACAAGGAGGTGTATGGTTGAATTACCATTAGAGGAGGTGATGGAGCTGAAGAGTAACAGAAAACTTCCTCCATGGCGACCCGGACTCCTTTCTGTGCCTGCAGGGAGCAGAGCAGGAGAGCCCAGGGGCTGGCAGCCGAGGGCCAGGAGGCAGGAGCAGCTCCTGAAGCCCTGGAGGCTCTGTCCCCGAGCAGCTGCAAGGCAGCACGGTGTGTGCCCAGGCACCTCGGAGCTGTCAAGGCCAGGAGAGGTCGATCCCAGCCCGTTGGGGATGGGAACAGCCCAGGCCAGCGTGGGTCAGGGTCAGCTGGCACGGTGGGGGCATCCCGTGGCTGGCTGGGCTCCAGAGCACTGGCCATGAGGACAAAGGGATCTCGGAGCCAAGGATCCCGGGGCTGGCAGTGCTGGCATCTCCATCAGAGCGGGAATTCTCGCCTCTTTTTCCGCATGGGTGCCCCTAATCATCCATCCATCACCCATCCCTTCTGTCCTGAGTCCTGCAGCAGGTGTGCGGATGGCTGGCACGCCGGGGACTGCCAGTGCCTGCTCTGAGCGCCGGCTTGCTTAGCTGTGGAGCAAGTGCCATTTCCAGAGCCTCATTAGTATTTGCATTGTTGCATGGCTGTCTAAGAGAAGCAGCAGCTAAGTGAGCCAGTCAGATCTCGCTAATTTGCATGTTAATGAAGCCCACAGAACGCAGCTTAGAGAGGCTGACTTGCTAGACCTATACATGCAGGCTGTATATGCTTTGGAGACGCAGCAAACACTGTAGGCAGACACCCAGATGGCTGCAGAGACAGACAAACAGATGGCTCCCTACAGCTGAACTGCGTGGGGTGAGGCACTGGAGGGAGGGGGAAAGGATAGCGAGATGGAGAGAGATGGAGAGATTAAAAAATATGAATGGAGAAACAGATTAGTCAAGGGTTGTGAACATGCTTGGAAGGAAGAATCCTACCATGTGGGGTTTTTTGTTTTTAAATAGAAAGGTCGTGCAGAATGTGTCACAGAGCACAGGTCTGAGTGGGGCTGTGTCGGTATCGCTGCCCTGGGGATGCTGCAGAGGTTGGGTGGCAGGACAGACTGCTGGATGGACACCCATGGGCGCTGGCTGCTCTGTAGGCAGCTGCCCAACCCTAACGCTGCTGGCCAGGGTGCAGGGAGTGCCTGCTCTGCCCTCCTCAACCCTCCCTTGGGGGACTGGAACGCTGGCAAACAGGGCTGGGGTTGTAGGAGAGAATGGAGAGAAATATGTACATATTTACATGAATTTCTAGTGTGAATGGATGGGGTTGTGTGTCTGCCATGAGAGGCAGCAGATGCAGCTCGTGGGGAGCTGGTGAACATGGGCTGGGAGAGGGGCTCACCCGACCCTGGGGAGTGTCACACTGCCAGCCTGGGGAGCACAGAGCCAGCAGAGCCATCCTGCATCCACAGTGACACCAGCAGCACTCCTGAGCTGGGGAGAAGGCTCTGGAGGGACAGCACATCTCCCCAAATCCCCATCTCCTGGTGGATTGGGGCTGGGACTCCACCTGAGGTGCCACTGGGCCCAGAAGTCAGTGCTGTCGGTGTTCCCAGGAGTGCTCCCTGTGGTCCTGGGTAGGTTTGGCTGCCCCATATCAGCAGGAGATGAGCAGGAGCCAGCAGCCAGCCCAGCACCGACACCTGTGGGACTGATCCCCACCCCTCTTCTGCCTTTATTTGCCCCTTCTTGCTGTGTCTGTGAGCTTCCTGCCATGGGGCAGGAGGGGCAGGGACAGCCCTGCAGAGAAACACATCTGTAGGGCTGCTGTGTCTCCTTATCCTGTCCCAAACTCCCCGAGGGCTGTGGGCATCTCTGGACACTCCTCTCACGGGGACAGGAGGCTTTCCCAGCTCTTGAGCCGTGGCAGTGCAGGGGCTGCACACATCATGTGTGAGGCCACCAGCGCCTTCATGGGGAGAGGGTGACAACAGGGATGTGCTCAGAGACACCCAGCAAAGGACCAGCCACTGCTGATTTATTTATATTTATATTTATATTTATATTTATATTTATATTTATATTTATATTTATATTTATATTTATATTTATATTTATATTTATATTTATATATATTTATATTTATATTTATATTTATATTTATATTTATATTTATATTTATATTTATATTTATATTTATATTTATATTTATATTTATATTTGTATTTATATTTATATTTTTATATTTCTATATTTCTATTTCTATTTCTATTTCTATTTATACCTATATTATTTATATATTTATTTATATATTTTATATTGATATATTTTACTTAGATATATTTATATATTTTTAATTTATATATTTATATTTATATATTTATATTTATATATTCATATTTATATATTTATATTTATATTTATATATTTATATTTATATATATTTATTTATATGTTTATATATTTTATATTGATATATTTATTTATTTTTAATGTATATATTTATATTGACATATTTTTATTTATTTATATATTTATTTATTTTATATTGATATATATATTATATTATATATAATTATATAATATATAATATAATTATATTATTCTATATAATTATATTATTATATAAAATATATTATATATATTAATATATATATTAATATATGATATATAATACATTTATATATTTATATATATTTATTCATATATATTTTTATATATAGATATATTTTATATTGATATATTTTTATTTTTATATATTTATATTTTTTTATATATTTTACGTTTGTGTATTTTTATTTACATGTGTTTATATTTCTACTATTTTTTATTTTTCATGCATTTGTAACCCTGCAGTTCTTCAGTGTGTAACTCCAAACTGCACACACAGTGTGAGCTGCTGCTTTCCCATTTGGGTCAGACACAGCAATTCCTCTCCAGCCCTGGCAATCAAGGACACCTCACTGCCTCAGGCCCCCAGAGATGGAAACAAAAGGGAGTTGGGGGCAGCAAACTTGGGGGAAATGACTTCATTACCTGAAGCTGGAATTGGGAGATTAACCCCAATGTGCAAATGGACCAAACTTATAAAAGTGTGAAACCCCTGACCCGTGGTCCATTTTGGGTGCAGCCCCTGGGGGGCTTTGTGTGCCTGAAATGTCCCTGAAGACCCTGCAATAAACAGAACTGCTTTTTATTCCCTGGATTTTGTCTGGCCTCTGTTTTTAGGTAGCCCCAAAAAGGCATCACTGACAACATCTCCCTTAGCTATGCTGTAATTTGCTTTTTTTCCCACACCCCTCAAGACTTCTATTAAGGAATTTTCAAGCTCACGAATGCAGGGGGTGAATGCAGATGCCAAGAGCATTCAGCACCCCCCAGCTCTCCTGTTTGCAGGGCTCTGTAGGGCCATCACACGGGGAAATCTTCATTTCAAACCACTTGGGCATTTTGGAGCCTCGTTTAGGAAGGAGGTTTGAGCACTGCAGCCATGGCCATGCCCTGATTCCCGTGGCTGGAAGGAGACTCTGATTGTGTCCCCCAGGCCCTGGCACTGGGGCTTTGGTCCTAAACTGGGGCTGAGAGAAGCCAAACGTGTTGTGGCCACTGTGGCTGGGACTGGGAAGCTGGAAGCTGTGTCCTGTCAGCCCTGGGATCTTTGGTTTGGACATCTGAGCCTGGCAGGAGAGCTGAGGTGCATCATCCCACCACTGGAGCCAGGCTTTCAGGCACAAGTGTCTCTAATTATTAATTAGCTGATGAGGGTTTATTATGTCTTAGCACAGCTCTCCTGTTGCCTGTGGCACTTACTGGCACACATGAGGAGAGGGCTCGAAGCTCCTGTTGCTCACACGTGTGCCAGGGCTGCTCTGCAGAGACAAGGGATCTTCTGGGGCTGTGATCTCGTGTCCTACAGCGGCACAGGGGTCACAGCTGTGAAATCCATGCCAGCAGAGAGGCTCAGCTCCGTGCCCCGAGTCAGCTCAGCTCCAGCATTCTCCACCCTGGGTGTTCTGCACGTTGATAGCTCAGCCACATCCACCCCTCACCGGGGCTTCTCCAGACAAGGATGGGGAAATAAAGGAGCTGGCACCCAGACACGTCCCTGCTCCAGAGGAAACGTGCTCCCAGCTCCTCTCCACAGCCAGGGGGGTCTGCAGGAGCTGCAAACCAGCTGTGCTGTGTCCCACAGCTCCCACCACCATTCACAGAATCCCAGAGTCACAGAATCCAGAATCTCAGAATCCAGAATCTCAGAATCCCAGAATCCCAAATTCCAGAATCTCAGGTTCCCAGAATCTCAGAGTCCAGAATTCCAGAACCCAGAATCCCAGAGTCTCAGAATCTCAGAATCCAGAATCTCAGAATCCAGAATCCCAAATCCCAGAATCTCAGAGTCCAGAATTCCAGAACCCAGAATCCCAGAGTCTCAGAATCTCAGAATCCAGAATCTCAGAATCCAGAATCTCAGAATCCCAGAATCTGAGAAGCCCAGAATTCAGAATCCCAGAATCTCAGAGTCCCAGAATCCAGAATCCCAGGATCTCAGAACCCAGAATCCAGAATCCCAGGATCTCAGAACCCAGAATCCCAGAATGAACCAGGCTGGAAAATCCCTTTGAGATCATCGAGTCCAACCCATGGCCTGACACCTCCTCATCAGCTAAACCACGGAGTGCCACATCCAGGCTGTTTTTAAACACATCCTTTTTAAAAATCTCATTCCCCTGCTGCGACCCCAGCCCCAGGCTCTGCTCCCAGGGCAGATGGGGAGAGGGGATGGGGCTGGGGCGACCCCGCTGCTGCCTCAGCCCGTGCTGAGGGAAGGGTTAAGTGCGATGGGGAGGCTCTGACATTTTGCTAATGTGCTGTGTTAATTGATTCGCTCATTTCCATTTGTTCCTGTTAAAGAGAGACAGATGAGAGTGGTCCTGCAGTGCAGCGACTTGGCAGGGAGCGTCTCCGCTGCGTGCAGATGTGCTCCTCGCTCATTTATTACCACCAGGCCTCCGAGCTCCCAGCCAGCCCGGCCATCCCCAGCTTCTGCAGGAGCAGGAACACCGGGACAGGCTCCCAGCAGCCCTCCCAGGGCACCAGGGGTCCCATCTTGGTGCTGCCTGCAGGGGTTAGGGAAGGGAAAAGCCAAGGCAGTCTGGAAAACTCGTGACCCAGGGAAGAGCTGCGTGCCTTCGTTCTGCACAGCCATTTCCACACCAACAGCTTCTCCTGCAGAGCAGCAGCAGGCTCCCAGCCTGTGGTCAGCCATGGAGCCACGGAGTCATGGAAGGTTTGGGTTGGAAAAGGCCTCAAAGCTCATCCAGTCACTCCCCTGTCCTGGCAGGGACGCCTTCCACTCTCCCGGGTTCCTCCGAGCTCCATCCAACCTGTCCTTGGACACTGCCAGGGATGGGACAGCCAGAGATTCTCTGGGAATTCCATTCCAGGGCCTCACCACCCTCAGCTCCTCAGTGTCCCACCTAACCCTGCCCTCTGTCCATGGGGAGCCATTCCCCCCGTTCTGCCCCTTTGAATTGTCCCTTGCCATGGTTCTCCTGGTCTCCCTTCAGGTGCAACGAGGTCACCCCAAAACCTCCTCCAGGCTTTTTCCAGTCCAGCTTTCCCAGCATCACCCCAGCTCCAGCGAACCCCAGGACTGGCATTGGCAGCTCTGGAGGTGAGGGGTGGGGAGACCAGGCACAGGGATTGTCCCTCACGGACAGCAGGGGCCATGCACATCTGGCACATCTGGCACATCTGGCACATCATCTGGCACATCTGGCACATCTGGCTGTCACCTGGGGTGGGCAGGGATGCAGATCCTGGCGGGGCTGGGGCTGCTCCCACCTGCAGCCCTGGAAGTGAGGGGCAGGAAAGCCGTGGCCAGCCCTGCCCCTGCCCTCCAGGCAGAGCTGTCACGCCCTGAGCCTCTGCTCATCCCTGCAGGGCTCCCCAGGCTGAGATGCTCAGTGACATCCCAGCCTCCTGACCAAACACCTCTTTTTTCCCCGTTGAAAAGCGCAATTATGACAAGAATCAAATTCCTGCGGTGAGAGAGCTCAATTTCAGTCAAAATGTTTATTAAAAACATATTTGTTCTGCACCTTTTCACTGCCAAAAGAAAAACAGCTCCTTCCAAATGTCATTATTTGCTTGGACTTATCCACAGAAGAAGAATCTCTTGCAGGGATGTGCCCGTGACAGGAGCAGCACCAGGGCTGCCTCCCCACCCTCCCAGGGAACAATTCCTGCCCAAGATCCCACCCCAATCTCCCCTTTTCCAATCTCAAGCCATTCCCTGGGTCCTGTCCCTGCAGGCCTTGTCCCCAGTCCCTCTCCAGCTCTCCTGGAGCCCCTGCAGGCCCTGGAGGGGGCTCTGAGCTCTCCCTGGAGCTTCTCCTCTCCAGCTGAGCACCCCCAGCTCTCCCAGCCTGGCTCCAGAGGGGCTCCAGCCCTGGATTAACTCAGTGGCCTCTTCTGGAGACACCCATCACTTTTCTTGTGGTTTTTTAGATGACCCCAGCACAAGAGAATCCTCACCCAGGTGAGGAGATCTTGGTCAGGGCCAGCTGAAGAGACTCCTGAGCTTTGCCTGGACTTCAGGAGATGTTAATTATGGATATCCTGTTAATTATGCCCACCCCTGTGCCCTGCAGCTTCACCCTGTGGGCACCTCTGTCCCTGGGAGCCCGTCAAGGGCCAGATCCCTGCTGCAGAGCCAGGGAGCAGAGACAGGCAGGAGAGCAGAAGGAAAAGCAGAGATTGCTGCTCGGGGCTGAGGGTGTCCTCGGGGAGGGAACAGCAAAGCCCCGAGACAAACTGTGCTGCAGCATTTCCCTGGGAAAGGACTCGGGGCCCTGGCACGTTGCCAGATTGAGGGTCCAGGTCAGGACTACAGGGAAATCCACATTAACTCATCTCTGCTCCATTCGGGACCAAAGAGGTCCCAGTTTTCACTAGGACAGAATTTTCCCCTCAGCAGTGACCACACCGGGCCCTCTGTGATTCTCTGTGAGGCTCCCAGTGAGTGCCCTTATCTCTGATACCTGCCTCTGACATCATAAAAAACTCTGAATTTCATATAACGCCATGAAAACAACTGTTAATGTTAAACAGAAAAGCTAAAAGTGTCAGTGTGCAAATTAGAGAGTTTTCTCAAGTCACTGAGTGAAAATGTTAAAGTTTAGAGTTTTAACTAGTTTAAAAAACAAAAAACAAGATAAAAAAATCAGTGTTGTCTCTTGTCCTTTCTTCTTCATCTTCTTCTAAAAGTTTTTAAGTAGTAGTAAGTACTACTAAATATTAAATTAAATATAAATTAATTATAAAATTATAAAATTATATAAATATAAAATTATATAAATATAAATATATATAAATATATTTATATATATAAAATAAAATATATATAAAAATAATATATAATATATAATAATATATATAAAATAAAATATAAATATATTTATATATAAATATATATATAAAATTATATAAAATTATAAAATTATTAAATATAAAAATTAAATAGACAATACCACAGTACAACATGCAAGTGTTGAGTCATTGAATCACTAAAAAAAACCAACAATTTACGTGTCTATTTTTAATTAGGTGAAAATAAATATAAAGATAAAAGAGCTGCGTAGTTCAAAACCATTTTGTGCCATTAAAGCAAATTTGAGCCAAATTCCCTCTGCTGCGTCCCTCAGCATGGGGCTGATCCTCCCAACTTCCTTCCTGCTGTCCCCTGATGGGTGAGGAAAGGATTTGGGAACTCCCAGATCCTCTCCTCTCCTCTCCTCTCCTCTCCTCTCCTCTCCTCTCCTCTCCTCTCCTCTCCTCTCCTCTCCTCTCCTCTCCTCTCCTCTCCTCTCCTCTCCTCTCCTCTCCTCTCCTCTCCTCTCCTCTCCTCTCCTCTCCTCTCCTCTCCTCTCCTCTCCTCTCCTCTCCTCTCCTCTCCTCTCCTCTCCTCTCCTCTCCTCTCCTCTCCTCTCCTCTCCTCTCCTCTCCTCTCCTCTCCTCTCCTCTCCTCTCCTCTCCTCTCCTCTCCTCTCCTCTCCTCTCCTCTCCTCTCCTCTCCTCTCCTCTCCTCTCCTCTCCTCTCCTCTCCTCTCCTCTCCTCTCCTCTCCTCTCCTCTCCTCTCCTCTCCTCTCCTCTCCTCTCCTCTCCTCTCCTCTCCTCTCCTCTCCTCTCCTCTCCTCTCCTCTCCTCTCCTCTCCTCTCCTCTCCTCTCCTCTCCTCTCCTCTCCTCTCCTCTCCTCTCCTCTCCTCTCCTCTCCTCTCCTCTCCTCTCCTCTCCTCTCCTCTCCTCTCCTCTCCTCTCCTCTCCTCTCCTCTCCTCTCCTCTCCTCTCCTCTCCTCTCCTCTCCTCTCCTCTCCTCTCCTCTCCTCTCCTCTCCTCTCCTCTCCTCTCCTCTCCTCTCCTCTCCTCTCCTCTCCTCTCCTCTCCTCTCCTCTCCTCTCCTCTCCTCTCCTCTCCTCTCCTCTCCTCTCCTCTCCTCTCCTCTCCTCTCCTCTCCTCTCCTCTCCTCTCCTCTCCTCTCCTCTCCTCTCCTCTCCTCTCCTCTCCTCTCCTCTCCTCTCCTCTCCTCTCCTCTCCTCTCCTCTCCTCTCCTCTCCTCTCCTCTCCTCTCCTCTCCTCTCCTCTCCTCTCCTCTCCTCTCCTCTCCTCTCCTCTCCTCTCCTCTCCTCTCCTCTCCTCTCCTCTCCTCTCCTCTCCTCTCCTCTCCTCTCCTCTCCTCTCCCAGGGATGAAGGAGCAGGGATTTCCCTGGCAGAGCCCTTTGCTGGTCCCAGGGATGAAGGAGCAGGGATTTCCCTGGCAGAGCCCTTTGCTGGTCCCAGGGATGAAGGAGCAGGGATTTCCCTGGCAGAGCCCTTTGCTGGGGCTGGGGGCTGCTCTCTGGAGGTTCCCCCACCACTGCTCGGTCCCCCAGCCCCACTGTGTCCCCTCCACACCCCCCAGCTGCTCTCTGCCCCACAGCCAGCTTCTGCCAGCCCTTCCATCTCTAGCTCTTCTCCTAGGAGACCCCTGGCTTCCTCCTGGGCTGGCTTTTGCCAGGCTCTCCACTTGTTTAGCGTTTCTGTTCCTAAAATCACTTCAATCCAGAAGGAAGAATAATTGCCTCCTCCATTTAGCTAAAATGCAAGATCATAAACTTGCCCATCAGCTGCAGCAAGGTCAGGAAGTGCCTGGGAAAGGCAGGAGGCATTTATTGCTTCCAGAAGAGCAGATTTCACTCCCTCTGCTTTCCACATCCCCACCCTGATGCCTCCAGTGAGATCTCACTGGAGCTGGGTGGATTCAGCAGGATAAATTGGCTGGAATTGGTTAGAAGAGGAACCAATCTTTATTTTTATATTTTTTTTTTGAGGGGGAGGAGTGGGGCTGAGTATCCTGTGACCAGATTTGTGCAGTAGCAGGCTCTGCAGCACTCTGTGTGAGAAGGGTCAGCCCTTGGCAGCCGGGAGAAACGAAAAAAAAGCCTGGAAAAGCTGGGAGGCTGCAGGTGCTGAAATCCCAGTGGAAATCCCAGTGGGATCCCAGCAGGAGCCGGTGCTCCCAGAGAGGGCTGTGGGGAAAGGCTGTGCTGCTGCTCGTGTGAAGGTGCTTGGTAGAAAGTTGATCATTTTTAAAGGGATTTTAGATGCATTTTTGGTTTTTTTATCATCATTTTTTATTAAATGAAACACAGCTTTTGGGTTTGTGTTTTTTTTTTTCTCTCCTACCTCAAACCTTCTCCCTTTCCTTCTCCCAAGTGAAGAAGGGGGGTTGAGGTAACAGCAAACCACAAGCTAATTTTTGTCCTAATATTTTATTTTATTTTGGAGGAAAAACTGTAATCACTCAAGCTGGGAGGAGTAGAAGGGATAATATCCCACTGCTGGGTTGAAACATTTCCATTCTCTGGCAAGTTGAGATGGAAAAATTTGGTCTCCTTGACCTTGATGCCTGGTAGGTGTCACTTAAATAATGTGACGAGCTGACTCCTCCTTCCTCGAGTCCACCCACCGAGAGCTGTGCCCTGTGCCGAGCATCCCAGGAGGAAGAAATCACGGAGCCTGTCGGGGAAATGTGGATATTCAGGGTTTGGAAATTGATTGTCCACCCTGGGTGAACACCCCATGAAACCACAGCGCTGTTCCCAGGCACTTCCCAGCCAGGCAGCCAAAAACAAGGGGTTTGGGATTCTTTGGGAGATTCCAGGGAGAATCCTCCAGCCTTTCTGAGGAGGAGGGAAGATGCAGAAGGAGCAGGTGCAGGGAGGAGGCCCAGCACCAGGCAGGGCTGTCCCTACACTATGGAAAGGGATGTCACCAACTGTGCGACCCCCACCACCCCAGGGAGGGTTCTCTGGACCCCAAATCCTGCAGGTTCCTGTCTCCAGCTGTGCCCACCACCCCAGGGAGGGTTCTCTGGACCCCAAATCCTGCAGGTTCCTGTCCCCAGCTGGGCTGTGCCCACCACCCCAGGGAGGGTTCTCTGGATCTCCCATCCTGCAGGTTCCTGTCTCCAGCTGTGCCCATCACCCCAGGGAGGGTTCTCTGGACCCCAAATCCCGCAGGTTCCTGTCTCCAGCTGTGCCCACCACCCCAGGGAGGGTTCTCTGGACCCCAAATCCTGCAGGTTCCTGTCTCCAGCTGTGCCCACCACCCCAGGGAGGGTTCTCTGGACCCCAAATCCTGCAGGTTCCTGTCTCCAGCTGGGCTGTGCCCATCACCCCAGGGAGGGTTCTCTGGATCCCAAATCCCGCAGGTTCCTGTCTCCAGCTGTGCCCACCACCCCAGGGAGGGTTCTCTGGACCCCCCACCCTGCAGGTTCCTGTCTCCAGCTGTGCCCATCACCCCAGGGAGGGTTCTCTGGATCCCAAATCCTGCAGGTTCCTGTCTCCAGCTGTGCCCACCACCCCAGTGAGGGTTCTGTGGACCCTCCACCCTGCAGGTTCCTGTCTCCATCTGTGCCCACCACCCCAGGGAGGGTTCTCTGGACCCTCCACCCTGCAGGTTCCTGTCTCCATCTGTGCCCACCACCCCAGGGAGGGTTCTCTGGACCCTCCACCCTGCAGGTTCCTGTCTCCAGCTGTGCCCACCACCCCAGGGAGGGTTCTCTGGACCCCCCACCCTGCAGGTTCCTGTCTCCAGCTGCGCCCACCACCCCAGTGAGGGTTCTCTGGATCTCCCACCCTGCAGGTTCCTGTCTCCAGCTGTGCCCATCACCCCAGTGAGGGTTCTCTGGACCTCAAATCCTGCAGGTTCCTGTCTCCAGCTGGGCTGTGCCCACCACCCCAGGGAGGGTTCTCTGGACCCCCCACCCTGCAGGTTCCTGTCTCCAGCTGTGCCCATCACCCCAGGGAGGGTTCTCTGGACCCCAAATCCCGCAGGTTCCTGTCTCCAGCTGTGCCCACCACCCCAGGGAGGGTTCTCTGGACCCCAAATCCCGCAGGTTCCTGTCTCCAGCTGTGCCCACCACCCCAGGGAGGGTTCTCTGGACCCCAAATCCTGCAGGTTCCTGTCTCCAGCTGTGCCCACCACCCCAGGGAGGGTTCTCTGGACCCCAAATCCTGCAGGTTCCTGTCCCCAGCTGGGCTGTGCCCACCACCCCAGGGAGGGTTCTCTGGATCTCCCATCCTGCAGGTTCCTGTCTCCAGCTGTGCCCACCACCCCAGGGAGGGTTCTCTGGACCCCAAATCCTGCAGGTTCCTGTCTCCAGCTGTGCCCATCACCCCAGTGAGGGTTCTCTGGATCCCAAACCCTGCAGGTTCCTGTCTCCAGCTGTGCCCATCACCCCAGGGAGGGTTCTCTGGACCCCAAATCCCGCAGGTTCCTGTCTCCAGCTGTGCCCACCACCCCAGTGAGGGTTCTCTGGACCCCAAATCCTGCAGGTTCCTGTCTCCAGCTGTGCCCACCACCCCAGGGAGGGTTCTCTGGACCCCAAATCCTGCAGGTTCCTGTCTCCAGCTGGGCTGTGCCCATCACCCCAGTGAGGGTTCTCTGGATCCCAAATCCTGCAGGTTCCTGTCTCCAGCTGTGCCCACCACCCCAGGGAGGGTTCTCTGGATCCCAAATCCCGCAGGTTCCTGTCTCCAGCTGTGCCCACCACCCCAGGGAGGGTTCTCTGGACCCCCCACCCTGCAGGTTCCTGTCTCCAGCTGTGCCCATCACCCCAGGGAGGGTTCTCTGGATCCCAAATCCTGCAGGTTCCTGTCTCCAGCTGTGCCCACCACCCCAGTGAGGGTTCTGTGGACCCTCCACCCTGCAGGTTCCTGTCTCCATCTGTGCCCACCACCCCAGGGAGGGTTCTCTGGACCCTCCACCCTGCAGGTTCCTGTCTCCATCTGTGCCCACCACCCCAGGGAGGGTTCTCTGGACCCTCCACCCTGCAGGTTCCTGTCTCCAGCTGTGCCCACCACCCCAGGGAGGGTTCTCTGGACCCCCCACCCTGCAGGTTCCTGTCTCCAGCTGCGCCCACCACCCCAGTGAGGGTTCTCTGGATCTCCCACCCTGCAGGTTCCTGTCTCCAGCTGTGCCCATCACCCCAGTGAGGGTTCTCTGGACCTCAAATCCTGCAGGTTCCTGTCTCCAGCTGGGCTGTGCCCACCACCCCAGGGAGGGTTCTCTGGACCCCCCACCCTGCAGGTTCCTGTCTCCAGCTGTGCCCACCACCCCAGGGAGGGTTCTCTGGACCCCAAATCCTGCAGGTTCCTGTCCCCAGCCGGGCTGTGCCGGGCTCTGGAGTGCGCTGAAGGTGGCTCAGTGCCCTGATTCCCGTGCCCGCCCATCTCGGCACCGGGAGATGCCAGTTGCCACGGCAACGGGATACAACACATCCCGGCACGGCCCGGGTGAGCCTTGCCAAGCTGGCAGGGTGGGGAGGCCGTTCTCTCCCCGCCTTGCCGAGGAAGCTCGTCACTGGGCAGGGAGGATGCTGGCATCCTCCTCCCTCTGCTCCAGGGCTCACCCAGCGGCTGCATCCTGCCCGTCCCTGCCAGGGGACCCCGCCGAGCTCCCCTGCCCCTCACAGCCTCGGCAGGAGCAGCCTGGCCCCACCACAGCATCTTCAGGGCTCCTGCTGGGGGATCTCTGTCCTGTCTTCCCCGGGGAGACCCCGAAAAGGAATGTGCCCCCAGAGCTGAAGGGCTGCAGGGGAAAAGCTTCTTCATGAGGCTTTGGTGTCCCCTCAGGGCTGAGCCCGGTGCTCATGGCACATGCCAGAGAGTCCCCAGACTGTGGCTGCTTCTGGGCTCCTCCTCGGTGCTGTCATTTCCCATGGCAAAAAGGCTGGCTTTGATCCCAGCGCTGCCTGGGACTGATTTTGACTGATCTGTGAAACTCTGGGGAGGCACAGCCGCCACCACCACCACCCCAGCTGTGGTTCCTGTGCACAGATCATCCCCCGTGGGGAAAGTGTCACCTCCCAGCATCTCCCCAGGCTCGGGGCAGGCTCTGGGGGATGTGTGGGGCAGCAGCAGCAGCAGCAGCAGCTCTCAGGAGCACAGGGATGTGTGGGGCAGCTCTCAGGAGCACAGGGATGTGTGGGGCAGCTCTCAGGAGCACAGGGATGTGTGGGGCAGCTCTCAGGAGCACAGGGATGTGTGGGGCAGCTCTCAGGAGCACAGGGATGTGTGGGGCAGCTCTCAGGAGCACAGGGATGTGTGGGGCAGCTCTCAGGAGCACAGGGATGTGTGGGGCAGCTCTCAGGAGCACAGGGATGTGCTGGGATCAGGCCAGGGAGAGCCTCACCAAGGGCACAGCACAGACCCAGGCTGACTGCTGAGGGTTTAAATCCTTTCTCTGCCTGAGTCTTGAGTGGTTTAAGAGCTCAGATCATGACTGGCATTCTCTCTAAGTCCTTTCCAGTTCCCCTGGTTTGTAATTTTCATTTTGGGGGATTGCAAAGCTGTGGAAAGCTCTGGGTGAGCCCTGCCCAGGGATGGTGTTAGTGCCCATTCACCCCTGCCTGGGACAGTGACAAGTGGGGAATGTCCCTGCTGTCCCTGCCGAGGGGATGTGGCTCCCTGGCCCAAGGAGGGCACAGTGGGCACAGCTCTACCAGGACCTGCTGAGGACAGAAGTGGGGAGCCCTTAGTGACTGGCACTGCTTGTCTGTGGGCACAGGGGCGCACAGGTGGCCCCCAGCCCAAAGGACTGCTGTAGACAGTGCTGTGACAAGGACAATGCCACCCCGGAGTGCCTGCGCACCACAGAGATCCCATCTCTCATTCTCTGCCACACCTGCCCACACACTGCCCACCTGAGAAAAAACTAATTTCTTTGGTGTCCTTCCCTCCTGCGAGGCAGAGGAAGGCTGGGCAGGGCAGGGGGCCTGGCAGAGAGTGTGTGGCAGCAGTCACGGAGCTCCTGCCATGTCCTGGGCAGGGACAGCGTGGGTTCGTGGGCAGCGTCTATTTACAGATCCCAGCAATCATTTCCCTGGAGTCGGGAGCAGCAGGAAATGCCAGAGGGATGGAGGATGAGCATCTGCTCCCACAGCCCCTGCGCTGAGCCTGGCCACGCTCAGGGCTCCTGCTTTAGCACCTTGCCCTGGGGACACGCCAGCCTGGCAGGGCCACGCGGGGTGACGGGGGCAGCCGGGCGGGCGGCAGCGCTGGGCACCCGGCCTGAGGTGAGGGCTCGTGGCTCCAGCCATCTCCACTGCCCTGCTCCAAGCCCTATTCCCCGGTGGGAATGTCCCTCTGCTTCTTTCCTCAGCACAGGGCTGGCCCTACAGCACCCCACAGGGAGCAGGGACCTGGCAGGGACCGGGGCACGAATCCCCAGCGGTGCCAGCAGCAGGACTCAGAGGTGCTGCTGGCTCCCAGGGCTCCGGGGCTGCCACGCTTTTGGGATTGACAAAAACCTGCACCAGATGTACCCTCCAGAGCCCTTGGCACCGGCCCATCCGCACCTCTCCATGCAGGGAACGCTTCTGCTCTCCCTGCCCATCCCCAGATGCATCCTGCATTTTCAGCAATCCCCTTCCAGGAGGGCTGCTGCTCCTCGTCTGCAGCTTTTGGTGTCTGTGGGGAGCCTGGCCTGGAGGAGACGCCTGCACAGGCTCATCCCCACCTGTTTCACCGTGCCCAGGAGTGGTGGTGGCTCCCCTGACAGAAGGGATGCTCTTGGCTGCACCTGCATCTCCCTCTGGACAGAAGCCCCCACAAGGACAAATTACGGGGTCCCTTCCACAATCCCCGCGCAGGGGAGAGCTGCAGGGAGGTGGCCCCTGCTGGGCTGTCCAAAGCGGGGTTCTGCCCGTGGCAGACCCCAGCACGGACCCCCCGGAGCCCAGGGGATGCAGGCAGCCCCCCACGGAACCCCAAGGACCATCTGTGATGAGAGAGGGCTGCTGGGGGTCTCACTCGGCACGGAGGGGGTGCCTTTGGGGCAGGCTGGAGGGGTCACAGCCTGCGGGGAAGGGGGGTCGGGGCAGGCACCGGGGGGTTTCCCCCATCACCAGTGGGGCCAGGAGCGAGGGGCTGCCCCAAAGCAGAGAGGGGAGCGCTGGGGATGGAGAGCCGGCGAGAGGGAGAGCGGAGCCCTCGGCTGCTGCCACTTCACGGCACCGTCTTCATGATACGGCGTTGCCTTGACAACTGCGAAGGGTCTTTTACTGCCTGTCGGCTGCTGAGACGGGAACAGGGGGATGGAGAGAGGGGGAGAGCATTAACTCCCACTTCCTCCAAGTGCACCCTGTGAGAGGCGTCCAGCGTGGGAGGGAGGACACCGGGACATCCCTGTCCCCGGCTGGCTCAGGGCATGGGCTGGCCTGGACAGGGTCAGCGCTGGTGAGTGATGCCCAGCAAGGAGTGGGCTCCCCTTCCTCCCCCTCGCTGTGCCTCGCCGTGACCTTGGCATCAATCAGGGCACCTCGTGACCTTGGGGCATCAATCAGGGCACCTCGTGGCCTTGGGGCATCAATCAGGGCACCTCGTGGCCTTGGCATCAATCAGGGCACCTCGTGGCCTTGGCATCAATCAGGGCACCTCGTGGCCTTGGGGCATCAATCAGGGCACCTCGTGACCTTGGCATCAATCAGGGCACCTCGTGGCCTTGGGGCATCAATCAGGGCACCTCGTGACCTTGGCATCAATCAGGGCACCTCGTGGCCTTGGCATCAATCAGGGCACCTCGTGGCCTTGGGGCATCAATCAGGGCACCTCGTGGCCTTGGCATCAATCAGGGCACCTCGTGGCCTTGGCATCAATCAGGGCACCTCGTGGCCTTGGGGCATCAATCAGGGCACCTCGTGACCTTGGCATCAATCAGGGCACCTCGTGGCCTTGGGGCATCAATCAGGGCACCTCGTGACCTTGGGGCATCAATCAGGGCACCTCGTGGCCCTGGGGCATCAATCAGGGCACCTCGTGGCCTTGGGGCATCAATCAGGGCACCTCGTGGCCTTGGGGCATCAATCAGGGCACCTCGTGGCCTTGGCATCAATCAGGGCACCTCGTGGCCTTGGGGCATCAATCAGTGCACCTCGTGACCTTGGCATCAATCAGGGCACCTCGTGGCCTTGGACCAGCGTCTGAGATCAGCTGGGCTTGTCAGCCTGATCAATCAGTCTGCCGGGCAATCAGGGCTCTGTGTCATCTGCCTGCGCTAGCACCCGCCGTCCTGGCCCTGCTCACGGCTTTTCCCAGAGCTGGGAATGATCCTGTGCCAGCTCCCTGCAGCCAGCACAGCCTCTGCCCCATCCACAGCACCGTGGCTGCCCTGCTGGGCTGGCTCCACACCCAGGACCTCATGGCACGGAGGAAGGAAAACATTTGGTCCTGCTGGCTCAAAAAAGCCAAACACACGCCGGGGGTGTCCCTTATTTGTGGGCAGTGGGATTGATGGGTGTGGTCCTCGGTACTGCAGGCATGGGTGGCACTGCCCATGCCACCCCTCTTGGCCTGAAAGGCTGGGCCAGAGCCTCAGGATGTCCTAAAAGGAACCCAGACTTGCTGCCTGGAATTGCTCCTGAGCTCACAGCCGCGGTGTGAGGAGCCTGGCAAAGGCTGTGGCCACTCCTGAGCCCTCAGACACGGAGGGGATGGGACAGGGAGCCAAACTGCCCGTAGGAGGACCAGAGGCCGCTGGAGATGCGATCACCTTGCCTGATTTCAGGCAGCTCAGCTGGAACTACGTGTCCCACGGCAGAGGGTCAGTAGCAATAAACATCTGCTGGTAGAACTGACTCATCTGACCTACTTTGGCCAGCCATGGGCTCAAGGACACCCCAGAGCCACCCCCTGACGCTGTCTAGACAAGCAGAGCCCGTCTGAACGCTGAACCCAACCGTCCTGGGCTGCCCCGGGCTGTGGAGGAGGGCAGGACCCACAGAGGGAGGGTCTGGAGCCCAAGCGGAGCTGTGGGACAGGCAGCCCTTGTTGTGCCATGGCCCTGGGCTGAGCTGGGCTGCACAGGCAGACAGAGCCGCGGGGACAGCGGCGAGACACTGCTGGCTGCTCACTGACAGCGCTGGGGATGGGCAAAGTCAGCGCCTGAGGTTTGCTGGAGGGGCTGGAGAGTCCCCCTGGTGTGAGCAGGAGCCACGCTGGCCATGTTGACAATGTTCGTGTTGCAGCCAGTGGTCCGAGCGCCCCGGGGCTCTCAGCAGCTGCTCTGGGCGAGCTGTCTGGCATCAGAGCATCCCGCTCTGGAGCCTCCACAGCCCTCCTGCTCCAGCCCTCCCCTGCTGCACGGGGGCACAAGCACTGCACCCACAGCCTGGTGGCAGCAGGTGACACCAGGAATGGCGGGGTGTTCATCCTGGAGCAGAGCACAGCGAGGGCAGAGCTCAGGGATCTGCAGCTCCCATCTCTGCTCTGGGACAGGGACAGCACCCAGGGAACGGCTGGAGCTGGGCCAGGCCAGGCTCAGGCTGGATTTAGGGCAAGGTTCTTCCCCCAGAGGTGCTGGCACTGCCCAGGCTCCCCAGGGAATGGGCACGGCCCCGAGGCTGCCAGAGCTGCAGGAGCCTTTGGCCAGCGCTCCAGGGGTGCCCAGGCTGGGGGTGCTGGGGGTTGGACTGGATGATCCTGGGGGTCCCCTCCAGCCCAGGATGTTCTGTGGCTCTGTGATTCCACGTTGTGATTTCATTCACAGCCTGTGGGATTTACTGACATGGACAGGAATCCCCTGGCATGGCCTAGAGTGACCAGGGACTGCAGGTCCGTAGTCCAGCCCAGCCAACAGTCCTGAGCCTCTTTTTGACCTTTGTGATTTGACCTTTTTGATTTGACCTTTTCTTTGACCTTTTCTTTGACCTTTTTGACCCAGCTTTAGGGGGGCTGTTTCAGCCCAGGGCAGTGGGACAGACCCACTCATGTTTCAGGATCTTTCCCTGGAGAAAGCTCACGTGGCCAAACAGCTTTTCCAGGAGGATTCCTGCTCTGAACAGCACGGGCACAAGCAGCACTCCTTCTGAAACCATCCCCCTGAGCAAAGAGGAGCTTCTGCTCTTTAGGGTCACTGGACTGCACCAAGCAGGGCCTGGAGCACAGCATTGCCCTGCAGGATCCAGGAGCCCTGGGATGGTCCCTGGAGCACAGCATTGCCCTGCAGGATCCAGGAGCCCTGGGATGGTCCGTGGAGCACAGCATTGCCCTGCAGGATCCAGGAGCCCTGGGATGGTCCCTGGAGCACAGCATTGCTGTGCAGGATCCAGGAGCCCTGGGATGGTCTGTGGAGCACAGCATTGCCCTGCAGGATCCAGGAGCCCTGGGATGGTCCGTGGAGCACAGCATTGCCCTGCAGGATCCAGGAGCCCTGGGATGGTCCCTGGAGCACAGCATTGCCCTGCAGGATCCAGGAGCCCTGGGATGGTCTGTGGAGCACAGCATTGCTGTGCAGGATCCAGGATGGTCTGTGGATGGAGGCAGATTCCCGTGCCCCAACTGATCCCTGAGCTTATCCAGCCAGCTTGCATCCCCTAGTCCTGGCCACATCTGGAACATGCTGAAATCCAGCTGCAGGCTCCTGGGCACGCTGGATACTGCACAGAACAAGATGGAATTCATGGAACAGCTCCCACCTTGTCCCACGCAGCCCCTGGGTGCAGCAGGGCTCTCTGCAGGCCGGGTGCTGAGCACAGGGGTTAAAGCTGAGCCACAGCGTGACAAAGCACCGAGCTCCTGGTGGCTCCATGGGTGCTGGCAGCTTTCCAGATGTTTGGCCACCTGTGGCAGCTGCTGCTTTCTCCAGAAGCTGCTGCTATTGCTTTTAAATTGATGATGCAATTGGGCCTTATTTAAAGCAACAGCTCTTTCCCTTCCAATTTTGCTCAGTGATGAATATTGGCTCTACTTCTTTCCCTCTCTTCCCCTACCTGTTCACCAGGACTCTGAAATGCCCAGGGATGCGTGTGGAATGACTTTCTACCCATTGTCAGGCACTTACAGTATCCCATAAATAATCCACCACTTGTTTGGTCTAAATGTAATTAAGATCCTCACTCCATGCTTGGCGACACTGACCGGCCGTAGCGCCGGTGATTTATTGGGCTGCATTGTTTGGGGCTTTAATTGCAGGCTGCAGCCTGGCCCTCCCCTGACAGCTTCTCCCAGGAATGATATGTTTACGCTGCAGAGGAGTTTGGGGTGATAACTGTATAAAGAGGTTTGATAACGAAGACCACACTCCTCACACAGAAACCTGTTGAAGGTGTTTCTGTAGGAGGCGGCTTTCTGAGAGCAGGGCAGGGAGTTCCCCAGAGAGGATCAGCTCCTTTCCATGCACAGAATATTTGCAGGCTGCCTGCGATTGTACTGATTATTACGGAAAATTATGTGAGAGCCGCGTTTTCCTTCAAATAATTTAACTCTGTGGATCCTGTGGGTATTTAGTGTGGGCTCTGTGCTGGGCACAGGGTGATCAGTCACGTTAAATCACATGGCTGTGCTGCCAGGGCCGGATTGGAGAGTGCTCCTGTGAATATTCATGAAGGGGAATTAGGAATTCAGCCCTCCTGGGCAGGGGGTGAGCGCAACTTCGGTATTTCTGTTGTGTCAGGGAGCCAGCATGGCACCAATGTTCAGGTGGTGGGCACACCTGAGCTGGCTGCCACTCCCCGTCTGCATCCAGCTCCTGCTCCTTGCTCAGAGCCATGGCACATCCCTGCATCCCTGCATCCCTGCATCCCTGCATCCCTGCATCCCTCCATTCCTGCATCCCTCCATCCCTGCATCCCTGCATCCCTGCATCCCTGCATCCCTGCATCCCTCCATTCCTGCATCCCTCATCCCTGCATCCCTCCATCCCTGCATTCCTCCATCCCTCCATCCCTGCATCCCTGCATCCCTCATCCCTGCATCCCTGCATCCCTGCATCCCTGCATCCCTGCATCCCTGCATCCCTGCATCCCTGCATCCCTCCATCCCTGCATCCCTGCATCCCTGCATCCCATCCATCCATCCATCCATCATCCATCCATCCATCCATCCATCCATCCATCATCCATCCATCCATCCATCCATCATCCATCCATCATCCATCCATCCATCCATCATCCATCCATCCATCCATCATCCATCCATCCATCCATCCATCATCCATCCATCATCCATCCATCCATCCATCATCCATCCATCCATCCATCATCCATCCATCCATCATCCATCCATCCATCCATCATCCATCATCCATCCATCCATCATCCATCCATCCATCATCCATCCATCCATCCATCCATCCATCCATCCATCCATCATCCATCATCCATCCATCCATCATCCATCCATCCATCATCCATCATCCATCCATCATCCATCCATCATCCATCCATCATCCATCATCCATCATCCATCCATCATCCATCATCCATCCATCCATCATCCATCATCCATCATCCATCCATCCATCCATCCATCATCCATCCATCCATCCATCATCCATCATCCATCCATCCATCATCCATCATCCATCATCCATCCATCCATCCATCCATCATCCATCCATCCATCCATCCATCCATCCATCCATCCATCCATCATCCATCATCCATCCATCCATCCATCCATCCATCCATCATCCATCATCCATCCATCCATCCATCCATCCATCCATCCATCCCTCCATCCATCCCTCCATCCCTCCCCATCCCCACCCAGGCATCTCAGTTTCCCTGACTGCCGCAGCTCCAGGTATTCCTGGGCTGTCCTCAGCTCTCTGCTCTCTCAGCACCTCCTGCTGTCCCCAGGGCTCTCCCGGCTCCACACACACAGGCACAGAGGGGTTCCCGTCTCTGCTGGGCTCTTCTCCTCTCTGCGGGGCTGCTGCAAAGCCAGCCAGCCTCTCCCAGCCCTCCCAGATAAACAGGATTAAATCCCTGCCTTATTCCTCCTCCACCTGAGCAAGGGCACGAGGGATAGAAGGGGGGTCCTTATCTTGTGCTTATCTGCGGTGCAGCTGCTCTGGCTGAGGAGGGGAGGTGGCCCCAGCCCCTACTGCTCTAACTCGTGTCCCTGCAGAGCCTGACAATGGCCCTGCTTGTAGGAACGAGGCCCTCCTTGCCCACAGTGGCTGCTTTCCGGGGGAAGCCCTGAGACACCTGATTGCAGCAGATACCGAGGGAAAACCTCAGCACCCGGCCCCTGTTCTGCTACAGAGCTGCGAACAGATGTGCTGCAAAGCAGCTGAAAAGCACAGCACTCACAGCTCTGGCTGTCCCTGCTCTCAAACAGAATCATCAAATCCCAGACTGGCTTGGCTGGGAAGGGTCCTTAAAGCTCATCCAGAGCGCCCCTGCCATGGGCAGGGACACCTCCCATGGTCCCTTTTTCCTTCCCTTTCCAACCTCTTGGCCTTCACCTGGCTGTTTACCCCATTTGATTTGGGTTCCTTCAGGGGTGTTTGGCTCTTGGTCAGTGGCAGAGCAGCTGCTCCTGTACCTGTGCCAAAGCCACTGACCTCACTGTGACCTCTGAGCCCAAGCATCAACACAACAATGATGTGTTCATCCCTGAGCCGTGTCCTGCACCCCACATCCACCTTCTGAACACTTCCAGGGATGCTGAATCCCCTGCCCTGGGCAGCCTGTGCCACTGCCTGGAGGAGAGAATAAACGAGATAGAGAAGTGTCCCTGGCAGGGGAAGGGTGCTCTGATCCCTGGAGTGCTCAGCCACCCACCCATGGGTGGGTCCGGAGGGGAGGAGGTGCCCTGGCACAGGGTGGTTTGGGGACAGCAGGCTGTTAGAGCTCTGTCACCTCTCCTCGAGGGTGACACATCCACAGCTGCGCTTTGCAAGGAGATCTGGAGCTCCCAGGCCGGATCCAAGTGCTGGAGCTTGGCATGGGCCCCCTCTGGGAGGGGTGAGCCTCCACCCAGCCCTGAGGCACAGAGCCATGGGCAGAGCTCAGCAGGAGCTGCCCCATCATGTTCCAGCAAGAGATGGAGGAGGTCAATCCCCGTGACTGAGATGGAAAATGCTCCCTGGGACCTGGATGGACGGTGAGGTCCACAAAGACCACCAGATCCCCATCCCTGGAAGTGTCCAGGGCCAGGTTGGACAGGGCTTGGAGCCACCTGGGATACCAGAAGGTGTTCCTGCCCATGGCAGGGGGTTTGCAATTGGATGATTTTTAAATCTTCCAAACCCAAACCATCCTGGGATTCTGTTCTCATTCCCTCCCACCGTGGAGCCTTGCATCAGCAGGAGTGAGGGAACACTGAGGGATCTGGGATGTCTCTTCACTGCTCTGCTTCTCTTTGCCTCTTGGCTCAGAGCAGGGCAGGGGTGCCTGGAACCACACAAGGGCAGGCAGGAGAGGCCCGAGCCACGCTGGGAACCCCAAGGCAGTGGGGCAGAGATGAGACCCCCAGAGATGCCAGGGCAGGGACCTTTGGGGACAGCTCTGGACTTGATGCCACAGCACCCCTGGGACCTCCCTGGGGCCCCATTGGTGCCCTGGGGGGTAACTCTGACTGGGAAACACAGGGAGGGAAGGGCTGAGGGGAGAGAAAAGCCAGGCTGGAGTTCTGACACCACATCCATCACATCCCCTGCCCCAGCGCCAGGGGGGCTTTTGGTTTGCTTTCAGATGGATTTTTAAAATCCACTTTTGGCCCTTTGATAAATATCTGTGCATTTGCACATGAACATCTTCGCCCTTCTAGACATTTTCAGACGCTTTGCCATCCCTGGAAATGTTCACAGTGGAGTTCTTGGGGGCCCTGAGCACCCTGGGATAGTGGAAGCTGTCCCTTCCCATGGCAGGGGGTTGGAACCAGATGAGCTTTGAGGTCCCTTCCAACCCAAACCATCCCGGAATTCTGTGATCCCATGACTCCACGATTTGTTATGCACCCACAGGTTTTGTGCTGGCACCCCTGTGTGCCCCCACATTCTATTCTGATGCTGAGGACCTGGGAGGAGAGAGCAGAGGCTTTGGAAGAGCGAACCCCAGCAGCCCAGTTCCTCCTGCCCTTACCTGGGCTCCATCTCTCCCCTCTGCCTCCCCAGCACACACATTAAGGGATTACACTGTCATCTTTTCAATCTCTCTGTCAATAGATTTCTCGGTTTTTTTCCTTGCCAGCCGATTTTTTTTCCCCGTCTCGAGCTCTTTCTCTTCATTAATACACCCAGAAGGGAAGAGCAGCTGCCTGCATTGTCTGGCTATGAAAATTTCTTGCGCTGCTGGATTTGTAAAACAACTGATTAAAGACAATGCAATTAATTATTCCTTGATGAAATAGTGGAAATTATCCTGAAAAATGAAGAAATTTAGCAGTGGAACATTAAATCCCCATAATTATGTCATTTCTACAAAGGGGGCAGGGAGGTGAAGTGTAAAAATAAAATCCAGCCGCAGTCTTTGTGCCGGCGCCTTGCCGGGGATGTGGTGCCCTCCACGGGCTCCTGCCTTGGATGTTTGCCTCGGGATACCCCCAGATCCCCCCAGAGACCCCCTGGCACAGGCAGGGAGCACGGGCTGAGGGTCCCTGCGGAGCCCCTGCATGCCAGGCCAGGCTGTCTCCTGTGTGCTGGGCTGGGTGTGAGCATCCAGCTGTGCTCGCGGCATCCAGCTGTGCTTACGGCATCCTCTGTCACGAGGGAAGTGCCCACGCCCTGGCACTGGCACTGCTCCTGCTGGGACAGCCTGGAAAGTCTGAGATCCCTTGGAGAAAGCCCAGCTTTCCTCACCCTCAGCCCTGCCCCTCACAGGAGCTGCTCCCAAGGCCCCCACACCATGTCCTGCCCAGCAGCACCCTGTGCATCCATGGGAACACCCCCTGGGATCCCGGGAGGTGGCTCCTGTGTCCCTGCTGTGCCCCAGGCCCTGGGGTGTCACCCAGCCCGGCTCCTGGAGCTGTCCCCTCCGCGCCCCCCAGCACCATCACCACGGAATTATGAAGGCATTGTGGCTGGGAGAGAAGGTGGGGATCGCCAAGTCCAACGTTCCATCAAATCCCCCCGTGCTGATCCGTGTCCTGAGGTGACACATCTGCTCATGTCCTGAGCATTTCCAGGTCCACCCACCCCCTGCAGCCTCCTCTGCCCCATGTGTTCCTCTGGCTCTTGCCGCACAGTGTTCCATGGGCCATTCGCCTTCTCACCACTAATTCCCGGCTCATCCTTCCCTTTAAACTCTGCATTTTCCATCCACCATCTCTCCCTGTCCTGGTCGCCTCCCCTATGCTTCCCCCGGCTGCCCAGTGCTGTCCCCATCCCTGCCAGAGCCGTAACTCCGGGAGGAGAGCTGGCCCCAGCCCGCTGACTCTGCATCCCCATCCCGTGTGCTGAGCCCGTCAGAGCGGGGAGAATCCCGTGCCCAGGAGGAGAGGGCAGTGCCTGGAGAATCCCAGGATGGAGCGGGCAGTGCCGGATCCCAGCCCGGAGAATCCCAGGATGGAGCGGGCAGTGCCGGATCCCAGCCTGGAGAATCCCAGGATGGAGCGGGCAGTGCCGGATCCCAGCCTGGAGAATCCCAGGATGGAGAATCCCAGGATGGAGCGGGCAGTGCCGGATCCCAGCCTGGAGAATCCCAGGATGGAGAATCCCAGGATGGAGCGGGCAGTGCTGGATCCCAGCCTGAAGAATCCCAGGATGGAGCGGGCAGTGTTGGATCCCAGCCTGGAGAATCCCAGGGAGGAGCGGGCAGTGCCGGATCCCAGCCTGGAGAATCCCAGCCTGGAGAATCCCAGGACGGAGCGGGCAGTGCTGGATCCCAGCCTGGAGAATCCCAGCCTGGAGAATCCCAGCCTGGAGAATCCCAGGATGGAGTGGGCAGTGCTGGATCCCAGCCTGGAGAATCCCAGCCTGGAGAATCCCAGCCTGGAGAATCCCAGGGAGGAGCGGGCAGTGCCGGATCCCGGCCCCGGCGCGGGGGAGGCAGGAGGAACGCGTGGCACGGGGAGAGGATGTTCCTCCTCCGCACTCGCAGCTGGGGACTGCTGATTTTATTTATTTATTCTATTCTGAGATTTATCAAACGTGGGACTGGAGCCTTCCCGAGCCTGGTGTGCATGGAAGGGATCCAGGCCCCACACACCACCTGCCGAAATGTAATTACCAGATGCGTTAAATGAATAAATCTTCCGGGCACCATTTTCTGTCGGTGCTGGAAAACCCACGGGGAGCCTCTGACTGCTCCGAGCTGCCGGTGCCACCTCTGTGATCCCCCTGGGCTGGGCAGCTCTGAGCTCCTCCAGGGTTTTACCTCTGCCAGGTCACTTGGGACCAGCTTTTTGTCCCATTCCCTGCATCATTCTCCATCTGCAATAGAGATCCTGCCCATGGGAGGGATGCTGCAGCTCCAGGGGTGATGGATTCACGGAATCATGGAACTGTGGAATGGCTCAGGTTAGGAGGGACCTTAAAACTCACCTTGTCCCACCCCCTGCCGTGGGCAGGGACAGCTTCCACTGGGCCAGGTCACCCCATCCAGCCTGGCCTTGGGAATTCTCCAGGCACAGCTGTTTTGGGCAGCTCTCCCCTGTGGGATTTCAGGCAAATGGCTGAGCAGGGGTGAGCAGGGGGTGCTGCAGGTACAGCTTTGGTGAGCGAGGAACAGTGCTGGGGCCTGGGAGAGAATCCTCACCTCAGCCTTGGAGACCTGGCACTCACCACGGAGTGAACCAGGGACGGGTCCTGGCTGATGAGGGATCCCTGGAGATGAGCTCTGACTCTTTCTGCAGGAAAAAGAAACCCATAACCTCACACAGCTCCACTCCTCTGCCCACCGAGGCTGCAGATTCCCCTCCCTGGAAGTGTCCCAGGCCAGAGGGGGCTTGGAGCAGCCTGGGGCAGTGGAAGGTGACCCTGCCCATGGCATGGGGTGGGAGATGTTCTTTAAAAGCCCAAGCCAAACCAATCTGTGAATCTCTGGTTTTGTGTCTGCCCCTTTCCCAAGCATCGACTGCTCTCTTTTCAGAGCTTTGAGCTGGAAACAAAGCGTGAAAACTTCATCACGTGCTGGTTGATATTTTTTCTATTTCCAGTTTTAAAAAAAGAAGTCAGAGATAGACATGGAGGCGTGAGGAGCCTGGGTGTTGAGGACAGCTCGTAAAAATTGTTTTGCACCCATTTTCTGACCATTTCTACTAATCACATACCATGAAATGAACAGTTTGCAAACACCCTATGGGCTGGAATTTGTTTGCATAAACTATTCAGTGAACACTTGCAGATAACAAATTCATTTGCAGAAATCAGGATCAGCTTCTCAGCAACTTGCAAATGGGAAATAAATAAAAAAAAAAAAAGAAAAAAAAGAAAAAAAAATAAAAACCTTTAATGAATCGTGCACAAGGAGCTTCTTCCTGCAGGACCAAAGCTCAGCCATGCAGATGATTTTGGTGGTGGTGCAGAAGAGCTGCAGAGGGGAAGGGCCAGGAGAGATACAGGGGAATGGCCTTTGGTCGTTTGAGTTTAAAAAATAAAAAGTCCTGGGTGATGCCAGAATATTCCCAAGGGAAATGGGTGGGAATTTAGATCTGAGTCACAGGAGAGCTCCTGGGATTCTGTGTGCAGCACCAGGGGATTGGTAACCTTTGAACACAATCCTCTTTTGGTTCCTAAACAGAGCAGAAATGTTGGAAATGTGACTTTTTGGGGAGTTGGCAGCTGCTTGCCCCAACCATGGCTCCGGCTCTGTGGAACCTCCTGACTCACAGAGGAACCTGTGCCAGGAAAAGCCAGAGGAGATCCCAGCTCTGGAAAGGGAGAGCAGGGCCTCAAAGGCCCCTCTGCCCCCAGGGAAAGCTGTGCTGGAGCCTCTTCCTGCATTTTCCTCGTGCTTCCCTCAGGTATCCCTGCTCCTGGAGCTGTTCTGTGGTTTCTGTTATTTCGAGAAGACAAATGCAATTGGACTGGCAGGGAGCACAGCTCTCCCAAAGCAGATGGAGTACAAAGTCAAGTTTCCAATCATTTTTCCTTTAAAAAAAAAAAGAAGATGATTTTCCCTCTGCAAACAACTAAATTTGATTTCAGACACTTTTTCACATTGTAAATGCTGCTTGATTCCTCTTGCTAACCCTCCTCTACCGAGCAGGACGTGCTGATGTCCTAAAGCTCTAAAGGGGTGCAGGAAAGGCACCTCAGCCATGGGACCACAGAGGGACCCTCAGAGGGAGCTGAGGGCCTGGCAGAGGTGCCCAGAGCAGCTGTGGCTGCCCCTGGATCCCTGCAAGTGCCCAAGCCTGGGCTGGATGGGGTTTGGAGCAGCCTGGGACAGTGGGGGTGTCCCTGGGGACAGTGGGGGTGACCCTGGGACAGTGGGAGGTGACACTGGGACAGTGGGAGGTGACCCTGGGGACAGTGGGGGTGACCCTGGGACAGTGGGGGTGTCCCTGGGACATTGGGAGGTGACCCTGCGACAGTGGGGGGTGACCCTGGGACAGTGGGGGGTGACCCTGGGACAGTGGGAGGTGACCCTGGGACAGTGGGAGGTGTCCCTACCATGGCTGGGGTGGCCCTGGATGGGATTTAAGGTCCCTTCCAACCCAACCCATTCTGGATTTGACGATTCTCTGAATCTCAGGTTGGAAGGGCCAACTGGAGACCCTCGGGTCCAACCTCCCTGCTCAAGCAGGGTCCCCAGAACACATCACCAGCAGCTCTGCTGCCAGGAGCAGGGACAGGAGGAGAGCTCAGGCCTCAGGCTGGGCCAGGGGAGGCTCAGGGTGGACAGCAGCAGGAATTTCCCCATGGAAAGGAGAAATTGCCCAGGGAGAGGCTGCCCAGGGAGGTTTGGAGTGCCCATCCCTGGAAGCGTTCAAAACCCGAGCGGCCGTGGCACTTTGCGATGCGGTTCAGTGACATGGTGGGATTCGGTTTCAAGTTGGACTTGATGACCTCAGAGGTCTTTTCCAGCCTTAAATCCTTCATTCCGTGGCTCTGTGACTCTCGTGGTGATGGGCTGAGGGCAGAGCTGGCTCCCAGCACCTGCAGCAGAGCCCCCACAGCTCCGGGTGGGCCCCAGGGCAACGAGGGACCGACAGATGGTGATGGGACAGAAAACAACCAACACCCCCCAGCACCGGGGATCTCCTCCCTCCTTCTCTGCCCCTGTGCCAGCCAACAGCAGCGAGCCCACCCCCCTCTGGCTCAGACTTTCCAGGAAGGAACTGAGCTCCAGGAATTAAAAGCTTTGCAGTGAGATGTGACAAAAAGGAAGAAAATGCCTTCAAACGCGCCTCCTTCATCTCTCCCAGCACTTCACCTTTCCGTCGGCTTCAGTTATTTCACAGCCTCTGGAAAAGAAGAAGGGAAGGAAAAAAAAAAATAAAAAAACCAACAACAACAACAACAAAAAACCCCGGTTAGGAACTTGCTGAATAAATCATATCCATTCCCTCCCCCACCTCCCTCCTTTCTTTTGTGCAAATCAAAGGCTGGGAGCTGCCAGGAGCTGCCAACGGTGCCCCCAGCCCCCACCTCGCCGTTCCTCACGGCCCCGGTGCTCGGGAACTTTGGGGGAATACGCGGAGCTTTCAGAGGCAAATCAAGCTCTGACAGCGCAGCCGGAGGGACGCGGGGGAAGCGGCGGTGGCGCGGCTGTCGCTCCTGCAGGCGCTCCCTGCCTGCTCCCCGTGGCTCTTGTAGTTTGGAAACAAGGTACCGAACATGTGGGGAAGGCTGATAATCTCCGGAGTGTCTGTGATTAAGTGAAACCGGCAAATTGAGATGCTTAGACAATTAGTAATCTTGGCGTGGAGGAGAAAAAAAAATATATATATATATATATATATAAGGAGAAGAAGGAGGGAGAATCAAAGAAGAACGGAGGGCTTGGGGTTTATTTTTATTTGGTTTTATTTATCTTATTTTAGCCTTCTCTCCCCCGCCCGTCCTTCTAATTTCCCGAGCTGGTTGCAGTTGGATTTGAAGGCAGGGCGGAGCGGAGCCCCCCCTGTCCCCGGGTGCGGGGCTCGGGCACCGCCACCCCCTGGCACAGAGGGGACAGCGGGGATCTGGGGGCTGGCTGGGGTCACACAGAACCGTGGCATGGCTTGGAAGGACCTTACAGACAATCCCAGTCCACCCCTCCATGGCAGGGACACCCCCCACTGTCCCCAGGGTCACCCCCACTGTCCCCAGGGTCACCCCCACTGCCCCAGAGTCACCCCCACTGTCCCCAGAGTCACCCCCACTGTCCCCAGGGTCACCCCCTCCTGTCCCCAGGGTCACCCCCACTGTCCCAGGGTCACCCCCACTGTCCCCAGGGTCACCCCCACTGTCCCCAGGGTCACCTCCCACTGTCCCAGGGTCACCCCCACTGTCCCCAGGGTCACCCCCACTGTCCCCAGGGTCACCTCCACTGTCCCCAGGGTCACCCCCACTGTCCCCAGGGTCACCCCCACTGTCCCAGGGTCATCCCCACTGTCCCCAGGTGTTCCCAGCCCCAATGTCCAGCCTGGCCTTGGGCACTGCCAGGGATCCAGGGCTGCTCTGGGCACCTGTGCCAGGGCTGCCCACCCTCCCAGGGAAGAACTTTTCCCAAATATCCCAGCTAATGCTGCTCCCCTTCAGCTTAAGGCCATTCCCCCTTTCCCTGCCACTTGTGGAAAGGGCTCCAGCCTCCATGTGAGCCCCCTTAGATCCTGGAAAGGGGCTCCCAAAGCCGTGGGGACTTTGGGCAGTTCTGATGCCATCCTCTGAAAGCTCTGAAAGGTTGGTGGCAGTGCCATCAGCTCTGCCTCACCCAAGCCTTTGGGATCCAGGTGGGCCAGCCTGGACCTTTGAAGGGCTCAGGAGAAGCGTCATTCCAGATTTGGAGGATGCTGCCAGCTTCCCCTGCAACCAGAGCACATCAGGGCTGTGAGTCCTCAGGGTTCCACAGGAACCTCCATCTCCCCTCAGCACAGACAGGGGCCTCGGGGCACTGCAGACCTTCGGGGCACTCGTGTGGGCACGGGCTCAGCCCCAGGCACCTGCAGTTCACTTTCAGGTTTGTTCCCTCAGCTTGCAGAGAGTGCCATTTATTGCTGAAGCAGAAGTCTGTTCTTGTGTTAATGAATAACACCAAAAAAAAAATGAAACAACACGGTGTGTACCTCAACAAAATCTGATTTTTGGCTGAGAACTGTAAGTAAATAATGCTGTTTGCTGAATATCACTGCCCTTGTCTGTATATATGTATATATATGTGCATGTATATAATGTATGTGTTTGTGAAGTTAAAATATACATTCGTTTTAATAATAAGTTGATGATATAAAGATAAAAAGTAAAATCACTGGTCACTAGAGTGACTTTATAATGCTTGTATCCCCAATCACCTTGTTTATGTTACATGTTAAGTTCCACACCTTTAAAACTCTGAAAACAAAGGGAGGGGGAGAAGAAGAAGTTTGTGTTAAAAAAAACACTCACTCCAAGCTAGGGAGAAAATGTGAATTTGCAGGGCTCTCCTAAAGCTGGAGCTGCCAGCCCTGCCAAAAACTCAGCTGGGGGGACAATATCCCGTCACTCCAAGGAGGGGGAGATGCTCTGCTGGGAGCTGCTCCTCCCAAACCACGGTGTCTAACCTCTGAGCCATCCAGGGGTCTCAGGGATGCAGAGAGGTGCCTGACTGCACCCACAGCTGCGTTTCTGCTGGCTCAGGGAAGCTCCGAGGTGTTCTGGGGAGCTGGATCCCCTCTCCACCCTCCCACTCCCCTCTTGGCTGAACACGGGTTTTGCCCCTTTGTGATGCTCGGCTGCCACTTTTCAAAGGCGGTTCAAGCAGCCCTCTGCACATCACTTTTGGACCAAGTTTATTTCCTTTTTCCTTCATCTCCTGTCTCTTTATTTGTTTAGAGTTTTATCTCTGGGATTCCAATTCCTCCTCAGGAGGTTGTTGCATAAGTAGCCTCCATACTGATTGCAAGGATTTTAATTTGGTAGCTTTCATCTTAAGCTGTTTCTAAGGCACTTCCTCATTTGTTTAAAATCACCCTGCCTAAAGCCTGCAAACTTTTTTTTTTCTGGCTTGATACTTCCCAAAAGGCTCTGGGACTTAATTTGAGTCCTTGCTCCTTTGTGGTTCAGTGACAATTGTCTGGATTAAGTCAAGAGTTGCCACTTCACTCGTGTGCCCCAGAGCTGGACTTGCAAAGCTCTGACATTGGACATCTCCAAGGCAGTTGGGATCTCTTCACTCACAGGTAGCTCCACTCAGCTCAGCTCAGCTCCTCAGCCTCCCTGAGCCCTCCTGCTCCCTGGGCTGCCTGTCTGGGACAGCCAGGGGGACACAGAGGACACAGAACCCCAGGGGACAGAAGACTTTTCCAGCCAAGGTGAGGATGAGCACCTGCCCAGCATCCAACAGCTCCTTTTTAGGGACATTTTAGCAGCTCCCTGTGCTCTAAATCGAATTGAGAGCAAACCAAGGGGATTGAGTGGAGCAGGGGGGGCTGGAAAGGGGAACTCTCACTTTTCCAGCCCTTGGTTGGCTGCTGCAGCTCTGGCGGCTCAGCACTGGCTGGAATGAAAGCAGAAGGGCAAAGTCAGAGATGCAGCCTGCCAGGCTGAGCCCTCCCCACACCCGGAGCTGCTGGAGCCCCCCAGAGCAGCAGCACGTCCATGGGCTGAGCCCAGGGAAGGAGGGCCAGCTCAAAGGCACAAGGGGTGTCACCTCCAGGGTTCAAGGTGACCCTGTGTAAGGACAGGGATGCCTGTCCCAGCTGGAACCTGAGCTCTGGTGTCCCCTCTGCCCCCCCAGGGTCTCCACCCATCCGTGTCTCCTCTCTGATGGTGCCTCCAGGCTCTGGCTCTCTCCAAACTGGAAAGGAGTCACCCTCAGGCCAGCTCTGACATCCTTCCCAGCGGGGGTGGCTGCCTGGGCCCCACCTCTGGTTTACGGGATGTGATTGATGCTGATTTAATTGGTGTTGGTTTAATTGGCTCATCCAGCTCCCATATGTGTTGGGAGGGGGCCAGGGAGAGCATTAAAGGCTCATTACACATTATGAGCATCTTTCCCCATCTCCTCTCTGCTCCTTCTCCTCCCTCACATTTCAGAGCACCAGGACACTCCAGCAGGAGCCAGGGAGCTCTTCTGGGAATGCTGACTATGGGAATCCTGTTGAAAGAAGACAAACTGGACGTGGCTTGGAGCCCCCTGGGCTAGGGGAAGGTGTCCCTGCCTATTGCAGGGTGTGGAACTGGATGATTTTTAAGGTCTCTCCCAACCCAGACCAGGAGGGGGGTGATGTACACCTCCTGTCCCAGGCACAAACACAGGCCTGGACATCAGAGAAGCTTCAGGAGGGGAAGAGAAGGGGTGGTTTAGTTTAGTTTAGTTTGTCCCCCGTTGCAGGAGGAAGTGGATGTGTGCCAGCCCTGCCTTGGGGAAGGGACAGGTTTCACCCAGGAGGAGCAGCTGGCACCAGGGTGATGCCCACACGAGCTGAGGGGTGACAGCTGAGCCTGGAACTCGGATATCTCCAGGACAGAGAGCACATGGCTTCCTGACATCCCTCCTTGGCTCTCCCTTCCTGCTGCCCAGCTGTGACATCCCTCCCCACACCAAATCCCTGCTGAGGGACAGGACAGGGCGGGGACTGATGTTCCCAAGGCTGGACAGAAAGGTCCCTTTATGGGGGTGATTTGGAGGATTTTTGCCCTCTAAGCAGACCCTGATTTCCACTGAGATCCTCTCGGGAGGGAAAGGCCAGCGAGGTGAGCTGGAGTCCCAGTGCCAGCGAGCGCTGAGCTCGGTGTGGGCTCGGAGAGGAGCTGGCTGGGGAGCACGGCCACGCTGCCAGCTTGGCACAGCTCAGGCAGCAGCCCAGTCCCAAGCCACCCAAGCTGTTGGGAGTGGGTATAAAACAGACCCTGCTGGCCAGTCCCCAAGGGGAAGAGCTGGCTTGGGCAGGAAACATCATCGCTGACATTTAAGCGTGGGGGAAGAACGCCCAGTTGGCAGACGGGGAGAGCAGAACCGGGTACCCAGCACCCTCCTCCTCCTCCTCCTCAGGGCCCCTTTCTCAGGCCTCTCCACTGGCTCCATCTCCTGGGGCTGGTCCCTTCCGTGCCCACAGAACAGCACAGGCTGCCCGGCTCCTGCACCGTGGCTGGCAGAGAAGGTGCCAGCCCTGTGATCAGCGAGTGCCAGCCACAGCAGCCTGGCACACGCAGGGCAAAGCTGGCCTGGCATGGCAGCTGCACTTCCAGTTCACCCCCGGTGCTGGGGGAGCAGGGGGACGAGGGTGCTGTGCCCGTGGGAGACCCCGAGCTGCGGCACACCGGGCTGTGCCAGCTCCGCGGCGGGCACGGGGAGCGGGGCATCCCGGCAGGGCATCCCGGCTGCCAGGACTGGCAGTGATCCCGGCAGTGATCCCGGCAGTGATCCCGGCAGTGATCTGGCAGTGATCCCGGCAGTGATCTGGCAGTGATCCCGGCAGTAATCCCGGCTGTGATCTGGCAGTGATCCCGGCAGTGATCTGGCAGTGATCTGGCTGTGATCCCAGCTGTGATCCCAGCAGTGATCTGGCAGTGATCCCGGCAGTGATCCCGGCTGTGATCCCAGCTGTGATCCCAGCTGTGATCCCAGCTGTGATCCCAGCTGTGATCCCAGCTGTGATCCCAGCTGTGATCCCAGCTGTGATCCCAGCTGTGATCCCGGCAGTGATCCCGGCAGTGATCCCAGCTGTGATCCCAGCTGTGATCCTGGCAGTGATCCCGGCAGTGATCCCAGCTGTGATCTGGCAGTGTTCCCGGCTGTGATCTGGCAGTGATCCCAGCTGTGATCTGGCAATGATCTGGCAGTGATCCCAGCTGTGATCTGGCAGTGATCCCGGCTGTGATCTGGCAGTGATCCCGGCTGTGATCCTGGCTGTGATCCCAGCAGTGATCCCAGCTGTGATCCCAGCTGTGATCTGGCAGTGATCCCGGCAGTGATCTGGCAGTGATCTGGCAGTGATCCCAGCTGTGATCCCAGCAGTGATCCCAGCTGTGATCTGGCAGTGATCCCGGCAGTGATCCCAGCTGTGATCTGGCAGTGATCTGGCAGTGATCCCAGCTGTGATCCCAGCTGTGATCCCAGCTGTGATCTGGCAGTGATCCCGGCTGTGATCCCGGCTGTGATCTGGCAGTGATCCCGGCAGTGATCCCAGCAGTGATCTGGCAGTGATCCCGGCTGTGATCCCAGCTGTGATCCCAGCTGTGATCTGGCAGTGATCCCGGCTGTGATCCCAGCAGTGATCCCAGCAGTGATCTGGCAGTGATCCCAGCTGTGATCTGGCTGTGATCCCAGCAGTGATCCCAGCAGTGATCTGGCAGTGATCCCAGCTGTGATCCCAGCTGTGATCTGGCAGTGATCCCAGCTGTGATCCCAGCTGTGATCCCAGCTGTGATCTGGCAGTGATCCCGGCAGTGATCTGGCAGTGATCCCAGCTGTGATCTGGCAGTGATCCCAGCTGTGATCTGGCAGTGATCCCGGCTGCCAGGGCCGGTAGCCAGGGCTGGTGGGTGGCCGAAGCTGAGTCAGTGGGAGCCGCAGCCCCGTGCTGCAGATGGCCCCGGATCCCGCGGGTGGATCAGCCTCCCACGGCCGGAGGCAGAGCTGCGGGGCCCCGGGCAGGGCAGGCGGTGTCTGCAGCCGGGCCAGCGCGGCTGGAGACCCCCAGGTGCCGTCCCGAAGCTCGGTCCCCAAAAGCAGGATCTCCCACAGTGCCACCCGTCCCTAAGGGTGGCGGGGGAGAAGCTGGAGCTTCCCTCCTGGAGGGCCTGGAGCAGGGATGCTGGGCTGGGGAACCCCCTGGAAGTGGGGCTGGGTGGGCAGGTGGGGGGAGCCCACAATGGGTGGGGATGGAGGCTCTGCAGGGAGTTGAAGCTGTCGGAACAAAACCCACCAAGGCAGAGCCCAGCTCACCCTGGACAGCCCAAACTCTTCACCTGCTCTGGATGGAGGTCAGCAAAGAGCAAGAGGGACAGCAGGGCTCTGCTCACCCCAAAGGACCAGGTAGCATGAGACCCCCTCATCCCCAGCAACATCCCAGGGATGGTGGAGAGGGATCAGGTGAAATTTGGTATTTCTCTTCCTCGAGTGCTGGATGCCCCAGGAGCTGTCACTGCCAACCACGATGCTCTGACCTCCCACATTTTGTAAAATGACAGTGAATTGGGAAATCTGGGGAGCATCAGAGGCCAAACCCCACGAGGACCCTGAGGGGTGACAAGTGGAGATCTCAGGGACCCTGTGCTCCTGCCATGGGCTGGTGGCTGCCAGGGTGGACCATGGCAGCTCCCTGAGCCCCACAAACCCGGGGAACCTGTCCCAGCCCCATGAGTGCCTGGTGGTTCCCACTGTGGCAGGATGGAGCAGGTACCTGCGAGCACAGATGGTGAACTCCAGCAGCACCAGGAGCGCGGAGATCATAATTATCTGAACATAATGAAGGGTTTCATTAAATACACTTGGAAAACAACTCAGCAGCCGCACAAAGTTAAACTGCTGGTCTCAACTCTCCAAACTATTTAAAATTTATTAGCTTCCCCTGCGGGTCTCAAGCTTTTAAGTACCAGAGAATTCTTGAAAATAAGATTTATTTTTTTCTTTTTTAACTTTCTTTCCCCCATCTCTTTCCAATGTTTTTTGGCCTCTCAGAAGTGTCTGTGAGGAGGGGGGCACCACCAGCCCCCACTTTGCTGCTCTCTCTGCCCCTGTCACGGCTCCCCCTCCCCGGGCTGCTCTGAGCGCAGCAGTTTCCGAAGGGATGATCAAATCAGAGGCACCTGCACGCCGATCCCTGCTAAATCCCAGGCTCCAGACTGCAGGTGGTTCTTGTTGCAGAGGGATTAGTGGGAGGCTGAATAAACCTGGGTTTGATCTAGTGCTAACTGGTGAGGGGTGATGCCCTTGGCTAAGATGCGATTTACCGAGCTGTATCTCCTCATCGTGTGTGAGGGAGGCAGTGCTGGGGAGATGCTCTTTGCTGCCCAGAAAGAGAAATTCCTGGCTTTGGATAATGGCAGTAGCTCTGTGCTGGGAGAGGGGCTGGAGGCCAGGGCTGGGTCTGCACAGCCAGCCAGGGGATGGGCAGGGGCTCTCTCCTCTGAGCCCGTGTCTGGAGAGGCTGGAAATTCCCTCCTGGGCCCTGCTGGGCTGGGGGGAGAGAGAGACCCTGGCTGCTGTTGCAAGAGCAGGGCTGGGCTGGGGCTGGTGGAGCCTCCTTGTCCTTCTGAGAAAGATTTGGCTGGGGAGATGGAGGAATTTTGTGCCCTCACCCCTGCTTTGAAGCATTTTCCTGACAAAAGCAGGGTGGGATTCTTTCCTCAAGGGAGAGCACAATGCTGGGTGCCAGACTGCTTCAGCAAACTGTTCTGATTTATAGCCCTTGGCTCCAGGCTGGGAGGGAGCTTCAAACACAGGGATGGTGCAGAGGGATCAGGTGAAACTTGATATTTCTCCTCCTTGGGTGCTGGAAGCCCCAGGAGCTGTCGCTGACAACCACAATGCTCTGTTCCCTCACATTTTGTAAAACGTAAAATTTTGAGTGGGGAAATCCAGGTCCTGGCCAAGCCTCTAAGGAGCTGTAACAGCATCGTCCTGGTGCTGCAGCAGCTGTGGAGTGGGATCAGCAAACTGTGCTGGGAGAGGGAAGGGAGGTTCCCAGAGCCATGGCGTTGGATGGGAGCTCAGATGAGGCCACAAAGTCTGTGACAGGGCTGGAGCCAGGCTGGGAGAGCTGGGGGTGCTCACCTGGAGAGGAAAAAGCTGCAGGGAGAACTTCTCAGTTCTGGTGAGTCCCAGACATCCTGCAGGAGGGAGATGGGTGGGACAGGAGCGGATGAGGAGCCCCAGAATCAGGAATTTTGTCATTCAGAGTAATTTTGAGCTCTGGAAAGGGATATTTGCCATTTATGTGACAACGGGGAGGGTGGGACACTGAGTTTGTTTCCACCCGTGGGGCTGCCAGGCTGGTTTGGGGGCAGAGTTGGAGGGTGAGGAGGGCTGGAGCAGCCACTGCTGCCTTGGCAGGGCTCTGGCTTTTATTGTGCAGTGCCTGGGGAGGTGGAACACGAGTGGGGAGCCGGGAGGAGGCAGCACATGGAGCTGGCAGCTGCTCCCCAGCCAGGCTGCCCTGGGCACTGTGGCACGGCGTGGGCACCAGGTGCGGCTCTCTGGCAGCAGAGAGGGCTTTTCCTCCAGGAATTAAGGCAGCAGCAAGGAGCTCTGAGGCTCGCTGGGGATGTGACCTGCAATCCCCTGCTGCAGGGTCTCAGCCTGCTCCAGCTCAGAAAAATGGGTCACACAGCCCTTCCAGAAATCTGTCCATCCCTTCTAGGGATGCCCAAGGGGAAGGAATCCTTAGAAATGGAGATTTCTAATGGGGATTTCTTGGTCACAAAGACACAGGGCCCCAGTGCGAAGGTCTGCTTAGCACAGGAGATGCAGTGCAGATTTTCCCAGGTTTTTTCATCCATTAACTGAGAGTGGGCGGGTCTGCTCCCATTTTTTTGTGGGAGCCCTGCAGACAGCAATTTCTCTTCTCTCTTTTAGAAGAGCCAGATGAGAAAAACTCTTTCTTTCATTAAATGGGCAGCTCCGTGCTGTGGCCTTGACTGTCTCCCCAGGCAGAACGGACAGACTGGAGGGAGGCAGGGGCAGGGAAAGTGCCAGGAAAAGTGCCCGTGTTGCTCTCAGAGCCCTGCCCGCAGCTCAGCTCATCAAAGCCTCTCTGCTAAGCAGAAGGGGCAGCTCAGTGTGTGAGTTACTGCCCTGAGCAGGGCACACAGCTGCAGCCTGGCACAGCTCCACAGCCATGCCCTGTCCCCACACCAGCCTCAGCCACGTGTCCCTGCCCCAGCCGTGCCCCCAGACAAATCTCCAGAGCTGGGCTTTATCTCAAGGCCTCCAGGACTTCTCAAAGTCTGGGAAAAGCAAGTCAGTGTTGGTGATGAGCATGGGGGAGATGCAGCAGGGTCACAGCGTGGCAGCCAGGCCTGAGCTGGGATCCAGCAGACAGGGAATGTCCTCCCTGCCCCAAAGGCCTCATCTCATCTGCCCCCATCCCAGCACCTTCCCTGGAGGCTGTGGGGAGTGCTGGGGGCACCGAGGGCTGGCAAGGACAGGATTTGCAGCCCAGGCCTTGCCAGGCTTGGCTTTGATGCACACGGAGCCCAGTCAGGGATGAGCTTCCAGGGCTGGAGTTCCCAGCCCCACGCTGAGGATGGTGAGGCTGCTGGCTGTTTTGTGCCTCTTGTGAAGATGGAACACAGCACAGAATTCATCCTGCATGTCCACCAAGGGCAGCCCAGGGAAGGAACTCGTGCTTTGCCTCATGCTGGTGCTTTCCCAGCAGACACAGGCCCTGCCCTGCCTCAGTTGTGCTGTGTCTGCTCAGGGAATGGCCTGGAAAGGTGGATCATGGAATCAGAGAATATTCAGAGCTGGAAGGGACCCACAGGGATCACCCAGTCCAACCAAGCCCTGCCCAGACTCCCCAGCACCCCCAGCCTGGACGTGCCTGGAGTGCTGTCCAAAGGCTCCTGGAGCTCTGACAGCCTCGGGGCCGTGCTCATCCACCATTCCCAGGGGAGCCCATTCCATTCCAGGGATCTGGAGGAAGACCCAGGTGTATTCCACAGGGGTGAAGCTCCGAGGTTGCTCTGGCTTCGGCTCCCAGCTGGATTTGAGGGGTCACAGCCATAAATCCTGTCAGTGCACACGAGGGGCTCGAGTCTGTGCCGTGCACGAGCCTGTGTGGGGGATGAGGAGCGGATTTTGTTTTCCATCTCAAACAGCTTGGGCTCTTTAGTGAGCTCTAACAAAGGCACTCTGGCTTTTCATGCTGCTCTTGATCTTGGGGCCAGTAGCAAAATCCCGGCGGCGGCTCCCCGGGCAGCGCTGCCTCCGCTCTCATCCTGCGGCGGTGCGGGCACCACTGCGGGCGGTACAAATAGAGGACGGCATTAGCGATGCACAGCGAGGCAGAGGAGGCAGGAATGTGTTCCCAGAGCTCAGCTCTCCCTCCATGCCTGGTTTGGGCTGGGTGATGGGGCTGGGAGCTCAGCAGGGCTCTCCTCTGCCCCGGCTGGAGGGGGTGCCCACAGCACAGGCTGGCACAGGGGAAGAGCAGATCGGTGTCAGGGGACACCGGCTCTGTTCCCAGAGTCCTCGGTGACCTTGGCAGAGGCTCCTCTGCTGGCCCTCCTGCCCAGGTGAGGTGAGGATGGGGCTGTGTCCAGCTGCCCCAGGGAGCAGCTCTGTCTCCTCAAGCAGCTCCCACCTCCTCATCCCCTGGATTTCAGAGAGGAGCCATTTCCCCTTCATGCTGCAGAGTAAAAAGGGATTTTACTTATTTTTTTGTTGTTTTTCCTTCCTCCCCCCCCCACCCTCTATTAAGTCTGTGACTAGAACATTGAGGCTTTTAAGTTTATTCCAACTGTTTGATATTTTACATAATCATATTATTTATGTGACAAGATTAGAAGTACTCTGCATGCTGACAGGCAACCAGCACACACACAATTTCTTGCCAATCCTTCACGAATTTGCATTGTATTCCTGACTTCTTCGAGGCTGTGCAGATTGTGGCGCTGGGCGGGGAGAGAGGTGCGGATTCAGACGGAGGAGGAAGGTGGGGAAGAGGAAGGAAAGCTGCTCATCCTCTGGGATCTTCCAGAGTTTGGCACTGCCACACCAGGGCTGATGGCAATACCTGGCCAGGCTTCAAACCCTTGGCCTCTCCCAGCAAGGGCTAAGCACACAAAGGTGTTTGGTTTAATATCCCGCTGCTCGCCCGTGGGATACTTGATTTATTCTATGCCTGTAAACATTCATTTCACACCTAAACAGGGGCAGGTTCATCACTTCTGCAATCATCATTTATTCATGTCGTGAGGGTTGCAGGAAGGAGAGATAAATGGATTTCCGTGAAATTGGTGCTCCAGGCTGCTCAGGAGCCTCCATCCTTCTCACCAGGCTCTGAGCAGGGTGGAAAAGCTTTCTCCCTTCAGCTCCTCTGCCCTGCTGCTGGCACAGCCTCCTCTGCAGGGCTGTGCTGTGCCTGGAGCCAGGACAGAGGGTTCTGGCCCCCAAACCAGCCAGGGGACACTGGGCTCCCTCCTTCCATGTGTCTCCAGGTGCCAGCTGTGCTCGAGGGATGGCTGAGATTATCTTGCTGTGGGCCCTTGCCTTGCTGCCTTCCCCTGCTTGGAGGGAGCTTTCTGATCTCTGCATTAAGGCAAGCATTTGCTAAATATCCTGGTTTGGGAGTGTGTGTGTGTGGGGATAGAACCCACCCTTTCCAGGAGGAAAAATCCCTGCCAGGAGAAGATGAGAGGGGTTGTGCACCAGCTCTCAGAGCCATCCTGGAGGCCACAGAGCTCGGGACCTCCCTGTGCCCATCGGAGCTGGAATGAACCACAGTGCCCTCAGGGCATCACACCCTGAAGGGAACATCCAACACCCAGCTGGCCCTCGGCCAGGGGCTGCTCACCCCGCACACCCCAGGCTGGCAGAGCAAACCCCAAACCACCAGAGATGGATGTGCCCTCCCTAAATAATTCATGACTCGAGCTCGCGCTTGGCTTCCTTTGTTATCTCGTTACGAATGAAAAAATGAACCAAGATTAAAGAGCTCTGGCTCTGTTTCCAAATTTATGGGCATTTAAATGTGATGTCTGAGTCTGTTACTGCTCTGCTGTCAGGCTGACTCAGTCAGAGCCGTGTGGGCACCGGGGCAGCGCCGTGCTCGGATGTGTCACACCCTGGCAGCATCTGCACCCCTGGGCACTTGGCGTTGTCCCCAAGGCCCCCAGCCTCACCGCTGCTTCCTCCTCCTCATCATCATCACCGCTCTGCCCCACTCCCCGTGCCCTGTGCAGCCCTCCTGGATGCCATTCCCCACCTCGGAGCATCCCAGCTCTGAGCTCAAAAGCCTTGCAGCGCTAATTGGCTCCGATCTGACCCTCTGGAAGTGACCATTCCTCCCGGCCTGGAACTGGGAAGGGCTAACTCAGATTTAGACCTTAAACTTATAAATGTCTCAAATGAGGTGAGGTGAGTCCAGGGTGCTCCCCTGGCACCCTGTGATTAATCACTGAGAGCAGAGCTGGGCTCTCCCTGCCTCCTAATCAGCACCAATTTCATGGCAGTGAGAAGTGGGAGCTCTGTGGGGTCCCACCTGTGCTGAGAACACCTGCACAGCTCCAGGCACTCAGGACAGGCAGGGACAGCCTGGAGGAGCTTCCCCCTGCTCCCCACAGGTGAGCCAAGGGCTGGGCTGGGGCTGGGCTCAGTGTCACCTCCATCAGCTTTGTGCCAAGGGATGCTCTGCTCACACAGAGCAGCCTTGGGGAGGTCTGGGCTTCCCAATCCCACTGACCCTCAGCCCTGGGAATGAGGGGAGGGCCACAGCTTCAGAGGGGAGTGTGAAGGAATTCCTACAGGACGTTGAAAATGCAGGACAAAGAAATGACTCATGGATTTTTTTTGCAGAGACAGATTTGTTTCTGGAATCCTCAACATCTGAACGCCCTGCAGAGCTCTCACATCTCTCCCCTTTCCAGAGAGTCTGTCCAGGGAAGGCCCATTCCCACACAAGGACACTGCAGCTTTTAAAATACAAAAGCAGTTAATGGTGAGGAGACTGCAGCCACCCTGTCCCCATCACACCTGGCAGTGATGCCCCGTGTCCTCAAGCAGCCATCCTGTCCCCATCACACCTGGCAGTGATGCCCCATGTCCTCAAGCAGCCACCCTGTCCCCATCACACCTGGCAGTGATGCCCCGTGTCCTCAAGCAGCCATCCTGTCCCCATCACACCTGGCAGTGATGCCCCATGTCCTCAAGCAGCCATCCTGTCCCCATCACACCTGGCAGTGATGCCCCATGTCCTCAAGCACATCCTGTGATGTCCCACCTGCCCATCAGCAGGGGCACAGGCACCCTGTGCTGTGATAACCTGCTCCAGGCCCAGGGCTCCCTGCCTCCCCAGGAGGGAGGGAGAATTTTGATACGGACAGATGCTTAAAGGGCAAGGGAGGATGGTTTTAAACAGACAGAGGCAGGTTTAAAATAGATATTAGGAGGAAATTCTTTCCCATGAGGGCACTGAGGTGCCCAGAGAAGCTGTGGCTGCCCCTGGATCCCTGGCAGTGTCCAAGGCCAGGGTGGACAGGGCTTGGAGCAGCCTGGAAGTTGTCCCTGCCATGGCAGATGTGGAATGAGATGAGCTTCAAGGTCCTTTTAAACCCAAACCTTGTGATTCTGTGATTTCTAAACCCACAGGCAATTCTTGGCATTTGATTTGGAGGTTCTGCCCTGTGTTCCACACTCCCCTCTTTGCTGAGACAAGGACAAGTAGTGCCCCCCACCAAGGACAGCTGAGCCAAAATCCTCCCTCCCCCATTGGTTATTATCCCAAAATTAGCTTTTACTGGGAAGGTTTGTGCATCCTGCATCGATGTCCATCTGACAGGGGCTGAACTGACTCAGAAATAAAGAGCACAAAGCAGACAGCGCGAGAGGAAAATAGCTCTAATGTAAAAATAAACGGTGTCCAGCCACCCACTGCGCCCAGCTGAGCTCCCAGTGGGGTCTCACACGCCTGACACCGAGCAGCAGCTGCCCTTTCATTAGCAGCTTGCTCGTTTTCTCTCCCTACAGCTGAATTCCTCCTAAAACAAAGTGACAGGAAGGAGACAGAGCCCCTGACTGGCAGCCCTGAGCCTGGCGTGCTCTTGGCTGTGAGGATGCGGTGCCTGCGTCTGGCTGAGAGTGTGGGGAGGTGAGAGGAGCCCTCTGGCCCTGCCCATCCCTGTGGAAAGGGATGCAGGGATCACTGCCCTCCTCTGTGCCCCATCCACTGCTTCCCCAGGAGCCCTCGGTGCTTTCAGCTCTGTCTGTTGTTCCACAGGCAGGGCCACCCTGTGCTTCTGCTGGGCTTGAAATGCTGGGTTCATCCAACTGCTGCGTTCATTCCCTGCTCAGTGGATGCCTCCTGAGTCCAGGGGACACCATGGATTCCACAGATCCAGCTTTGGTGGGGACACCCAAAGCCTCCCCCAGAGGTGCTGGGAACGATCCCCTCCCTCCTGTGCCTGTGCTGGGAGCTGGCAGGAAAAACCCTGGGAGCAGCAAGGGGGTGTAGGGGGAGGAAGGCTCCAGGTGTGCAGGACTGGCCTGGCTTTGTGCAGAATTCAGCAGAATTCACACCCTGCTGAGCTGGGTGCACCAGGGGTGCTCCAACAGCAGCAGGGCCCTTGGAAATCTGCTCTGTCTGCTCCAGCTGTGGGCACAGACCTCTTCTCTCTTCTCTTCTCTTCTCTTCTCTTCTCTTCTCTTCTCTTCTCTTCTCTTCTCTTCTCTTCTCTTCTCTTCTCTTCTCTTCTCTTCTCTTCTCTTCTCTTCTCTTCTCTTCTCTTCTCTTCTCTTCTCTTCTCTTCTCTTCTCTTCTCTTCTCTTCTCTTCTCTTCTCTTCTCTTCTCTTCTCTTCTCTTCTCTTCTCTTCTCTTCTCTTCTCTTCTCTTCTCTTCTCTTCTCTTCTCTTCTCTTCTCTTCTCTTCTCTTCTCTTCTCTTCTCTTCTCTTCTCTTCTCTTCTCTTCTCTTCTCTTCTCTTCTCCTCTCTTCTCCTCTCCTCTCCTCTCCTCTCCTCTCCTCTCCTCTCCTCTCCTCTCCTCTCCTCTCCTCTCCTCTCCTCTCCTCTCCTCTCCTCTCCTCTCCTCTCCTCTCCTCTCCTCTCCTCTCCTCTCCTCTCCTCTCCTCTCCTCTCCTCTCCTCTCCTCTCCTCTCCTCTCCTCTCCTCTCCTCTCCTCTCCTCTCCTCTCCTCTCCTCTCCTCTCCTCTCCTCTCCTCTCCTCTCCTCTCCTCTCCTCTCCTCTCCTCTCCTCTCCTCTCCTCTCCTCTCCTCTCCTCTCCTCTCCTCTCCTCTCCTCTCCTCTCCTCTCCTCTCCTCTCCTCTCCTCTCCTCTCCTCTCCTCTCCTCTCCTCTCCTCTCCTCTCCTCTCCTCTCCTCTCCTCTCCTCTCCTCTCCTCTCTCCTCTCCTCTCCTCTCCTCTCCTCTCCTCTCCTCTCCTCTCCTCTCCTCTCCTCTCCTTCCCCTCTCCTTCCCCTCTCCTTCCCCTCTCCTTCCCCTCTCCTTCCCCTCTCCTTCCCCTCTCCTTCCCCTCTCCTTCCCCTCTCCTTCCCCTCTCCTTCTCTCTCTTTCCCTCTGCACAGAGGGGGCCAGGGGACCATTTTTGGAGGAGCTCTGGCTGTTGGAATGTGCTGGCCCTGACCTGAGAGTGAAAGAACATCTCCAGGCACTGCCCAGGCCTTGGGAGCTCCCCTGGAGCAGAGCTGTGTGGTTGGAAGTGTGACCCCATCCCTGTCCTGTCCCTCCTGACCTGCACCACGCTCAGGGTGTGCTAAAACCTTCCCTGCACGGATTTGCTCGGTGAACCAGCCCTGGATGGGCAGGAATCCTGAGCCAGGAGAGCTCCCAGAGCCGAGGCTGAGCCTCAGAGCCCTGCAGAGGCAGCCAGCAGACGGAAGAAGACCTTTAAGCCTTTCCGAGCTGCTTTATGGAGACGTTAAGAGCTCAAATTTCCTGGTTTTTCTCTCTCTTCCTGAAAGCCCCCAGCAAACCCCGCGCTGCCGAGGAGGTGAGGCGCTATCATCTCGCTTCAGCTCCCCCAAACTAGCCAAGCAGAGGAGAAAAATGATTTAGATGATTTACAGCACTTCGGAAGAGTTGAAAAAAGTGAAGTAAATAATAAATCAAAACCAGCAAAAAGAACAAGAATACATCCATCTTTTATGAGCTCTATTCACTGCTGTATGTACAGTTCAGACATAAAACAACCGCGCCGTGCAAAGTTGCTGCTGCCTCAGAAGTGTCTGTGCCCAGCAGTTTCAGAGCACTTCCAAACTACATAAAAGCAGAGGCGGAGGGAGGCGCAGGCGTTGGCTGCTGCCTCTTCCCTGCCTCCTTATCAGCTCCTGCACAGCCCAGCATGGGGAGGATTTCAGCTGGGAGATGGGAGGAATCCACGATAAGAAGGATTTTTTTATTTCCCCACCCCACCCCGAAGCTCACACTCTTCCTTTGGGGTTCCAAGTGCACCTGACGTGGTGGCTGGCTGCGAAGGATCCTCTGGCTCTGGCCACAAAGTCTCACAGGGTCTCCTGAAAAGTGCCTTTGTCCACCTACAAGAACCTCTTGCAGTGCTTCCCTGTTGACCTCTTGGAATGAATCCAAAGGGGAGACAGTAAACTGGAGCCCCTCTGGAGCCAGGCTGGGAGAGCTGGGGGTGCTCAGCTGGAGAGGAGAAGCTCCAGGGAGAGCTCAGAGCCCCCTCCAGGGCCTGCAGGGGCTCCAGGAGAGCTGGAGAGGGACTGGGGACAAGGCCTGCAGGGACAGGACCCAGGGAATGGCTTGAGATTGGAAAAGGGGAGATTGGGGTGGGATCTTGGGCAGGAATTGTTCCCTGGGAGGGTGGGGAGGGGCTGGGCTGGAATTGCCAGAGCAGCTGTGGCTGTCCCTGGATCCCTGGCAGTGCCCAAGGCCAGGCTGGACATTGGGGCTGGAGCAGCCTGGGACAGTGGGGGTGACCCTGGGACAGTGGGGGTGACCCTGGGACAGTGGGAGGTGACCCTGGGACAGTGGGGGTGACCCTGGGACAGTGGAGGTGACCCTGGGGACAGTGGAGGTGACCCTAGGGACAGTGGGGGTGACCCTGGGGACAGTGGGAGGTGTCCCTGCCATGGCTGGGGTGGCCCTGGGTGGGATTTAAGGTCCCTTCCTACACGACTCATTCCATGATTCTGTGATTTCCTGGGAAGGGGCTCCTGTGGGGCTGTTTTTGGGATGCTCCATGTGACAGGCACAGTCACTGCCGTGAAGGGGCTGAGCCAAATCCTGATCCCAACGTGGGAAACTCCACAGCAGAGCATTAGGAGCAAAAATGTTGGTTAGCACAGAAAAAAAACCTTCCTGTTTTGAAAGACAGAAACTTTTCCCCAAAACCTGGATCAGCCCCACGTGACCTGCAGGTGATGCAGTCACCAGAGCCTCATGTTTGAGGAGCAAACCCAATCTTCTCCAATATCTCTCCTTGCAGACAGAGTCCAAACACAGCAGGGATTTGTTTCAGGGTCCTGGACAGAGGCAAAATCCTCCCAAGGCACTGACACAAGGGATTCCTCCTCTCTGGGGCTGAAGTCTTGCAGGGATGTGGCTTTGGTGCACCTCTGCCAGCCAGCAGAAATCCCACTGGAATCCCGAGGAACAGGGACAACAGCCCGAGGTGATGTGGCCAAGCCCAGGAGCTGGACAGAGCCTGCCTGGGTGGGTGGGGGCCCAAAGAGCAGCCTCAGTGTGCAGGGTGATCCTACCCACCCCCAGGTACCCCTGGGCATCCTCTGGACAGCCTGGAATTCTGCGTCTGGGCAGACCCCACGAGCCCTGGACCCTGAGGGCTGCGGGAATTGGACATCACTGGATCAGGAACTCCCATTCTCCCTTTTTCCCTCTTAGTTTCTAGCTCTGAGGGACAATAATGGGGAGTTTTGAGGCACATCAGCTGGGGGGGCTCTCCCAGTTCCTGGTGTGTTCACATCCCAGCGGGTTCATGCCCCAGGACATTCCTGCTGGGCGTGGGAGTGGTGGGGACCACATGGAAGGGCTTTGGTGGAGTTTGGTCAGCTTTGATAAACCGGAGCAGGCGTGTCAGGATGGGGCTGCTCACATCTGGGCTCGGGAGCTGCTCACCCACATCAGGGGCTGGATGACACAGCCTGTTTTATCTTGTTCTAATCAGGAAATTCAGCGAGCAGGGAGGAAGGAGCCGGAGGTTTTGCCCTCATCCCGGATGTCCTGGGCCCCCCCAGATGTTTGTGGTGAGCTTTGGTCCAGACTGGCTGAGTCATGGGGGCAGTTTCTGGCTCACCCTAGCACAGAGCTCCTATTCCTCACATTTCACAGGCAGCTGTGGCCTCTCTGGAGCTGGCAGCTCCGTGCAGGGTCACATCCTCACATCCTGCTGGGTCTGTCAATCTGGCCCTCCAGTCCCAGGCTGCTTTGGATCACTGGGTGATCCCCTCTGCTGCCCTTTGCTATCAGCCAGCAGTCCCAGGCTCTGATCCAGGACATGAGGGATCCTTGCAGAGCAGCTTTCAGCATCACCTTTCTGCCTCTGCAAGCTCCCCGTGGAAAAGGCTCTGGAGATGACTCTCACCCCTGACCTGGCCTCTAAACCCAGCCCCAGCTCTCCAGGCTCCAGCTAAGGCAGGGGGAAGTTCTGCAGAGTCCTGGTGCTTTGCACTTTCCTCGCCTCTCATCTTCTGCTGGGATTTTCTGTTCTCCAAAGCAGCAGCTCATGGCAGGAGTAATTTAACTTCCAGCCCTGGGAAATCAGTGAGCTCTCCCTGCTCCCTGCAACCCGGCTCAGCTCCACAAATCCTGTGCTGAGCAAGGAATGTCTCGGGACTCCCTCCACTCCAGGAGCAGAGCTGGGAGCAGGGATGCACTGGGAGAGGCAGGCAGGGCTGCAGCAGAGCCCAGGGCAGGGGCTGAGCACCGCAGCAGCAACTTCTCCGGTCATCCTGGATCCTGACATCCACCTGGAAGGGCTCATTCCCTAATCCCAGTGCCCTCTGTGAGGAACTGAGCTGCTCCCATGGCTGGGGCAGCCAGATCCCCAGTGGAAGTTATTTTGGGCACACAGCATCGTCCAAGGAGCCAGGATCTCTCCTCAGCTGGTGAAGACCTGCTCAGCATTTCCTGTGTGTGTTCTCCTCCAACTCCAGCTCCTTTTGGGGCTCTGTTAGAAAGCACAGTTCCCACACACCCCTACCCCTCTGGCTCCTCTCAGAGCCTTGGAGCAGCACAGGGGATGTGGCACAGGGATCCTGCAGTGTCCGGGGGCTGGGGGAGGTGGAGCAGCAGGACAGGTACAGAGGGTGCCTCCCCAGCAGCACCTCCCTGTGACATGGGACACATCCAGAAATGCCACCTCCCTCTGCCAGAGCACCCTGGCCAACAAGGCACTTCCTCTAAGGACTGTTTGGATTCCTCCTTATAATTCCTGAGGTCAGAGTGAGAGCCTTGTGTGGCTTTGTTTCACACAAGCTCAAGGTAATGCCTGAAGCCTAAAAATCTCTTATTTGACCACTGTCAATTCCCATAACTCGGGGGCACCAGCCACCTCTGGGGCTCCTTCCCATGAAATCCCATCTCTCCCGAGGGAATGGGCACGGCCCCGAGGCTGCCAGAGCTGCAGGAGCCTTTGGACAGCGCTCCAGGGGTGCCCAGGCTGGGGGTGCTGGGGGGTCTGGGCAGGGCTGGGGTTGAACTGGATGATCCTGGGGGTCCCTCCAGCTCAGGATGTTCTGTGACCCTGTGGCTCTGTGTGCCCCAGCCAGACCCAGCGCGACAGAACCGGGGTGGGCCCAGGGTGACCGTGCTGGGCAGTGGGGACCGTCCATCCCTGGCTGGCCCGGTGTGAGCAGCCAGGAGAGAGAAGAGAGAGGAGGAACTGGAGCTTCCCATCCTTCCCCAGTGCCCTTGGGGTGGCTGGTGCCTCCCTGGTGAGCTCGGTGCCAGCAGTGCCCTTGCTGGGGCCGTGTGGAGCAATCTGCAGTGCGTGCTGCTTTAATTAGAAAGGGCTGCACGCCCACCTGCAAGCGCTGTAAATCTGGTGTGCGCTGTAAAGAATGTCCTGGATTTAAGTTGTAATTAGAACTTCTATTGACGGCACAAACCCTCATTTTTCATGTGAAGCTGCTCATTGCTCCCAGTCAAGAAATCAATCTGGGCCCGTTGAAGAGATGGGGCCGTCAGATTTGCAGGATGGATGGATGGATGGTGGGGAGCTCGCGCTGCCTTAACCCCTCTGCTGCCCCGGCCCTGCTGCCGTGGGAGGGGGCAGCTGGCAGGGGACCAAAGGGACAGAAGGGTTCCCACACCCCAGGAACACCTCCCTTCCTTTGCTGCCACAAACCCAGCAGGAGCTCTGCCCGAAGAGACAGTGACTCCCTCCTCCTGTTTGAGCAGCCAGGACCCCAACAGAGGCTTTGGGGTGATGCAGCTGTGGCCTTCCAGTACCTGAAGGAAGATGGAGAGAGACTATTTCCAAGGGATGGAGTGCCAGGACAAGGGTGGATGGCTTCAAACTGGAAGAGTGTAGGGTTAGATGGAATATTGTGAAGAAAATCTTTACTTGGAGGGTGGACAGGCCCTGGCACGGGTGCCCAGAGCAGCTGTGGCTGCCCCTGGATCCCTGGAAGTGTCCAAGGCCAGGCTGGATGGGGCTTGGAGCAGCCTGGGACAGTGGGAGGTGTCTCTGCTTATGGGAGATGGGCTCTACGGTCCCTTCCAACCCAAACCAGTTTATGATTCTGTGATTCTGTGACTCTGTGACCTCACTGGAAGAACAAGAGCTCTTGGGAATCCTTTCAGCTGTTACAAACAGCACAGGCAGTGCTGGCAGCATCCTCCCCACTGAACTCGGAGCAGGATTTCACCAGCTTGAGTCTCCCTGGGAAAAGCAGCGCTGGCACTCCTGGGGGCTGCACGTTCCCTTCCTGGGGATTCTGCTGTCCTGCTCTCCTCAGGGTGTTCCCTGTCTCAGATCCTTGTGCCAAGGCCAGGGCAGGCTCCCCCCATCCCCTTGCTGGGCTGTGCAGGAGGCTGTGGCTGCTCCCCCTCTGCAGCTCGGGGGCTGCTGAGACAGAGCTGATTTCAGCTGGAGCAGCTCAGTCTGCCACAGGAAAAGTCACCAGGCGACAACCTGTGCCTGGCTGGTGCTCTGCTGTGCTTGGACATCGCCCGGCCCTGCTGCAGGGGGATAGCAGGGATTAGCAGTGCCTTTGTCCAAGGCTCTCTGCAGACTGATTAGACTCGTGCCCATTTAATTACAGCACATTACCAGCCTCTGCTGCAGCAGGGATGGCCCAGCACAGGCGGCTGGGGACAGCAGTGAAGAGAGCAGAAATAATTTAGGGCAGCAATGTAGCTTTTCTCAGCCAACATCCAGGGATTTACACTTTCTAGCCCAGCAGCTGACACAGTCTCTGCTTTTTGGCTCCATCCTGGCCCTGCTGGCATCTGGTGCGAACTTCAGACCTTCCTCAGCACCTCTCCCCAGCTGAGCTTCAGTGGAAAGGGCTTCTGGCTGTCCAGCCTGAACTGTCAGTGCCCTGTTGTGCTCTCTGGTGAAACCCCTGAACATCACCCCTCTCCTCTTTTCCCTCTTGTTCTTTGCCAAAGCAGGCAGTGCCCGCTGGCAGCATCCCTCCTCCTCCCACGGACCCCAGGGATCTGCCAGAGGCTCCCAGAGTGGGAATCTCTGTGCTCACCTCTTCAGCTTGGCTTGGGTGATCCACCTGGGACCTCAGGGTCACCAGCAGCCCCCCTGCCAGCCCTCCCTGCCCCAGGAACAGCAGCAGCCCTGCTCCAGCCCCTCGCTGTCCTGCTGGGATGGAGGAAATCCCAGCTCCCCAAGGCTCTGCTGGCTGAGGAGTGAGGCAGGGACTGCAGGAAGGTGGCAGATGGGTTTGCACACTCCCCCTGGGCTGTGGGATGTCTCTGGTCACCACTCAGTCTTTTACTAATCCCACTGAAAGTCCTGGAGATTGTGTGTGTCTTCCCATGGGTGATGTTTTCCTGGCTCTATGGCCGTGTTGTGACCCCAGCAAGTGCCCTGGCGTGTGTGAGGATGGGGGAAGTGTCAGCCCACGTCTGTCTGTGTCTGTCCTCGCTGCAGCTGCACTCGGGGCTGTGTCCCACCCACAGGCAGGGTGATCCTGATCTGATCCTCCTCTGGAGGCAATTCCCTGGCATTGGCTGCTGGGATGAAAGATGGACTCATCAAAGGCTGGGGCACAGACTGGAGGAGGGGATCTCTGCCACCATTGACTGAGACAGACAGATCTGGGTTCTGTCCTTGGCTGCTTGGTGGCACAGGGGGACAGGCCTCAGCAGCTGTGTGACACTCGGTGTGTCTGAGCAAAGGGTTCCTGTCCCAGCTGTCCCAGGTGGGGACAGAGCAGGGATGGATGGGATATTGGGAAGGAATTGTTCCCTCTGAGGCTGGGCAGGCCCTGGCACAGGTGCCCAGAGGAGCTATGGCTGCCCCTGGATCCCTGGAAATGTCCAAGGCCAGGTTTGGAGCAGCCTGGGACAGGGGAGGGTGTCCCTGCCATGGCAGTGGTTGGAATGACCTCCAGGTTGGATGGTTTTTCTGGTCACAACCCTGGTTTGCTCTGATGTCCTGGTCAGGGGGCAATGTCCCCAGACACCTTCCCATTATCCCACGGTGTTCCTGGTGCTGCCAATCCCGCAGGAGGCGGCTGAGCCGCTGGGTCCCAAGGCAGGGATCACTCCCATCACACAACAGCCCATCTGCTGCCAGCTCCACGTGCCTGGCTCAGAGTTAGGCCTGGGTTTAGGGGGCAGGGTGGTCTCCCACCCTTTGTGATGTGCTGGCTGTCAGGGGGATAACATCTCCCAGGGATGTGGCTCTCAGGGGGGCAGGAGGCCAGGGGACATTTTTGGGAGCTGCCCTGGGGACACCTGAGGACTGTGACACTGATGTGGAAATCTACAATATTGACAGTCTGGAGGCAGCCTCCCCAGCAGAGGGTCAGGGAGCTGTAAAGAAGGCGATGTGAACTAATCAGAGCCGATGTAAAGCTGCCAAGACCCAAGTTAAGCCTGCTGTGGATTTAGATTCACACTGCAGATAAAGAGGCGGCTCTGGCAGAACTGGCCTCTGGAGCCGGTTCAGATTAACCCGGATTTTCAGCATCATTTCATGCTATTCCAGTCCACAAATCCCAGCAGCTCTGCCAGTGCATGCTGGGCTGGACCACAGAGCCCTGGAGACTCCCAGAGCTCTGCCAGCCCGGCCATCCCGGCTCGCAGTGCTTGTGCCACGGGCTGGAACCTCCTGGCAGACACAGGGAGGGTAAGACAGGTGTGGACTCAGCTTCTCCACCGAGCTCTGGGAGCTGGGGAATGCAGGAGACACAGATGCCACCTTGGAGATGTCCCCTTTCTCCAGCTGAGTGGTGACAGGAGACACGACGTGAGCCTGAAAAGCGAGGTGGGGACACGGGGGGTTGTGGAAGGGGAGACAGGAGCAGGAAAAGGCCATGGGAGAGAGGAGTCCCCACATCCCAGGTGTTTCTGGATGTCAGGGGGACCAGGCTGCCCTTCCCCTGCAGCCCTGGGGTGGGGACACAGCGTGTCCCCAGCTGTCCCTGGAGGGAGCCTCCCTTCTGACACAGCCTCACCTATTACCCCAAATAAGGAATTTCCTAAACTAGGGAAATTCCTGGCCAGAAGCGTGGAGCCCCTTGGCCCAGGCCACTTCACACGGCTGGACAGGGCAGGGTGACCCCTTGCAGGCAAGGACATGGGGCAAACTGGACAGACAGCTCACTGGACAGACTCCTCCAGGCCTGGGAAATGGCCTTTCCACCTCCTTCCTGAGGAGACCCCTTAAAGCTTTTGGACAGGGGAAGACAGGAGCCTGGCAAGGCTGGGGAGGTCCAGGGGCTGGGCATGGCACAGGGGCAGGGGAAGGAGCTTCTCTGGCAGGGGACAGTGGCTGAGTGCCCGTGGTGCGGCCCCTGCAGCGCTGTAACAGGATGGCTCTTGCTGTGACAGGCGACAAAGCTACAAAACCACCTTAAAATAGACTCCAGGAGGGCTTCAGCTCAAAGCCTATTATCTGCACTGAATGCCAGATTAGTGAGCAAAGCCCTCCTTGGGCTTTGGAAATGCTCTGCTAAGGAGGGATAATCATGTCATTGAGGCCCTCCAGGAGCCACCGCAGAGGAGCTGGGGACAGCAGTGACCTCAGCAGGTGCTTTATGTAAGGGGGATCAGGGGATAGGGGGCACAGCCCCTCAGTCCAAAGGTTGCTTTCCATGCCCCCTCTGTCCAAGGCTCATCCATTTCTCCTCACGTGCTGCTCGGAGCTGTGTCCAGGCTGGCAGCACTCCCTGGCACGTCCCACCCTCCCTGGAGCTCCACAAGGCACTGCTGGCCTGGCACTGCTGGGCTGGGACTGGCCAGCTGAGCCAGGATCAGCCAGGCAGGGGTTTCAGCAAAGCCCTGTGACACATCTTTGCCGTGGGCAGGAGAGGCAGAGGGTGCAGTGCCCCCTTCAGCAATCCCACCCCGTGGCTCAGGGATGCTCCCTGCTCCATCCCTGGCTCTTGGGGCTGTTTCCTTCCCCCAGGTCCTGGCAGGGGATCAGATGTTCCGTGCACTGCCTGGCCAGAGCACTTTCACTCCCACTTCCAGTCGATTATTGAATCCATTAGGGAAGGAGAAAGCAGGAAAGCAGCGTGGCTCCCACTGCACTTTCCTTCCCCATCTCCCGCTCTCCTTCCCCATTCCCCCTTGGACTCCTGTGCCAGCCTCAGGCTGACACATTCAGCCTGACAGCAACAGCAGCACATTCCCTGACTGCTGTGGAACAGGCACAACAAAGACCTCTGGACAGGTGGGTTCATCTCCAGATCCCCCAGTCAAACCACATCAATTGTGAGCAGGTTCCAGACAAGCTTCCACTGGGCCCTGCTGAAAGCATCACTCACAACATCCACCTAATCACGGGATATTCCTGACCTTTTGGGATTAGGTCTTTGTGCTGCTTTGGGTCTGGGATTTACTGGATGTTTTACAGGTTACAGGGAGGAAAAGAAGAAGCCTTTGCTCTTTATGGGGCAGCTTTTACACGCCGCAGTTTCTGCACCGCGTTTTTACTGCTCGCAATCCTAAACCCCATCAATCCTGAGAGAGCACCCAGGGAAAGGCTCAGGGATGGCAGCAGGTAATGACAGCAGGGAGCAGGGGGCTGGGAATGGGGGTCTGCTGCCATGGGGAGTGCTTGAGAGACAGGAGATTCCCTAGAGCCAGAGAACCACAAATTCTGCTGCTGCCAGAAGAATCCCAGCGCTCCTCCAGTCTTGGAGAGGGAATGAGGTGTCCCAGCCTGGAAAAGGCGAGGGAGAGGAGGATGTGGAGAGCTGGACTGGCTCTTTGTGCTGCCCCTGATCCCACTGGGCACAGCTGGGCAGCTCAGCAGCCAGCCTGGCTTTGAGGGCTCTGCCACTGGCTGGGGTTCGCCTGTCCTGGCCTGCAGCCTGCTCTGGGGGTGACAGGAGTAACCCCAAGTCCAACTGCCGGCATGCAGGGATGTCCCCAGAGGAGTGCTTTGGATGGGAAATGACTGCCCACCAGGACTTTGGAGGGGAGGGGCACTGCCCTTCATCACCAGTCGTTAGTGATTAATTGCATGCACTGCAGCGAAGTGTGGCCAGAGCGAGGACCCCGTGCTGGGGTCAGTCCCCATCCCCAGGGAGCAGCCCCCAGATAAAATCCTTGTTCCACCAGCAGTGAATTCCCTGTGCCTTTCTCTAACCTCACCCGTGGGCAGCAGCTGGCTCCCTGCACATCATCACACGTTGCGTTTCACATCAGATAATTTGCTCCACAGCCTCGATGCACATATCTTACAATATTTTGTCACCCTTTATCACTGCAATTTCACTGCTATCATGGCCCAGTGAATCATTATTGATAGACCCTTAATATCAGTGCCATTCCTCCAGAGGGATGGCTTTTAATGAATTTTCTCCTCTCCCCGCAGTACAGCTGCACTCGGATACGGTTCAGGGGGTAGGGCTGGAGCTGCAGAGCCGAGCACATCCCACACGGTGCAGAGGTGACCGTGTGGAGCTGCCCTGTGCTTTATTCTGCAGCACTCGGTGAGATTCCCACGGTGGCTGCGAGGAGGGGACGCTCCCAGCCACTCGCACTGGGGATGCCTGAGCTCCCACTGCAGCTCCGCACCAGCTCCTCTCCGCCTGGTGGAGGGCTCTCTTTGAAGTGTTTTCATGTTCTGTTTTCCTTTCCAGAGGACGAACGACTCCAGGAGGTTGAAAGCAGGAGGTTTGCTCTCCTTTCACACCCTTATTTTCTGGTGCTGCCTTTGAAATATCTCCGCAGGTGCAAAGCCCACCTTGACCTGTCCCAGGCAGCCACGGCCACGGAGGTGTTTGCCACGCAGCACGAGCAGCAGGTGAATTCCTGTGGCTCACCTGGCCTGGATTCTGTCATCCTGGGGGTGATGGAAGCGTCCTTGGAGGGATTCCAGGCTGTGATGGGGAGCACTGGGGTGGATCCCTGCTGCTCCAGAAGTCGGTTTGACTTCAGCAAGGACAGCAGAGCGGGCACTGCCAGCTCCTGCCAGAGCTCCCCTGGTGCTGAGCTGGGGACGTCGTGGGGACCTGGTGAGGGATGGGACGGGAGGCACGGAATTGTCACAGCACCATGGAATGGTTTGGCTTGGAAGGGACCGTAAAGCTCATCCCATTCCACCATCCCAGGGTGCTCCAAGCCCCGTCCAGCCTGGCCTTGGACACTTCCAGAGCTTTCCCCAGACTCCCCCAGGCCACAGCAGAGCCGCTGTCAGCACGGCGGAGAGAAGAGACTCGCTGAACACCGTGGGGAAAGGAACCAGAGACTCAATTATTGCCGTGCATAGAGACACAAATTAATTAACTGAGTGTGGCACAGGGGGACATTTCCCATGACCCACAGAGAAGAGTTTGGGGGAGAAATTGCTGATGATTAATGCTCTCCTGTTCCTGCTGCATCAACAGCATCCTGGGAAGGGCTGCTTGGCAAAGAGAGCTCTTTGTACACCTTCAGCCTGTGGCAGACACTCTGTATTTAATTTGCCAGTGCTTTTCACCAGAATTTCACAATTTCTGACATCACCAAGGCTGTCACAGCCCATGTTTTCATCTGTGGTGAAAGAGCAGAAAGTGTGGCCAGAGCGTGGAGAAGTTTTTAAAGAGTCAGAGCCAGCCCAGCTCCTTGCTTTGAGCTCAGCAAGGCGAAATGGCAGCTCCTTGTTCTGCAAAATAACCTGTTTGGAAATGAATTCACACCACAGAGGATGTGGGAAGGTGAGGGCTGGGTTAAGCCCCTCACTGCTGTGGTTGCAGGGTGGTTTAAAGAACGGAAAAATCAACACAGCTAATTGATACTTCACAAACCCGCTGTGTAATGATAAATGTGAAAAAAAGGGGATGTCTCTGCTTGTTTATAAAGGGGATTTCAGGGCAGTTCACTCACCACCAGGCAGGAGTCCAGCAGCTCGTGTGCTGCAGAATGAACAAAAGGAGAGATGTGAATACTCCGCAATAAAAATGAAGTTCATGGTCATGGTAACTTGATATTTAAAATTTCATATTTAATCGTGATGAGCAGCATCAGCTGAATGCAAGGATTCCTAGAGGATGGCGTCAACACTCCCCACACACGGAATGAACAGATCTTGTTTTTAATTTCAGCCATAAAATTTATAGAATGTTATATAAAATATAAATATATAAAATATATAAAATCTTCAGTACCGAATCCTCACCTGGAGACCACCACTGGCTGGGGGAGGATCTTGCAGAGCATTAGGCAGAGCTCAGGGGAGCAGAGGTCAGGGATGGGTTTTGTACCTGTCACTTTGATAGGAGAAAATCTGTCTCCTCTCCCGGCACATGGGCTGTGATTGACAGCGCTGCTGCTCTGGATGAGACCCTGCAAACGGGGCTGCAGCTGCTCAGAGGGGCTGGTGCTGCCCGGGCCCACCTCCTGTGCCAGCACAGTGAAGCTGTCAGGGATGGTTCGGGTTCTGCGTGGTTCTGTGAGCACCGGTTTCAAGATGAAACAGCCCTGGGAAGGCCCAGGCTGTGCTGCATTGGGTTCAGACGAGCAGTGATGGCTTTTTGGGCTGCTAAAAACAGAGGCCAGACTAAATCCAGGGAATAAAAAGCAGTTAAATTTATTGAGAGACCTTCAGGGACATTTAACACCCCAGGAGCTGCACCCAAATATGTGTCATGGGTTTCACACTTTTATAAGTTTGGTCCATTTGCACATTGGGGTTAATCTCCCAATTCCAGCTTCAGGTAATGAAGTCATTTCCCCCAAGTTTGCTGCCCCCAACTCCCTTTTGTTTCCATCTCTGGGGGCCTGAGGCAGTGAGGTGTCCTTGATTGCCAGGGCTGGAGAGGAATTGCTGTGTCTGACCCAAATGGGAAAGCAGCAGCTCACACTGTGTGTGGAGTTTGGAGTTACACACTAAAGAACTGCAGGGTTACAAATAGATGAAAAACAGAAAAGCTGAAATCCTAAGGCTTCAACAAGAAGGATGGTGTGATGGATCCTGCCAGCCACAGAACTGGGGTGGCTTAAAAGAAAAAAAAAAAGAAAAATTAAACAAAAAATAAAAAATAAAAGGGCTGAAAGGGTCATAGCAAAAACCGTGATGGTGGTGGCGGCAAAAATTTTGGTGGTGGTAAAAAGCTCCAGCACTTCATTCCTGCTTTTCCAGGCTGAGCTGGGCAGGTGGCACCACTGCTGGAGAGGTGACAGTGCCCCGTGGCAGGCTGGAGGCACCTGCTGTCCTCCTGCAGCTGGGAGCTGATCAGCCACAGACTGAAGCAGCATGCCTGGGCAGGGTGTCTCTGCACCCTGGGGTCTGGATCAAATGGAACCCAGATCAGGTTCTAAATCTAAATGTGGTGTCAGGCTCTGCTCCCTTCTTAACTCAGTTAAATTATGGAGCAGCACCAACGAAGGCTGTGTTGTCACCTGCTGCTGACATTTTATTTAACAGATATATGAAAACAAGGATGCCTTCCGTGTTGGAAGCTGCTGTGGGAGTCACTGGGGACTTGGGGATGCATAAAGAGACAGACAAGGCAAAACAAACAGCTCAATCTGCCTCACAGCCCCGGGAGCCGGCAGAGCTCCGGGGGAGAGCGGCGCAGGAGGGGATGAGATCCTCCAGGAGCCAGAGGAGATGGGATCCTCCAGGAGCCAGGGGAGATGGGATCCTCCAGGAGCCAGGGGAGATGGGATCCTCCAGGTGCAGGAGGAGATGGGATCCTCCAGGAGCCAGGGGAGATGGGATCCTCCAGGTTCAGGAGGAGATGGGATCCTCCAGGTGCCAGGGGAGATGGGATCCTCCAGGAGCCAGGGGAGATGGGATCCTCCAGGTTCAGGAGGAGATGGGATCCTCCAGGAGCCAGGGGAGATGGGATCCTCCAGGAGCCAGGGGAGATGGGATCCTCCAGGTGCAGGAGGAGATGGGATCCTCCAGGAGCCAGGGGAGATGGGATCCTCCAGGTTCAGGAGGAGATGGGATCCTCCAGGAGCCAGGGGAGATGGGATCCTCCAGGAGCCAGAGGAGATGGGATCCTCCAGGAGCCAGGGGAGATGGGATCCTCCAGGTTCAGGAGGAGATGGGATCCTCTAGGAACCAGGGGAGATGGGATCCTCCAGGTGCCAGAGGAGATGGGATCCTCCAGGAGCCAGGGGAGATGGGATCCTCCAGGTTCAGGAGGAGATGGGATCCTCCAGGAGCCAGGGGAGATGGGATCCTCCAGGAGCCAGGGGAGATGGGATCCTCCAGGAGCCAGGGGAGATGGGATCCTCCAGGTTCAGGAGGAGATGGGATCCTCCAGGAGCCAGGGGAGATGGGATCCTCCAGGTGCAGGAGGAGCTGGGATCCCTCTGGCACAGGAGGAACCAGGATCTCCCCTGCACAGCCTGGCCTGGGCACCTGGGCAATTCCCTGCCTGGCAAAGGTGCCTTGGAAGCTCAGGTGGGTCCAAGTGTTCTGTGGGAATCAGTGGAGGCTTCCAGAGCATCTGTCAGTGCCTCTTGCAGGGCCATGGCGCTTTCTGGAGGTTCTGGTGTCCCTGCAGGGTCTGTGGAGAGGAGATTCAGCTTGGTTTATGCTTTGACACCTGACAGAGACATCCACACTGAGGGAGGGGAGCCCTCCACCATGGAGGATGTCAGCAGCACGAAGGACTAATTAATTACACAGTAAATTACACAGAACCACAGAACAGCCTGGGCTGGAAGGGACCCCCAGGATCATCCAGCCCTGCCCAGACCCCCAGCACCCCCAGCCTGGGCACCCCTGGAGCGCTGGCCAAAGGCTCCTGCAGCTCTGGCAGCCTCGGGGCCGTGCCCATTCCCTGGGGAGCCTGGGCAGTGCCAGCACCTCTGGGGGAAGAACCTTGCCCTAAATCCAGCCTGAGCCTGGCCTGGCCCAGCTCCAGCCGTTCCCTGGGTGCTGTCCCTGTCCCAGAGCAGAGATGGGAGCTGCAGATCCCTGAGCTCTGTCTCTGCTCCAGCTGGACACTCCAAGTGCCCTCAGTGAGGCTGCTTTTGCCTGGACAGTTTATCCACCAGAAAAATAAAATAATAATTTAAAAAATATATATTTTTCTTTGACTAAATCTGTCTTCAAAATTCTGCAAAGTAACAGAAAAGCTGCATCAATTAAACAACAGGAAATTCAGAAAAGTAATGAGGTCTTGATTCCCCACTTAAAATCCTAATGTTTCCTTTTCAAAATCGTTCCCATCTGATAAAAACAAAAAGTAAATAAGCTTACCTGTTCACAGCAAAACAAGCCTTTGGCCAACCACTCCGCCGTACCCTCGGTAGTTCTTAATTCCGTTTTCAGTTTAGCTAATGAAGTGGAGAATCAATTACTCTCACAGCTTCCAATCTGCAAAGTTATTAAGGTAATCTGGGGCCAGATCCACAGAAGCGTCCCCGTGCCTGGCACTGCACAGGCACCTGGCAGAAGCCACCAAATGATTTTTGCAGGTGGATTGTTTCGAACGTTCCCAAAGTCGCTCATCAAAAGTCTGAGATTCGCTCTCAGGTCCCTTCAGAACTCTGGGCATCTTGTGATGGGATGTGGTGTTGATTGTCCCTCATCATCTGCAGGAAAAACCCTTTGGAGGTGCTCTTTGCTGGGAGCTGAAGGTGACCAGCTTGGCTCTGGGCCAGGGGAAGGACTGGGATTCTCCTCCCGTTGGTGCTGAGATCTCTGCTGTTCTCTGGTGGGAGCAGGGATAAAGGATGGGGGAGATTGAGGGGCTAGAGCGTGTCCAGGGAAGGGAAGGGAGCTGGGAAGGGGCTGGAGAATTGCTGAGGGAGCTGGGAAGGGGCTGGAGAATTCCTGAGGGAGCTGGGAAGGGGCTGGAGAATTCCTGAGGGAGCTGGGAAGGGGCTCAGGCTGGAGCAAAGGAGGCTCAGGGGGAATTTCTGGCTCTGCACAAGTCCCTGGCAGGAGGGGACAGCCGGGGGGGTCGGGCTCTGCTCCCAGGAACAGGGACAGGAGGAAAGGACAGGACAGGAACGGCCTCAGGCTGTGCCAGGGGAGCTCAGGGTGGATATTATGGATAATTTCTTCACTGAGAGTGGAGTCAATCATTGGAATGGGCTGCTCAGGGCAGTGGTGGAGTCGCCATCTCTGGATGTGTCCAAAAAATGGGCAGATGTGACACTTCGTGCCATGGTTCAGTGGGCACAGGAGGATTCAGCCAAAGGTTGAATCCATGCTCTTGGAGGTCTTTTCCACCCTCAGGGACTCTGGGATTCCCTGATTCATTCTTGCAGCTCTAAGAACTGCTGAGAAGAGCTCAACTCCTTTCTGGTCCTCACCAGATTTAGGGGACGTTCCGTAGGTTATCCAAACGCTGCTGCTGCTTGAGCCGGAGCCACCGAGAGGGAAAATCCCTCCCTCCACCTCCGTCCCTGCGTTCCATCCGTCTTGTCCTTGTCCCAGCCCACGGGCCCCGCGGGGCAGGAGCCTCGGCCGGGCCCACGGAGCCTGTCAGGGCTCGTCCCAGCCACCCAAAGGTCACCGCTGCCCATGGCCCCCGTGACATTTGCGCCTGCTGCAGCTCTCCAAGGGATGAGGGTGAGGGATGAGGATGAGGGATGAGCCAGAGGTTGCCTCCAGCCCCTGCTCGCTGCCGCTTCCCCGGTGGCTGTGATGGATGGCAGGAGCGGGGAGGCTGAGTCAGCTCCCGGGTGACCTTCGCAGCTCCCTCCTCTCCCTCGCTGTTGCGCGGGGCCGCAGCTCCGGGCAGATTGATGGCGGCTCACGCTCAATTTCTCTGATGCACTTTTGCGGAGAGACACTCGTACATCTTCCCCACGTCGTCTCTCCATATCTGAGGTCAGGCTTTCAACAGGCAAGAAATGTTCCGAAATAAATCACGGCCAGCCCTCAGCCAGGGCTCTGCCAGGGCCGGGGGAGGGGGCTGGGAGCTGCTGAGGGGACCCAGTGCCACTGCATGGCCCTCCTGCCTCGGGGATAACCCACAGAGCCACCGAGGAGCCTCTTCCCAGTCATTTTTCCAGGTTCCCCATGGAAATGGTTTTCTCCCTGCGTTTCTTGCACTGGGGCTCCACAGAGCATCACATCCCCCCGAGGCAGGAGGGAAAATCCCCAATCCCAATCCTCCTGCGGGCTGGCTTGGAGTGATCCTCGCAGAGCTGGGGCTCAGGTGTACCCCATGTCCCCCTGCCAGGTGTGACCCTGCCCTGCGCTGTGGCCATGTCCCCAGAGCTCCAGTTCAGAGGATGAGGGGAGCACGCCCTCCCAGCTGCCTGCTGAGGGTTCTGCTGGTGGATATTGGCACTCCCAGGAGCTGGGGGTGAGGGTGAGACCCTCACAGCAGAGGATCGGGGCCCTCTGCTGCTGCTCCGAGGCACAGATGTGCTGGGCAGCTGCACACACCCAGCACATCTGGCCCTGCAGCCATCCCTCACCGCCCCGCCTGAGCTCCAGCCCCACACTCCAGGGCTGGGCAAGGGGATCAGGAGCTTGAGGAAGCCCAGGGGACGGGTCTGGGTGTCCTCTGCACCGCAGCTCTGCTCCGGGAGCTGTGAGAGCTGTGCCAGCACAGGCACCTCTGCCCCGCCTGGGCTGGCATTACCTGATCCCAGTATCCAACCTCTGCCCCCTCACAGCGGGGAATGAGCTGGCACAGAGGGAAAAGGTCTCAAACTCTGCAGGAAGATGCATTGGTGGCCTCATTGAACAGGTGGGATGAGGGACCCTTTTGATAGGTGGGGAAACTGAGGCACGCAGAGGCCAAGGAATTTCCCAGCTGTTGAGGCTCCATCCTCATTTCCCCAAGGATATGAACCTCTTTCTTTGGAGATTGCACCTCCACGCCCCAAAAATGCCTCGCAGGGCTCAGCAGATGTGCACTGAACCTCCAAGGACTCTGCAGCTCCTCTCAGACTCTTCCATGCTCACGGTCCTGCTCAGGCTCCAGGACACATCCCAGAGCCCAGGTCCTCAGCAGCCTCATCCTGCTCCCCCAAATGACATCTCTGGGCAAAGTCTGGGCATCCCAGACCCTCCAGCAGCTGGATCAGGGCAGGGGGAGGCCATGAGCTGTGTGCACAGCCCCTGAGCTGGCCCTGTGAGCTGCCTCCGGCTTTTCCCAGGGAATCCCACTTCCCTGGGATTTTGGTGTTGTCAGCCAAGCTACAGAGCCCAGGGAGAATTGGGATTTACTTAATGAGTAGCCACACTCTTGCCCTTCTGATGGTGCCCAGCCAAGCTGGAAACAGAGACTGGGACTGTGCCAAAAGCTTTGAACTGGAAAACAAAAGTCAGCCTTGAGCTCTGTGCACTCTGTCATCTTTCCCAGTCATCTCAGAGCGGGGCTGGTGTGTTTTCTCAGCCTGTCCCCAGAAAGACTGTGGGTGCCCGTGTGGGAGGGACTTCTAAAAATGTCATTTCAAAGTGCTGAGGTTCATTTCACAGTGGGAAAGAGGTCTGGAGTTGACCTCAAGCTTCAGTGGTTGAACTGGCCGTGATGGGAAACCCCAGCTCAGCTCTCAGCAGCTCCCAGGAGGGTCTCCTGCAGCCATGCGTGGCTGGCAAGGATTCTACTGGGGGAAATTATCTCCAGAGCTACAAGAGAATGCGCTGGATGCCTCATGTCAGGGTTTGGAACCCGAGTTCAATTCAGGCATCCTAAAAAAAGCAAGCGGCAGGAGGGGAGCAAGCTACAAGGCTGGAGCGAGCAGCTGCCCAGGAAGGAAAGAGCTGCGGGGCCAAACTCACCCAGCCTGCACCTGAGCTGCCCACAAACCCCAGCCAGGCAGGACCTGCTGAGCAGAGACGGGCACAGAACACACCTCTGTGCCTGCAGCTCTTCAGAGCAGGGAGAAAGGTCACTCGGGAGGAGGAACATCCTTTGTTGCTCTTGAAAATCATCTCTGAACGTCTGTCAGGGCGGTGAACCAGTCCTGAGCTGGAGCTGCACATTGTCCCTGCTCTGCTGGAGATCTCTGCCCTGGTGCAGCCCTCGGAGCCTCTCAAACCCCTCCCTTTTCACAGGGGAGAAGCAGCAGGCAGTGGAGCTTATCACCACCCCCCAGGAGAGGACCTGTGGGACTCCTCAGCAAGGTGCTGCTGTGCCCTGAGATATTCCTCTGTGAGCAGGAAAAGGGGAGAGACGTGAATTTTTTCCAGGAAAAAGCAGGATGGGAACAGGGAAGGTCTCCAGGAGGCTGTGCAGGAGCAGGAACACCCAGCTGGCTGCTGTGGTGCACCTCACCCTGTGGATGCTGAGGTGAGAAAGGTAAGACAGGAAGGAATCTGCTCCACATTCCCACCTTTGCTCTGCCTGAGCCTACAGATTGTATTTTCCCATTTGTGAAACAGAAAAAAACCCCATCCTCCCTTCCTTCCCAGAGTCTCCACACTGAGCTGAGTTCCTTTAGGAGGTGTCCTTCGATGATCCTTGTGGGCCCCTTCCAGCCCAGGATATTCTGTCATTCCATGATTTATGCTGGAGTAAAATCATTCCAAGTGCTGTGTGGACACAAACTCCCTCCTGCCTCCCGCTCCTGGCACGGTGCCCGTGCTGTGACACACCTTGGAGAGCCTTTCTAGGACACTGCTCTCGCAGCTCCGTGGCACCACGGGGACACAGCAGGCATGGCACGGCACAGAACTCACCCGGGGGCAGCGAGAGGAGAGATGGGGTGAGGAGGAGGAGGAGGAGGAGGGGGAGGGAGTGTGGCTGCCTTTCAACCAAACCATGGCATTTCTGGTTCTGCTGAAAGCAAAACCCAGCAGGGTTTGGGTGGGATAAGGGAAAGGTGCCCTAAACCCAGCAGGATTTGGGTGGGATAAGGGAAAGGTGCCCCAAACCCAGCAGAATTTGGGTGGGATGAGAGAAGGGTGCCCCAAACCCCAGGAGGATTTGGGTGGGATAAGGGAAGGGTGCCCTAAACCCAGCAGGATTTGGGTGGGATGAGAGAAAGGTGCCCTAAACCCAGCAGGATTTGGGTGGATTAAAGGAAGGGTGCCCCAAACCCAGCAGGATTTGGGTGGGATAAAGGAAGGGTGCCCCAAACCCAGCAGGATTTGGGTGGGATAAAGGAAGGGTGCCCCAAACCCAGCAGGATTTGGGTGGGATAAAGGAAGGGTGCCCTAAACCCAGCAGGATTTGGGTGGGATGAGAGAAAGGTGCCCTAAACCCAGCAGGATTTGGGTGGGATAAGGGAAAGGTGCCCCAAACCCAGCAGAATTTGGGTGGGATAAGGGAAAGGTGCCCCAAACCCAGCAGAATTTGGGTGGGATGAGAGAAGGGTGCCCCAAACCCCAGGAGGATTTGGGTGGGATAAGGGAAGGGTGCCCTAAACCCAACAGGATTTGGGTGGATTAAAGGAAGGGTGCCCTAAACCCAGCAGGATTTGGGTGGGATAAGGGAAGGGTGCCCCAAACCCAGCAGAATTTGGGTGGGATGAGATAAGGGTGCCCCAAACCCCAGCAGGATTTGGGTGGGATAAGGGAAAGGTGCCCCAAACCCAGCAGGATTTGGGTGGGATAAGGGAAGGGTGCCCCAAACCCAGCAGGAGTGGGGTGGGATAAAGGAAGAGTGCCCCAAACCCCAGCAGGAGTGGGGTGGGATAAGGGAAAGGTGCCCCAAACCCAGCAGGATTTGGGTGGGATAAGGGAAGGGTCTCCCCGACCTTCGGAATGCTTTGGATATTTGAGGGATGTGACTGGCACCGAGCTCATTTCCAGGATCTGCTTTCAAGGAGGCTGTTCCGAGCTCCCCGGAGGCCCTGCTGTGTTTTCCTGTGCCGTGCCCGCACCAACCTGGCAGCGTGTTCTGCAGGGACAAACAGGGCAGGGGCCAGCGAGGCTTCCCGGGACACCGCCGGCCCGGGATGTCCTTGCTCGTCTGGCGTGTCCACGGGCTGCCACCACCCTCTGCTGGGGGACGGGCAGCAGGATGGCCCGGTGCCATGGCACTGCCGTGCCCAGAGCTCGGCCCGGCCCGTGGGACCCCGCCAGCCCCGGGCGCTGCCGCATCCCCCGGGAGCGCTCCCGGCCCCCGCCGCCCTCCCCGGCTCCCAGCGCATCTCGGCAGGAGCAGGGAGCAGATGTGACAAACGCGCCGCCTGCTCCATCTCCCGCACATCCCCCCGAGGCCGGGCTCTGCCTGCTGAGACCCTTCACAGCCCATTAGGCAATTCGGGGCCGGGAACACGCTCCGCTCTCCCGGCGCTGCGGGGGCCGGCGGCTGCCTCCGGCCCCGGGCGCTGCCTGCCGAGGGGACCGTGGCTCCCCGGCACTCGCAGCTGCTTAACTGCGGCTGCACAGCCCGTGGGGAGCAGCCGCTCGATGGCCCGGGGGTCACCTGGGGATGGCAGCAGGAGGAGAAGGGCCCCAGCCTCCCAGCGAGCCTCGGAGGGGGTGGGAAGGGAAATGAATTAAAGGCTGTCCGCGCTGCCGCAGTTTCCCCGGCTGCCCCGGGAGGGGCTCTCCGGAGGCTCTGTCCTCGCAGGGCACCAGGCACCCCGGAGCCACATCCATCCTGCAGAATTCCAACCAGTCGGAGCAGGGTTTTGAAGTTGGTTCAGCGAGGCGCTGTGTCTCAGACCTTCTCTCAGGGCCTTATTAAAATGCAGACTGCAAATTCAGATACTGTAAACAAGGTCACTGGAGAATGAAGATCAACAGAGTGCAAGCACAAGGAATGCAGAGCATTAATATTCTGATGTGTGAGCCCGTCCTAAATATTTTATCAGGCTAAGCTTTTTTGTATTGAGGCATCCTTCCCCTTCTCTTCCTCCTCCTCTTCTGCCTGCTTCACGTCCTTTTCTCTTGCGTTCACAAAAAGCACTTTGTATTTTGGCTGAGCCTTGAAATGTATGCAAACCTTCCTCTCCCCCCTCCAAGAAAACCCTCGCCCTCTTCCAGGAGGGGGAGAGATTTCCTATCGGGGTTTCTTTTGTTTCTGTCAACATCTCACTTAGGCGGCAGGCTCGGAGACTTATTGAACGCTGCCAGGTTCTTATCACCCACGGCTCCTTCCCCCTCCCCGCAGGAATGCAGGGATTCCCTCCCACCTCCAGGCGCTCTGCAGATCCTCACTGGGCACGCCGGGGCATCATCCTGGGGCTGGGGCATCATCCTGGGGCTGGGGCATCATCCTGGGGATGTACCACCATCATCCTGGGGCTGGGGCATCATCCTGGGGATGTACCACCATCATCCTGGGGATGTGCCATCATCATCCTGGGGCTGGAGCATCATCCTGGGGCTGGGGCATCATCCTGGGGATGTGCCATCATCATCCTGGGGATGTGCCACCATCATCCTGGGGCTGGGGCATCATCCTGGGGATGTACCACCATCATCCTGGGGCTGGGACATTGTCCTGGGGCCATCATCTTGGGGCTGGGGCATCATCCCGGGGCTGGGGCATCGTCCCGGGGCTGGGACATCGTCCTGGGGCTGGGATATCATCCCAGGGCTGGGGCATTGTCCTGGGGCCATCATCCCGGGGCTGGGCCATCATCCCGGGGCTGGGACATTGTCCTGGGGCTGGGACATCGTCCCGGGGCTGGGGCATCATCCTGGGGATGTACCACCATCATCCTGGGGCTGGGGCATTGTCCTGGGGCTGGGACATCATCCCAGGGCTGGGACATCATCCCAGGGCTGGGACATTGTCCTGGGTCTGGGACATTGTCCTGGGGCTGTGCCATCATAATCCTGGGCTGAGAAATCATCCTGGGGCTGGGATATCATCCTGGGGATGAACTCTCACCCTGGGATGTGCCACTGTCCCAGGGAAGTGCCATCACCCTGGGGATGTTCCCTTATCCCAGCCCGGGGTGTTTTGGCTCAGGGAGATGATCCAGAGCTCCCTGACCTGGTGTCAGAGCAGCCAGCACAGGGTCGTTGGCTTCTGCCCTGAGTGGAGAGCGGCTGTAAATCTCATCCTCGGTGAAAAATGAACTGAAATGCAGCCCAGCCTCAGCTGGGGGTGGGAAGGGGCTCCCTGACCCCAAGAACGTGCCCTGTGGCACAGGATTTGATTTTCCTCATCAAGATCCTCCCGGCTGCAGCTGCACCACGCGGTGCTGGGGGGATCTGTGTCTTCAGAAACCCATCACAGGCTTGATTTTATTTCATTGTTACTTTGGTTCACGCAGTCCTGAAAGGATCCAATCCCCCAAATGATGTTTTTTCCCTTTTGCTTCAGAACAAGCAGGGAAATCTGGCCCTGGGTATCGAGTCCCCCCTCCTGGAGTGGCTGCTGCAGGGAGAATTCCCAGTGCAGCTCTCCTGGAGTGGAGCAGTTTCCTTGCTGAGCCTGTCAAACATCACCCAGAGGTTCGGGGAAACATTTCCTGATCCTGAAACCTCCCAGATGTGAGTTTTTAATCCTTATTTCCACCTGGTGGCTGCGTTCTTCCCTCCGTGCTACCCACTAACCCCAAATCTGGTTTGTAAAACTCCACTCAGCCAATTAATGGTTGTACCCAGCAAGTGGAGTGGCCAGCCACACATCTCCAGAAATAAATAGCCCAGGATTGAAGGGAACAGTTTGGGAATAGTCAATTGAATGGGAATTATTCATGCAAACTGTATCACAGGCTCTTACAAATACCACATGCACTCCAGAAAATGAGGGCATTTATGTAATGACATCTCATTAAAAAAATAATCATAAGAAATTGATTATTAATAAAATATTGAGGGATAATTAACATATTTTTTTCTCTCTCTCTCTGAGCAGAAGATTCCAGAAAAAGGACCGCTTCTGCTTTTCAACATCAACTCTGGCTTCCAAAGGACTTGAAAGAGAATCATGTGCATTAACCAGAGAAATCTGGCCTAAAATGAACATTTAAATGCAACATGAATTAATGGGTGAGCTTTTTAGTAGGTGAAATGTTGGAGTCTATACAAATTGACATTTTTTGATCATAAATAATAGCCTAGATCTGAAACTGTTGTATAATTAGCAGTCCTTGGATCTGCAACCATTTTGTAACTGTGAGGAGTAGATTTGATTCTGTTTTTTTTTTAAATCTCACAGCAGCAGCGCTGTTGCCCAGCTCCCAGCAGGATAAGGAGCAGGGAGGAGCGGATGTGGCTGGAGGCATCATTTGGCTCCATCCCTGCCCTGTGGAGGGGCCTTTGCTGACCCCCACGAGCGCTGCTGGGGTCACCCTGTGTGGGCATGGAGTGACAAGGAACCAGAGAGGAAAATCTGGATTTATTGCACAGATCATTGGAGCCAGAATGAGTCCCTGCCCTGCTCAGGGTCGGGTCCAGGGTGATTTTTATCTCTGGGGCTCACCCAGCTGCTGCCATGGCAGGGTCACCCCCACTGTCCCCAGGGTCACCCCCACTGTCCCAGGGTCACCCTCACTGTCCCAGGGTCACCCTCACTGTCCCAGGGTCACCCCCACTCTCCCAAGGTCACCTCCACTGTCCCCAGGGTCACCTCCCACTGTCCCAGGGTCACCACCACTGTCCCAGGGTCACCCCCACTGTCCCCAGGGTCACCCCCACTGTCCCCAGGGTCACCTCCCACTGTCCCAGGGTCACCACCACTGTCCCAGGGTCACCCCCACTGTCCCAGGGTCACCCCCACTGTCCCAGGCTGCTCCAGCCCCAATGTCCAGCCTGGCCTTGGGCACTGCCAGGGATCCAGGGACAGCCACAGCTGCTCTGGCAATTCCAGCCCAGCCCCTCCCCACCCTCCCAGGGAACAATTCCTGCCCAAGATCCCACCCCAATCTCCCCTTTTCCAATCTCAAGCCATTCCCTGGGTCCTGTCCCTGCAGGTCTTGTCCCCAGCCCCTCTCCAGCTCTCCTGGAGCCCCTGCAGGCCCTGGAGGGGGCTCTGAGCTCTCCCTGGAGCTTCTCCTCTCCAGCTGAGCACCCCCAGCTCTCCCAGCCTGGCTCCAGAGGGGCTCCAGCCCTGGAGCAGCTCCAGGGGCTCCTCTGGGCTCTCTCCAGCTGCTGCTGATGTTGGAATTCCCAAGGCTGGGGGCAGCTCTGCAGGTGGGGAATCACCTGGGAAGAGCAGGATCCCCCCTTTTCCCAGTGGGATCAGCCCAGGACGCCGCTGCCTTTCTGGGGCAGCCACTGCAGGCTTGGGCTGAGCTGCTGCTGAGCCCCAGGCTGGCCAGCAGGGACCGGGATCAACTCTGCGGTGCCACATCTGGGCCAGTTTGGCTCCCGAGGTGCCTCCCTGCGAGGCCCAGGGCTCAGGGAAAACCCTGCCGTGGCTTCCCTGGGCTCCTGGCCCAGCTCCCTGAGCACATCTGCTGTCCCTGGGTGCCCGTGAGCCCAGCCAGGGGCAGCTGGGGGAATGAAGACGTTTGTGCCGCACATCGAGCGCCCTGCGCCCCGTTTGAAATACGGCAGCTTATTGATTTATATTTAAAAGGGATGAATGCAGCATATATCAGTATATTAGACACACTCCACACAAACAGAAAGGGCAGCACTGCCTTCCCTCCTGAGCAATTCATCACCTTCCACAGCTCTCCCAGGGAAACGACGGAGCAGCCAAGGGGGAGAGGGGATCCCGATCGAATTCCCCGGCACGGATAAGGGATGGCATGGAAGCACCACCTCCAAAGCCCAGGAGCTTCGTTGCTCCCTGCAAAGGGTTTTTTCCTTCTGGAATGTAGAGTAGAGCTGGCATCCATGTCATTGCCTGGGGAAACTGAGGCACGGGACAGCCACTTCCCTTAGGTCACGCCGCAAAAGGAGCAGAGATTTGAACTTTGGAGGTGATGAACTCCCGTTCCTGGAAGTGTTGGACAGGGATGGGACTGTCCTTTGGGGCTGTCCCTCTGGGGCTGTCCTTTGGGGTTGTCCTTTGGGGTTGTCCCTTTAGGGCTGTCCTTTGTGGCTGTCCCTTTGGGTCTGTCCCTTTGGGGCGTTCCTTTGGGGCTGTCCCTCTGGGGCTGTCCTTTGGGGCTGTCCTTTGGGATTGTCCCTTTAGGGCTGTCCCTTTGTGGCTGTCCCTTTGGGTCTGTCCCTTTGGGTCTGTCTCTTTGGGTCTGTCTCTTTGGGTCTGTCCTTTGGGGCTGTCCTTTGGGATTGTCCCTTTGGGTCTGTCCCTTTGGGTCTGTCCCTCTGGGGCTGTCCTTTGGGTCTGTCCCTTTGGGTCTGTCCCTTTGGGTCTGTCCCTTTGGGGCTGTCCCTCTGAGGGATGCCTCTCCCCACAGCCGATTATCAGGGAAGAGGAGCACATCCCTGCCCAGGAAGGATGAGAATTTACCCCCTCTGCCCCTGATTCCCACCCTCGTGCCCCAGGCCCCGCTCCCTGGTGCCACCGGCAGAGCCAGCTCCTGTCCTGTGCCGCAGGGACAGGTCCTGCCCCTCCTGCTTCCCCTGCCACAAGGACCTTGCTGTGAGGGGGGGTTTGGCCCCACAGATGAGCTCCCTGGCTATGGGGTGCTCCCTGCTCATCCCTCGGGCTTTACCCTGGCAGAGGAAGGGTTAATGAAGCCGGGGTGTGACAGGGCTGTGCCAGCGCTGCTGGGAGGCTCTCAGAGCCCCAGGGGACACGGGAGGCTGTGGGCATCTCCAGCCTGGCTCTCAGCTGGGTGGCATTTGTGACAACCCAGCCTGAGCAGGAGCAGTGACAGCAGCAACCCCATTGCTGATGTGCTCTGGGATCCGTCTGCACGGGATGCTGTGGGGAACCCAGCACAGGAATACTATTATTATTATTATTATTATTATTATTATTATTGTTATTGTTATTGTTATTGTTATTGTTATTATTGTTATTATTATTATTATTAATATTATTAATATTATCGCTATTCCCCTGCTGCTGCTGGTGGCAGCACAGCAAACCCAGCCCGAGCTGCTCTTCCCTCCACCCACCCCAAGTCCCCATCGCTTTGACGAGACACAAAGAATTGTCCCCAAGAACGTCTCGGTTTTCGCAGCGCTGATTTCTGTTTAGTTAATTAAACGGTTTGAGTTCTAGTTTTCAGCTCTCTGCTCTTCCAGTGCAAAAAGCCAGTCGGTTGTAGGGGATTAAATGATGTTGTCTCAGAATTCTACAAGAAAGAGGGAGAGGAAATCTTCACAAGGGACTTTTCACAAGGGCACGTAGGGACAGGACGAGGAGGGTGGCTTTACACTGACAGAAAGTAGGATTAGATTAAATATTAGGGAAAAATTCTTCCCTGGGAGGGTGGGCAGGCCCTGGCAGAGGTGCCCACAGCAGCTGTGGCTGCCCCTGGATCTCTGGAAGTGCCCAAGGCCAAGCTGGACGGAGCTTGGAGCAACTTGGGATATTAGAAGAGGTCCATGGTGGAAGGCAGACCGGGGTGAGCTTGAAGGTCCTTCCATGCTGTGTTTTTATGATTTCTCAGGAAGGAAATTGAAGTTTTGAGTAGCTTTGTAGCCACAGAGACTGACCTGTGCCCACTGCCACAGGGAAAGAGGAGAAAGAGGCAGCCCTGACCCCAAATCCCCACTCACTGACACTTCTGGTGCCACCGCCCCCCCAGGGGTGATAATCACCTCCCTTGGCATGGGGAGGGTTAATTAGGCAGTGTTTGTTCAGTGCTGTGAATAGGTAAAATGCTGTCTAAGTGCAGAGCATTATGATTAATAACATCCAGCCTGCTAAGGCAAAGTGCTTAGAAGGATTCCGAAAGGATTATTCATTTATATGAATACAGAGGATATCTACAGTTACATTAAATGGGATAAAAATCTGCAGGGGACCTAAACCCTCATGCTTCAGGACATAAACCAGCCATTAGCTGCCTGGGTTGGGAAGGAAGAGCTCTCGGAACACTTTAGCAAAGTGTCACAGTGCTCAGCAGGAGACCCTCATCTTCCTTGCCAGCATCCAGGACCCGGCCTCGCAGAGAACAGCCCAAATCTGCAGTTTCCTGGCTGTTCACAGGCCCAGAACTGTGGGCTCATGGAATATCCTGAGCTGGGAGGATCATCAGTCCAGCTCCTGGCCGTGCCCAGGATATCCCAACAATCCCACTTTGTGCCTGGGAGCGCTGTCCGAACGCTCCTGGAGCTCCGGCAGCCGCGGGGTGGTGGCAAATAATGTTGTGATCACAAATTCTCTGCTCCAGGGAGATGTTTCCTGCCTCCCCTGGCTGTGCCACCCTTGTGCCACCACTCACTTGTGTCCTGGGCCATCGTGGCCAGCACCAACCCCTCCAGGGACAATGTGGAGTGTGGTGACCCTGAGCTCAGCTCCTCTGTTAAAATGGAGCAAAGGAGGGGCCCTGGGTGGTGATTGTGATGCTGAGAGCAGGAAGGGTGAGGGGCAGCTGGTGCCTGACACCCACGGATCTCAACACAGGTCCTGGCAGTGCTGTGTCTGCTCAAAACACCCCCTGCACCCCCAATTTCTGCATTTTGTTCCTCAAACAGGGGCACCTTGAGCAGAAACTGATTCTCCACTCACCTTCAGAAGCTGATCTGCAGTGCTTTACTTGAGATTGTTTAATATTCCTTCACTTCTTTGCTATGATTTTTTTTTTGTGGGGGTTGTTTCAGGGATTTTTTGTTTTTTTGGGAGGGGATTTGGGTGGGTTTTTTCGGTGGGGGGAGGACAAAAACGGTGCTGAAGGTGCAAATGTATTGCAAAGTATCGCAGGGAGTTTTTTGGTCCCAGCAGCAAATAGAACAGACCCCAGACCTGCTCTTGGACAGCGATGAGAAAATAAAGATTGCAAGAAATCCAACTCAGGAGATGCAGAAAATCATAATGCAGGAAATTAAAAGGCAGTAAATTCAGAACCAGTACAAGTTTTCCTCCAGCCTGTGGTTAAGCTGCAGAGCTCATTGCTGTGAGATATTAAAATAGGCTGGGGGTGCCTGCGAGCAGCAGCATCTGCAGTCACTGGGAGCACAATCAAGGACTTTAATCCTCCTCCTGCACGGCACAGGCTGCCCCTGCCCGTGCCCCTGGGCAGCAAAGAGCTTCTCCAGGAGGGATTGGAGGGCTGGCTGACCGTGCTAAGGATTAATGAAACCCTCTGTCCATCCTGAACCTCCAGCTGTGGTGACCCCGAGTTCTGCCAGGTCCAGCCCTGCGATGCCTGCGAGCCCAAAGGAGCTCCCCGGGTCTTCAGGATCCCGGGAAAAAGGGCAAGGCGATGGTAGGATGAGGTGATGAGGGTTTTTTTGGGTAGAACAAAGTGGGAACAGAGCCTCTGGAACTCTTGTTCTGCCGAGGCTTGGCTGCAGTCTTTGCTCTTCAGCAGCAATCCCCTGCAGCCCTGCGAGGTCTCCCCCTTGATGACCTTCCCTGAGCCCTCAGTGCCAGACCCAGGGATATTCTGGCACTTTCCTGGCCCTGTAAATGACTCGGTGCCTCCCTCATCACCAGGACTGGGATTTGGGATGGCTCTCCAGCCCTGTGAGCCCTTCTGCTGGGAGGGGTTGCCAAAGCAGAGCTTCCAGCCCGTTTTGCAGTGCTCAGCAGCAGCACAGGATTGTTCTGGGTGCTCCAGCCCCGCACCAGGAGGTGACACGGAGCCCCTGGCACTTCCCTCTGGCTGCGCTCATGACAACCACCGAGGCCTCTCGGTGCTCTGAGAAGGAGCCAAACCCCATTTGTGTCATCTCCTAACGCGTCTCTAATACCTTACACTGGATCCAATTAGGGAATGGCAGCAGCGAGCGAGGGGGCTCAGCCTTCATCCCGACACTCATCCTAACGAGGGGCAGGCACAGGGGTGTCCCCCCTCGCGGTGCTGCCCCGGTTAATGTGCACTTAACACAAAGTGTTACCTGAGAGATGCTCAGCGAGAGGGAGCCGCCACGGGGCCGTGTAATTTATGCCTCTGGAATAGGATCCTCCATGGGCATTACAACAGCGCGCTGGGGAGGACTCGGCTGCCTGCTGGAGAAGAAAGGAAGGCTTTAAGTGAAGATTTAAAGAAGGGGATGGAGCAGCTACAAAGGAGGGGAACACACGCCCTCCAGCTGTGGAAGAAGGCAGAAGGGAGACTGAGATAAAAGGCGAGCTTTGATCTCCCTCGATCCATCGGGCTTCGATCAGCGCGTCCCGCTGGGCCGGGGATGCGCTCCGAGCGCCTCGGTGGGAGCTGCCCGTGGGGAAAGGCTCGTCCTTCCCTGCCCTGCCTGGCCCAGGATGGGTTCCCTCTTTTTTAGGTTCCCCTGCGTGGTCCCGGTGCCGCTCCCCAGCCGCTCCCTCCAGCTGTGCTGGAGCTCTGCTGCAGGGAAGGGGGGAAGCAGCGATTTCCCCACGCCAGCAACACCCAGGGGTAGTTGGATTTCCTCCTTAGTGGTTTAAAAGTACTTAAATCCACTCCTTCCCCCACCTATATGATCCACAGGAGTTCAAGAGCAAAAATTTACCCCAGGGCTTCTGCTGCTGCGGTTTTTGGGAAGACCCAGAGCACACGATAAGAGATGAAATGTTGGGTTTGGGCACGGTTCAGACAACACAGGAGCCCTCGTGCTCATGTCTACACGTCCGGTGTCGAACAAATCCTCAGGCCCTTGGGTGCTTGGGCAGCTTGCCAGGAGCTCAGGGCAAAACTGACATCCTGACACATCAGGGAGAGAGCCAGAGCTCCCACTGGCACTGCCTGTGGCCCCTGGATGCTCCTAGGACTGGCACGTGTCGGACTGCGGGGTCTCCCTGGAGGTGAAGAATGAGAGAGGATGTCCCTCTGCTCCAGGGAAACAGCCAGGAAGTCCCAAGGCCAATGGAGACCCCACTGCTCAGGGGTCAGAGGCAGATCTATGAACTGAGGGGGTTTTCCAGTGTTTTCCAATGTTTTTGCTGGCCTGCAGTGACTCAGGGCCTGTGCACGCAAGTGACACAAGTGCTGGTGGCACCAAACCCACCCTGCTCAGTGCCTGAGGGCGGCCTCACACACAGCAGGGATCTGATGCACAAAAACCTCAAAAGGAGAGGTTCTCACATCCATTAAGTCACCTTGAATTAATCAAGGCAAGTGCAGAATATTCCAGGGCATCCCCTTGCATTTCTTGGTCACTCATCAGAATCCCCAGGGAATTCTGTCAGCCCCGAGGCTGCCAGAGCTCCAGGAGGGTTTGGACAGTGCTCCAGGGATGCCCAAACTGGGATTGTGTGGGGGTCTGGGCAGGGCTGGAAGTTGGACTGGATGATCCTGGTGAGTCCCTTCCAGATCAGAATATTCTACAGTTCCATAATTTCTTTTACTGCACACTGGGAAAAGAATGGAATTGTGCTTGTCCATCCCACTCACGGCTAGCATGGGGTCCCAGCTCTCTCTGCAGCCCCAGTGCCTCTCTGTCCTCCCCAAATGAGTCCCTGCTTGATGTCACTGGCAGAGCGGCTCAGTCACACTCATAAATCCTCTTTGCAATTTCATTCATTTCCCAGCTCCAGCCCTTAATCTCACACTCCATAAATCACCTGGGGAGCTGGGGAGCAGAGGGAAGCAGCTCCTCCCGCCCCGGCCAGGCAGCTCCTGCACAGGGATTGGGCTGGGGGAGTCTCTGTCCCTGCCACAAGGGACACTGGGGAGCCCGGGAGGAGGGACAAGGCTGGATTTAGGGAAAGGTTCTCCCCCCAGAGGTGCTGGCACTGCCCAGGCTCCTCAGGGAATGGGCACGGCCCCGAGGCTGCCAGAGCTGCAGGAGCCTTTGGACAGCGCTCCAGGGATGCCCAGGCTGGGGGTGCTGGGGGTTGGACTGGATGATCCTGGGGTTCCTTCCAGCCCAGGATATTCTGTGATCCTGTGAATCCCTGGAGAGCTGGCAGGGGTCACTCCCATTCCTTGAGCCAACCTTGCACTGGTTTGTGGGGGACAATTAACCTCAAATGCAGCACTGATAGTTGGAGGGTGCTCAGTCCCATCCCATCCCATCCCATCCCATCCCATCCCATCCCATCCCATCCCATCCCATCCCATCCCATCCCATCCCATCCCATCCCATCCCATCCCATCCCATCTCCCATCCCATCCCATCTCCCATCCCATCCCATCCCATCCCATCCCATCCCATCCCATCCCATCCCATCCCATCCCATCCCATCCCATCTCCCATCCCATCCCATCTCCCATCCCATCCCATCCCATCCCATCCCATCCCATCCCATCCCATCCCATGGATCCCATCCCATCCCATCCCATCCCATCCCATCCCATCCCATCCCATCCCATCCCATCCCATCCCAGTTCAAACCAGTGCAGACCAGTGGGCACCCGATCTGCCTCCCCAGGGACACCTGAGTGTGTCCCAACCGTGTGGCTGCGATCCAGCTACAAAAAATTATGAGTGGGACAAGGCTGCTAATCAGGAGAATAAATGGATTCATTTTTGCCTTGGAATTCCCATTTTGGAAGGTTTTTTCCCCTCCAAAAGCCACTCTGGGAGAGGAGGTTAATGAATTTTGTTCTGTGCGATTTCTTTATGGTGGAAACAGAAGTGTGTCAGCTCTTGAAGTATTTTATAAAATGATGGTGAATTTGCCCAATTTTGTTTATTGGAGGAAAAAAACCCAAAAAATATGTGAAAGCATTTAAAATGGCCAGTTTTGACATGTTCAGAATGAAATGTTTTGATTTTTTGGACCCGAAACATTCTTCAGTTTAAAAACTCCCTTTCATTTAATTTGGAAAAATCCAAAAGCTTGATTGAAGCGAAGTATTCCGATACTGTCAAACGAAACGTTGACTCCAAACCCTTTGAAAATCAATTTGGCAATAGTTTGGGAAACCTTTATCTTTGTTTCAGGCTTGAATAACATAAAAAACAAACAAACAAATGCACAGTTTGCAAATGAACCGAGAGGAATCTTTTTCTCCGTGCAGCTCTTGTTGCACAAAAATTACAAAATTCCAATTGCTGTGTTTTTCAGAAAAGGCCAAAAACCCCTTCCACACGTGAGGAAAAAAATCTGGGTTTTGCAGAGAGAGGCGAGAAAGTAAAACCTTGAAATGGATGTTGGGGATAATGAACAAAACAAGAGAAACCAAGGTGCAGCTGCCAGGTTGGAATGGCTCTTGGATCCAAAAGCAGGGAAATGCAGCAGGGACAGGGATTTCCTGGGGACAGATTGCCTTTGGATGGGGATTCTCTTTGGACATGGATTCCCATGGGCATGGATTCCTTTGAAATGGATTCCCTTGGACACAGGTTCCCTTTGGACATGGATCCCTTTGGACATGGATCCCTTTGGACATGGATCCCTTTTGGATATGATCCCTTTTGGATATGGATCCCTTTTGGATATGGATCCCATTTTGGATATGGATCCCTTTTGGACTTGGATTCCCTTGGACATGGATTTCCTTGGGCATGGATTCCTTTGAAATGGATTCCCTTGAAAACAGGTTCCCTTTGGACATGGATCCCTTTGGACATGGATTCCCTTGGACATGGATCCCTTTTGGATATGGATCCCTTTTGGATATGGATCCCTTTTGGACATGGATTTCCTTGGACATGGATTCCCTCTGGACATGGATTCCCTCTGGACATGGATTCCCTTGGACATGGATTCCTTTGGACATGGATCCTTTTTGGACATTGATTCCCTTTGGACATGGATCCCTTTTGGACATGGATCCCTTTTGGATGTGGATTCCTTTGGACATGGATTCCTTTGGACATGGATTCCTTTGGACATGGATCCCTTGGACATGGATCCCTTGGACATGGATTTCCTTGGACATGGATTCCCTCTAGACATGGATTCCCTTGGACATGGATTCCCTTGGACATGGATTCCCTCTGGACATGGATTTCCTCTGGACACAGATTCCCTTTGGACATGAATTCCCTCGGGACACACCTCACCAAGGCAGCCACTCCATGCCCTGTCTACACCAAATGTCCATATTTTTAAAAGTACAGATTTGGAAATCATCAGAAACTCACTCCAGGGGTGGTGTGAGCTGCTGGAAATCTGTTCTGTAATGGGAGAGAGGATGGGAAAGGCTTCCCTCACTGATAAATCCGAGATAACGTTGATGTCTGACCTGTCTGAGCTGGGAAGGGGCTTGGAGAGAAGGAGACACCCCAAAGACAAAGTCAGGTACCAGGTGAGGGTGTGGGCTGGGAGCGGCAGCAGCAGGCAGAGGGATAAACCCCCCAACAGCTTCCTCTGGAACCTGGAGGAGTCTCCATCACTCAAAGCTCTTCCTTCCCTGGCACATCTGGAGGTTTGGTCCCACTCCCTGCTGAGGCTGGCCCAGGTTCATTGTGCTGAAGGCCACCATGGATGGGTTATTAATAACAATTTCCATTTTTGTTTTTTTTTGCAGTAACACCTTCAGCTGGAGAGGCTGAATTGTTCTGGGAGTAAAACAAAGGTCAGTTGTGAGGGGCTGTGGAAAGACTTGGTGATAGGAAGAGATTGGTGACAAAATGGCAGATAAAATTCAGAGGAGATAAATGAAAAAGGAAGTACAGGGGAAAATACAGCTCCTAACTTTATGAATTAAATAAAGCCCCATGAGCTGCCTGTCAGTGCTAAAGAACAAGGTCTCAGAGCTACAACAGAGGCAGCTTTGAAAATGTCAGCTCTGTGCTCTGTGGCTCGAAAAAGCAAATCAAGTGTTAGGAATTATCATGAAGGGAATAAAGACCAGGAATGTAAAGCCCAGCTGTCAGTCTCTCCCTGTGGAAATCCCTGGGGGGCTCTGCCATCAAGTCTGGGCACAGGAGACAGGAAAAGCAGGTGCTGCTGCTGTGGGATCCTCACTCTTTCCACAGGGACTGTCCCAGAGAGCGTCCATGGTCAGCAGGAGGTGACACCTCACATGGTCCGTGCTGGAAATGTCCAGCCCCACAGGAAAATTCACCAAGGAATTTGGATTCCAAGGCACCTCTGGGTCAGGAGTCGTGGTGGGACACCAGGAGAAGGTCACTGTGTGCTGTCCCTGCCCTGGCACACAAGCTCTAGGAGGAAAGAAGCTGGTGGTGCAGGACTCGGGGATCTGGCACTCAGAATCCATGGGGATGCTTGGAGATTCCGAGGTGTAATAAAATGGGAAGGGAAATTCAAGTCAGAAAGTGAGAAATGAAATCTTGGAATCCCAGGATGGTTTGGGTGGGAAGGGACCTCAAATCCCATCCCAGCCCACCCCTGCCATGGCAGGGACACCTCCCACTGTCCCAGGGTCACCCCCACTGTCCCCAGGGTCACCTCCACTGTCCCAGGGTCACCCCCACTGTCCCCAGGGTCACCCCCACTGTCCCAGGGTCACCCCCACTGTCCCAGGCTGCTCCAGCCCCAATGTCCAGCCTGGCCTTGGGCACTGCCAGGGATCCAGGGACAGCCACAGCTGCTCTGGCAATTCCAGCCCAGCCCCTCCCCACCCTCCCAGGGAACAATTCCTGCCCAAGATCCCACCCCAATCTCCCCTTTTCCAATCTCAAGCCATTCCCTGGGTCCTGTCCCTGCAGGCCTTGTCCCCAGCCCCTCTCCAGCCCTCCTGGAGCCCCTTTAGGTCTCCCTGGAGCCTTCTCCTCTCCAGGCTGCAGCCACGGGATCCTAAGCAGGGGTTCTGATGCCACTGAACCCCCCACAGGAGTCCAGTGAGGACTGTCCAACCCTCAGGGAGCTTTGATGGCTTCTCCCTCTCCATGAATCCACAGAAGATCAGAGGCCACGGCTCCACTGCCCACAGGAAAGCTTATTTCCAGCAAAACGGGGAAAAACTGGTGAGGCTGGGGAGGCAGGGGAGAGCGGGGAGCTGGAGGCTGTAGGAGGTGTTCAGGGAGGAAGGCACCGGTGTCCCCCCATGATTTCTGGGGGCTCCAGTGCCCCTGACCCACCACTGGCTCCCACTTGGATCCTTTCCCACCTCCTGCTGCCCCTCTGTCTGCCCTCAGGGCTGTGTTTCACCCAGGGATGGAGTAGAGTTTTAACCCCATCCCAGTTTTACCCCGGGATGGAGGAGCTGACACAAACAAACACCTCGAGGGCCACTTTTTGGAGCTGTGAGGATGTCCCAGCCCAGCTCCAGGCTGGGGGGTTCAGGGTCTCACAATCCCAGTGCCCTGGGTGCTCCCGTGTGTTTGGGGGGACTCCAGCAGCATCCTGAAGAATTTATCCTGAATTTTGTTTACTTCTTTCCCTTTCTGGGCAGATTTTTGGTGGGTTTGGCTGCGAGGCTGGAGGTGCTTCCCCTCCCTGCCACCAGTGCTGCCAACAGCACATTCCCAGGGCATCCTCCCCTCATTCCCCAGGGAATTCTGCACTCCTGGGGGCTCCAGAGCCTTCAGGGCACCCCGGAATCTCTCACTGCTGCACACTCCTCTGCCCATGGTGCCCGTCCCAGCCACAAGTCTGCACCCAGGAGGGATTTAAAGCGCAAGAAACCTCTTTAGATGTTTGGGGGTTGCTTTTATTTTATTTTTTTTTTAAGGTTTTCTTTATTCTGAAGTACTTAAACACCCCCCTTGTGAAATCCTTATTATCCTGACTCAGAGCCTCAGCTTTAAGTAGTGCTTTGAATTAAGGGTCTCAAATATGCATTCAGTTTCAGCTTAAAAGGGGTAGTTAATGTATGGTACATAAATAGCTATTATTAAACACATTCACTGGAGATTAACAACTGCTGTGTGTAATGGATACGTGTCTAACTACTATGATATATACTGAATTTCCCCATTATGGAGCTGCTGGATGTGTGTCTGCTAGAACAGAGCACCAATTCCCAGTGAATAATTCAGGAGATGAATTTAGCCTCTCTTTCTGTCTGTGGAACCGCACGACGAATTCATCACTGCGCTCTGATCCCACACGGGCTCGGAGGAGGCTGCAGGTGGCTCCTGGGGGTGTTCCCAGGGGTGCCAGAGGATTCACATCCTGCTCCAAGGATGCTGTGCCCGGTGCTGGGTGAGCAGCACGAGCACCCTGCCAGGGGCAGGGGAAGCTGCTGCCATCGTTGAGTCATTGAGGTGGGAAAAGACCTCGCAGATTGTCAAGCCCCAACCAAAAATAATTGTATTTATCTGATCATGCTGCCAGAGCTGGGCAGCCAGAGGATGCTGGGCCTATCAGGGGCTTTTAAAGAGAATTTCCTGTGGGTGCCAGGGTCTCTTTTTCTATCTCTGTGCCCAAAGATGCTTGGCAGGACATTTGCTTGGGCAGAGAGAAGCATCAGTGGAGGAAGACTGTGGCTGTAAGCGCAGGGAATTGTTCCTCCAAAACCTGTCAGCGTGGGGAAGCTGAGGAATGGGATCTTGCCTGAAATTTACTGGAATATTTCATAGAATTACAGACTGGTTTGGGTTGGGGACGACCTTAAAGCTCATCTTGTTCCACCCCTGCCATGAGCAGGGCCACCTTCCACTGAGAAATCAGAGAAATCAGAGATCAGAGAAATCAGAGAAATCAGAGAAATCAGAGAAATCAGAAATCAGAGAAATCAGAGAAATCAGAAATCAGAAATCAGAGAAATCAGAAATCAGAGAAATAGGAAATTCGAGAAATCAGAAATCAGAGGAATTGGAAATCAGGGAAATTGGAGAAATCAGAGAAATTGGAGAAATCAGAGAGATTGCAGGATTCAGCTCCTTTCCTTGCTCACATTATTGCTCCCTGTTGATGTTTTCCCTTCCCAGCTCAGGCTCCCCCCAAGGGTGGCAGGGGGACAGGGGTTGGGAGGTCGCCTGATGCTTCCTCAGACCTCTCAGGGAGATGCCACAGCTCCCTCCTGAGAACCATAATGTGCCCGCCAGGCCTGTGATGTCCCTGCCATGAGGTGCAGGGAAAACAAAGCCCCCTTCCCCAGCCCAGCTCCCAAAATAAAACAGGAGCCACGACAACACATAATAAAAAAAAAAGCAGTATTTGGGATGAAAATAACTCTCTGAGGCATGTCCTCTGTGCTGGGAAGATCAAGTGCTAATGACGGTTCTGGCACGCTGGTGACAGTTTTGTCTGGTGCCTGTATATATATTTTAGCTGTGAGACCACATGGGAGGCTCTTGCTGCAGCCTGAGTGCTTTGACAGGCGCTGAGGAGGCGCTGGCTCCTCTCTGCTGGCAAAACCCTCATCCCATGGCTGCTGGTGAAGGGCAGTGACACGGCCCATAGTAACAACATAATATATTATAATTATATAATAATATACAAACACTATATAACAATATAATATAATATAATATAATATAATATAATATAACATAACAACATAACATAACATAACATAACATAACATAACATAACATAACATAACATAATATAACATAATATAACATAATATAACGTAATATAACGTAACATAATATAATATAATATAATATAATAAATATAATATAATATAATATAATATAATATAATATTATATAATATAATATAATATAATATAATATAATATAATATAATATAATATAACATAACATAACATAACATAACATAACATAACATAACATAACATAATATAATATAAGTAATAAATTATAATAATATAATTATAATTTTATATTCTATATATTTTATATTCTATATTCTATTCTATATATTCTATAATATATTTGCATTATATTTTGTATGATGTATACTCTATTATATTTTATAATAATATAAAAATATATTATATACATAATAAAATTAATAATTAATAATATTAATAATAAATAAGGAGGAACCTTGGAAACTGTGAGTTGCCTCCTCCAAAGCTGCCTGGCAGCCCCTCCTCCGCGGTGATCAGCTGCGACTCCTGCCGCCAGCCAGCTGATTAGAGAAGGCAAATGAATTCTTTCATTAGCAGGAGCATTGTTATAATTAGGCTAGAAATTTGGCGCTGATGTCTTTCCTAAAAGGAGAAGATGAAAACCCACCCTGTTTGATACTGCTTTAAGGCATCCTTAATTAAGAGAAGAAAACAAAACTAGAAGTAATATATGTATATTTAGTGGGTTTTTATATATCTATATATCTATATCTATATCTATATCCACAATATATATAATATAAAAATATAATATTATATATATAATATATTATATTATATATATGTAATATATATTATATATCAAGTCTATATTATATATGTAATATATATAATATATAAAATGCATATATATTATATATGTAATTTATATCATATATATGTAATATATATTATATATAAATTATATATATATATAATATATATTTGCTAACTCTGTTGAGTTATTGCAGTTTGTTAATATAAGTAAAAAATCATCATTGTCATAATTCATGGCAAAAAAATAATAAAAATTTGAGAGGTCACAGAGATATTTTGGGTGATGCTGTTGAATCCAAACAAATTGCATTTCCAGCAGCTGGCATTTCCAGCTCCTGCTCGGTCCTGGGCGAGAGGAGGGAGGAAGAAATAAATCGAGAGGCAGAAAGATAAATCGAGAGCAGCAGATAGACGGGTTTATGTAGCATTTTCATGTCTCATTGTTGGGTGACACGGTGTGAGTTATCTCTGTAATTACAGCCCTGCTGCTCCCGCTGTTTGCAGCCAGGACCCGCAGGGATCCCTGCCCGGAGCTGGTGCAGGGAAAGGCAGCGGGAGCGGCTCCGTGTGAGCCCAGCTCCCTGCACAGGAACCCCCCAGAGCTGCCAGGAGGCTCCCGGGGTCCCCTCTGGAGCTCGGGGAGCACAGGAGGGTCACAGCAGCAGCAGCACAGCTGGGTGTCCCACAGGCATTGAACGGTCTGGGCTGGGCTGGCTTTGATTGGGTTCGGTTTGGTTGGGCTGGGTTGGGCTGGGTTCAGTTGGATTGGGCTGAGCTGGGTTGGGTTTGATTGGGTTGGGTTGGGTTGGGTTGGGTTGGGTTGGGTTGGGTTGGGTTGGGCTGGGCTGGTTTGGTTTGGGTTGGGTTGGGCTGGGTTGAGTTTGGTTAGGTTGGGTTGGGTTTGATTGGGTCGGGTTGGGTTGGGTTTGATTGGGTCGGGTTGGGTTGGGGGACTCAAAGCTCATCCACCAGGCAGGGCTGGATGGGATCTTGGGCAGGAATTGTTCCCTGGGAGGGTGGGGAGGGGCTGGGCTGGAATTGCCAGAGCAGCTGCGACTGTTCTTGGATCCCTGGCAGTGCCCAAGGCCAGGCTGGACATTGGGGCTGGAGCAGCCTGGGACAGTGGGAGCTGTCCCTTCCATGGCAGGAACAAGATGAGAGCTTTGAGGTCCCTTCCCACCCAAACCTTCTGGAATCTCTGATAACATTTTGGGATTTTGAGCTTCAAATAACTCATTTGTGTGCTGTCCTGTGTTGAGGCTCCATCTCTCCAAATCCCTGGGCTATGAACCCACATTGGCTCTTTGGGTGGGATGGGGAGGGCTCCCCTCCCCCTCTGCCGAGCAGGCTGTGCTCAGGATGGCCATGGCAGGACCCCCGAAAAGCCAATTTTTGGGAGCTCTGTGTGCCATCAGAGCTTATTGTCCATCCTGTGAGCTGGACTCACCCTGGTAAGAGGAAAAACTTTGTCACCGTGGGCTGAGTGGTGGCTCCAGCTGTGTCCCTGTGTGACTCCCTGAGACGAGGTGAGCAGAATCGCTGATGCCTCAGCCTGCTCCAAGGATTCCACCTCAGCCTACCCTGGAAAATCAGCATCTTCAGGAGCTGAGCCTCCCTCCCAAGGCTGATTTCAAAGTATTCATCTCTCTGAAATGCTTAATTATAATTACCTCAAATTTCAAAACAAGAGGTCATCTAAACTGGAAAATAGATTGTTTTTCTTTTCTCCTTTGAGAATGTCAAAACACTTCATTTTGACAAATTCAGAACCCGTTCCAAATTTTTTTCTGACTCGATAAATTAATCTAAACCGACCTCCTCTTAAAAGAAGTGTCAGTTTGGAAAAAATCAGCATTTTTCAGTGGAAAAAACCCACAATTCATCCAAAAATTACTTTGGCTTCTTGTCTCTGTGTGTCTCCTGTGCTGCGTTCCCAGTAACTGTGATCCTGCTGGATTAATTACACTGGGCAAGGAGACAAAATCAGGAACAGCACCTGAGCGGGAAACTTTTCTTTTTCAGATTCAGAGATAAGTTTAGAACTTTTTTTGTTTACTTCTACAAGTCTGAGGCTGAGCAGACTTCAAGGCGGGGTGGCCCAGGGGGGGCTTCTCTGCTGCAACCTGTGACCCTTGAAATTCCCAGCTTCCCACCCAGCCTGTGCTCTCTGTTCATTCCCATTTCCCCTAAAAACAGGCGGCAGCTACCCTGCCTTAAATATGGATTTATTGCTGGTGCAGTCCAGGAGGTGCCTAAAAAACATCCCTCACCTCCTACAGGGATTCTGTGGGGACCAGACCTTGCTCCAAGACACACAAACGAGTCTGGAATAACTTCACCAACTTGATTCCCAGTGGGGATGTGATGGGGGTGTAAAAGCGGTTTATAGGAAAACTCTGGATTCAGAGAATCGTGGAATCACAGAATGGGCTGGGATGGAAGGGATCTGAAATCCCATCCCATGGATCCCATCCCATCCCATCCCATCCCATGGATCCCATCCCATCCCATGGATCCCATCCCATCCCATCCCATCCCATCCCATCCCATCCCATCCCATCCCATCCCACCTCTGCAAGGGGCTCTGAGCTTTCCCTGGAGCTTCTCCCGTCCAGCTGAGCACCCCCAGCTCTCCCAGCCCGGCTCCAGGGGGGCTCCAGCTTTGGGATCAAAAGCTCCCCAGAGCTGCACTGAGGGAAGATTCCAGGAGAATTCCAGCTGGATCCAGGCAGAACCAGTCAGGGGAGCCCCCAGTCTGAGCTGGGTGCAGTGATGCCGGCCATGCTCATGCCCAGTTTATTTTCACCGGTGATGGGGCTGCAGAGGTTTGTGGCACCTGGACAGAGCTTCCATGGGAGCACTGGAATATGAGAATTATTCCTTCCCTGAGCAATCCAGCCCAGAGTGGGATGGCAGTGATTTACTGGAGAATACTGCTCTGGCTCTCCCTGGGGTCAGACACAAGCCCTGTCATTTCTGGGAGTGCTCTGGGTGTGAGAAGAGCAGCAGGGCTGGGGTGGCAAAGGCTGAGCAGCATGGGAGAGTGGGTTGGATCCTGCTCCCATCCCAGGAAAGCTCCACCTTGGCCAGGAGTACCAGCTTGGCAGGAATGTCAGCTTAGCCAGGAGTGCCACCTTGGCCAGGTGTGCCACCTTGGCCAGCAGTGCCACCTTGGCCAGGAGTGCCAGCTTGACCAGGAGTGCCAACTTGGCCAGGAGTGCCAGCTTGGCCAGCAGTGCCAGCTTGGCCAGGAGTGCTAGCTTGGCCAGGAGTGCCAGCTTGGCCAGGAGTGCCAGCTTGGCCAGCAGTGCCACCTTGGCCAGGAGTGCTAGCTTGGCCAGGAGTGCTAGCTTGGCCAGGAGTGCCAGCTTGGCCAGGAGTGCCACCTTGGCCAGGAGTGAGTGCCACCTTGGCTTCCCTGGACACCAGAAGGGCCCAGCTCTTTGCTGGGATTCCAGACCAGTTTCCCCAATGTGACCCTGGGCCAGCAGCGGGAGTCTGGACCAAAGGGGACGTGTCTGCCTCAGACCCCTGTCCCCCCAGAGTCCCACCTGCCTCCACTTTAAACCAACCCCCTGGTGCCACGGATCCCGAATTCCCCCAGGACTCCCACCTTTGCTGGGCTGCTCCAATCAGCTCCCGAAACACGAATCCTGACAGCCACCGCAGGCACCTCTCAATGAAGTTGCCATAGTTACTGGTGCCTCACAGCAGCCACGGAGCTCATTAAAATGATTTGAATGGCTACCCCATCATCAAGGCACTGGGGGGGAGCTCTGCCGGGGCGGGGAGCCCCGGGCCGGGCTGGGCTCCAGCAGGATGGTGGAGATGGAGACAGCTCCATCCAGAGCCTTCAGAGCTCCATCCAGAGCCTGCCCAGCTCCATCCAGAGTCTGTCCAACTGCAGAGCCTTTAGAGCTCCATCCAGAGCTTTCCCAGCTCCATCCAGAGCCTTCAGAGCTCCATCCAGAGCCTGCCCAGCTCCAGGGCCTTCAGAGTTCCATCCAGAGCCTGCCCAGCTCCATCCAGAGCCTGTCCAACTGCAAAGCCTTCAGAGCTCCATCCAGAGCTTTCCCAGCTCCATCCAGAGCCTTCAGAGCTCCATCCAGAGACTGTCCAACTCCAGAGCCTGCCCAGCTCCATCCAGAGCTTTCCTATTTCCATCCAGAGCCTGTCCAGCTCCAAAACATTCCCATCTCAGGACCTGTCCAGCTCCAAAACATTCCCATCTCAGGACCTGCCCAGCTCCAAAACATTCCCAGCTCAGAACCTGCCCAGCTCCAAAACATTCCCAGCTCAGAACCAGCCCATCTCAGAACCTGCCCAGCTCCAGGACCTGTCCATCTGCAGGCACAAGCTCAGGGCAGAGCTGTGAGGACAGAGCTGGCACAGCCCAGAGCAGCGGCCCCTCCTGGACCCCTCCTGGGGGAAAGTGGGCATCGGGCTCCTCTGGCAGGGTGTCCTTGCAGCATCTCCCCAGTGGCTGAGGCTGCAATCACATCCTGCCCCTGGGCTGTGTCCTCACATCTCCTGCCAGGACGGTTTCCACCTCCCCACGCTCTCCAGCAGCTGATGCTGGGATAGCAGAGTAGTTTGAAACAGGAGCTGGAGCCTTCCTCCACTTTCAACCCATATTTTACAAATTGCTATGTTAAAAAAAAATAAAAAAAAAAACAACCCTACTTTGGGTTCACCCAAAACATTCATCCAAAATAAGGTTTCATCCTCTTTTTTTTTTTTTTCTACTAAGACAAGGCTGTGAAGAACAAGTAATTTGGGGTTTAGCTGAAACCCAAGCAGTTTTAAGAAAAGAAAAAAAAAAAGTGTTAAAATTATCATGGAATACTACAGGAAGAAAAGAAAAAAGACTGAAAATATCCTGCTAAAAAGTCAGAGTTTTTTTTGGGTGCTTTTTCTCCGGGAAGGAGGCCACTGTGACATCCTTGGGCTGGTGCTGCTGTGCAGGGTGTGAGGGCACTGCTGGCTGTGTGAGGGTTGGGAGAGCTGCGGGAGGGGAGACAGGATGCTCCCAGAGCAGGACGAAGCTCCGTGCTCCCAGGGGAGGGATGGTTCCTGGGAGACAAAGGATTCCCAGTTCCCTCCACTGATCACCTGTGCAGGGAGCCCCTTCCCAGAACAGGGACCCCTCCCCAGCTGTGCCCGGCTCAGCAATCCCTGCACCCAGAGCCAGCCCGGGGCTGGAATTTCTTTATTTCCTTTTCCCCTTCCATTCCATTCCATTCCATTCCATTCCATTCCATTCCATTCCATTCCATTCCATTCCATCCCATCCCATCCCATCCCATGGATCCCATCCCATCACATCCAGTGGATCCCATCCCATCCCATCCCATCCCATCCCATCCCATCCCATCCCATCCCATCCCATCCCATCCCATCCCATGGATCCCAACCCATGGATCCCATCCCATCCCATCCCATCCCATCCCATCCCATCCCATCCCATCCCATCCCATCCCAACCCATGGATCCCATCCCATCCCATGGATCCCAACCCATGGATCCCATCCCATCCCATGGATCCCATCCCGGGCAGCCCTGCAGGGCTCAGGGCATGCACAGGCAGGGCCAGAGGGGCAGAGCTGTCGAGCAGAGCCCTGAGCCCCTCCCCAGCTCCAGGTGGGTGCCCAGTGACATTTGGGACACCCTGGCATCCCAACTGGGACCTTCCCACCCTGGAGGCACCGAGCCGGCCACTCCATACCACGGAGATCGTCCCCAGAGCCCCGCTGGCATCTCCTGGGCTCCGTGGGCTTTTCTCAGCAGCTCCACAGCTCTGCTCTGGTGTTTCCCCACAGTGCAGGGACCACCGGGGGCAGCTCCCTGCAGCCCCCGAGCCCCCTCCCCACGGGACGCCCAGCCCGCGCCCCTCGCTGTGCAGAGCTCTCAGGGTACACGGATAATCTTTTACTCTTCAGCACAAATAATTTATTACATTAAAATAACGTTTTTAAAAAATGAGTACTTTGGGAATAATTCAGGCTCGCCTGCGGAGGCATTTTTCAAAGTGCCATAATAGGCACTTAGAAATGGGTGGTTATTTTTATTCTCCGAGCCTGTCAAGAAGCTGATGGATCGAATTGGCTGATGACAAGGCAGCTGAGTGCTCATAGACGGAGCCCACAGCGGGAACACGGAGCCTGTTACAAATGAGCAGCCAGCCCAGGTCGGAGCCTCCCAAAGCTCTGCAGCTTTTCAGTGATGTCCCAAAGGGCACGGAGAGCACCCTCTGTGTCCCCTGTGTCCCCTCTGTCCCCTGTGTCCCCTGTGTCCCCTGTGTCCTCTCGCCCCTGCCCACCCTGTGTGGCTGAATCGCCGTTCCCGCGTGCACACCCCTCCTCCGAGGGGATGGCTGTCCCAGGGGTGGCCTGTGACACGTCCTTGCAGCCAGGACAGGAGGTGGGAGAGGGGAAGGGCAGGGTGAGGCTCTCCAGCTGTGAGAACCAGCAGCACCTGTGTCCAGCTGTATTCGGAAGGGCAGAGCACCACACTGACTCTTCTGGGCTGCAAAGAGAGCAAGTTTTATCATTCCAGATCTTTTATAGACAGGTCTGAGAAGGTCTGAGAGGTAAAACTCTCACTGGTCATGAAACCAGCACATCACCATCATTGGGCAGCCGGGAACAACAGCCCTCCACTGTTTCCTGCAAGAAAACAGCAAGGAGACAAACAACACCTGCAGAGGTTGTTTTCCCTCTCCAAGGACTGCTTGGATTCCTCCTCATGATTTCCCAGGCCACACTTCTCAGGCCAGTCTGAGAATGTTTTGTGACTTGGTTTCACACAGGCCCAAGCTAATGCCTGAGGCCTAAAATCTCTTACCTGGCCTCTGTCAGCTCCCACACACCTGGAGCGGCGTGGGGGCACCAGCCAAGGTGGGGCTGATTATCTCCTGGTGACAGGGCTCTGCTCTTGTCACAGTGTCCTCCCTCCTCATCCCCTTCCCCACAGCCAAAATGAAACCTTCTCGCTCTGTCTCACCCATGGGCGTTGCAGCCACAGCCCTTCTGTCATAGCGGGGCTGACCCAGCAGGGCCTGGAGTCTGGGAGATCAGCTTGGAGCAAGGCTGCTGTGGCTGAGAGCTTCTCAGAGTGTCCAGGAGCCTCCCAGAGTGCCCAGGAGCTTCCCAGAGTGACCAGGAGCCTCCCAGAGTGACCAGGAGCCTCTCAGAGTGACCAGAAACTTTCCAGAGTGTCCAGGAGCCTCCCAGAGTGACCAGGAGCCTCTCAATGTGTCCAGAAACTTTCCAGAGTGTCCAGGAGCCTCCCAGAGTGTCCAGGAGCCTCCCAGAGTGACCAGGAGCCTCCCAATGTGTCCAGGAGCATCACAATGTGTCCAGGAGCCTCACAATGTGTCCAGGAGCTTCCCAGAGTACCCAGGAGCCTCCCAGAGTGACCAGGATCATCACAGAGTGACCAGGACCATCACAATGTGTCCAGGAGCTTTCCAGACTCACACTCCAGCCCCTGACTTGGAGAGGAATCCCTGCTGCACACATGGAGCTGGTCTGTGCAGTTTAGGCTCTTCTCTGATGCTCCAGCCCCTCAAAGCCTGGCTGGCTGTGGAAGAAATGAAAAGGAACATGGCTTTGAATTTCAGAGCCCAGAAGCTGCAGCATCTCCCTCTCTCACAGCCTCCTGCCTGCAGGTTCAAAGCTCTCCTGAGGCTCACGTTTCCCTGTTCTGGGAGGCAGGGGAGCTTTACAGGCTCATCTCCACCCCACCGTGGCCCAGAGCTGGCAGGATACGTGCCCAGGGTGGTATCAAGAGCCAGAGGCAGAGCTGACAACTCAGTAACTCTCTGTTCTTCTTCCTCCCACTCCATCCTTTAAACATCCCAGTTTCCTCAGGAGTTGGGTTAAGGTGAGGAAGAAACCACACCTGGGATTTTTCTGACAGCCTTGCTTCCTTCGGGAGAGCGTTTCAGGCTCTGAGAATCCCATTCCCCTGCAGTGCAGCCTGGATGTCACCCTTGCCTGGCTGCAGGGTCACAGGGAGCACCTCACACCTGACCCCGAGCCTTCATCTCATCCCCATCTCCCTGATCCCGGGGCATGCCCAATTAGAGACAACGAGCACTTCTGACCCTCTTTGGTTTGAAAAGCCTCATTATGTTGGATTTTTGCTGTTTCAATCCCCTCTCCCTCCTGGGCTGAGCTGTGGGGGCTGGCAGGGTCAGTGTGGGACGTGCTCTGCAGCTCAGAGGGGACAGGCAGAGCTGCTGCCCTGTGCCAGAGCAGTCCCTTCCCTGCACCAGGGGCTGCTGAGGGATGTGCCCACCAAAACATTCCTGCTTCGTGCGAGTGTCCCGCGGGGGAGGCACCTCTGCAACAATCCAGGACATTCTGTGTCCACCCCATGTCCCCAGAGGGGACAGGACAAGGACAATGGCTTCAAACTGCCAGAGGACAGGGTTAGGTTTTACATGAGGAAGAAATTTCTATGAGGAAGAAATTCTTCCCTCTGAGGGTGAGGATGCCCTGGCACAGGTGCCCAGAGCAGCTGTGGCTGCCCCTGGATCCCTGGCAGTGCCCAAGGCCAGCTCAGACAGGGCTTGGAGCAGCCTGGGACAGTGGGAAGTGTTCCTGCCGTGGCTGGGGTGCCACTGGGTGGGATTTATGTCCCTTCCAACCCAAACCAGTTTATGATTCTGTGACGAGACCACAGCCAGGAAAGCAGCTCTGCTGAGTGCTGAGCACAGCAGCTCTTGCTCAGTGAAAGCCTCAGCTAAAGGCAGGATGCTGGGCAGAGGAGCTGGCTGCAGTTTCCTCCAGAATCCTGTTGTGGTTGCTCGGATGAACAGTCTGGATCAATGCTGGTGTGGCCTCCCCTGGCAGGCCCAGGAGAGCAGCACATTTGGACAAAGAGCAGTAAAACATCCCTGGAGCAGAGCGGGCTCTGCAGACTCAGAGGAGCCATGGGCAGAGCCCAGGTGCGTCCTCATCACCACCTGCCCGTGCTGGGGACACAGCCAGGCCAGGCTCAGGCTGGATTTAGGGCAAGGTTCTTCCCCCAGAGGTGCTGGCACTGCCCAGGCTCCCCAGGGAATGGGCACGGCCCCGAGGCTGCCAGAGCTGCAGGAGCCTTTGGACAGCGCTCCAGGGGTGCCCAGGCTGGGGGTGCTGGGGGGTCTGGGCAGGGCTGGGGTTGGATCTATGATCCTGTGGGTCCTTCCAGCTCAGGATATTCCGTGATTCCATGATCCCTGAACCCTGGCTCCAGCAGCCCCCTGTGTGAGGTGTTCCCTGTGCTTGCTCAGGGAGCTGTCCCTGCTCCCTTGCAGATGGAGCCTGTTGTCATCCCTGTGATTTAGCGAGGCTCAGAAGCGCAGGCTGAGGCTGCAGCGAGTGGATTAACACGCGATGCCTCCAGGCATTCCCAGGAACAGATGCAGACACGTGGGCTCAGACCCCCGTTTTTCCAGCCAGCAAGTGGAGAGGGAACAGTTCATGGGCTCTGGTTCAAACAGGATCTGAAAGATCCTCCCAGCAGAGTTTTCCAGAAATAAATGAAATGTCTCAGGACTGGAAGCAAGGGAAGAATTAACACATGGAGAGCTGCAGCTGGGCACCCTGTGATGCCCAAAGGATGTGTCTCTGTCCCTGTCACCTCTTCCCCAAGCCCTGCTGGGTCAGGGCAGTGAAGTCTCACCCCCTTTGCCACACAGTTTGGCAATAAGGGAAGGGGAATTGCTTTCTCCAGGCACCTTGAGAAGGACATTCCCAGCAAAGGCTTCACAGGATTCCAAGAAGGAGCTGCCATAAGTAGGGCTTTGCTCTCGACCTGACCCACGTTGTTGTCTCTCTATGCTCCAGTCTGGAACTGTTCAGGTGTTCAGTTCTCAGGTCTTTTTCCTGTCCATGCCATTGCCAGGATGTTTTCTGGACCTCCAGAAGCCCCTTCAGAGGATAATCTGTCTCATGGGGTGGTTGGGAGCAGGGACAGAAGCAGAACCAGTCCAAACCACCACGTTCCTGCCTTTATATTGAGGGTTTGAGGCTGGGTCAGGCTGGGACTGTGGACACTCAGCCCATTTCAGTAATTTGTTTGTGAAATCTTATTTTGGGGTGTTTGATGACGAGGGTCTGTCACACAGCAGGTTCCCAGGCTGTGTCATCCCAAGAATAGGAGCCCTCCTGGAGCCAAGAGTGTCCCCAGGATGTCCTTGTGCCCAGACAGGGCCCAGTGGAGCTGGACATCCCTGCCTGCCCCAGAGTCCTGTCCCCTGAGCCGGGACAGCTGCCTTGTCCTGTCCCCAGTGTCCCTGCTGGCACAGCTGAGGGGTGTCCCAAAGCCCACCCCCCTGCTGCCTCACTCCTGGGGGGGCTCTCACACTCCTCACACCCACCTCTGTCCCACACAGAGCAAAACACTCCCCCAGAGGGTGTCCAGATGGGAAACCTGCCCTGGGTGTCTCCTGCTGTGGGGAAGATGCTTAAGGTTCCTCCTCCGAGAACAAACCAGCGAGAAAAGAGGAAACAGATCCCAAATCTCACAGTTTCCGCTCTTTTGAAGGAGAGGTGCAAACCCACAAACACCCAGGGACTGACCAAAAGGAGCTCCTCATCGCCAGCCTTTCTGCTCCAGGTGGGAGGACTCAATCCACCTTAATCCCTCTGTGTTTTCCTACAGCCTCCATTTTTTAATCACTGGTCTGGATGTTAAAATGGCCTTGGGGGGTTTGGGGGAGCCTTGCTCCCATCACAGAGGTGTCTGGAGCCCCCCCAGCCTATCCAAGACATTTCTCCCTGCCTAAGCCAGGTGTGTCTGTGTGAGGTGAGTCCATCCTAGACATCACCCAGGATTAGGGGTTATTTTGGGGGTGTTTTGGGATCCTCACTCATCAAATCTTTCCTCTTGTCATGAGCCTGAGGGATGGGAGAGGGGGGCTCTGGGTGCTTTAGGAATAAACAGAGCTCAGTGAGTTGCTGAAGGTTAACTCACAGCACCTTCAGGGGCTTTGGAGGAGCATTTTTCCTCCTGGAAACACAAAACCAAGTTGGAAAAGGGATGTGCCAGCCCAGCTCCAGCCTGGAGGGTGTCCGGTGTAGCTTGGGGGAGCCTGAGTGGCCACTGGCCCAAAGGTGACCCCTCACATCCCTTGGGGGCAGGGAGGGAAAGATTCTCTGTGCTTCCAAACATGCACCAAACCCTGCCTGGGGACTCAGGGTATGGCAGCAGCTGTCCCTCGAGCTCTCTGTGTCCCCACGGAGCTGACCTTGCCGGGACCTTGGCTCCAGCTTGGGCAAAGGTCGGGGATGGGACAGGGGGATTGATTTTCGGCTCATCTCCATCCTCGGACACCAAAGTGCCCCTTTGAGGCTCAGCCAAGCTCACAGCTCGCCCTCCTTTCATCCCGAGAGCCGGGAATTGCCGCAGGAGGTTCCTCGGCTTTCCGCACGTGTTTGATTCCTGCCCAAGCAGAGACCCGGCCTCGCTCCCGGGCAGTCCAGGGCATGGCCAGGACACCCTCTGACCTTCTGGGAACCTTCTGGGAACCTTCTGGGAACCTTCTGAGAACCTTCTGGAAACCTTCTGGGAACCTTCTGGAAACCTTCTGGGAACCTTCTGGAAACCTTCTGGGAACCCTCTGGGAACCTTCTGGGAACCTTCTGGGAACCTTCTGAGAACCTTCTGGGAACCCTCTGGGAACCCTCTGGGAACCTTCTGGGAACCCTCTGGGAACCCTCTGGGAACCTTCTGGGAACCTTCTGAGAACCTTCTGGGAACCTTCTGGAAACCTTCTGGGAACCTTCTGGGAACCTTCCGAGAACCTTCTGGAAACCTTCTGGGAACCCTCTGGGAACCTTCTCGGAACCCTCTGGGAACCTTCTGGGAACCTTCCGAGAACCTTCTGGGAACCCTCTGGGAACCTTCTGGGAACCTTCTGAGAACCTTCTGGAAACCTTCTGGGAACCTTCTGGGAACCCTCTGGGAACCTTCCGAGAACCTTCTGAGAACCTTCTGGGAACCCTCTGGGAACCCTCTGGGAACCTTCTGGGAACCTTCTGAGAACCTTCTGGGAACCCTCTGGGAACCTTCTGGGAACCTTCTGAGAACCTTCTGGGAACCCTCTGGGAACCTTCTGGGAACAGCGATTTGTGCTCTTCATTTCACTGAGCTCCGGCTCAGCGGGAGCCGCGGGAGGTGTGAGCAGGACGGGGCTCGGCTGTGCCCGTCCCCCTCCTTTTGTCCCCTGCATCCCTCTCCATCCTCCGGAGCCCGCAGCGACAGCGGCTTCGTGCTTCCCTCTAGCGGTGCCGGCTCCCGAGCCGTGTGCCGAGGAGGGCAGGGATGCAATCAGGGGGACTCTGGTGGCTCCTGCAGCTGTGTCCCCTGGTGCTGAGCCCCAGGCACAGAAAATGTCCCTTTATCTGTGCCGACAGGCTCAGACACTCGAGAGAACGCGGGGTTTAACTCAACACCACGGAGAAGGCTCCTGAAAGTGAGTGGAGAAGCTGGGGATGTGACTGTGTGAGTTAGAATTATGTTCTGGGTGAAAAATGCAGAGTTTAGTATTGAGATATAGCGGTGAATGAGGGACGAGAGGGAGGCTCTTGGGCATTGGCTTGTCTCTGCCCTTCTTCCTTCTTCTTCGTGGATTTGGGGATTGGACAGAATAGTCCACAGTGTGGAACACAAGTGGTTATTGTGTTAAAAGTAAGAATAAATGAGTTGGCATTGGATAATTGGATAGTTTCTGCTAAAAAGGCCGTGTGGCCTGGGTCGCTGCTTGTAGCTTGCTGGGTTAGTGTGGGGAGGTAGTTACTGTCTGTAAAAATGTAATAAAGATAAGGGAAAATAAACATCCTAAATCCGAGTGCAAAAACCATCTCTGCTCGTCAATCCCGATCCTGGGGAAAAGAACTGAATACTTTTACATCTGGTGCCCCAGAGACTTTTACACCCTGAAAGCAATGAGAAACCCATTGATTCCCCCTCTCACGGTGGAATGGAGGTGATGCTGATTTATTCTCCTCGCTGAGCAGGGCCCGCGAGGGGAGGTGAGGAGAGCCCCAGAGCTCCTGCTGGGGTGCCTGGGAGAGAATGGACATGAGCAAGGATCGATGCTGGCCCTCACCTTGCTCTGGGAGGGCTCCTGGCAGTGGTTTTTTGGCCAGGAAGGACAGGCACAGCAGGAAAGGAACTCAGGCTGCACAGGGGACATTCCTGGAAAGCGCTTCTGGCAGGATGGATTTGCACTGAGTAAAATGTGGAGTTTCCATCACTGGGAGTCTCAGAAATTAAGGCAATACCTCCCTGGGGTATCAGAGGCATCCCTGCTGCTTCTATCAGAGCTTCTGCCTTCCCCCGGAGTGCCCCAGGAGCAGGAGCACCCTCCAGCCAGGACGGGCACTGCTGCTGGCAGGGAACAGCTCAGGGCCCTTCCTTTGCTCCCTGAGAGAGCCAAGAGCAACAAATGGAGAAAGTGGAAGGCTGGAGACGGGCTGTGGGCAGAAACGCTGAGAAGAAAATCCACGGAGTAAATCCTCGCCTCCAGCCTGGAGAAAATGAGAGCTCAATGAGCATCATTGGGCTGGGCTTTGTGGAGCTTCAATGGCCAAAGAGTGGCTTTGGGGAGCTGGAGCCTCTGCAGCAGCAGGGAAAGGGATTTATTTTGCAGCCCAGCTTTGCTCTCCCTCCCAGCACTGACGGAAGTTTGGGTCGAGTTTGCTGTTTCCCACTCCGGAGCCTGTTCCCATCTCCGTGATGTAATCCCGTGTAATCTGAAAGAATAAAATAAATTTCTTTTTAATCCAGGCTAAAATATGCAATAGTGGGATAACGCCGATTTCTGCTGAATTCACTGAATTTTGGATCTAAATGGGGGATGAAAAGACAAAGCTTTGGAGGAGAGGACACATCTCCCCGAGGGCTCCTCTGTGCTGCACACCCACGGGCTGGATGAGCCCCGTGCTGCAGACCCAGGGGGCAGGAAGGCTCCTCGTTCACAGGAGGATTTTCCCAGCCCATCTCCCTGTGTAGTTGTGAGAACTCCAGCCCCAAACCCCTCTGCTTTCCCACCACAGACCCCTGGAGCGGCCCCTCTGCAGGTGCCAGCCCTCCCCACCACACCTGCAGAGCGTCCCTGGCAGCGACACCTCAACCCCCCGGGAGGAAAGGGTTAAACGATGCAATTTGCCTTTCCCCACAGCAGATTCTGCTCTGCTCTGCCTGCAGCCCTGTTTATCAGCAGTTGCAGGCTCTAAAATCCGCACTTTACAAGTGCAGCATAACCTGCCAGTTATAATTGGTTGAATTATACCTCATCCCCGATGCAACTCTTGATGAGCCGCCGCCTCAGCCAGAGAACTGATAGCAGACAAGTTTATGGCTCTCCTGGAAAACACAATTATAAATTGCAGCCCCACCACAAGCCCTGGGAAAGGTTAACCCTTTCCCAGCAGGAAGGGAAAAGAGGAGAGGAATCACCACTGGAGAGATCTGGGAGGGAATATTGGGTAGGAAAAGATGGATTTTGTGGCTTTGTTCCTCTTTACTTCGGGGCTCCCCAAGAAATGGGATCCAGTTTTGGCAGGGAGCTGCAGGTCAAGGAAAAGCACCAGGGGATCCACTGGATTTGCCCATCCTGTGCTCCACAGCCCTGCACAGGTCAGGTTATGCCACCATCCCAGACCTGCTGAAGGTGCCCTGGGCCCAAATCCTTCACTGGGATGTGTGACCTTATTTGTTTCCCTCTTCAGCTCTGCTGGAATTGGGAAATCAATGCCAGCAGGACTGGAGAGCCAGTGCAGTCAGGAGCAGAGTGACCCAGGGGGTTCAGCACCCGAGACCCTGCACTTTGGGGCATGGTGACAAGGAGCAGATGTGATGGTTCTGCACAGCAGAGCAGCCCAGCACAGAGAAATCACTTCCATGAAAGAAATCACAACTAAAAAAGGTCCCAGAGCCTTTCACTCCAACAGGGCTTGTCTGTGCTGCAGCTGCACCAACTTCTGCAGCCCCTAAGGCATCCTGAGGCACTGCAAGGGGTTAAATCCTGCTCCAAGGGCGAGTCCAGCCTATCACTGATCCTGATCCATCAAAAGGCTGCCTGGGGTTTGTGCTGCTTGTCGGGAGCAGTGCAGGGAACAGAGGGCAAACCCCACAGAGCTGCAGGCAGGCATTGAGCCAGGGGCTGTTCCAAACTGTCCTCAAAGGCAGAAACACCTTCCAAAAACACAGAAGGAATAAAAATGTCTTGGCTGGACTTTAGCCATTGGAAATAGGCCTAGAAGCAGCTGCCTCTCCAGGAAGAACAGTTTTGATGCAGAACATGAAGAACATGTGCTCCAGGAAGAACATTTCTGATGCAGAAGATTATCCAGAGAAGCTGTGGCTGCCCATCCCTGGAAGTGTCCAAGGCCAGGGTGGACAGGGCTTGGAGCATCCTGGGATAGTGGAACCCACAGCAGAGGAGTTGGATTTACATAATCTTTAAGGTCTCTTCTGACCCCAACCACTCTGATTCTAGAAGACCACGAGAAAATCTGCACCAGGTCTAGTTAATTAAGTTAATTAAGTGAAACCCTTTTAATAAAGCACTTCAGTAATCAATGTGCCTTGTGCTGGAGAATGTGCCGGGCCCATCTCACCCACAAACATTTCCTGTGACACCATTTAGAGTTTACTCTGCAAATATTCCATGATTAAGTCTGGGCTGGAGCTGCCCTTACACCCTGGAAAATCTTGCATCCTCCTCCCACTGAACACCAAACTGGGCTCACTGGCTGGCACTTGCACCCAAGCAGGTTGAGAGAAAGCTCTGGAAAGCTTTTACTGGTCCTGCCCCTGCTGTTTCACCTTGGAGCTTTTATCAGGAATGACTGTATTTCATTTTAATTGAAATTTTAATTTTCTTATTTAATATTAATTTTAATTTTTAATTTTCATCCCAGGGAGAAAAAAACTTCAGGAATTTTCCTGAGCTCTCTAACCCCAAGCATGGTCCCACCAGGCTGGGATGGGAGCGTTCCACAGGTCTAGAGCTGACCTCTCTGGGCCTTTTCCTTGCACCTTCTTCCCTCTCCACTCAGCTCCTGCTGACTCAGGGCACAGAACCAGCTGGGAGCAAATCAACCCATCCCCTCTCTCCAAATCCTCTGGAATCTGGGCCCAGGAATATTTACAGCCTCTCTGTCTGTCCCTGACCTTCAGCTTGTATTTGTGTACGTAAATTTTGTTCTATTCTGGGGCTACAAGTTTCATATCAGGGCAGTTCAATCTTTATGAGGATAAAGTGTTTGCAGTGCTCTTAAGCAGCTTAACGTAAGCATGTGTGTGAAAGATTAACAGCTTTGTGAGTCCGAGCAGTTAAGTGACAACATAAAGAGAAAGGAAAGGAGAAAACATCATCAATCTTAAGCAGCACCAAGAATATTTGAGATGAGTTATTGAGGGGAACAATGCCAAGCTCAGCGGAGCATTGATGACCAGAACAGGAAAGGCAGAGCAACTTGAAAGGCTCGTCTACAGCTCCCAAACTTGGAAGACAAAGGAAATGTTAATTATCCCCTGGTATTTATGTCCATCACTTGGTGGTGTGCTCAGAGCAGCCATTGGAGCGGAGGAAGGAAGAGGCAGACTCTGAGTGCAGCTCAGTCTGTGCTTCTTCAGAGCGCTGCCAGCTCAGAGAACAGACTCATCCCTCCCTCCCCATCGGAATCAGCTGCGTGGGACACTCCCCCTCCTGCTGCTGGGGATGAGGAAAAGCTCCCAGGTGGTTTCACAGCTCTGGTGGACACAGGTACCACCTCACCGTGCTCTCCCCAAAGCATGAGGTGGCAGAAGAGCTTCCAGAAATGCTGGAAGACCAACCAAACACCAGAGGGTTTGGGGTTTTTTTGGGTGTCACTCACTGCACCTGAACTCCAAAAACCTGTGTTATCACCTGCAGAGCACAGGGTCGTGCAAGGACAAAGATTTTTATGACCTGTGTCAAACCATCTGATGTCTGTGTACTTGACTCCACTGATAAGGGATAACTCTGCCTGTTTGCCAAGGCAGGTCCTTGGTTTATTAAGGAATGGTTGGAAATGTTCTGAGATCCTCTGATGAGGCATCCCTGGAAGAGCAAATGTGATGATGCCCACGGGAATTGGCTGTTTGGCTCTGGATTTTCACACAAAGAGATCCCCCCAACAGGAGGAACAGGGAATGGCACTGGAGGAACAGGGAATGGCACTGGAGGAACTGGGAATGGCACTGGAGGAACAGGGAACGGCACTGGAGGAACTGGGAACGGCACTGGAGGAACTGGGAATGGCACTGGAGGAACTGGGAATGGCACTGGAGGAACTGGGAATGGCACTGGAGGTCAGTGAGCAAATGCTGGAGCTGTTCCTGCTAAAATCAGACATTGTGGTTCTGCCAGTAGGAGGAGAAGACACCTCGAGGCTGCACTGGAGAGCTCCTGGACCGGCCCCTGGAATGAGATTCCCCATGAGATTATCCCCTGATTCCCCATGGATTACAAAATGAACTGAACAATTGACATTCCCATTTTCTCAGGGAATTTTTTCAGTTTTTAGAGCCTGGTAGGAGGCCTGCCGCTCCTGGACCTTGTGCTGGTGCCTGGATTTTAAACCAAGCATCTGATCCTCTCCAAATGTGCTGTGCATGAGTCATTCCTGCCTTTCTGGGATCATCTATCCAGGTTATCTCCAGGTTAGCGATACATCTGCTGCCTGGAAAGTTGGGCTTCAGTGAAAACATCCTGTGAAAGACAGCATCCAGCTCATCTCCAGGTGGACAAGCCCATTTCTTGGCCTTTCCTGCAGGGCCAAACCCAGTGCCTGAGCCAGCTGAACACAGTCCTGGGGCTGGATTCTCCTGGGTAGCAGCACGAGGTGAGGAGCATCCATTAACGGAGGGTGATGATGGTATCTCCTCGCTGCTGATGTGGGGAAGGGGGCTCTGGAAGGGGTTGGGACACTGGGGGCAAACTCCATCCCCTCTGCTGATGCCAAGGTCTGGCTCCTTCCTTTTCCCCCAAAACTGCGGCTGCAGGAACCACAGGGATGGTGTGAATGGGTGATTCAGGACACCTTGTCACCTCTCCCAGTCCATGATGTGACAGAGCAAAATGCTCCTGAAGGTGCCACCGGCTTCCTGCGGAGGCCAGGGCAGGGAGGACACGGAAGGGAGAATCCATGGGGAAATGGGCAGAATCCACCAGCAAAGCACAGTGCAGGAGCTGCCAGACAGAGCCTGTGGCTCCAGACACTCCTGTCACCCTCAGAAACACTCATGATAAAGGCAGGCAATAAAAACCACGGATGGAGGAGTAATTATCCAGGGGCGGGAAGGGGATAAAAAGGGAAAGAGCCTTGATGTAACACAAACATCATAAAAGGCCATAAAAGCAAAGCAAAGGGAAGTGAGAAGGAGGCTGAGGGTTGGCAGCAAATGCACATAAACACAAGGAGCCGGGCTGGAACGGGCTGGAAATGAGGAAGGTTCTGGGTGAAATGGAGAAAGATGAAGTTAAGATGAAAATTGTTGTGCTGTATTAGAAAGGGCAGAGCATGACAGAGGCTCTCTAGCTGGGTTGCACGAAGAGCGGGTTTTATTCTTCCTGATCTTTTTTTATAGAGAGGTAAAACTCTCACTGGTCATGAAACCAGCACATCACCATCATTGGGCAGCCGGGAACAACAGCCCTCCACTGTTTCCTGCAAGAAAACAACAAGGAGACAAACAACACCTGAAGAGATTGTTTTCCCTCTCCAAGGACTGCTTGGATTCCTCCTCATGATTTCCCAGGCCACACTTCTCAGGCCAGTCTGAGAAAGTTGTGTGACTTGGTTTCACACAGGCCCAAGCTAATGCCTGAGGCCTAAAAATGTCTTATTTAACCATTGTCAGCTCCCATGGAAAATAAACAAGGGAATGGAGTGATGGAGTGGATAACAGCAGAGAGCTGCACCCCGGGGCCACGGAGCTCCTGGGGACACCCTGGTGAGCTGGGGACAGCAGGGGACAGCAGGGGGACACGGGACGGCCGGAGCTCCCCTGGCCCGTGGATGGGAATGCTCCGGTGACAAAACGGGGAGCAAAGCCCAGGTGGGCAGAGCTCAGAGAGCTCTGACAGTGTCACACACACAGGGAGGGGATGTCCCTGTTGGGAGAGCTCCCACAAGAGCAGACATCCACAGCAGGCTGTGCCCGAGGGGACCGTCCCCTCCGCACCACAGCCTGTTCTGCTGTCCTCAGCGCCCCTCAGTTCCAGGAACAGAAGGCAGATGGAAAAGCAGAGAGCAAGAGGAGCCTCCAGGCGCTGCTGACATCGGCCTGGAGCCCTGGAGATGCTGCTGGGAGTGAGGGGGGAATCATCCTCCAGCTGCTGCCGGCGCCAAAACATTTCTCATTGCTCATGTGCTCCTATTAACACCTCCTCACGCAGCAGAGCTGCGAGCAAGGTCTTCCTGAGCTCTGCTAATTATTAACCACACTCCTGTGAAGTTTAACCAGACGTGCCTGTCAGCTGCTGGCAGGAGGAGAGGAGTGGGAGAGCCTCATAAACAGCCGGGGATGACTCAGGGGAGGCTTGGCAAGGCTGCCAGCACCCAGCCTGCCGCCTTCAGGTGTCGTTGTCTACCTGGAGTTCAGCCTGGAGCTGCTCTGAGCTGGGATCAGGGGCTCTGCTGACACACAGGAGGTGTTTTCAGGCTCCAGACCCTGCTCTTGGCCACGCTGAGATGGTTCATGAGCTGGGGCATGCACAGGCTCTTCTGGGGTGACCTGCCCAGCTCAGAGGCTCTGAGAACGAGCCTTGAAGAATTTTGCTGCTTCTCCAGAGGTTGGGTCAGTTGGAAGGAGCTAAGGGAAGGGCTGTTTGGGCCCAACCAAAACAACAAAAAAAATGTTTTGTACCAACAAAAAAAATCCTCACTCAAGGCCACTTCAGCCCCACTCAGAGCACACAGGCTGCTCCTTTCCCTCCCTGCCTTGGGTGCTTTGTACCTGGAATGCAAATTCTCAGCTCCCTGGATGTTTTACAGCCCTAAATTCGTGGTGATCTAGGGAAGGATTCGTGCACCTATTGCTCGACTCAGCCTATTCAGAGATAAAAAAACCCTGTATACATAAATCAGCCAATTAAAATCTGTGAAAATCTCAAACATTCAACTCTTAGACCGTAACTTCTCCAGCGAGAAATGCTGCAAAAAACATCCTGACAGGTTGTTGTTTATCCTGACCGGCTTTTCTGAAAATAAATGAGTTTTCCTTTGGGCTGGCATTGAGATCTGGAGGAGGTTTTTGCTCCTTGCAGCACGGGGCGTTTTACCCCTCAGCAGCAAAGATCAGCAGCGGGGTTGGGGTCATTCCAAACCCTGGAATCAGAAGGGGCTGGGACATGAACAGAGAAGTGTTGGGAGTGCTGGGGAATGAGGAGCTGGGAGTGAGCTGGCCACATGCACAGGGGGCCTGGAAAAAACCCTGTCCTTGGGCTGATCCACCAGCCTGGGGCTCAGGGAGAGGCCAGAAAGCCTCATGTCCTGTGAGGGGAGAGGTGACACGTGTCAGAAGGGTGACACAGGGGATAGGGAACACTGGGAATGCAGGGAGTGGGAATTCTGGGGACACAGGGGTTAGGGAACACTCTGGGAATGCAGGGAGTGGGAATTCTGGGGACACAGGGACTGGGAACACTGGGAACACAGGGGTTGGGAACACTGGGAATGTAGGGATTGGGAATTCTGGGAATGCAGGGATTGGGAACACTGGGAACACAGGGATTGGGAATTTTGGGGACACAGGGGTTAGGGAACACTATGGGAACACAGGGATTGGGAATTCTGTGGATGCAGGGATTGGAAGCTCTGGGGACACAGGGGTTAGGGAACACTCTGGGAATGCAGGTATTGGAAGCTCTGGGGATGCAGAGACTGGGAACACAGGGATTTGGAACACTGGGAATGCAGGATTGGGAATTCTGGGAATGCAGGGATTGGGAACACTCTGGGAACACAGGTATTGGGAATTCTGGGGACACAGGGGTTAGGGAACACTCTGAGAACACAGGGATTGGGAATTCTGTGGATGCAGGGATTGGGAACACTCTGGGAACACAGGGATTGGGAATTCTGGGGACACAGGGGTTAGGGAACACTCTGCATGGAACACCTACTGCTTTTCCCTCTGAAGCCCCTGAATTCATGTCCCGTTCCCCACAGCTGGAGGAGCAGCCAATAGGATTTTAACCCCTGGTTTGCTGGAAACCAAGCTCCAAATCCCACCAGGGATGTGCCGGATGCTCCGTCCTTTTGTGTGTCCCTTTGAGAGCGAATGGCAGAGATTTGGGGCGGGAGTGGAAGTGGCCCCAGTGACCTGGGGTTGTGTCTCTGCTCCCAGGGCCCTGCAGGTGGCTGGCAGCCAAAACACTGCCCAGACTGGCAGAGCAGGGCTTTTATTTTAAGGTTATCCTGAGCAGTGGCACACAATAAAATCCACTCCCGAGATAAGGAATGTTCATAATCCTCCCCTTTCTGCCAAGAATAGAGTCCCTATCTCCAAACCCCTTCGCTCCAGTCCAGAGAAACAAAGCCCAGTGGGTGAAAACAACAAAACCAGGAGCTGGGGAAGTATTTGGATTCAGGAAAGACTAAATATTTAACTTGTGAGGCCAATGCATCCTGGAATGGATGGGGCACTCCAGGAACAGCTCGCCATTGTCCAGGGGCCACTGGGGAAGGTCCTCTTGAGCAGCCCTTGTCCTGCAGGGCCACCAGGCTGCCCCAGTGCTGGTGGGAGGTCAGCAGGTCCTTGCAGGGCTGAAGGTGAGGATGTTTTCCACCAAAGGAGTCACAGTCAGGAGCAGTTCAGGGGCTGCAGCCCAGGGTGGTGCTGCTTTTCTGCGGTATCTGCACAAAAAGGAACAGAATTCTGCCTGGGCTGCTCTGGAGAGTGCATCCTTTGCTGGATGCCACATTTATCAGCACCTGGAGAAATAGTTCCAGCTCCTGCAGCATCTCCAGAGGAGAAGGGAAAAGCAGAAGATGCCATGGGTGGCTCTGCTGTCTGAAACCTCCTGCTGGGCCAGAAACCTCCTGGTCCCTCCTGCTCTGAGAGCTCTGGTCACCCTCCAGCCCCTCAGGCACACCTCCAGCAGAGCTAAAATTAGAGAGGCAGAGGTTTTGCTGCTGAGATCAATGTCCCTGGTCCTCAGAGCCTGTTCTGGCAACTGCTGTCACCAAAGATTGGCTGTCTGGCTGGGCCCTGGGCATCCTGGGCTAGTGGCAGGTGTCCCTAATTACGACATGGGGTGGAGCTTTGAGGTCCCAACCAAACCATCCCAATTCTGTGGAAGAGCTGCCTCTCCAGCACTGTCCCTGTTCCTGACCCACAGGGCCAAATCTCAAATGCAAATCTGAAGTGTCCTGGTTGCATTCACAATATTAAAAATAAGCATAAACTCAGAAACCCAGAATCAGTGCAGGATCAGGGTTACTCAGGTGTGCCAGGCAACCCAGGTAACACCAGGAGTGTAATCCTCCCTGGTGGCACAGGAAGAAAGGTCTGGACCCTGCAGTGTGTGTGCTTGAACCTGGAGAGTCTGGAGCACAGGGAATTCATCCCCACAACCACCGAAGGGCAAATCTCATCCAGCCCTCCAACAGTGGGAGAGAAAGACCAGGGGAAGACAGCAAAACAATAAGACACTTGTTTTCCCGTTTTCCCCCATTTTTATAAATATCTGTATATATATTTTTTACACAAGAAGCAGCTCCTCTTGGTGAGGAGAGCGGATTTTGCCTGCCTTGCAAAGTTCACCCATTGTTCAAAGCGAACTCTCCTGTCCAACACAAACAGGGACTCTTAAAAACATTCTCATCCAAAACAATTGCCACCCCTTTTGATGTTTTCACGGTCCTCGCTCTCCCCCACTGTTTGATCATTATGTTTTACAATATTTTTTCCCCTTCCTCGCAGGCGTCGTTCCAGGTGCCCCAGCTCTGGAATTCGTGGCTTCATCATCCAAGCTTCTGCATTCAGTGGGATACAATGGAAAGAATTCCACGGGATTTATTTTGACTGGGAGGACTGCCCCTCGTGCCTGTTTGCTCAGCAGGGCTCCCAGATGTGCCTGTGGCCGGGCTGAAGGGAGTTCAGCTCCAGAGGATCATCCCCTTCCTTCCCAGGAATCCCACCTAGGCTCTCCTCTCCCTTGGCATTCTGGAAGTGCTGAGCACTTTGCTGGAATTGTTATGAATGAACCTTCAGGATCCTGCCAAGGCCAGGATGTGCTGGATCCTGAGTGATCCTCGCTCCTGAAAATGGCACTGGCAGCTCAGGAGGACACAGAGGGGTGGGAATGCTCTTGGAGAGCTCTCTCCAGAGGAACAGCCCCTCCATCCAAGCCAGGCTCTCACCTGAGCACAGCCCTGGCAGATGTGCAGCCCTTTCCTAGCCAGCCTCCAGACCTGGGGAAAAGGAGGGAATCCCCAGAATAAAACCCGGCCCTGATCAGGTCAATTCCTTGTAATTCCAAATCCCTGCTCCTCACTGTCCAAGAGTATGGAACCAGGGCAGAACCAACTCATCTTTTCAGGCTCTGTGTAACCTCTGTGTAATTATCTGTATTATAGCTGGGGTTTATTTATTTTTTTTTATTTTTTTTCCCTCTTCTAACACTTTATTTTTTAAGCAATACAAGACTGGGCTAAAAATTACATGGTTTGGATTAGGCACAGAATCATGGAATGGTTTGGGTTGGAAAGGACCTCAAAGCTCATTCCATCCCATCCCAGGCTGCTCCAGCCTGGCCTTGGGCACTGCCAGGGATCCAGGGGCAGCCACAGCTGCTCTGGCAGTTCCATCCCAGCCTCTCCCCTGTTCCTACCCCAAATTTCCCCTCTTCCAGTTGAAACATTGCATTTAAAAACCTCAATAAGCTTAAAGCATTCCAGAGGCCGAAGGTTCAATCCAGTGGCATGCAGGAAAACTCACCTGTGGCCGCTTCCTTTCTTTACTAAATAAGAGAACAGAGAGACCCAAAGACTTGAAAATATTCCTGGAACACACAAATTTATGTAGTAAATCAAAAGGACTGATCAAGCTGAACTGTCCTTTTGTGAACTTTCTCTAAATTATCATTTCAATAATTTAAATTATTAAATTATTGAAATGATTTACTTTAAATTATTTAATTTATTATTATTTAAATGATTTATTTAAAGAGGTCTCTCCTCCAACTTAACTCTTCCCAAAAACACTCTGGGAATGCAGGGATTGGGAAGTCTGGGGACGCAGGGACTATGGATACCATGCAGCCGTTAAGGAAAGAAAAAAAAAAAAAAAAGGTAGTTTAAAAAAACCTAAAAATAAACTAAAAGGAAAAAAGAGAAAATATCTGGTGGTTGTGTTAATTGGGAGAAATCAGAGCAGGCCTTTAGGGCCTTCCCTTAATTCATTCCCTGAACAATGTTCAGTGATCAGGACCAGAGATTCAATTCCGTACCTTGGGGTGGTAATGCACAAAGACAAAATAAGGAGTATTGCAGATAATTTGTCTTTCCTTGTCTCCTAGAACGCTCCCGCTGAGCGACACCGGGGTCTGCCTATAATTGGCAACATTAATACAATTAAGATGGTAATTTTGCCCTGTTTTGTTACAAAGTATCTCCCTTCACGTCCCTCAGCACATTTGACTCCGTTAAATTCCATCATTATTTCTTCCCTTTGGGCTAAGAGGGGAGCCAGAGCCAGGGCAGCCTCCCCCAGGAGCCAAGGGGCTTGTGCTGCTCATGCCACAGGGATTCTCAAGGATAAGAAGGTGTCAGGGTCCAGGGAGGGGCAGAAGGAGGCGATGGTTTATTTGGATTAAAGCACAGGAGTTAATGAATCTCTCGTGCAAGCACCGGGCACGTGGCGGTAATTAGGAGGAAAACAGAAAAATAATTACAATCTCCAAACACCCCCGCACCTCTCCCTGCCCGCCAAGCTCCTGCCAGCCCTCCAGCAAGGCAATCCTGGAGATCCGCTGCTCTTCCCAGCCCTGCAGGTCTCTCCCCACCACGGCTTCAGCCTGCCCATGGATGAGGGGCTGGTGGGGGACCAGAGGGGCCAGCAGGAATGAGGGGATAAAGGATGGGCTGTCCCCGGAGGGGCTGGACAAGAGGAGAGCACTGGGAGCCAGGGACAAGGGGAAACAAGGTGAAGATGAGGGGCAGCGAGACCGTGAAGCAACAGGGAAGACTTTTCCTTTTCCTTTTCCTTTTCCTTTTCCTTTTCCTTTTCCTTTTCCTTTTCCTTTTCCTTTTCCTTTTCCTTTTCCTTTTCCTTTTCCTTTTCCTTTTCCTTTTCCTTTTCCTTTTCCTTTTCCTTTTCCTTTTCCTTTTCCCTTTTCCTTTTCCTTTTCCCTTTTCCTTTTCTTTTTCCTTTCTTCCCCTTCCCTGCCCCAGAGCAGCTTGCTGTGTTGAGCCCTCCTCGCTCCAGGTGAAATGGCCAAACAGCCCTGGGAATATTTGGAACCCCAATAAATGAGGCACCAGCAGCCAGGAAATCTCCTGGATTTCCACCCCGAGGGGGCTGGTGAGGATGGGAATGCCTGGGGTGACCTCTGAGTGCTCAGAGACGCTCAGAAGAACCAACAAAGAAATGATTGCTCTAAAAACCCCGCAAGTTTCCATTGCTTCTACACATGGCCAAGGCAGCCTCTCCTGGGTCCCACGGAACAATCTGGATGCAGCACAGGTGGGTTTGAGCACTTCCCGCTCCCATGGCTTGTGCTGTGAGCAAAACACCACAGAGCTGCCTTGCCCTGGGCTTTGCCTCCTCCAAACTCCTCCTTTGTGAGAGGAAGCCGCTGAATTTGCTTTTCCTCCTGCCTGGTTAGAGCAGGGATTTTCTGGAAGCCAAACAAAGGCAATGGAGATTGTCTGGGGAGATAAAGAGGGAACAGTCTGAACAAGCAGGAAACTAAGGGGGAATGAGGCTTAAATGTGGTGAAAAAACAAAGTCATTTCTGTTCCATGCCTTGCAGAGGAGGAGGAAGAACCTGAGGGGTTCCTTGTGGCGCTCCTTGTTCATGGACGGCGCTTTGGGAAACGTGGAGGCTCTCCACAAAACATGGGAGAAGAAGTTTGGATCCAAACCCTCCAGATTTGGCTCCCCCAGCCAGGCAGTGAAACCCAGTGCCAGGAAATCACTGCACCTTTCCACAGAGGGGCAGGACACACGGGCTGGCCCAAGGTGCCACGCTCCTTGTGGTCCCAAGCCTTGGCCAGCTGTGTCCTCCCCTGTCCCTGCTCCCAGCCCTGCCAGCAGCAGCTGGCTTGGGGAAGGGTGATTAAACCTCTTCCTACCTTGGAGCTCGCTGATTGAGGGATCAGCACTGAGGGCCGAGGGCAGCCCATGGTCTGGAGAGTGTCAGCCTCAGAGGAGATCAACAAGAGCTCCTGGAGCGAGGAGAGCAGCAGGGCTGGGAGCCACCACCCCGACAGGGAGACCTGGCTGCTGGGCTGGAAAACGGGACTGTGCTGTGTATGACACACAGAGGGTGTTGGGCATGAGCTCCTGGAGCTGCCAGCTCAGGAAAGGGGCAGGGGAGGCTGGACAGGGGTTCTGCAGGCTCTCCTGATGCTGGGTTTGGTGGCTTCTGCCACCTCCCTCCCTCTCTCACAAAGTGGTTCCCAAATCATCAGCAGCTTGGTGTGTCCCAGGGCAAGTGACGTGGACTTTCCAGAGTCCCAGCATGGCTGTGCCTAAGCTGGAGAAAAGAAAATACCTGCACTGTGTCCAAGCAGGTACTGCCCTGCGTGTGCTCTCCTCCTCCGTGGTGAGCTCAGGATGAAGATCTGGGGCATCATTTCTGAACTTCTGCCCTGAGGTCCTTCCTGCTCCCTGGGCAATGTCTGAGCTTAAATCAAAGTGGTTTTCCAGAACTCTAGGTCCATAATTGTTTTAGCTGAAGTCATGAAGTGCCTCTCTCCATATGAAGGTGTGCCTCGTGCCTGCTCCAGCTTGGTCCTGTTCCCAGTTCCACCCACTCTGGGTCCTGTTTCTGTGCTGCCTGATGGATTGCAGGGTGTTTAATAAGCAAATTTTGTTAAGTCCACAAACACTGGCCTTGTATTAGGTGATGATTTCAAGTGAAATTCTCTTCTCTCTCTTCTCCTCTTCTCTCTTCTCTCTTCTCTCTTCTCTCTTCTCTCTTCTCTCTTCTCTCTTCTCTCTTCTCTCTTCTCTCTTCTCTCTTCTCTCTTCTCTCTCTTCTCTCTTCTCTCTTTTCTCTCTTCTCTCTCTTCTCTCTTCTCTCTTCTCTCTTCTCTCTCTCTCTCTTCTCTCTTCTCTCTTCTCTCTTCTCTCTTCTCTCTTCTCTCTTCTCTCTTCTCTCTTCTCTCTTCTCTCTTCTCTCTTCTCTCTTCTCTCTTCTCTCTTCTCTCTTCTCTCTTTTCTCTTTTCTCTCTCTTCTCTCTTTTCTCTCTTCTCTCTCTTCTCTCTCTTCTCTCTTCTCTCTCTTCTCTCTCTTCTCTCTTCTCTCTCCTTCCTTCAGGTCCTCCCTTTGGCTCTTGGACACCCCAGGAGCTGCTCCCCGTGTTTTCCAGGTCAGCTTTTGCAGCCTGGTCTCTGCTGGTGTCACCACCAGCACACACATGTTGTGCACCCACTCTGGTGCCAGCTCTGGGTTCAACCTGTGCAGAGCAGGAGTTGATGGAACCAGCTCCACCCCAGGGCTGGAGCTCTCTGCAGAGCCCAGAGCAGCCTGGGGAGCACAGGGATGTGCATTCTGGCCCTTTCCTGTCCCCACAGCTGTCCCCTGTGGCCCAGGCCATGTTCACACACCAGCAGTGTGGGATCTCAGGGTGCTGGGCACTGCCAACCCCCGGCCCTGAGCTGCTCTGGAGCCCTGCAGGCAGAGCCCAGCCAGGGAATGAGCTGCTCACCCCCAGAGGAGCCGTGTTTGGATTCTCCAGGGACAGAGGGCTCGGCCAAGGCAGCGCTTCCTGCAGCTCCAGAGTCACGGAGGCCACCAGGCACGTTTCTCCAGACCTGGATTTCTCCTTTCCAAACCTTTTCCTCCCAGTCAGAGCAGTTGTATGTTTTGGCCTTCCCCCTGTGTTTCCTGCTGGCTTCCTTCTCTCAAGCTGATGAGCTCCTGGAGCTGCTGTGCTGGATCCCTGCTCTGCCAGCTCCTCTCTCAGCCCTGCTCTGACCCTGCTGATGTTTGCAACAGCCTTGGCCTCGTTCTCCAGCCTGGTGTGACGAGGATTTGGGTCCCCTCCAGGAGGTGATGCCCAAGAAGCAGGGCTGGAGCGAGGACACTCATTCCTTGCCTGTGCACCAGCTCCAAGGGCTCTGTGATTTCTGGCACCGCAGCCTCGATTCTCAATTGTTTCCTTAAGAGAGATTTCACTTGGAAACGTGAGGGAGGGTTTTCAAAAGGAGAGCGAGGAACGCACCGGGAGCCTGCCAAGTGGGGCAGAGGAGATGCTGAGCCACCAATCACAGCTGCTTGCCGAGGGTGAAGGAGCTCCCAGGGCTCGTGCACAGACACACAACTCACAGGGACATTTTCACCAAGGGTTTGTGTGATTATTTACGTCTCATAATGGTAGAATCATAAAGTCAGGGATTATCCTGAGCTGGAAGGACCCACAAGGATCATCCAGTCCAACCCCCAGCCCTGCACAGACAGTCCCACCCTAAGCATCCCTGAGAGTGTTATCCAAACACTCCTGGAGCTCTGGCAGACATGGAATGGGATTTTTAAAAACACCTACCACACTCAGTCTCCAAGTCCTGATCCTCACACAGCCTCACAGCTGTACCTGCAATCCTAAAAATATGGGTACTCTGCTGCAGAAGCCACAGGGGCTGCCTGAAATCCGTTTCTTTACATCCCCTCAGGTCTGAACCAGAGGGGTGAACCATGCACACCTGAGCAGTTTCACACCATTAGAATTTGTGGGGAAAACGAGATAACATTCCTCCAGGAATTCCTCCAGGAAGGAGAAGCCACGGACACCCCCAGGCTGAAGGAACCCGTTCCTATCTTCTGGAAGCCTGGAACCCAAAGAGGTGCCCGTGCTTATCCCAGTGGGACAGAAATATCCCAAAGCAGGATGGACTCTGACCAGCTCCACCTAAACCTTCCACGTGGATCCCTCAGGAGTAATTCAGGATTCACCTTGCCCTCACCTTAGCATGCAGGTTCTCCCAGAAACTTGAAGACTTTCCCCCAATCTGTACTTTGTCCTCCTGTCCCCTCCTCTTCCCAGAGCTGGATCGATGCACTCGCTCCCAGCAGGGTTTTGCAGCTTCCCTGCCAAGCATCCCACAAAGTCACGGTGCCGTGTAGAGATTAACCACAACAAGACCAGTTGGAGTCCTCATTTAGGTTTTAATTAAGGCAAAAGTATCATTAACTTCAGCAGAAACTACTTGATCAAATGCTGCATGTAAATGAAGAGGAGCTGAGTGAAGATTTGGCTGGTAGGTATCAGAAAATCCTACTTGGAAGCACCGTGCCAGGACGCCGGGGATGAGATTTCTTTTTTGGGAAATATTCTCAAAGCCACCATCCTCAGTGACAAGGACAGCTCTGCACAGGCCCCAGGGGTGCAGGGTGGGCTCTTTCCCAGCTGCTTTGCACACTTTGCAAAGGTGTCTTCTTCCCAAAGCCAGGAAACCGCACCAGGGATGGGATTGTGTTTTTTTTGTTTCTCCGTGTCTGGGCTTGTCTGATAAGGAGCCAGGGCTCCCCAGCCCAGGCAGGAAAATGTCTCCTGGTATCTGCAAACACAGATGATCGAAATGTCTGCCTTGGGCATTGTTCAGCTCTGAATGGAGCTGAGAAAACACTTCAGAGCGTGGTGAGCACCAGTGTTCCCAGCCTGGGGATGCCTGAGGAGGGTCTGGCTCTGTGGGAAGAAGGAACAACTTTCCAGAGGAGGATGAAGGTGCAAAGGAGTGCTCAGAGTGCAGGAGTCTGGAGCTGCTGGACCAGCAGGGCAGCCTGGGCAGAAATCAAATACAGGAGCAAATTCCAGCCCCCAAGGCTCAGCTCTCAGGATGGGCAGTGAATCGCTGAGCATCGCTGCTCCAGGTGAAGATCCTGACCAGGACCAATGGTTTGGACTTTAAAGATCACCCAGTTCCACCCCCAGGGTCACCTCCCACTGTCCCAGGTGGCTCCCAGCCCTTTCCAGCCTGGCCTTGGGCACTTCCAAGGATACAAAAGCAGCCACACTTTCTCTGGGCACCTGTGCCAGGGCCTCCCCACCCTCCCAGGGAGGGATTTTTAGAAGGATTTGCAGCTCTCTAATGCCAATAAATCAGTACCAGAAGTGTCTGGGCCACACCTTGAGGGCAAGGGCGTTATGATGATTAACACTGGACAACTTTTGCTGAGTCAGGTGGATTTGACAGGACAAGGGGCAATGGAGTCAAACTAAAATAGAGTAGGTCAAAATTAAATGTGAGGAGGAAGATTAGAGATTAGATTAGATTAGATTAGAATTAAGAAGGAGAAAGTTCTTTGCTGTGAGGGTGGGGAGGCCCTGGCTGCCCAGAGCAGCTGTGGCTGCCCCTGGATCCCTGGAAATGCCCGGGTTGGATGAGGTTTGGAGCAGCCTGGGATAACAGGAGGTGTCCTCACCCATGGTTTGGGTTGGAATGAGGTGAGATTTAAAGTCCCTTCCAACCCAAGCCATTCAGTGATTCTGTGGTTTGTTAGTCCCATCTTAAAGGACTTCCCAAAGCCTCCAAGGGGAAGGCTCAGAGGTCTCTCCCAGCTTCCAGAGCTGTCTCCAGAGGACGAAGTCCTGTCCCTGAAGTCTGCTCTCACTTCACTGCCTCAAATCAATTTCTGCTCTCCTTGATGTTTCCAGAAACAGCAAATCCTCTCCCAAACCCTCCCAAGGATTCACTCAGTGTGCCCTGGGAAATCAGAGAGAAGGTGAAGGGCAAAGGAGAGGGGGAAGGAGAGGGTTGGGGATGTCCCATGGCTTTATAAAGGGCTGAGAAAATGTGTTTTATCCAGGTACAGTGAATTGCCTCTGCCAGCCTGGAGCCTCACAGGATGCCTTTGGCAAATCAGCCAGGGGCACTGCCAGGAAAATCTCCTGGCCTCCCTGAAATGCCAAGCTGAAACATTTTCAAGGTAAAGAATGAAAAGAAAAAAACCCCTCAGTTCCAGATATTTTTATTTCTTTTCATACTGCTGGGTTCGAGATAAGGGACAATAACAGGAAAATCTCCGATTCAGGGCACTGGATGAAGAAATTCCATGACAGATTTCCAACAAAACAAACCAAAAAAATCATTCATTCAAAATAAGTGGTGGAAAATTCCTTGTTGTGGTCAGCTCTGCTTTGAGAATTGCTCCCCCCCTGCACATATTCATACTTCACATCCAAAAATCATAACCATGATTTTTTTTTCCCCTGTCCACGACATGAAAACAGAGTCTGTTAAACAACCAGGGGGTTTATTTAAAAAAAAAAAAAAAAAAATTTAATGATTTTTCATTTATAAACAATTTGGGGGCTTATTTCCATTTCCACTCATACCTTTTGCTCAGGACTGCTCAAAGATTATTCAAGGGGTGGTGTCCTAAGGGAGAAAAAAATTCCTAATGAGAATGAGGAAAATGTGAAACACACAAAAATTTCTGGAATAAAGAGAAGTTGATCAGTGTCCCCCAGGGAAATACTTGGTATTAAAACTTACTCAAATGTCACTGAATGAATCTTTAATTTGTTATTAAAAGACTGTACTGCAGTGACACTGAGCTCTGAGGGCTATGGGGGAAAGTTTGGCACCTCAGCATTGGTGATTTAGGGGGCAGTGGAAACGTGTGGGGAGTGCTGATGACCACTAGAGTTCTTGAGGATTTTATTTAAATCCTCACCCCCGTGGTTCCAGACTCAGGAAAATGATCCCATCCAAGCTGTTTCTCAAAGTCATCGTGACTACAGCAGCCTTTGTGAATCAGCACCCAGATAAGGCATTTATTTGTGGCAAAAATAAAATTTATAGTCTCCCTTTCATAAAAAGAAAAGTCCTTAAGTCCTCATAGCTGGGGCTGTTCAATTTAGATAATGTGTTTAAATTGAGTATATTAAATTGAGGACATTAAATTGAGTTTATTATTTTCAGATAAGCTCTTGCACGAGCAAGGACCTCCCTGTGCTGATCCTTGCCTCAGATTGGTCAAAGCTGACCCAGAAAAGGCCCCAGACAAATCTGGGCTGGCAAAGAGCACAGGGAGGCCAGGAGTCAGTTCAGCTCCTGCCCGTGTTCCTCCATTTCCCAGCAGCACCAAATCTGTGAGGTTTTACCAGCGTTTCCCAGAGCAGCTGTGGCTGTCCCTGGATCCCTGGCAGTGCCCAAGGCCAGGCTGGACATTGGGGCTGGAGCAGCCTGGGACAGTGGGGGTGACCCTGGGGACAGTGGGGGTGACCCTGGGACAGTGGGGGTGACCCTGGGACAGTGGGGGTGACCCTGGGGACAGTGGGAGGTGTCCCTGCCATGGCTGGGGTGGCTCTAGGTGAGGTTGAAGGTCCCTTCCAACCCAAACCATTCCAGGTTTCTGTGATTCCGAGGAGGTTTATGGAGGGCAGTGGTTGGGGAGCCTCCCAGAAGTCTCCACTGGAGGTGCAAGCAGCAGGAAGGTTTTCACTGGAAGGTGGGGCAGGCACTGGAAGGAGCTGCTGGAGTCACCAACCCCAGAAGCGTTCAGACACCAAGCAGAGGTGGCACCACAGCCTAGTGGGCAAGGGGGAATCCCATCCGAGGTTGGGCTTGGGGATCTCGGAGGTCTTTTCCAACCTCAGTGATCCTGAGATCCCGCTGAAACAAATATCAGGGTGAGGTGGGAAGCCGCGAGGAGCTTTGCAGAGCAGCACAAGAGCCCTGACAGGAGCTGTGACCCACAGGACCCTATCTTTGCCCGGTGTGGGGAGGTGCAGGAAGGTCCTGTCTGCTGATGAGGGGTGGGTGATTCCCTCAGGGCCTCCCACCAACAGCCCACAGAGAAATTCTGCTTCTCTTCCGCGCAGGTGGAAGAAACGTGGTTTTCACTCTGGCAGGTTCAGAGGGCAGAGAGGAATGGTTTGGATTTGGCCAGGAGTCAAGGCAGATGACACATCCAATATTCCTCTGAGCATTAACTCCGAATTCCTCTTAGTCACACTTCAGGCATCCCTTTATTTCCCGGAGCTCCTCCAGCCAGCGACCTGCTCTGTAATTACCCAGCCAGTGTCATGCAAACACCGCCCGGGCAGTATCTGGGGCAGGTCGGAGCAGGTTACCTGGTAATTATCTTCCCAATTACCGAGTAATTCCCAGATGAATTACCGGATAATTGGATAGCATGACCAACGCTGGGCTGGAGACACGGCCTGTTCTTGCCTCCCTCCATGAACTCACACAGCCAAAGGGAAACGCAGCTGACAAACCCAGCCTTGCTCAGGGACCAGAGGCTCATTCCTGACTGGGAGTTCCACCCCATGACTTGATGGTGGATTCCTAGAAGTGATAAAAATAGGATCATAATAATAATAATAATTATTAATAATAATAATGCTAATCTGGCAGCAGTGACTCATGGCCTGCAGGAGCCTCACTAAGGGCTCATGCTAAAGAAAACCTCTGGCTCTTCTCAAACCTCCCATTGGCGTCAGTGGGAGTGGGATGGGCTGGATCCCAGCCCTAGCAGGTGGAAAGGTTATTTCTTGACAGAAAATTGCTTTGATTTATTTGGAGTCACAGATTCAGTAGGACTTCGATGCCAGGTCAGACCTAAGGATCACTCCTTAGCTCCTCCTTCCCTCAAACAACCCCAGGAGAGCCCCAGACACACCAGCCCTGCATGACAGGAGGCACCTCGTGATCCCAGGTCTCTCCCTGGGGCAGCCCCTTGTCACTTCAAACCCCCCTTTGGAAAATACAGCCAGAATTTGGGATTATTTCACAGAAAATTCTCTTCTCCTGGGAGATCTTCCCTTCCCTTCCCTTCCCTTCCCTTCCCTTCCCTTCCCTTCCCTTCCCTTCCCTTCCCTTCCCTTCCCTTCCCTTCCCTTCCCTTCCCTTCCCTTCCCTTCCCTTCCCTTCCCTTCCCTTCCCTTCCCTTCCCTTCCCTTCCCTTCCCTTCCCTTCCCTTCCCTTCCCTTCCCTTCCCTTCCCTTCCCTTCCCTTCCCTTCCCTTCCCTTCCCTTCCCTTCCCTTCCCTTCCCTTCCCTTCCCTTCCCTTCCCTTCCCTTCCCTTCCCTTCCCTTCCCTTCCCCTCTTAAATCTCAAATCCCTTAAAGATTTGAAAGGATAAAAATGGAACAATTTGGTTCTGATTTGTTTTTATCATTTGGGGGAAATAATTTCCCTTCCCCAAAGGAAACCTGTGCTCTCTTCAAGGAAAGGAAGAACTGGTTTTCCTCCACATGAATTCCACCTGGTTTCCTTCTCCACTTTGAGCTTTTGGCAGGGTAAATCTCCGCAGTGACCTTCCCATGACTCCTGTCACTCTGAAATTCTCCTTCGTGGCACAGACAGAGCAGAGCTCTGGTGAACCTGTGTCTTTCCCTGTCATGGATAAAGATCTGGAAAAGCCTCTCCTTTCTACCCTGCGATTGTCTTATTTAAATTTCATCTTGGATGGGAACCAGCAAAACCTCCAAGGACAGTTAAAAAGGCAGAAGTGGGTGCTTGGTCAGGTGGAGAGCCCTGGCTGGTTTATCTCACCCACATCAGCAGGAATATCCAATTTGGAGCTCAGTTTCTGCAGGAATGTGCCTCAGACACTTTCAATCACAAATTGCCAGGAGCCAAGAGAGAGGTGATTTTCTGTGAACACTCTGAGTCCCTCAGCAGCTGTAAAACAAAGCCCTGGAAGGGGATTGGAATCCCCTGGGCTGAGGCACAGCCCTTTGCTCTGACCCGGCTTCTCCATCCTCCTGTGATGGGGAATAAAGAGAATAAAGCTCTCATCATCTCCTGTGTCATCTCCTGTGGCAATGACCTGAAAATCAGGAATTCCCAGTCACCCCCATTGCCCCTCTTTCCAAGGAAAATTCTCCTCTTCTCCTCCATGGGCTGCTCTGCTGCCACCAGACCACAGAAAACTTTATTTAAAAAGTCTTTTTGTATTATTTTATCACTATTTGTGAAGTCAGAGAACTAATTTGAACTGCTGACCCAACGCTCTTTTTACAGCAAAGAGAACCCCGTTCTCTTTCTTTCAGACATTTTTATTCAAGATTGCGAATTTTTATTTATTTTTTTTTTTGCTTTTTTCCCCACGAGTGGCAGAACAAACCCCTCAGTGTTCCGTGCTGGGCCCCCAGAGCCCGCTGTACCTGTGACAGGATGAGTAATAGGTTCCTCCCCGGTGCAGAGCTGCTCGTGCACAGCGAGCTCCTGTTCGCTCTCTTTATTTATTCTGTCTTATCTTTCTCACATTTCATCACTTTCTTGTTATGTTTGCTCGGTTAAGTCATTAAAACCACTTTGTTTTTGCTCTTTCCATGTTTAGCCCTAGGAAAGCAGCTAAGCCTATGTAATCGATTTAGCATTTAATTTCCCTAAAACCCCCTCTTTCCTGCCATCAGTCTGGGGCCCTGAGACGTTCCCACTCCTGGCTGGCTTGGGTGGAGTGAGGAGGAAATCTCTGAGCCAGCTCACGGCTTTGAGAGGCGTTGGGGAGGGTTCTCCACCTCCAGTGTGGGTGCTCTGCTACCTGTGGGGGTGTTCTGGGTTAAACCCCTGTTTCATCAGGCTGGAAAAGGGATAAATAACTTGTTAGGGACGTCTTTGTTTCTGTTCTCACCTGTGGTGGTGTTGCTGAATTAAATCCCTGTTTCACAGTGCAGGGAAAGGGAGAAATCTCTTGCAAGGAATTTCTGTTCTTCTGCATTTCAGTTCTCACCTGTGGGGGTGTGGAGAGCTGAGCTCTGCTGGTTCTGTGATGGAAATCCGCATGGTGGGGAGGTAAAAAGACAAGGAGGGAAAGCAGGGACATCCAAACCCAAATAATTCGGCTTTCAAAAGACTGCAGGGAGGTTAAGATTGGAAAAGAACTTCAAGATCCAATGTTTGGCTGAATCCCAACTGACCCAGGTCACAAATGCCACCTCTGCTTGTTTTTGTGAACCCTTCCAGGGCTGGTGACTCCAGCACTGCCCGGGCAGCCTGTGCCAGTCCTGACCACCCCTTCAGGGTCCCGTTTCTCACCACCCTGATTTGCACAGAGACACCACCACAGCTTCACCCTGAGTGCAGATCACCGCTCCACGTGGACATTGTCCCCTCTCCCCTGAGGTCTCCAGGCTCCAGCACCTGCTCAGCTCTTCTGGGTCCTTTCCTTCCAGGACCCTTTGCAGGAACCAGTCAAGCTCTGGCTCCATCACCTCCTGCCCCACCTCTTCACCACCCCGAGGGAAGGAAACCTCCTCGGAATTTCCGAGGTGTTTGTGCTCATCTTGCACCACTGCAGTCCTCAAGTTTAATCACATTGCAAACCTCCCTCATCTTCTACCCCCCGGTTGATTACACGAGATTTGGGCCCTTGTTCTGCTGAATGAACGGGGAAAAGATTTTGGGTTCCCCTTCTGGAAACAGCAATCCTAGAATCCTAGGAAAGACCTTTAGGATTGTCCAGTCCAACCGATCCCCCAGCACTGCCAAGGCCATCACTGAACCATGTCCCCAGGTGCCACCATTGACCCCATCCCCAAGGCCACCACTGACCCCATCCCCAAGGCCACCACTGACCCCATCCCCAGGTGTCACCACTGACCCCATCCCCAGGTGCCACCACTGACCCATGTGCTCAAGGCCATCTTTTCATTAACCCATGTCCCCAGGTGCCACCACTGACCCCATCCCCAGGTGTCACCACTGACCCCATCCCCAGGTGTCACCACTGACCCATGTGCCCAAGGCCATCTTTTCATTAACCCATGTCCCCAGGTGCCACCACTAACCCCATCCCCAGGTGCCACATCCCCCTGGTTTTTTAACCCCTCCAGGGCTGGGGCCTCCCTGCACAGCCTGTTCCAACGCTTGGCAGCCCTCTCCATGAAGAAATGAGACACCAGCTGCCTCCTTGCCAGCTCCCAGGCCAGCTCCCAGGCTGGCACAGCTCCGTTGGTGCCACCCAGACAAACCAGGCTGCCCCAAAGTGTCCCCTGCACACATCCCCTGCAGAGCATCTCCACACTGCTAGGGATGAACGGCCCCAAACCCAACCTGCCTGGAAATTCCTGTCACCCCTGAGACCTCACCTGGCTCTGGGGGGTGAGCAGAGCCCTGCCCTGTCCCCCAGCACCTCCTCAGACAGAGGGGCTTTGTTGGAAATGGATTGAAATGGATTTTAAAGGGGATGATATTAAAAAAAAAGAGCCCAGACAAACCAAGGAATCCCAGCTGAGCCTATTACACATTATTGAGTTAAATGAGGGGGATTTTACACGGGCTCTAATTGGGGTTTAAATCCTGGTTCCGAGCAGCTGCTGAGCTCTAGAAAAATGCAGGAGGAGGTGCTGAGGCACAGCCCTGCCAGGAGCTGAGCTCCCCCAGCCCTGAATGGGCACATTCACAGCCCAGGGTTTCTATCTGAACAAGGAATTTGCTGACTGCTAATCTCTGCTGATTAATGATGTTTTCACAAAGCCACCACAGAAGGTTTGCTGGTCTTGTCTAGAGAACCAGACTTTGGCCAAGCAAAGCCCTTTATCCAAAAATGTATTTGTCTAGAAAGGGCCATTATTATTCTTAGGAATGCCAGGTATGGATGCCCGTGTTTCTTGTTCTTGTTAAATGCAAGTTGTTCTACAGATAAGGAGGCGAAAGAGTACAAGATAGGCAAGGTTTGTCAGGACAGATAAAATCTTCAATTAGACCAAAAGCAGCAGGAGAAAATTCAGACAAACTTTCAGACACGGAAGCAGACATGAAAGAAGCCTGGGTGTCCAAGAGCTGACAAGTTTTTTTCTGCCCATTTATTACAGGAAAGATATGACCCCCTCCCCAAAAATAAAAATAATAAAAAAATTCCTTGCTTTTTTTGGTTTAATTCCCATTAAAAGGGGATTAAGGCAGAGAGGAACAAGGCAGACTTGTTCCACATCCACAGTGTGGGTTCCTTGCTGCCTTCTGAGTCAGATAACTCTGCTTAACAGCAACCTTTAGCTTTTATCAACGTCAAAGCCAAATCTCTGGTGCTAAAATTATTCCAACTTTCATCTGGGTGTTTGAGTTCTCCGGAGCAGAGCTCTGGCGTGATGCAGTTACTGGGACAAGGGTCCCTCTGAACGTGTGGGTAAGATCTGCCTCTCACAGATCGGAGTGAAACAGGATTTCTGACAGTTTGACATCCAAATCCCAGCAGGAAGGAGAACATTGCTGGCAGTGCTGAAACCTGGCACCTTTCTCCAGAGAACATCATCTCACTCCCAATAATCATCAAGTCGTTATGAGTAACAAATGATTTCCTAGAAATCAGGACGGAGGAGCGAGTGCCAGTCAATATTGCAGCAGGGAGAAGGGTTTGGCTGCGGAGCTCAGAAGGAACATCCAGGCCAGAGCCAGTTCCCAACAACCACAAGCGATGATCAAAGTGCTCCGCTCCGACAGATGGAACAGATTGTTCCCTCCAGCATCCCAGCCAGCTCCCTGCACTTCCCAGTGACCCAGCAGCTTCTTCCCAGCTCTGCTGCTTTGGAAAACCCTGGTGATGGCCGGGCTGAGGCCCATGGTGAAGGGTGTGAGAAGTGCAGGATGTTCCACTGCACAAACTCCCCTGTCTGATGCCACCCCGGGCAGCTGGGCTTGTTTTAATGAGCTGCTTCTCATCAACGGAGCTGCCCCCAGCCCCAGTGGGGATTTGCTGGGTTATTCTGCTCACCCCAGGGTTTGTTGGGTCAGCATTCAGATCTAACCCTGAGAACACCCTGAAAGTGGAGGATGCATCTACTGCAGCTGCAGGGGAGCAGAAACACCAATCCCAGAACTGTTAAGGCTGGAAAAGACCTTAAAGGTCACCAAGTCCAACCAGCAGCACCACCGTGGCCACCGTGTCCTCAAGTGCCACCTCCCACGGTCCCAGGCTGCTCCCAGCCCCTTCCAGCCTGGCCTTGGGCACTGCCAGGGATCCAGGGGCAGGGAGTTTTTTTGGACGTGGACTCCACAGTGCCCTGGACATCCCATTCTGTCTCTGTGCTCAGAGATCTCCTGGCAGGGCCGTGCTGGGGCCACTTCCCTTGGTGGCACCTGGTCAACGACACTTCCAAATCCACCTCCGCACAGCCCACCGGAGGGGGAATCCCCCATCCCTGCCGCCCTTCCAGAGGGGAATTCGGGATGGCAGAGCCGTGCTGTTCCATCAGAGGGCAGTGTGGGATGAAAGCAGAGTCCCTGGAGCCTGCAGGGATGTCTGGGATGGGGGGAAACGTCCCAGAAATTTGGATGAGGATGGGGTCAGTCCTGCTCGTGGAGACCTCCAGAATTTACAGGAGATGAGATCCTCACTCCTTTTTTTCTTAATTTTTTTTTTTTTAAAAGGGGTTTGGAATGGAGCTGGAAATCTCTTTGGAATGCTGGGGAAGAAAGGAGGAGAATATCCATGAAATTCCATGAATGATTTAGTCCAGAGTGGGTTCTGAAGGCCTCTGGGTTCCCTGTGGGAATTCTCCCTCTCTCCAAGGTGCCTGAGCTTTGTGCTACCAGAGATGGCTCGGAGGGGACCCCCTGCTCGCTCTGTGTTCCCCAAATCTCCCTGGGGCTCCTGGGACACCATCCCACCTCCAGGAGACACCTGGATCCAGCAGCTGCTGGGAGCTGGAGATGCCAAGGAAAATCTAGGGAGTCTTTTGCCTCTGAGACGGGAAAGAGCACCCCGAATGGTCACCTTCTCTCTCTTGGAGCTCCAGGGAGGGCCACGAGGCTTCCCACAGCCTCTCTCCCACGGTCTCCGCTCTATGGATCAGCCACAGCTCCAGAAGTTGCCCCTTGAGGTCACATCTCAAGTAGCAGCTGCCCCTCAGCACAGCTGGGGCTCATCCCAGGCTTCTCTGCTTTGTCTCCTCCACCAAGCGGCCACGGGACCAGTTCCTGGTGGCTCAAGAAGCCCAGGACTGGTTCCTTGTGAGTAAAAAGCCCAGGACCACTTCCTTGTGACTAAAAAAGCCCAGGACCACTTCCTTGTGACTAAAAAAGCCCAGGACCAGTTCCTTGTGGCTCAAGAAGTCCAGGACTGGCTCCTGGTGGCTCAAGAATCCACACACTGTCCCACTTTGCTCAGAGAAGGTCCCAGATGAAGGAGAAGAAGGGATTCTGTCTCTCCTGATTTCATCTTCACTCTGAATGTGCAAAAAAAGAGGATTTTCCTCTCTCCTGGCACTTTTCTCTGGGAAGGGGAGACACCATCTCCTGTGGGAGGAGGGACCTTCCTCCTCCCTCCCCGCTTGGGGCAGAGCAAAGGGGGAACCACAAACCCTCCCCTGAGCCACCAACAGCCACAGGAGAGTCACAGGGACATCTCTGCTGCCCCTGATGTGGCCCCACGATTTCAGAGGCTCTCCCTGCTGTGTCTCAGGTGACTTCAGCTGCTGCCTCAAGTTCCCTGTTGAACAAAACCAATGTTTTTATCATCTCACACCTTAAAAAAGAGCCCTGAGCCCTGGAGGGAAGTGGCACAGGAGGGACAGGTGCCATCCCTGTGCCCACAGAGCGTCCCATTTCATCACCCAGCCTTGGATTCCATCCCAGGGATGCCCTTGGAGATGTCCCTGGAAGCCTCTGCTGGCCACGGCCCACCCATCCAGTGGTTATGTAACTTCATTGACCTCTCTGTTTCCAGCGGCCCCGATGGAAAATCCTCGGCAGCAGGAGGGCAGGGAGGGACAGCACAGGGTCACACCCCAGCAGGGAGACTTCGATTTGTCCCACTCAGTAAAAAATATCAACAAAACTGCCCAAAGCCCCCAGATCTTGCAGTGCTACCAAGCCTGTTTTCAGTGGGCTGTTCCCCTCCTTTCTTTATTTTTCCTTTTGCTTCTCTAAAGATCTTTTTTCACCCATTACACACGCTCCGCTCCGCAATTTCCCCTGACCTTCAGGTGTTTGGTGAACAGTGGTGACACTTGGGGATGGGGTCAGGGGTGGCACCTGGGGATGGGGTCAGTGGTGGCCTTGGGGACGTGGGTCAGGGGTGGCACCTGGGGACATGGTTCAGTGGTGGCCTTGGGGATGGGGTCAGTGGTGGCACCTGGGCACATGGTTCAGTGGTGGCCTTGGGGATGGGGTCAGGGGTGGCACCTGGGGATGGGGTCAGTGGTGGCACCTGGGGATGGGGTCAGTGGTGGCCTTGGGGATGGGGTCAGTGGTGGCCTTGGGGGTGGGGTCAATGGTGGCACCTGGGGACATGGTTCAGTGGTGGCCTTGGCAGTACTGGGGGATCGGTTGGACTGGACAATCCTAAAGGTCTTTTCTAGGATTCTGGGATTGCTGTTTCCAGAAGGGGAACCCAAAATCTTTTCCTCGTTCATTCAGGTGTTTGGAGAGCAGGATCTCTCCTCTGCCCCAGAGCCCCGCTGGGTATTGCCTCTGCCAAGGCTGAGCGTGGCCAGGGGTTGGGTTCTCGTTCCAAAGCTCTCCCACATCACCAAACACAAATTTTTTTTAATGATTCAGTTGCCCAACAATGATGGAGGGATCCCAAGGCTATTAAGATCTTATGTCATGGGTCTCTGGAACTGCAACCAGCATCAGTTGTTTCGAATCAACGCTGCTGGGGCAGGTCTTTGAAAGATTTATTTCTCAGGTAGCTCTGAGGCGCTTTGCAGTGCCATCTCCCATCTGAGGAGGTTCAGCTGCCAGCAAACCCCAAAATTTGGTCTTTTTAAGGTTGATTGGGGTGCTTGGTAACGCATTAGAGCAGAGGAGTGTGTAATTCAAATTTCCAGTGGCTGGAGGTTAAAATCAAAGTTAGGAAACACTGGGAAGGACGGAACAGTGAGGCTGACCAAGCACTGCCAGAAATCCTTTACTTTTACACTCAAAGGACCACAGGCTGTCCCAGGAGATCCCATCTCTCCTGGCTGGGCAGGACTTTGTGGAAACACCTCCTAATCTTGGTTTCACGTTAAGTAATCATTTCCCCACGTGCTGCCCACAGGATCCTCCGCTGTGACACATAACCACAGGATGATGAGCACACCGCATTTGCCAGCACCCAAACTCCAGACTGGCAGCAAACCCCAAACTCCAGCCTGGCAGCAAACCCCAAACCCCAGCCTGGCAGCAAACCCCAAACCCCAAACCAGCAGCAAACCCCAAACTCCAGCCTGGCAGCAAACCCCAAACTCCAGCCTGGCAGCAAACCCCAAACTCCAGACTGCCAGCAAACCCCAAACACAGCCGGGCCCATGGCGCGTTACCTGCCCCGGATTTCAGGCTGTGGGCTGGAGGAAGCTGAGATATTTGGAGGAAAGGATGGAAAGTGTCCACACCTGGCTGGGTCAGAGGTGTGCACACCAACGGGGTCAGAGTGGCAGCAGCACAGCTCCTGGGGCAGTGGGATTCACCTCCAGGACAGGGAACAAGGACAGTCTGGGGCATGGGGTCATGGTGGAGCTGTCCTTGGCAGCTGTAGTTGAGGGACTCTGAAACACTTCTGATTTTCCATGTGTTTGCTAAAGCCATCAGTGAGTCTGGAGTTCCTGTGAACATCGATGCTGAGCTCAGATTTCATCAAAGCTTTTGGTCTCTTGTAGCTGGGCTTTCCCTTGGGATCTGAGCTTAGGATCTTGGAGCTACAGAGCAGCCTGGGCTGGAAGGGACCCCCAGGATCATCCAGCCCAACCCCTATCAACAGCCCCAGCCTGGGCACCCCTGGAGCGCTGGCCAAAGGCTCCTGCAGCTCTGGCAGCCTCGGGGCCGTGCCCATTCCCTGGGGAGCCTGGGCAGTGCCAGCACCTCTGGGGGAAGAACCTTGCCCTAAATCCAGCCTGAGCCTGGCCTGGCCCAGCTCCAGCCGTTCCCTGGGTGCTGTCCCTGTCCCAGAGCAGAGATGGGAGCTGCAGATCCCTGAGCTCTGCCCTCGCTGTGCTCTGCTCCAGCTGGACACTCCAAGTGCCCTCAGCTGCTCCAGACCCTTCCCCATCCTCGTGTTCCTCCACCTCAGCTGCCTCTCAAGCTTCAGTTTCCCTTTCTTCTGGGCGATTCTGTGCAGAATTTGGAGGTCCAGGGCCGTGCCTCAGTCTCTCCCTCCTCTCAGGTGCATTTGCAGCCGTGACTCAGAGCTCAGGGCCCTGCTCATCTCTCATAAAGCCGGGTAACTTCATCATACCTTCCCTGTGAACTCATGCTGCTGCACCTTCCCTCCTGGCTACCCCAGCCAGCATTCCTGGGCACTAACGCCCATTCCAGCAGCCTGCTGGCACAGCCACCCCTCTCAGGGTGCTGAGAGGAGCCACTGCTGCTGCTGCAGTAACAATTTACCACTGATTGCAGACTTCTCCCATGATTAAATGAGTGTTTCTACAAAAAAACATCTTCCTTGGCTGAGAACTTTTGAGGTTCGGTGGTTTCAGTGAACTTGCAGAACTGCCAGATTTCATTCCCAGCTTCCTGTATCCATTTATCCTTTCCAAGCCATTCCTCCCATTTATCATCCTGGGCTGCATCAGCAGAATTGTGTCCAGCAGCTGAGGGGGATTCTGCCCCTCTGCCCCGCTCAGGTGATTCCCACCCTGCAGAGCTCAGAATTCCAACATCAGCAGCAGCTGGAGAGAGCCCAGAGGAGCCCCTGGAGCTGCTCCAGGGCTGGAGCCCCTCTGGAGCCAGGCTGGGAGAGCTGGGGGTGCTCAGCTGGAGAGGAGAAGCTCCAGGGAGAGCTCAGAGCCCCCTCCAGGGCCTGCAGGGGCTCCAGGAGAGCTGGAGAGGGACTGGGGACAAGGCCTGCAGGGACAGGACCCAGGGAATGGCTTGAGATTGGAAAAGGGGAGATTGGGGTGGGATCTTGGGCAGGAATTGTTCCCTGGGAGGGTGGGGAGGGGCTGGGCTGGAATTGCCAGAGCAGCTGTGGCTGTCCCTGGATCCCTGGCAGTGCCCAAGGCCAGGCTGGACATTGGGGCTGGAGCAGCCTGGGACAGTGGGGGTGACCCTGGGGACAGTGGGGGTGACCCTGGGGACAGTGGGGGTGACCCTGGGACAGTGGGGGTGACCCTGGGACAGTGGGAGGTGACCCTGGGGACAGTGGGGGTGACCCTGGGACAGTGGGAGGTGACCCTGGGGACAGTGGGGGTGACCCTGGGACAGTGGGAGGTGACCCTGGGACAGTGGGGGTGTCCCTGGGACAGTGGGGGGTGACCCTGCCATGGCTGGGGTGGCTCTGGGTGGGATTGAAGGTTCCTCCCAGCCCAGTGTTTTTATGATTTTAAGGGGAGCATTTTTTAGGTCACTCAGGGTACCCCCACAGCTCTGGGAAGGATCAGCCCACGTTCTTGCTTGCAGCACTTAAAAAGAAAAGGTCAAAAAACCCAAACCAGTGCTCCCAGTGTGAATTTAAAACCTGTCACTGCCTCATCAACGGCCAATTGATTAATCCTTTATCCCTCTGATGGCATCCAGGGCTGTGTTACAGATCCTTGATCTCTTTTGTATTAGCACATTATCAGGCATCATTTTGAAAACTGATGATATTTCACATTATCAATATTTCTGTCATCCCTTTGGAGTCAAATCTGCTCCGTGCCCGTAGCATCCTCCATTGGAGCAGGAAAACCAGGCTCATCCCAAAGGATTGCTTGAAAATATTCCTGTCTCCACTGAATCCTGCTGGGACCTGTCAGCATGGCAGGGCTGGACTCTGGTGTGGGGAAAAGCGTGCCCAGGTCAGAAATGTGAGACCCAAACTGCCCCCAGTTCATCAGGAAACCACCAGCACTCGGGTCAATGGCTTTAAAATCCAAATGGAGACTGCAAAACCCACCCAGCTCTGGCAGCAGAGGGGCCTGGGCCTTTAGCTCAGGAAATAATGGACAAGGAGAGGCTGGGTGTTACAAATAGGATGGGGACAAAGCAAGCCTGAAGCTGTGGTGGCATTATGTAATCCATCAATAAATTGAACACTGGTGCACATGAAGGACGATGAAGGGGAGAGGGGGATGGGTTTTGCACATCAAAACAGCCCTTCCTGCTGCTGTACAGCCACGGAGAGCCGAGCTAAAGCTCGTTGTGCCCCAGCCATTTGGGAGAAAATGTCCTTTTAAGGCTGGATTTGGTGAAAACACCCAGGAGTGTGCGTGAGGGAACTTGTCTGTGCCCTCGGAGGCTGCCAGGGCTGGGGCTGGTGTTCACTCCCAGCTCCGAGGGGTGCAGGAGGGCAGGAAGGCTGTGATCAGGGAATGTGCACCAGCACTGCAGGTTTGGCCCAGCTATTCCTCAAAATTCACTTTTTCCCCCGAGTGTGAAAAGGCTGAGGCTGCACTGGGCTGAGATGGGAGCTCAGCCACGTGGGATTGAACAGAATGTGCCTCATGCACACCCTGCCCCTCTCTGCCCTTCTGCTCGCTGCTACAATCCGGTCCCAGGAGCAGCACTGAACATGAAAGAGCTGGCTGGGATCATTTCCGTGACACAAGAGTCGCTCACATCACCTCTGAGGAGCTGTGCTGGGCTGGCAGAGTGCTCCTGGGCACGGAGCTGGGTGGAAAAGGGACTGCCCAGGTCACAGCCACCCTGCACAGGCAGCTCAGCCCCCGAGGGTCTGCCTGGGGCTGTGCAGGGCAGGAGCTGCTGTTGCCCCATCCAGAGGGAATCCCAATGTACTGTAGCAAATATTTCTGAGAGAGATCCCCAGAATGGGTTGGGTTGGAAGGGATCTTAGAGATCATCCAGGGCCACCCCAGCCATGGCAGGGACACCTCCACTGTCCCCAGGGTCACCCCCACTGTCCCAGGGACACCTCCCACTGTCCCCAGGGTCACCCCCACTGTCCCCAGGGTCACCCCCACTGTCCCAGGGTCACCCCCACTGTCCCCAGGGTCACCCCCACTGTCCCAGGCTGCTCCAGCCCCAATGTCCAGCCTGGCCTTGGGCACTGCCAGGGATCCAGGGACAGCCACAGCTGCTCTGGCAATTCCAGCCCAGCCCCTCCCCACCCTCCCAGGGAACAATTCCTGCCCTATTATCCAATCTAGATCTATCTTATCCAATCCAATATATCTACATTTTCTCTCATTATTTAATTTTTTTAAAAGTTTTTTTTTTTTTAGGGTTTTAGAAGTAATAGTTCTTTCATTTCTTAATTTTTTTAAATCACCTTTCCAGCACACACAGCAGTGTCTGCAGGAGGCTGGGGAAGGCTTCAGGTGTTTTTCCTGATTCTGTGATTGTGTGTCTGGCACAGCTGAGCTCCTGCTCTGTCTGGGGCTTCTCCTCCCTGCCCCAGGTCCCAAAAGGATGCTTTGCCATTTGGTTCCCCATGCTGGGAGCTGCAGAGGATCCTGCTGCCTCCTTCCCACCTCCCTGATTCCCAGACAGGAAAACATCTGATTTTTCCCTTATCCTGCCTGAAGCTTCTCAGCTCTCCCGTGTGCAGCAAACTCCAGTCCCAGACAGGCACACAGATTCTCCCACCTTTAAAATTCATCTGCTAATTAGAACTCCTGCCCCCGCCAAGGGCAGCCTGATTGAGCTGTTTGTGGGAGCGCAGCTCCCTCCCCTTTGGCTCACCAGCCGTGATCACACCTCGTGTGCTGCTCTACCAAACGAGAAGCAGGGAGAGCTTCCAGGAACAAAACTGGCCCAGGCTCCAGTCCCAGTGCCCTGAACAGCAAAAGTCAACATCACAGGGGAATCCTTTGGTTTCTCCCAGTAACTGATTTGTTCTGCAGGGACTTGGTCAGAGCCCTCAGCCCCCTCAAGTCCAGTCCTTGGGCTGCCTCCTCCAGCAGGACAAGCTCTGAGCGAGGCCTGGTGGCTGCAGGAGACAACAAAACATTTCTAGGATAATTATCAAGGTTTCCACTGCATAAATCCTGATTTATCTCCTTCAGGATGGCCATGGCTTGTGAGCCAGCTCCCGATCTGGCACACACAACTGGGAAGGGCAAAAAAAAGTCTGGAGCCAGATTCAAAAGATGTCAAAAGGCAGGAGCTCTTCTCCAGCTCCTGCACTCGCTGCTGTCATTGCAGAGGTGCAGCCTGGCTCCCGCTGGAGCCTCGGGGTGAAATCCTCAGACAGGTGGAGTAACCTCTGCTGGGATCCAGGAGAACATTGGGCCCGTGCCTTTCTATAAAAAACCATAGCCAGGGGTCTTCAGAGAGCATAACCCATCCCAGACTCTCTCCGTTCCCCAGATCCGTGCAGGGAGCTGTGACTCACAGCCCAGCGTGCCAGGACGGAGCCTCTCGCCCTGCAGCAGCGCTCCTGCCCTTCCCTTGGTGGTCCCCACGTGGCCCTGGCGCTGCTGGCATGTTCCTGGGAGCTGACACACCTTGGAGACAGCATCACAGCCCTCCTGCTGGGCTTTGGGGTGACACGGCCCAGTTATGGGGCAGAAAGAGCCCAGTTATGGGGACAGGACCTTCCTGCTGGGCTTTGGGGTGACACAGCTCAGTTATGGGAACAGACACAGCTCAGTTATGGGGCAGACACAGCTCAGTTATGGGGCAGACACAGCTCATCTATGGGGGCAGATACAGCTCATCTATGGGGGCAGACACAGCTCAGTTATGGCACAGACACAGCTCAGTTATGGGGCAGACAGAGCTCATCTATGGGGACAGACACAGCTCATCTATGGGGACAGACACAGCTCAGTTATGGCACAGACACGGCTCAGTTATGGGGCAGACAGAGCTCATCTATGGGGGCAGATACAGCTCAGTTATGGGGACAGACACAGCTTATCTATGGGGGCAGATACAGCTCATCTATGGGGACAGACACAGCTCATCTATGGGGACAGACACAGCTCATCTATGGGGGCAGATACAGCTCATCTATGGGGACAGACACAGCTCATCTATGGGGGCAGATACAGCTCATCTATGGGGGCAGATACAGCTCATCTATGGGGACAGACACAGCTCATCTATGGGGGCAGATACAGCTCAGTTATGGGGCAGAAAGAGCCCAGTTATGGGGACAGGACCCTCCCGCTGGGCTTTGGGGTGACACAGCTCAGTTATGGGGACAGACACAGCTCAGTTATGGCACAGACACAGCTCAGTTATGGGGCAGACACAGCTCAGTTATGGCACAGACACAGCTCAGTTATGGGGACAGACACAGCTCAGTTATGGGGCAGACACAGCTCAGTTATGGGGCAGACACAGCTCAGTTATGGCACAGACACAGCTCAGTTATGGGGACAGACACAGCTCAGTTATGGGGCAGACACAGCTCAGTTATGGGAACAGACACGGCTCAGTTATGGGGCAGACACAGCTCAGTTATGGGGACAGACACAGCTCATCTATGGGGGCAGACACAGCTCATCTATGGGGGCAGACACAGCTCAGTTATGGGAACAGACACGGCTCAGTTATGGGGACAGACACAGCTCAGTTATGGGGCAGACACAGCTCAGTTATGGGAACAGACACGGCTCAGTTATGGGGCAGACACAGCTCAGTTATGGGGACAGACACAGCTCATCTATGGGGGCAGACACAGCTCAGTTATGGGGCAGACACAGCTCAGTTATGGGGACAGGACCCTCCTGCTGGGCTCTGGGGTGACACAGATCAGTTATGGGGCAGACACAGCTCAGTTATGGCACAGACACAGCTCAGTTATGGGGCAGACACAGCTCAGTTATGGGGCAGACAGAGCCCAGTTATGGGGACAGGACCCTCCCACTGGGCTCTGGGGGTGCTCTCTGCCCCTGTGGAGCCCCCCCAAACCCCTGCAGTTTGTGTGAGCAGGGCAAGGCTTCCCCTGGGGCAGATTTCTGTGTCCTGAAGCTCCATCTCTGCTGGCCTGGTGCAATTTCCCTGTTCCAAAACACTGCTTTGGGGTCAAAAAGAGAGAAACAGAGAGAAACCGTCACATCCCATGGCTCCAGTGTCCCCCCTTGCACTGGGGGCTTGGGGACATGTGGACACTTTCCCAGCAGAGTGTGCACTCAGAATTCCATCCTACCCTTTGTCCATCCTGCTGGGTGTCATCTCAAGACATTCAGGGTTTCTGTATTTTTATTAATGCCATTTAAATATAATATATTAATTTATTTCATTACTATAGTTTTAATTTATATAATTATATAATTTATATAATTTATAGTAATATAATATAATATAATATAATATAATATAATATAATATAATATAATATAATATAATATATTAATATAATTAATATTATATAAAAATACTTCTATGTAATATAATAACTTTAATAAAATAGATCTTTATTAATATAATTTTATTAACACAATTACTACTAATTTATTATTTTATCAATATATTTAAATATTATATTTATATAATTTATGTAATGTATTATATGGATACATTATATTAATACATTACATTAATATATCATAGTATGTAATATATTAAATTATATTAATATATTATATTATATATATAATATTATATTAAAAATATATTTAAATTTTTATTTATAAATGTTTTTATATTATAAATTATACATATTTTTATATGTATGCATATAAAAATATAATGCAATTATTATTTTTATTCATGTTAACGTTTTGAGGCATGAACCAGGATATCACCCCTGGCCAGAACATTCCCTGTTAAATATCCTTGAAGGCTGGGGGAGTTCCTGCCCGAGTGCAATTCCAGCTGCAGCTCCTCTGCAGGGGCACAGAGCTGCCCCAGCTTTTGGGGACTGTCCCAGCCCAGGGGTCCCCAGCTGCTGCCAGAACATTTCACAAACCCCAAAAGTGCAGTGGTGCCCGCACAGCATCCCAGGGAATTGCACAGCTCCTGGACTGGCAGAGCCAGGCAGCAAGAGGTGGATTACAGAGCACCTCTGCCTGCCTGGGACTGTGGGCTGGCTGTTCTGGGGAAATTCCGTGCCAAGAAAGGCAGGGAAACCCATGGAGCTCCAGCTGCTTTGCAAACCCAGCCGCTTTCTGGAGTTGCAAAACTGTGGGGAAATGTAAATCCTAGGGAAAGAAACACAGGACAGGGTGCAGAGGAGCCAAAGGTGGCAATACACCTGGTCATTACATAATTCCTGGGTGATAAAATCCATTTATCTCCCTTTTTTTTTCTTTTCTGCACTTTGTCCAGCAAATTTTCTCTAGGATAGACTTCCAAAGTCCCAGGGCAGCCTCACTTAGTGAATGGTTTTTATCAAAAGTAATTTTTCTCTCCTTCCTCAAGACATTGTTGTTTGGGGTGAATCACATTTGTCAGGTAAACTGTGACCCTTCAGAGGCAAGAGCAGCAGCCTGAAGAGGGAGATCTGGCACTTCCCTGACCAGCACTCTGCATTTCCCAATCCATTACCCCGGGATTTCACGGACCTGCACCTGCTGTGCCGCAGCAATTCCCACTTTATCAGCGAATGTCCCACAGAACATCCCCACAACAACAAAGTGTCTGATCTGTGGGACCTTTCCCAATCAGAGAGGAACTTTTCTACCCCAAAGTTATTTGAAACTGCACCTGGGGCTTTGTGTCCCCCTGCCATGCAAAGGGTGGGTGTTAATTTTGGGCATCTCATGACAGGAAAGGGGCTGGAGCCAGGGCAGGGAATGGAGCTGGGAAGGGGCTGGAGAATTCCTGAGGGAGCTGGGAAGGGGCTCAGGCTGGAGCAAAGGAGGCTCAGGGGGAATTTCTGGCTCTGCACAAGTCCCTGGCAGGAGGGGACAGCCGGGGGGGTCGGGCTCTGCTCCCAGGAACAGGGACAGGAGGAGAGGGAACGGCCTCAAGTTGAACCAGGAGAGGTTTAAATTGGATATTAGGGAAAATTTATTCACTGAAAGGGTTGCAAATCACCGACAGGGGCTGGAATCACCACCCCCTAGAGGTGTTCAAAAAGCATGGATGTGGATGTTGAGGACACAGGTGGTGATTATGCTGGTGGCACCGGTGGATTGTTGGAGCTGATGATCCGGAAGGTTCTTTCCAACCTCACCAACTCTGTGGTTTGATTACATCCTCCTGACAGTCAGAGGACAGAGAAGGGTTAAACAGATTTAAGGGCTTGAGTGGAAAACCTCTGAGACTGAGCCATGGCAGAAACAGCAGCAGCCCTGGTGCTGTCAGGGAGTTTTTATGATTCAGAGGAGGGGAAGCGAGAACAATGCGGAGCGAAGCTGAGAGCCGCGGATGGCGGCAGCGGCTCGTGGCCTTGGCAGCTCCCGTGGCCTCCGAGCAGCCTCGGCCTCCCAGCGTGGAAAAGCAGCAAATGAAGCAGCTCGGGGTCCGAGGCAGAGCCCTCATTTCCCTTTCCCCTCTCCATGAGCGGAATTGGGAACTGTCGGTGATTAACCCCGGGTTAGGGCGAAACAGGAGCGACAAAAACAAGGGCAGGCCTGGTGAGGGGCTGGCGCTGGTGCCCCGCTGGCTCTGCCGGGTGCTGCTGGATTTCCTGCGCTCCCTGGAGCTCAGCTCAGAGCCAGGATGCTGGAGGAGTTTGCTGAGCAAGGAGCAGGTCCCAGTCATGATCAGAGCCTGCTGACCCTGAGCTCAGCACAACCAGGGCTCCTCTGGGCTTAGGAAGGTTTAACTTTTCCTGAAACACAGGAGGGATGAGGAAGGTGCAGACTCAGACAAGCAGGGAGCAGGTTCCTCTGGAGTGCCTTGCATAGTCCCTTTGAAACATGGAATTGAAACGGTTTGGGTGGAAAGGGACCTTAAATCCCACCCAGTGCCACCCCAAGGGACACCTCCACTGTCCCAGGCTGCTCCAGCCCCAGTGTCCAGCCTGGCCTTGGGCACTGCCAGGGATCCAGGGACAGCCACAGCTGCTCTGGCAATTCCAGCCCAGCCCCTCCCCACCCTCCCAGGGAACAATTCCTGCCCAAGATCCCACCCCAATCTCCCCTTTTCCAATCTCAAGCCATTCCCTGGGTCCTGTCCCTGCAGGCCTTGTCCCCAGTCCCTCTCCAGCTCTCCTGGAGCCCCTGCAGGCCCTGGAGGGGGCTCTGAGCTCTCCCTGGAGCTTCTCCTCTCCAGCTGAGCACCCCCAGCTCTCCCAGCCTGTGCTTTGTGCCAATGCCTGTCCTGTCCACTCAGAGCTGCATCTCACCAAAGGATGTTGAGACAGGAATTCCACTCACACTCTGGATAAAACACCTTCAGGTTTTATCCAGAGTGTTCTGGAGGCTGCAGCAGATCCCCAGGTCTGTGTTTGGTCCCAGAGTGGCAAAAGCAAATGTCCTGTTTGACTTCTCAGAAATGGAAGAGCTCAAGGACCTGCAGGATCCTTCGAGGTCAAGGCCAGGAGAGCTCTGGACCACTTGGAGATCATTCCCATGGAGCAACAAGTCTGGAAGATGTGAACTGAGTGAAAAAACTCTATGATTCGGACTGGTAATAAAGGTAAAGCAAAGGGAAAGTTTGGTGAAGATGTGGTGGATGGGATTTTCCCTGGGGGGTGGTAAAAACTTCATTGTGAGTGTTTAAGAAGGGCAGAGACACAAATAAAGTTGGTCTGCCTTGGGCAGGGAGTGCCTGCTCCATTTCTTTAGGAATCCATGTGTCTGTGGTTTCTTTTCCTGAAAAAGGATATTCTTTCCACAAGGAGGAGAAGGAAGGAGGCAGCAGAGGCAAAGCATCCATTTCCCAGAGGAATCGTCCTCCAGGGAGACAAGAGACAAGAAGAGAGAATGAGAAAATCTCACCAAAATCAAGACATGCAGGGGAAATAAGGATTTCACCCCAAACCAGCTGCACAGCCTGAGTGAGAGGAGTTAACTGAGAGCAGAGAGAAAGGCTTGCTTTAGATCCACTTGTGAATATCCCGAGTCTCTTCTTATTTCCTGCCTCTGTTTATAAACATTGTGAGAGGAGTAGCAGCTGATAAAAGCAGTGTTAAAATGAGCAAAGCGAGCTGCTGCGGAGGACTGAGCTGCCAGCGTCAGGTGAGGCTGACAAAAGCACTGCCCATAAATTCTTGCAGCTCCTCAGGACCCTCAAAGCCATTTCAGAAACAGCAGAAAAAAAAAAATTAAAAAATCAATAAATAAATTAATAATTCAGAGAAAAGGAATCCCCAAAGCCAAAATAACAAAGGTGGACTTTTGCCACCCGGTTTAATCCTGAAGAGGGAAGTGGTTGTATCATCTTCAAACCTTCTTGCGGCACGTGCCCTGCGGCAGCGTAGCAAGGCAATTAATTTCGAGAGGAATTACCCAACCCTTAATTTTTCTGAGCAATTATCAGCTGAGGTACCAGCCAGGAGCCGGAGCGCTCCCTGCTCCGACAACGGCTGGGTGCAAGTAGCTGCAGAATCCCTGCCACGCTGCACTTGGCCGGGGAGCCTCCTGTGGAATCTGTCTCGAGATGCCCCCACGGGCGGAGCGTGCCCAGAGAGCGATTGCAGCCTCTCCCAGGCATCCAGACCCGCTCCCAGGGCTGTTTCCTTGTCCTCTGCAGAAGTAGTGCAAAGGGTTTTGGCTATTGAAGGAGTTCAGCCTTCCTCTTCCTCCTTCTCCTTCTCCACCTTCTCCTTCACCTTCTCCTTCTTCTCCTTCTTCCTCTCCTTCTTCTCCTCTTCCTCGTTCTCCTTCTCCCTCTCCCTCTTCTCCTTCTCCTCTTCCTCCTTCTGCTCCTCCTTCCCCTTGGGGCTCGAACCCACGCCTTTAGAACACTGGATATTTTTACAGGTGGATGCCAAGCACGTCCAGGTGTTTTTGGGAGTCTGAGGGCAGGTTCAGCCCCTCCTGGAGATCCCTCAGCGCTGTCACCAGCTGGCCCTTTGGTGCTGACTGCAGCAAAAAGCACCGCGGGCTGGGGCTGCTTTCCTTGGCTCTCGCTTCGGGATGACGGAGGAGCTTGAACCAAAGCCCACTGAAGAAGAGGCTGGCATTCCTTGAATTCCCAGGCATTCCAGGGTCCTCCATGAGCTCCTCACAGCCTGTACTGTCTGCCTGGGGGATAAACCCTCTGAATCTTCCCATGCTTTGCTCCCGCTCTGTGGTAGAGCATCCTGCATCCCTCATCCTGCATCCCTCAAAGATTGATCCCAGGAGTTGTAGGAGAGGTGGTTAGTGGGATTCCCTGGAATTCCTTGAACCCCTGTTTAAGGAAGGTTCTTTATGAGTTTATATACCCCAGTTTTAATTACATCATCCGAGTTATGTCACCCTTTTGTCCCGCCCCTGAGTGATGTCATCCCTGTTCTCCACTCCAGTTCGAGAATGTTCCCTGGTCCTCTCTTCCCCATTGGTTCCCTGTCACTCTGCCCCTGGGCCCTGGTTGGTTGTTACCCTTTGGCCCCGCCTTTGTACCGCCCCTTTGCCCTCAACCTATTGGCCCCTGGTGCTGGTGCTCCGCCCATCCCTGGTTATAGAAAGCCCTGGAGCCTCCCTTGGTCTTGGTTCTTTGTCCCTGGTTCCCTTCTGGTGAGAATATCGGGGAATTCACTGGGAATTCTACACAAAGACAGATCCTGATCTGGATCCAAACCTGCCAAACATCAGGGGTGGCTTTGTCATAATGGCCTTGGAGGTGCCAAGGTGACAGCTGGGGACAGTCCGAGGTTCAGGTGACACCAGGTGAGGTGCAGAGGTCACAGAGCCGGCATGTGCTGGGCAGTCCTTGTGTCTGAGGTTGTTGCTGGGCGGCATCCTCAACCTCCTCACTCCTTGTGCTTGATGTCCCACGCACAGAGCGACCCCTCTGAGTCCAGCATTCCAGGGGAATTTGGATCCTCTTTCCAGGGGAATTTGGATCCTCTTTCCAGGGCAATTTGGATCCTCTTTCCAGGTGGAGAAAGGACGGAAGCTTGTTTCTAAGCTCGTGAATTTACACAGGAATAACAATTGTACTGGTGGCTCCACCAAGAACAAGCTCCCACCAAAACCCCTATAAATCCCCACAGCTTTCTGGGAATTCCAGTCCTTTTCATCTGAGGAGATTGTGAGAAAAAAACCCTGTCATTTTCACAATAACAAACTTATTTCCTCCTGTAAAAATGTCAATTTTTAAATAGGTTTGGAACACCCATCCCCAGAGGTGTCCAAGGAATTCCTGGAGGTGGCCCTCAGAGCTCTGGGCTCAGGACAAGGTGGGCATTGGGAACAGTGTGGATTCAATGGTCTGTGGGGGCTTTTCCGACCTCAGGGCTTCTGGAATTCTGCGATTTCGTGATTTTGGGATGGCTGCTCTGCACTGGCGGTGTCTGAAGGCTGCTCTTTTTCCATTTCCCACAGCTGGGAATGCCAGTGCAGGGAGCACCTGGAGCTGATTTTATGGGATTGGATGGGAGCCGACCTGAAGGACTCAAAAACCATTTGCAGCAGGTTGGAAAGGCACTGGCAGTGATTCTGTCCCCATTTTTCCTCCATCAAGCAGGGAAATTACTTCCCTGCTCAGCATCAGTGACAAAGCACCGATGTCCTCATGTCCCTGCAGTCTGAATTATGGAAGTGACAGGAATGTGAAATTATTCTGGGCCAAGGCTTTGCCCACAGGCAAAGTGGGGCCAAGCAAGATTATTTCCAGCTTCTGGCATGATTTGGAATCACTTCTTGAGCACCAAAGCAAAATATGACTCTTTAGTAGATGATTTGTTTGGTTTCTTTTAATTTTAAAAGGGGGAAAAAATTGGGCTTGAGGTGTGGCGACACTTCTGGGTGAATTGTTTTTTCAGCTTTTACCAGGTGAAAAACCTGTGTGGAAGGGTTTGAACGTTAAATTTCCATCCTGAAAAAGCAAAGCAGACAGGGCTGGGGAAGGAGGTGATGGGGAAAGAGGATTATTTGCCCTATTTCTGCATCGGCGCTGCCAAATTCCTGGGCTGTTATGTAATTAGCACATTCTCCCGGTGCTCCAATCATGACAGCACGTGCCTTCCTGCCATTCCCCAGGCACTGGTGCAAGCTTTTATCCATTCAGAACAGGTTTAAAATCTGTAACTTAAAAAGTTTTGTTGAGAAATAAGGCGGGAGGGCAGAAGGGGGAAGAAAGTTAGTGATTTCTGTTGTTGTTGCCGTTTCCAGGTGAGATTTCTCCCTCTCAAGCTCCATTTCTAGATGAGATTTCTCCCCCTCCCACTCCCTAATGACTTTTCTGGATGCTCCTGCTTGTTGCAGCCCAAAATTGTGGTTTGTGGTGTGCCAGTGTCCAGTAGGATCCAAGTTTTTTGGGGGTTTTTTTTGGACACCTAAAATGCTGCCAAGATACCACCCCTGCCTCAGGATCTTGCAGATATTTTTTATAGATATTACACTCTATTTCTTGCCTGAGTCACCCACCCAGAAGAAGAGATATGCAAACAACTTCCTGCCAGCCCTTCCCATTTTTCCTGGTAGCTTCAGGTCCCTGGTGCAGGAGATTCCCAGGTGACAATTCCTGAGGATAACAAAGATAAACATCACCCAGCAATATGAACCAGCCCATCCCGATTCCTCGGCGTCCTCGCCACCTCTCAGGGCGGATTTTGAAATCCCCTTTTCCAAGGATATTTTCATGCTGCTTAATGAGCTCTTATCTCAAGAACTGTAATAAGGTTTCAGGACTTAATCCAGAGAGATTATTTTGGGGAGGGGAAGTTCTTGGGCTTTTTGGCGCCTTGGGGACAGAACATCCAGGGCCAAACCCAGAAACACAAATGGAGTACACCACAAATCAGAGTGAAGTGCTCTGGTCAATATTTTTCATGAGTCGCCAGAGGGAAAAAGCAGTTTCCCCAAACAGTGGTTTTAAATATATATATATATATCTATATATATATATATATACCACAATTCTACTTCCTAGAACTGAGTTTTCACTGAAAATTTGGGATTTTTAAGGGAGGCAGGTGGGGTTTGGGCGTTGTTTCCAGGGAGCAAGGGACAGGACAAGAGGAAGTGGCCCCAAGTTTTGCCAGGGGAGGTTTAGGTTGAATTTTAGGGAAAATTTCTTCATTGAGAAAGTGGTTCAGCCTGGGCACAGCTGCTGTGATCTTTCTTCAGGCAGCATTTTCCCCAAAAGTGAGAGGGAAAAGCTTCCCCCTCATGCCAGAGGTCAGAGGTTTTCTGCTCCAAGCTGAGGGGCAGATCCCCAAACCCTCCCCAATCCCCAAGCAATTCCTGAAAGCCCCACATTTATCAGAGATCAGCAGGGGCTGGAAATCCAAGCTCCTTTGTTTAGTCTTGGGGAATGCGCGGCAGGAAAACATCGCCATCCTGTTTTCCAGGCGCTAGCACGCAAATAAGGATGGAAGAAAAATACCGCAGCGTCTCTGATGGGCTGTGATTAATCCTCATTGTGTCCCCCTGCTGCAGAGGGGCCAGGGCTGGCCATCCCCTGTCCCCCCACTGCCCCAGCCCGGGGGGCACCTGCTGTGCTGATCCCAGCACTGGGGATGAGGAGGATGCTCCAAAATCCTGGGCTGGGAGCGCCCACGGAGATAAAAAGTGTAAAAGAGCTGCTGGCACAGGGTGAGTGGGAGAGGGACAGAGCCAGGGAGAAGCTGCTTGTGCTTCTTCTAGTGGAGCCTGGCTCACCTGCCCCAGGCCTGTCCCCTCGCCACTCCTGGCTAGCTCAGCCTGGGAATGACCAGCTCGGCTTGCTTCCCTCCTCCCCGGGCTGTCCTGGTGTGGGAATATCCCCGAGGCAGCAGGGCTGAGAGATTGCACAAAGCCAGTGGCAGCCCACAGACAGCATCCCCAGGCTGTGACCCGGCACGGACCTGTCCCAGCTCAGTGCCAGCCGGTCACAGGGGCAGGGAAGGGACTGGCAGTGGGCTAAAAGCCTCCTCCTGTGTGGGAGCTGTCAGTGGTCAAATAAGTGATTTTAGGCCTCAGGCATTAGCTTGGGCCTGTGTGAAACCAAGTCACAAAACATTCTCAGACTGGCCTGAGAAGTGTGGCCTGGGAAATCATGAGGAGGAATCCAAGCAGTCCTTGGAGAAGGAAAAGGACCTCTGCAGGTGTTGTTTGTCTCCTTGCTGTTTTCTTGCAAGAAACAGTCGAGGGCTGTTGTTCCCAACTATATGAAACCAACAGGGGTGATGTGTTGATTTCATGACCAATGAGAGTTTTACCTCTTGGATTTGTCTATAAAAGAAGATCAGGAAGAATAAAACTTGCTCTCTTTGCAACCCAGAAGAGAGTAAGTGTGGTGCTCTGCCCTTCCTAATACAGTGCGACACTCCTCAGACAGGGCAGAGCCTTGAGAGCTCTGGATGAGCCCCAAATGCGCATTCTGTGCACTTTTCCCAGCACTGCCTGTGTGTGATTTGCAGCAGGCACTGTGGTGCCAAAGCTGGGGGGGTGCAGGCAGGGCAGGATGCACCACAGTGGGACCAGGGGCTGCTGTTTCTGTGTTGATACAGATACTGTGCTCTGTGGTCTGAACCTCCTGAGAGCTCCAGGATTTAAACAGTGAAGAAATTAGAACACAAGTTTCAAACATGCTCACATCCCACAGAGGTCAAAGCCTCAGGTGTGGGCTTGTAGTTGAGCTTTCCTGTGCTGGACAGGGCAGGTCATGCTAAATCTGACACAATCAGGGGTTGTCCTGTGCAGGGCCAAGAGCTGGACTTGGATGGTCTTTGTGGGTCCCTTCAGGGAGCTCAGAAGATTCCATTCCATTCCATTCCATTCCATTCCATTCCATTCCATTCCATTCCATTCCATTCCATTCCATCCCATCCCATCCCATCCCATCCCATCCCATCCCATCCCATCCCATCCCAACCCATCCCATCCCATCCCATCCCATCCCATCCCATCCCATCCCATCCCATGGATCCCAGTCTCTCCCATGATCTCTCTAGACCAAAGTCCTGCAGGAGAGCACAGCCCTGGAGGTGAGCTGTGTGTTCTGTGTTCTGGGCTGACCTGCCATGTCACACAGTCCGGGACAGATCCCCTCGTGCTCCCTGTGGGACAGCCGGCACCGACGGCCTCGGCGTGGGAATCTCCAAGTGTCATTCCGAGGCTGCGCTCCTTGGCAAGGTCAGATGACATAATTACAGTGGTCCCTCCTGACCTTGCAATCTCCAAACCCTCATAATTTGTAATCAGGATACAAATTATTTGCCTTGTGAGCTGAGGAAGGAAGTCTTCTGCATCACCTATCTGCTCCCAAACATCCGCTATTGCACAACTGCTCCGGGCAAGGGCAGGGCTTCCACTGCAGCCTCCAGCTCAGCTGCAGCCACTGGGAGCTTTGGCCAGCCTGGCTGTTCCAATCCAGCCTGCTCCAATCCATCCTGCCCCAATCCATCCTGCCCCAATCCAGCCTGGCTGCTCAAATCCAGCCTGCTCCAATCCATCCTGCCCCAATCCAGCCTGGCTTCTCCAATCCATCCTGCTCCAATCCATCCTGCCCAAATCGAGCCTGGCTTCTCCAATCCATCCTGCTCCAATCCATCTTGCTCCAATCCATCCTGCTCCAATCCATCCTGCTCCAATCCATCCTGCCCAAATCCAGCCTGGCTTCTCCAATCCATCCTGCTCCAATCCATCCTGCTCCAATCCAGCCTCTCCCAATCCATCCAGCCCCAATCCATCCTGCTGTGATCCATCCCACTCCAATCCAGCCTTTCCCAATCCATCGTGCTCCAATCCATCGTGCTCCAATCCATCGTGCTCCAATCCATCCTGGCTGCTCCAATCCATCCTGCTCCAATCCATCCTGCTCCAATCCAGCCTTTCCAAGTCCATCCAGCCCCTCTGATCCACCCTGGCTGGCCCAGTCCAGCCTGGCTGACCCCACCACACTCTCAATGATGTGGATAAACATCTCATTTGGGGAGGATATCCATGTTGTGTAGGTTACCACAATTCCAGTAATGTTGGCTCCTCCTGGATTAAACACAGTTGAGGAGACTCAAAATTTTAGCTAAAACATTTCTTTTCTCTCTAAAATCAACAACTTCATTTTTCAAATTATTTTCTTCCCACAGAGAGTCAGTTCACATTTACCTAAAGGGCTGCAAAGGCTTTGACCACTGTTTCACCTGTCCCGTGTCCTTCAGCTCTGTAAAATTAAGATATCTGGGGGAATGGGGTCTTTGCCACATCCCAAATTTATTTAATTTAATTAAATAAAATTTATTTAATTACTTAATTAAATAAATAAATAAATTTAAATAAATAAATTTATTTATCCTATGTATTCCCAGAAAATTGATTTTAAATCACCCTGATAACAACCTGGCAGAGGCAGAAAACACAAGTCCTGCCCTTGGCTCTCTGCTGGGCAGTGTGAGGAGGCAGAAGGGCTTCAGCCAGGGAAGGAATTGGGATTTCATCTCGGAGCAGAGTGGAGCAGACAGGTCAGCAGCGGGCAGGAGCTGCAGTGCCCTGAGGGTGTCCCCAGGACAGGATTAAAGGAGGTTTTAGCAGAGCTCAGCTCTCCCATTCCCTTGGGAGCCAGGAGAGGCATCTCCAGGGGCCCAGTGACCCCATGGCCATGTCTGGAGTAGGGGGCCAAACTGTCAACCTGCTCGGCAAGCTTTGGACAAGCTGCCCAAGCCTGCTCCTCCAGGCCGGCCCAGAAGCAGGGAATTGTACCTGGAGGGGTTAAATCCACGATTTCCTCACTCCCCAGTGCATGTGCTGCTCGGAGGAAATGCACTTCTGCAGCCTTGCCTCGCTGCCCTCCGCGCCCCTGGGCAGCGGTGGCAGCATTAGTCAGCAGCGCTCCTGGGGGCACTTCCAGCCTGGAAAATGCACTGTACAAAATATTTGTGTGGAGCAGGAAAACGCTGCATTCCTGGGATGACAATGGCCTCGTGTCACCGTCTGTGGCCACAGCCGTGACTCAGGCTGGGGCTGGGGAGGGACAGCAGTGCTGGGCTGGCAGCTCCAAAGGAAACACAGGACTATTGTTTGGATTTGCTTCTTTTCCAAAGGGTCCCCGGCACAGGGAATGCTCCTCCCGGGCCTTGGGTACAAGGGATGAGCACAGGGCAGGGATGGATGTGCTCCTGTGTGTGTGTCTGGGTCACTGCTGCTTCCCAAAGCCCTGATCCTGGGAATCTGCAGATTAGATGATTAATGGCCTTACTCAGATCCGAATGATGAGCTGAGAGAAGCACATTCCACCCAAGCCTGCAAAACTGGGAATCCCTGCACATCCTTCTTTTCCCACTCCCAGCCTGTGGAAGATGCTGATGCGTGTGGGTCCTGCACATCCCTGGCTGCGGCAGGGCTGGTTGTGCCTGGCCAGGTTTAGCAAGGCTGAGCTTAGCGAGGCTGAGCTCAGGCTCTGCTGCAAACCCCTGGGTGGGCTGCAGGATGGCGAAGATCCCACTGGGAGAATGGGATGGGATCCATGGGACGGGATGGGATGGGATTTGGGATCCATGGGATGGGATCCATGGGATGGGATCCATGGGATCCATGGGATCTATGGGATGGGATTGGATGGGATGGGATCCATGAGATCCATGGGATGGGATGGGATGGGACGGGATGGGATGGGATTTGGGATCCATGGGATGGGATCCATGGGATGGGATGGGATGGGATGGGATGGGATCCATGAGATCCATGGGATGGGATGGGATCCATGGGATGGGATATCAATGAACTCTGAAAAAGAACAAGCCTTAGCAGAGAGGGCAGCAGACACTGCAGGGAAAGCAACTAACTGGGGGAAGGATGGTCAGAATCTGCATATTTTACAGCTGCTGGACTCTGAAGGACCAACACCCTCCAGAGCTGTGTCTCTTTCTAGCACTTTGTCCACACAATACTTTCATCTCTCATCAATTCCTTGGGCTTGCAGGACAGGTGTGAGTGGAACCCTCAGAAATGCCCGGGGCACAACAGGCTGCCCGCTGCCACCAGGAAAATCATGATGGGTGGCAGGATTTGGACAAGAAATGTCCAGTTTGGCTGATTGCTGTGGCTGGTCCATGAACTACTGTCCCAGCTCTGGGCAGGCCACAGGTGCCCAGGCTAAAAAACATGAGACCTTTCCTGGCACTGGGCACAGCAGCGGTTTCTTCACTGACTTCTGCAGGGGAGAGAAACGGGAAAACGATTTTCCTGACTTTCCTTATTTTCCTATATGAATGGGGTATTTGTGTGCTGCGCTGGGAACTGGTGGAAGGAGAGGCTGTGGATGGAGCTGGATCGGGGCACTGGAGGAAAACATCTTTCTCCTTCACTGGCAGTTCCTTCCCCCATCTGCCAGGCGGGAAACTAAGGAAACCTTTGAAAGCTCTGTAGAGCATTAACTTAGAGAGTCCAGGGCACCAGGCACCGAGATGAAAGATCCTCACCCCATCTCTGCCACTGAGACAAACTTCTCCATCCTCATCTTAGTGCTGTGCAAGACAGAGGAGGAAGAACGAGACGTTCTGTCAGCGTGGAAGAGGCAGGAAGACGCTTCTTCTGTGCCCTGCCAGGACCTGTGTGCCATGTCCAGGGAAATACATGTGTTCCCTGCCAGGACCTGTGTGCCATGTCCAGGGAAATACGTGTGCACCCTGGCAGGACCTGGGTGCCATGTCCAGGGAAACACGTGTGTGCCCTGGCAGGACCTGGGTGCCATGTCCAGGGAAACACGTGTGTTCCCTGCCAGGACCTGGGTGCCATGTCCAGGGAAACATGTGTGTTCCCTGGCAGGACCTGTGTACCATGTCCAGGGAAACACGTGTGTTCCCTGCACTTCCTGGCACTGAGAGAGGTGCTGGCCTTTACTCTCTGCCGAGGACAGCACTGAGGTGACAGCTCCCATCTTCCCTCTGCTGCAAGGCTCATTCCAGCCCGTTTTTCCATGTTCAGAGGGACTTCTGGTTTTCCACTTGTACCCCAGGACCTGCACCTCCCTTCCCACAAGGGGTGGGGGGAAACTTTTGCTTTTAGGGCCTCGAGCTCATGACCTGCTGTCAAGCTGAGGTCTGCTGGAAGCGCCTCTCCCCTCACCCTCAGAAGAGCCTTCTGGATCAAGGGGTCTGTTGGCACATTCTGCTTCCTCAGAGAAAATTAGATGGGAAATATTCCCAGCAGAAGGTGTCGGTGAAATCCAGAAAGGAAAGGAAAGAGGCTGAGGTTAGACCAGGAGTGCTGAGGGCAGGTGGTGTGTGGAGGTGCAAACACACAGAACTTCAGGGCAGCTCACAGCCAGCCAAGCAAAAGCCTTGGAAAGCAGTCAGGAGCTCGCCACTCCTCCAGCTTACAAATGACACTTTCAGGATTGTATCCGTGACTTCTGTTGATGCAGATTTGTCTCTTCCTCAAAACCATCTTCGTTTTGCTGTGGATTTCCACTCTGAGCTCACCCCAGATCTCAGGCAGAGCTCTTCACAAACCACAAGTGATTTATTCCTGGCTGTTCAACACAGGAAAGCAAGGGCCAGGTGTATCCTGAGAAGTGCAGTCAGAGAGATTCCAGAGCTTGACAAGTCTGCAGAAAAATGAGGGGAAATGCCCAGGTTTGCACAGATTAATGATTGTCCCTGCAGAGCCTGGAGCGTGCTCTGGTTCAGCACTGGCAGGGGCAGGGCTGAGGCTGGGCTGGAGCTGCTGTGCTGAGCTGGGCACTGGGGCATCTCTGGCTCAGGGAGTGCTGCAGGCAGGGGCTCCTCGGATTCTCCTTGGTCCAGGGTGTCCATCGCAGTGCTGCTCCCTCGGAGGCGTTCACCTGGACTGCTGTTCCAGGGACCTTCAGCACATTCCTCTGGGGAATCCAGGCTCGGGCAGAGCAGCACAGCCTGGCTCTGCAGGCACCTTTGGCATGGTGGGATCTGAATTGCTGCCTCTTTCCCCGTGTCCCTGTTCTCTGCCAGCCCCACAGAGGTGTTGCCTCCCTTGATGGAGCTCTGTGGCTTCTCTGGGGTGCCTGTCTCTCCTACAGACCCCGAGACTCCAGATATTGAAACCATCACCCCCCACCCACCCAGTAGTCACTGACCCTGCCCCTCAGCCCTGTTGGGCCCTGCCAGGAGATGCTGCTGGAAGTTTTTCCTCTAGTATTTCTCTTGGCGTGAGGCTGCAGGGCAGGAGACCCAGCAGAAGGTCAAACAGACCCAAAGTGCCCAAGAGAGAAAGGGAGAGCGCAGCTGTGCTGAGCTGCTGGGCTCCTTTAACATCAGCTACGATTCCAGAGGAAATAGAAGTGCTCTGCAAATCTTCTCTTAAGGTCCTGTGAGGTGACGAGGCCCTGGAACAGGGAAACCGTGGCTGCTCCATCCCTGGAAGTGTCCTAGGCCAGGCTGGACGGGGCTTGGAGCCACCTGGGACAGTGGAAGGTGTCCCTGGGAACGGAGCAAGATGAGCTCCCAACCCACCCCAACCCAACCCAGCCCACCCCAACCCAACCCAACCCAATCCAAACCAACCCAACCCAACCCAACCCAACCCAACCCAACCCAACCCAACCCAACCCAACCCAATCCAACCCAACCCAATCCAAACCAACCCAACCCAACCCAACCCAACCCAACCCAATCCAAACCAACCCAACCCAACCCAACCCAATCCAAACCAACCCAACCCAATCCAAACCAACCCAACTCAACCCAACCCAATCCAAACCAACCCAACCCACCCCAGCCCAACCCAACCCAACCCAACCCAACCCAATCCAGCCTAGCCCAACCAAACCCAACCCAACCCAATCAAACCCAACTTAGCCCAGCCCAATCGAACTGAACCCAGCCCAGCCTGACCCGACCCAACCCAACCCAACCCAACCCAACCCAACCCAACCCAGCCCAGCCCAACCCAACCCAACCCAATCCAAACCCAACCCAACCCATTCCATGATTCTGTGATTTTTCAAATCCTGAATAGAAGCTCTGTCTCCAAACCAGGGCAACTCTGGAAGAGAAACCAGGCTCCAGTTTGGGAATGTTTTCTGAACAAGGCCACCACAATAACATTTTATCTTCAACAGGTGCTGAAGCATCCCCTGGCTGGGGCCTGTGCTGTGCCCAGGGGCTAGAGAAGCACTCCAGGGTGGGATTTGTGCCCTGGCTGGGGCAGTTGGGCACAGAGCACCATTGGTAGGGGACAGCTGGACAAAACTCCCAGATTTGGGGGCCCTTCTGCAGCCCCAAAGCTCCAGGATCAGGAGTTTCCCACCTTGGAGAGTCCCTCAGATGACAAATTGGTTCATTTATCCATTGCACCCTTCTGTCCGTGCCTGGGACAATCCTCTGCCACCTGGAAATGCACATCCTCCTTCTCTAGGCCAGGCTGAGGATGAATTCTCCAGCCTTATCCTCACCTGAGCCCTCTCCAGGTGCTCCTGGTGGGGCTGAGTGTCCCCAGGACATGTGGCTCTGTCACTGTGGGCAGCTCCCACACAGAGCCGCTCTCCCTGCCTCTCCTCCCCATGGATTGGAGGGGCCTGACCACAAAAACCCATTTCTGTCCCTTCACAGTCCCTTCTACCCCGTTTTCACATCCTGGACACCACACCTGGCTGAGCTGTGGGATCTTCTCTCTCCACTTGCTGACCCTGCAGAGGAGCTTTGGCTCTCTCCCTCCCATCTCTGTGCTCATCCTGCGATTTCCCACCTGAGGAGGCCTCAAAGATGAGAAGTTTGGGTTCCATCCAGTTCCTTTTGAGCCTCAGCAAGCTGGCTGTACTCTCTCAGAGCAAGGAACCACAGGTGGAGGGAACTCCTTTGGCCAAACCCCACTATTTCATATTTTAATTTTTCTTTATTTTATCTCCCAGGTTTAATTAGAGCGGTTTGTCTGGAAAATTTGGCTTTCTGTGATAAAAGACCTCTCTAATGAGAGAGACCATAATCATGATTGAAAAACCTCCTGAAGTGGGTGCTGATCTGTGTTACCCTACGAGTGTTCCTATGCCAGTGTGTTCACGCATATAAATCTGTTTACTAAACAGTTTTAACTGCTCTAAACACAGCCTGCAGTTATCTTATCTGCCTGACAAAAACAAACAGATGCACCCAAACACCCAAACACTCCTGGATGAGGAGTTCCTTATCAGCCCTGCTTCCCCCGCTGGCCCAGTTAAACCCTCAGTCGTTCCTTCGTTCGTATTTAGGAGCACCAAGCAACATTTCGTATCAGCAGGGTTTTGATCTTGGGAAGCTGCAGCTCCCTGATGGTTTGTTTTCTTTCTGCATCCTGCAAATGCATCCATCCCTTCAGCTTTGTCACTGCTTTCCCACCTCCATTAATTAGCACCTCTTTTCCTACATCTCCCTCCTGGATAACTCGTTCAAAGCATTAGGAGAGGAAAAAAAACTCCAAAAAGAGAAATTATCCGAAGCCTGGCGGCATTTTTGCTTTTTGTGTGTTTCCTCAAGGAAGGAAATAAAAGGGACAAAGTCCCAGGACATCCCTGGTTCTGAGCTCCCTGTTCTGTGCCCCAGTTGTGGTAAAACTCCTAAAATTCGTAGACCTTTGGGAGAAGCGCTGGTGCTGTTCCCTGCCTGCTCCAGGTGAAAGGGAGAGGCAGACAGGAGAACCCAGGAGAAGCAGGTCTGGATGTCCACCCTGAGTGCTCAGTGACGGTGGGACACCACACCCAACCCCTGGGGAGCTGCTCCAGGCACAGAGGGCACCTTTCCCTGAATCCCTGAGCCCAGGGGCGCCAGCACAGACATCTCCTGGTGTCTGGAAGCATCAGGAGCTCGGGAAGGACCTGCTGGGCACACCACAGAGTCAGGATCGGGCTTGACCTTCCCTTAGCTTTTTCTGAGGCTCCCTCCCTGTCTCCAGATGAATTCCCACCCTGCTCAGAGGGGCTCTGTGGATTTTCCAGGCCAAGCCAGCCCAGAACACTCCAGGTGCAAAACAACCCCCTGCCATGCCCCGTGTTCCCACAGGGAACTGATCCCCAGCGCAAGGGAGCCCTGCAGGAGGTGGGAACCCAAAGCACTCTGTGATTCCCTGAGTCCAGCAGAGCTGGGACAGCATCCTTGGCTTGGGCATGTGGGAATTCCTGAGCCTCATCCCTAATTAAGAAACTTTCTTTTCCAGCTAGCAGCACTAAGAGGGCCCTGCACCACCTCCCTCTGCCTCCCCACTGAAACAATCCCTAACTTTATCCCCAAATCCTGCATCCCTGGACATTTCTGATCCACCTTTTCCTGACGACGTGGCCACCCCAGGGGCATTGTCACAGCTGAGTGTCCATCAGCCGAACTTCCAGGGGGCTCTAAGTGAAGGTAAAATTCATCCCACAAATCCAATCTGGCTAAAATAAGAAACAGGCTGAATCCTCACTGAGATCTCTGCCAAATCAGCTGTGCACTTCAGGGAGAGCCATTGGGACTGGGACTCCCAAAGGATTCCGATCTCCTTGGAAGTCAAGAACTTGGAATCCTAGTGAAAGCACAGAGCTGATTTTGTTTATTCTTGCTGCTTTCCATCCCCTGAAGTGGGGCCATCCCGGCAGCAGCACCGGCCCTGCTCATTCCTCGCCAGGAAAGCATGGCCCAGGGAACAATTGATAGCAGGGTCTTGCAACACCCCGGTTCTCCTCGGAGGTCTTCCACTGAAGGAACAAACAGGCCCAACCCTGCTCTGTTCAGGAGGTCTGATAAGATCACTGCCCAAGGGGCCGTGGCTGCAGGCCAGGGCTCTGTCCCAGTAAACCATTTTCTGCAGGACCACCTTGCCTGGACTTGTCTTTCCACACCAAGCCAGGCAAAGCAAAGCATTCAGATGCTAAAAATGTGCAGCTATCGTTGGTGTTTGTCCAACACTGGGAGGCTCGTAAATCTCCCAGGAAAGGTAGAACAGGAGCTGTGATTAAGAAAACAAGAACCTTTCTGCATTGATTGCTCTCCTGCTGCTTCCAGAAAAGCTATTGCCTGTTGATGAAATGCCTCCCTGTCTGGCTTCCAATCCAGCGCTATCCCTGCAAGGGTTCTTCCCAAATCTCCTGCATTACAAGGCAGACACACGCAGGGGATCAAAGGGAAAACACGAATCCACGCGTGCCGACCTGTCCAAAGGTGGAGAGCAAAAGCCACCAGCAAGAGGAAGAGACCACAAGGTGTATTTTTGCTGCCTTTTCACTGATGTTAAAGCCCCAAATTAAAAAATACCGACCAACTTGCTGCTGGTGACGTTTGCAGGGAGTGATCTGTGATGTTTGCAGCCGTTGGGATAAACCCACCCCAGCGATCTCCACGCTGCTCTTTCTGTCTCCAGCTGTCCTCTCGGGACGTTCTGTCTGTCCCCACCACGCAAAAGAGGCAGAGCCGTGACCAAAATCCTGCCGGGGAACAGAAGAGGCAGAGCCCGGCACGGCTGGAAAGCAGCGCCGAGGAAAGAACATTTCCTGTTTTCCAGTAGCCAGCAGATATAAGGAACAAATCCTTTGTGCTCGCTGCCAGCCAGGGAAATAGCTGGAGCTCCCGGCATTTTTGAGGATGTGGTGTGTACACACACAGGATCTGCTGGAGAAGGGCAGGTGGAATGTCACGTAGGGAAGAGAGGAGGACACCTGTGTCCAGCGGGGTGTCCAGGCCAGGCAGCACAGCTGACCAGTCCAGCTGACCGGTCCAGCCCTGCCGCCTGCCCCCGCTGTCCCAGGGGAAGGGAAGTTTGTGCAGGAGCTGTGTTGGGACAGCTGCAGTGAGAGGGGAGTCAGGAGGTCCCCAGTTCTGTCACAATTCCATGACAAGAGCTTGAGATGGGGTCGGTTCCTTCTGCCATGGCCCAAGAGGAACTGGGCCTTAAGCTGCACGAGATCAGGTATTAAAAAACCAAAAAAATCCCAAAAAATCACTGAACAAGTGCTCAGGCATTGGAATAAGTTGCCCAGGGAGGTGGTGCTGGAGTCACCATCTCTGGAAGAGTCCCAGAGGTGTCTGGATGTGGCACCTGGGGATGTGGTGTAGGTGGGATTCAGTGCTGCTGGTTTGATGGTTGGACTTGAGGATTTTGAAGGTCTCTTCCAGCCTTGATGATCCTGTGACTGAAAGAACTCAGGGTCAAAAATAAAAGCAGATTCCTTTATTTAGGAGCCTCCTGCCTCTTCAGAGGTGCCTCCTGCTCCCAGACTGGAAAAGCGATGGAGCATCTTCCCCCAGGGATGCTGCTTTCCATTTCCCTGAGCAGGGATGGGCTGGAGCTGGGATAAATCTGGTTGTGCCCTAGCTCTGAGCTGATGTTTAAGAGAGACCCCATTTCCAGCCAAAGCTGGGGCCTCCTGCAGTGCTGAAATTCCCGTTAACGTTCCAGCCTGGCACACCATCCCCTCTCCTTTCACTCAGCTCCTGCGGCTGTTGCTGCCAGCCCTATCTAGAGCCACATCTCTCCCAACCCTGTCCAAAAGCCACTGTGCCATATGCAGCTCCTCCCTTCGTGCCAGGAGCCCCAAACACACCCCAGAGATCTCAGGTGAGAGATACCAGGGCTGAGAAGGAATCCTGCTCTTGAGCGTGATCACGAATCGCGTTCTATTTTCTCTTTTGTAATCTATCGTAATGAGGAATTTAACCTCTTGTTTTGCCAGAATAAACTTGTTCTCACCCTTAAGCATGTCTGGTATTAAAGGCAAGTCTAGGTGAAGCTCTGGAACCTGGATTAGCATTCCCTGTTCTGAGACAATGCATCCAAACACAGCAGTGGGGGACACCTGGGACACGACACCGCTTGGGGTTCTCCTGGAGCTGCTGAACCTGCTGGGCCAGGCGTGGATTTCTCACAGTCCAGGCTTGATGAAATCAAAGAGAAAAGCAGTTTGCAGCCCCTGGGCTGGAACATTTGTGGTGGGGTGGCTTTGCAGCCTCCTCCATCCAAAGGGATGTGAAGGTGTCACCTTCCAGCCAGGCCTGGGCCCCAGAGCTGGATGATTTTTGTCTTGACTCAGATTCCTCCTGTTGGGGTGGGTGCTTTTTTTTTTAAGGTATCAAAATAAAAATGCTTCCAAATTGACAGAAAAAACTTTCAGGTTTTTAATTAAAAAAAAAAAAAAATCGAACTTTTGAACAAAGCTACTGCTTCTGGGAAAGGCTTCATAAACTCCAAGGCCCATTATTTTGTCAAAATTAAAAAAAAAAATAAAAAATCAGCCTAAGCTTTTCGGCAGGCACTGCAGTATTATTAATCACCTCCTTGGGCAGTGCACATGTAATAAAACAAACTAAAATTAGCTGGAAAAAAAAAAAAAATTCAAAGAAAAGGCCACTTTCCAACATCCTGACAAATGAAATGAGTGGATGCCCAAACAAAGGGCTAAGAGCACAATTAAGGCAAAGCAGGAACTGGAGGGGCAACGCTGGTCCAGTGCACTTCACATGGAGCCTTTCATCCATCAGAGCCCCCAAAAGTGCTTAATCAAAATAATGGAGAGCAGGAGGAGAGCAAAATGACTTGGAAGCAAAGGGAGAAGATAAATGGAGAGTGTGGCCCAAAGCAGAGAGGTGGGGAAGGGGCTTTTCACCATCTCCTCTCACAGAAATTCCTTCAGGTCACTTATCTGCACTGCTTGTCTATTTATTATTCCTATAATATTATCATAGGAAATATATTTCCTATTCTATTCCAATTATAATTATAGTTTAGGAATATTAACTATATTATTATTAATTATTCCAGTTTTGTCCCTGAAGTAAGGTGACAGCTACCCGCTGAGAGAGGGGGATTGATTGATCAAATATCTGCATGTTTTCCATATAATTTTCCTGTCTATCCTTTCCACATCCTCTTCACTTTTTCTTTCCTGCTACCTCAAGTTTTTGGTGAAGCTTTCTTGTGGCTTTTCCTTGCCCAGCTGAAAAACTTTCTCAATTCACCCCTCCTAACCTGGTGGTTTTCCCCCTCCCATTTCATCCCACCCCAGCCTCCTCCTTTGGCAGGTCCACCTGGAGTTTCCCTCATTCTCCTGAGGTCCTGGGCTCCCTCAGTAATTCTGTGTGATCCGTGGATGGTTCATTGTTCCCTCTCCTTTCAAGATCACACACGGGGCCGCCCGGGACGGTGTCAGGCTCACGAGCCAAAAGCCAAGTGGCACTTGCCCAAATCTGTGAGTTATGGCCACACTCAGAGCCAGCAGAGGAAGCTGGAAAAGAAAAAAATGATCTGTGTTTGAATAATACCCCAGTCATCCTTGATTTTATCCATTATTTAGGAGTCTTTTCGTGGTTAATGGTTGACTGTTCCTCCTGAGCGTGGAAGAGTTTTGGTGTGGAAGGAGCTGAGGAGAGCAGGACAGAGGTGACGTTGTGCCAGGGAAGGGCAGAGGCAGCACAGCCAGGCTCGCTGTCTCACCCTGAGCCATCTCCTGTTCTCCTGACAGTCCTCTGGAGCCCTTCACAGGCCTGGAAACTTCCTGAGGAGCTCACAAAGCCCAGAAGTTTCTTTGGCTGGCTCAAGGGTGGAAATACATTTGTGTATTGTGGCGGTGAAGTGCTGAGTGCTGGTTCTCACTCACACTCTTGGTCCCCGACCCTCCCACCGCTCCGAACCAGCACAAACCATTTTTCTTTTCCAGAATGGCCATTTGGGGGTCCACAGTGCAGTGTCATTGCTCTCCCAGCTGAGCCAGCAGAAAAAGGAAATTAAAATCAGAATTCTTGCCTGGAAGCAAGAGGAGAGGTTGTGGACTGAGCTGGAGTGGAAGAATAATGACCACAAAATGAAAAAAGCTCTTCTGGCTGTGTCTGATTGGACACAGCTCCCAGGAAAGATGAAATTCAGATCATCCAACACAACATTTTCATTGTTCCCTCCAACAAAACGAGAATAAAAACTCCATTGCAGAATATCTGGAAAGGGAAAGAGAAAAAAATATGAACACCACAAACTTTAAAACAAATATCCACACGGAAGAGATAATAAATTTCCAGAAACCCTGGAGGTAATAAATTTAGGAGGTAATAAATTTTGGAGGTAACATCATCAGGTGGCCACAGCTCCCTGACCTGGCTCTCAGACACGCAGCCATGACTTCATCCCTACCTCACAAATCGTTTACGCAGGAATGGGAAGAAGGAGGCCTGAAAACATGAACTAAAAAAAGTATTTAATTATTCCCATTACAAACTTCTTTTTGCAAACAAGTGCATAAATTACAGGGGAAACATCCACTTAAAAATGAGTGAAATAGTTGGAATTTTATCCATTTCTTTGCTGAAATGAAACATTTACTTCATTCTAAACTATCCACTTTCACTTGTTTGAACTCCCAGCAAACCAATAAAGAAGAAAACAATTATTGACCAAGCTTTTCCATTATTTTTTTTTTTTTAATCAAGACTTTCCCTCCTTATAAGGAAAGTCAACAGTCTTTGTTCTGAGGTAATTGAAGTGTCTCCACTGGCAGGAAAGTTTCCAAGTTTTCGGTTTAGATGTTTTCCTTTGTGTGCCTGACCTTTCCTCCGAGCTCCCGCCCTCTCCCTTTAATCTCTAACCAGCGCTTTGGTGGCGTGGTTGGGTTGGGTTTTCATGTTTTGCTTGAAAGCAATCCGTGCCTCTGGAGTTGAGTCAGAGCTCCTGCTTTCCTTCTGATGAGGGAAAACTCATTCCTGCTCTTCCAGAAAAAAAAAAAAATAATAAAAAATAATCATTGCAAGGTATTTGGATGGGAAAGCTGGAGTTTGTGCTGTGCTCTGTGGGTCATCCATTGAAACCCACCTGCATGCCTGGAATGTTCCAGGCCAGGCTGGATTTGGCTTGGAGAAACCTGGGATAGTGGAAGGTGTCCCTGCCCGTGGCAGGTGGTGGAACAAGGTGAACTTTGAGTTTTTTCCAACCCAAACCATTCCATGATTCCATGATTCTATATTTGAGCTGTTGTACAAACCACCTGCATCCCAATTTTCCTATTTTCAGTGTCCTCTTGTCCAAAAAAATGGTGCGTGGTGCCTTGTGCTCCAAGCCTCCACTTTTAACATGGATTTTCCTCTTGGTTTGACCCTCCCTCAAAGGGCCACTGGGAAAATCAATCCTGGAATCGGTAAATTCAAATCTCTGTTGGGGCAGCTCCATCCTGGAGCGATTCTGTTGCCCTTCCACACACAGAGGAGGTTGGAGATCCCACCTGAACAAGAAGAAAATCCTCTTTACTCGGAGAGCGCTGGGAAAGCTGCCCAGGGAAGGGGTGGAGATTCCTTCCCTGCTGGAGCAGGGGGCAGGAGCAGGTGACCCTCTGTGGGCCCTTCCAACACGCTGGGATTCCATGGGATCAGAGACTGGGAATCACAGGGAGCAGAGATCCCAGCACAGAGACACGGGGGGGAGGAGCTGGGAATGAGAATGGGAATGGGAAATGGAATGGGAATGGGAAATGGAATGGGAAATGGAATGGGAATGGGAAATGGAATGGGAATGGGAATGGGAATGGGAATGGGAATGGGAATGGGAATGGGAAAGGGAATGGAATGGGAATGGGAAATGGAAATGGAAATGGGAAATGGGAATGGGAATGAGACTCTTGGACTCTGGAACTGGGATTGCAAATGGGACAGGGACTGAGACTGGAACTGGGAATGGAATTGGGACTGGATTAGGAGGAATAGGACTAGGAGTGGGATTGGAAATGGCATTGGGAATGGGATTGGGAATGGGACTGGGACAGGGACTACAACCAGGATTGGAACTGGGACTGGGATTGGAACTGGACTGGGACTGGGACTCTGCCTGGGATTGGGACTGGGGCCTCCTCATGTCCTGGCATGAACCATGAGGAATGTCACGGTGAGGGACAGCTGCTCTGACCTCTCCAGTGTCCAGCTGCTGAGAAGGACCGTGGACATTTGCCTCCCCCAGACCAGCAGGCAGAGTTTGGAGCTCCCTCTGGAGCTGAGGTTTCCCACCTGCAGCACCACAGGTGCTGATGCACAGAGACTTTTCCACGTCCTGGCTCCACGGGGGCTGAGGCGAGGAGAGATTTCTGTTTTGTTGGAATGGGCAGCCTTGGACAGCAACCAGGGGCACTCAGAGAGGAAGCAGCAGCAGAGGGATGAATCCTGCTCCTCAGTTTATTTCTGTTTGTGACAATGGCACTGCTGGGTTATGTCACAGGAGAGATGAGTCATCATGGGAAGGTCGGAAAAGAATTCCAAGACTTCCAAATCCAACCTTTGACCTAATGCCCACTGAACCACATCTCCAAGAGCCACTTCTGTTTGGTGTTTGAACACTTCGAGGAATGGCAGCCTCAGCAGCCCTGGGCAGCCTGTGCCAATATTCAAACACTCTTTCAGTGGGGAATTTTCTCCCAATATCCAACCTGAACCTCGCTTGGAGCTGTTTCTCCTTGTTTATCACCCGGTGTCTGGGGAAAGAGCCTGGACCCCTCCTGGCTAGACCTCCTTTCATGCAGGTGCAGAGTCCAGCTTTGTGAAGCACAATGGGTTAAAAACTTCAGGGAAAATACAGTTATGAGTCCTCATCATTAATGGAAAAATCACATCCCTTTTGAGACAGTGGGACAAAACCTCTGAGGTGGCACAACAAAAGCACAAAACAAAAAAACCCAAAAAAACCCCAAACCAAAACCAAACCAAAAAAACCCCAAAAAACAAACAAACAAACAAAAAAACACCCCCAAAACACAAAAACAACAAAAAAAAAAACCCAAAACAAAAAAACCCCAAAAAAACCCAAAACAACAAAACCAAAAACAACCCAATACCACAAAAACCAAGGCCCACAAAAGAACAAATTTGCCTCTCTGGTGGAGACCTCGCTTGGAGCTGATGGAGAACTCAAATATGAGCCCAGGTCAGGAAAAGTCATTCCTGGAAGAAGATCTGAGGTGCCCCCTGAGTCTCCTTTGGAGGGGGACATGGATCAGGCAAGGAGCAGGTCAGGCTGGGAAGGATGGAAGAGTAAAACACTGAGGTATCCACAAATGGATAGAGCAGGAGATTGTGAAGCAGGAAAATGACCTGGATCCATCCTCCCTGGGGCTTCTGGATTGAAGTTTTCCTTAGGTAGGGAGCAGGAGAATGGAAAGGCAGAAAAGACAACAGAGGGAGATGGGATGCCTGGGGCCCAGAGATAAGAGGGGCTTGGGATGGCCCCAGAAAAAGCTGCTGAAGGGATCAGAGGCACAGCTGACAAGCTCTGGAGGGGCTCCAACATCATTTGGAGAGCAGGAGCGTCTTTTTGGGTTTTTGGTTTGATTTATTTTTTTTGTTTCTTGGTTTGGTTTAGTTTTTTAGCTGGTGGCACTGAGATATTGAGGATAATATTCTTCTTTCTGTCTCTGGCCTGCTGTGCTCCTCTGTTAATTCTTGGTGACCACTGCTCTTCTGAGAGCTGCTGGACCTCTTGGTGGACAAATTCAAGGTTCCTGTAAAATCACTCTTCTTTTATGTGCTGCTCAGTCTTAAGAGCAAAGTAAAGAGCAAAGAGGGAGCAAGAGGGTCTTCAGCAGGGGTGGCACCACGAGGGGAGAGGTCTCCAGGGACTGCTGTGGCTGGGGGAACTCACTGCTCCATTCCTGTTCCAACAGCTCTGCTCAGACACCCGTGAGTCAGCCCAGCATTTTTAGCTCCTTACATAACCACTGCCAAGAGGGAAGGTGTTCCAGCAGAGCTGCCAACACAAATGCCCAGGGACCAGCTCTGCACCCGCTGGGATGAGTAAGCAGCGGCTGCAGCACGGGCAGGGAGCATCTCTCACACCTCACCAGGTGTTTTGCAACAGGGATGAGCTGGAGCTCTGCCTCTGGTGGCAGCTGTTTGACCAAATACAGCGCTGGGGAAAGAATGGCCAGGGAAATATCCGTGCTTCCAGTGCAAACCCTGGTCCATGGAGTTCCCCTGCACAACCCCTGCCCGGCTCCACACCTGAGGTGTTTTTCTGCCACCACACCTACAGAGATCCAGGGTTTTACCAAATATTTTACGTGCTTAAAGTCCACAGGCACAGCAGAAATTGAATTAACCCTTTTGGGATCAAGGTGAGGCAGCACTGCAGATCCCCTACAAACCAGAGCTGTGCCTGCAGGTCTGATTCAGCCCCAAGCAGCAACAGAAACTTCTTAAATCACTTGGTGTTGTGTCCTACTGAGTTGGACCCTTCAGTTTTGTGCCGCTGACCAAGCGTGAAGCAGCCTTAACAAAAAGCAGCATTTCGCTGTGGTTTTTGCACCAAATTTTGCACCTCACCCAGAACAGCAGCTGCCTCACACCTGCCCACCGAGAGGAGGGAAACTCCCTTTATTAAAGCTTCTGTCCCCAGGAAACAGAATGCCACCCTTGCCTCGCAGGGAGACACCACGCCCTGCACTTACTGCTCACCAGGCTGGTAACCACTTCAAAGCAGCACTGCCCTGAGGAGTGATGATTCCTGAGAGGGTTAAATCAACATTTCCTAGGGAAGAACACCACAGGGTGCTGCTGGGCAGAGCTCTGCGCTCAGCACGTCTGTCCGTCTGGCCAGATCTGAGTGCTGGAGTCTCTCTGACAGCAGGACATGGCTTGGGTGAGGGATGGACCCAGATCTCGTGTCTCTGTGTTTCAGAATAAGTGAAGGAAAGCTGCCAAATTCAGCTTAGAAGGGTTTCCTTACCCCAAACCTAGTGATAAGGGCATGGAAGGAGGCACTGGAGGGTCTCTGCCCCACCTTGGTACAAAATCCTGTCTCATCTGGGGTGTTCTAGAGGAGAATTTAGGTGTTCTAGGACTGAATTTACAACCCTCATCAGCCCTGCAGCATAAAATTAGCTCAGAATGACTGATTTATCAGAGACCAAGGAGGAAATCCCATTGCCCCAAGAGGAATTGGATATTCCACCCTGTCTCCTCACACTTCATAATGAGGTGTCTCCTTATTTTTCAGGATAAAGCTGTGAACCTGCCAAACTCTGCTTAGGAAGGATTTCTTCCCCCAAACCTGGTGACAGCCTGGGGCCCTGGGCACGGCAGGAGATGCTGGAGGGTCTCATTCCCACCTTGGTACAAAATCCCATCTCATCTGGGGATGTTCTGGGAGAGGTAAAACAGAATTCAGAGAGTACAGGTGCCAAAGTCTCAGATCTGTAGCACAAGATTAGAAAAGAATCACTTTTTACCAAAGAGAAGTACAAGAATTTACAAGAATCACTCTTTTACCAAAGAGAATTACAAGAATTACAGGAATCGCTCTTTTACCAAAGGAAGAACCCCCTTTTCTCCAAGAGGGATTGAATATTCCACCCTGTCCAAACCCCCCAGCACCAAATCCAGGGCAAGAAGCTGCTCTGCCAAACATCTCCTGGTGTTCAGGCACCAAGGCAGCTCCTCAGGTCTGGGGTTATCAAAGACAAAACTTGTTTTTTCCAGGCTCGTTTCCTTCCTTCCAGACAAACCTGGCCACTCAAATGACTGTGCTGTAAAATTACAGCTCTTTTTTAACCCCAAAACACCCTGCTGGCCTCTGGCAGTGCCCTCAGCACTGCTGGTCCTGCTCCTGGTGCCTCAGAGTTCAGCAGCTCAGTTAAAATAAAACATTACCAAAGTGCTCTCTCCATCCAAATGGATTTCCCAGAATCTGGGCATTATTGTCCTGATTCCATGTCTGACACATTTTCTTCCTGACTCTGGGAGAAGATTAAACCATCCCACATTTCTCGATTTCTCGTGCCCTTGCAGCCTCCCCACCACCATCCACTCAGGGCAGATCTGATACTCTTGAAGAGCATAGTTCCCCTTGGGATCAGAGCTGGGGATCATCAGGATCATTTTCTTTGTCCTTCAAGCCAATGTCTCTGATCAGCTGCTCCCTGTGGATGTTCCTCCATTTATACCCATCAGAGGGAACCACCTCCGATGTCTCCTTGCTGAGTGATGGCACAGGTTTTAAGAAAGACACTCATTAAATACACTTGAAACTCCTGAAGTGACTTTAAAGTGCATTTTCCTTTGGGAAGAAGGGTTGGCTCAGCCTGGGCAGTGCCCAGGAGCTCTCAGAGTTCTGCTTTGCACCGCAACTCCCTCGCTGCTGCTGGCAAACCATGCTCAGACTGAGAACTTCTGCACCAGCCAGAAGTTGAGTTATTATTATTTATTCAGTTGAGTTGGTCCCTCCAGCAGCTGCAGACAGCTCCACTCCGAGAAGCTGGGCCTGGCTTTTCCACTAACAAATGCAGATGAAAAAAAAATGCATCCAACTCATTCATGCTACAGCACATGGAGTTAATAATTCACAGTCCCAGTACAGGACGAGAGTTCCAATGACAATAAACCATAACAGATTTCCTTGAAGCACCATCTCTTGATTTCAGAATTGCTTCTTTAAACGCCCGATAATTTTCTAGATCAGTGTCACAGGTAGGTCAACAGAAGGATAGATTGTCCTCCATTCCTGCCTGATTGCACCCGTAAGCAAAACTCTCTTATCGGTTTCAGAATTGCTTCCAAGACGGTGCCAGGATCCCTCTTCTCCAGCACAGCATCCCCCACTGCCTCTGGAGACACGGACTCCAGAGGAGCACAAAGCTGATGGATCCAGCCCTGAGGATGAAGAGAGGCTCTCCTGATTCCCCGTGGCCAGCCAGGCTTCTCCCACTGGCAGTGAAACTCAGAAACAATGTGGTTATGGAAATGCCATACCTAACGGGTGAGAAAGTCCAGGTAGGCACCAGGGAGGCTCAGGCTGGGCATTTGGAAAAATTTCTTCTCTGGAATTGTTGGGAATCGGAAGGGGCTGCTCAGGGCAGTGACCAGAAACCAAGCAGAGGTGGCACTTTGTGGTCTGGTTTAGTGACATGCTGGGATTCAACCAAAGGTTGGACTTGGTGACCTTGGAGGTCTTTTCCAACCTGAATGGTTCTGTGATTCTGCCAAGTGGTGAAGGTGATCACCAAAGCTTTGTTTGGCCACAGTCCTGGAGTTATCCTACAGGAAATCCAGGCAGAGGTCTCCCCACACACCCCATGCTGGTGATCACCAGCATTCCCAGCCCTTCCCAACCCAAGGGGAGCAGGCAGCTGTGTCCCTGGCTCCCCACTCTGTGCAGCTGCAGTGCTTTCAGCCCTTGCCCTGGGAGCAGCTCTCTCTCAGTACCCAATTTCCACCCCTTTTTTAGGCAGGGCAGCTCTGAACCTCACCATGATGAATTCCTTCTGCTGGAGCAGCACCAAGACCCACAGATGAACCTTTAATTGACCCTGCCTGTGCTGCAAAGCCCAGCACCATCCCCTCTCCCAGCCCATCGAGCTCTGGAAGGTTTCCCACATTCAGGGGTTCATTCTTTGGCTGAGAGCTGCACAGGGTGGGATGAGCTGAGCAAATCATTGCTCTGACCCCAGTCACAAGTGGCTTCTTCCACACTCAGGACACCAGGGAACACCAGGACCTGTCTTGTTCCCCATCCCCATCAGAGGCTTCCCGAAAAATTGAAAACTCACATCAGGGGTAAAGTTCTGTCACCTATTTTAAGGGGGTTCTACAAAATTATCAATTCTGGTGATTGAGCAGGACCTCAGGAAGGACTGGACACCTCTGATGGGCAGCAAACCTTTCCTCTCCACCACCAGCGCTCTGACCCTGCTGCTCCTTCTCCTGTCTGGATGACAAGTGTTATTCCAGGCCTGCAGGCGAGCTGTAAATACAAAAACATGCACACCCTCCATTAACATTAGCAACAATATTTAAATCACACTCTAGAGGCTAATTGGCGAAAATTCAAAGGTGACACAGAGAGAGCGGCCCTTGAACAAAGCATCAGATGTGGAGGTGCTGTTCCAGCTTGCCCAGGCTCTCCTGCTCCCCCTGATCTGAGAGGGCACGGCCCAGGCAGTGGGAACCAGGCTCCCAGGGTGCCAAAAACACAGAGATGAGGCTGGAGGGCTTCATGGGGCAGAAAAGTGGGTTTCAGTCCACGATTCCACAAACAGCCACCCACAGGACCTCAGAATCATGGAATACTGGTGTTGGAAACGACCTCTGGCATCGCAGTTCTGCCCAGGCAGGGTCACCTGGAGCAGGTGACAAAGGAACACATCCAGGAGGGTTTGGGATGTCCCAGGAGGGAGACTCCACACCCTCCCTGGGCAGCTGTTCCCATGCTCCATGGAAAGAAGTTCCCTGTCGTGTTGAGGTGGAACTTGTTGTGTTTTATCCTATGGCTGCTCCTCGTCCTGTCCTGGGCACCCCTGAGCAGAGCCTGGCACCACGCCCAGGTGGGATGAAACTCCAGGTTTTTCACTGGAAAGGGGATCCCTCCCCAAAACCAGGATGTAGCAACTGGAGTTACAACCTGGTTTTGACATCTTCCTTAAATCCCAGCTCCTGGATCGATGGTGGGATGTGAGACTCTGCTCTTTCCAGAGACTCCCTGTTGAAAAGCACACTTCAAACGTGACATTTGCTGGCTCAGTATCACAAAAAAAACCCTTTAAATAGACCCACACTGACATTCTCTACACAGCCAGATGTTGAAGTCAGTGTAAAACTGGAGTCATTTTCATACAGATTCGTGATCTTTAACATTTCTGAGCTAGGAGAGAAAAGTACTTTACACATCCCTCTGGGGATGTGACCCATAAAACAGCAGCTGAACCGTGGGCTCTCAGGAACTGCAACTTACCCAGTGTCTTTATTTAAGTAGCTGCACTTCATTTTCCCCCAATTTTCATACCTTTCCCAAAGCCACGAGTCACGGCCCTGAGAACTCTCCAATTGCCCCCCATGGCAGCCCTCCAGCTCCTCTCTCAGCAGCCAGAGCGAGGTGAGCTTGCAGGAGCAGCTCGAGGTGTAGAAAAGCAAAAAAAAAAAGGGGCAGCAGCCTTGGGCTCCTGTTTTCCCAAGGGAATGGGACACAAATCTCCCGGGCAGGGGGTGTGAGGCACTGCTGAGCCCCCTTTTCCATCCCGTGTCCAAGAGCTGGCACATTCCCATGGCAGCAAAAAGGGAATAATTCCTCTGTAGATTTAGGGCATGTGTGGGAGCTCTGTATTTGCTCAGCACCACTCACCTGAGGTTTTACACATCATAAAACAGGCTGAGAGGGAGCAAACCCTCAAGGGGCAGGATCTGACTGTCCAGCTGGTTTGACACTTTGATCAGTTCAGGCTGGAGAATTCTCCCTTTCCCTGCTGGAGCCAAATCCAGAAATCTGTGCCTCAAGGAGACTTTGGCCAAGCTCATGAGCAGCCCAAATCTCCCATCCACAGCCCCCTGAGGCTGCACCTGTGGTGTGAGAGGGTCCCGTGCCCAGCACAGCACCCAGAGCTGGGCACAGAACTGGTGTCACCTTCCCCTGGCACCTCAGGGCACTCCTGCCCTCCTGGCTCTTCCTCAGAGTATCCCCCAAGGCCATTCCCAGCTGGTTTATCCCACTGGAGCCTGGGAAACCACCACAAAAACAATGAGAGGTGAAAAAAAAAGCTGAGAAAAGAGCTTGGACCCAGGCCCTTGGAGAAGCCCCCCTGAGCAGTGGGGTGTGAGCTGCTCCTTCCCACTGGGCTGGGGGTGTCTCTGCCACCTGCCCCAGGGACACCTGAGCCACCTGTCCCATGGATCCACAGCTCTTCCCAGGACTTTGGCCAATGGAGGAGAAGCCTGGCCGGTCCCAGCTCTGATGGAAGGCAGAGCCCCACCCTTGGGACCGGGATAATGTTTTCCTAAAGCCTGGCCGTGGTTGGCTTTTTGTTTTGCTGAGCTGTTGCTACGCACCTGAGGCTCCGCCGGGGAAGTCGGCTCTGCAGAGGAAACAACCCTGGCAAAAGTCACCAAATCATTGTTCTGGCGCTTTCTGTGTCATGGACAAACACATGAATCTGCACTTGTTTATCGGGGCAGGATTTCGCTGGGCTGGTTTGTCTGTTGGACCTGCTGCTCTCACTTAGCCCCAAAAAAACAAAACCAGGAAGAGACTAAGTGTTCCCACACAACTTCCAGCACAATCAGCAGCCCTCCTCGAAAGCGCCTTTGAAACAAGAAATGCGAGAGGGAAAAAACAATTAACGCCAGGGACTTCACTGAGGGGGGGGAAAAAAAAAGAAAAAAGACAATTCTTTCATTAATCAGAACCTTATCAGCAGCAAGGTGATATAAAGGGTTTAATTGGAACTGAGCAATGTGTTTGTGCTGCTGTGGAAGCCTTGTCTATGCGAGCAGGAATGTGGCCTGCATCCTGTTTTCCCTGCCACGGGGGAGGAATCCGCTCGGCCATTCCTTGAAAGGCTGCGGCGTGTTTGCCACCAGCTCCACGCTGGGTTCCTGCTCCTCGGCGCCCTTTGTGCTCGCAGGGATCCCAGAGCAGCGGGATGTTTTGGAGGAAGGCAGCAGCCATCCTTCCAGCGGGAGCAGCAGGTGTTCCTCGCCGTCCCTTTGTGTTCCATCCAAAGCCCCCGTGCCCAGCAGGACAATTCCCGAAGTGGGAGATTCCAGATTCCAGGGCTGCTTTGCTCTGTTACCCACCTGGGCCTTTGCAAGGGGCAGCACAGACAAAACTTGGCTTCTGGAGGGGGTTTTGCTCCATCCTGCCCTGGGCAGTGCCTGGAGGTGCTGAGAGCCCCCAGTTCCAGGAAAATCAAGGAAAGATCCTGCAGCCCCTCTGCTCCTCCTCCTGTGAGTGACCTTAGCAGGGCGTGTGGTCACTGCCTTCCACAGCAAACAGGGTTCAACCTCTGCCAGCCCCTCAGATCCACCCCAGTGCCTGGAAAGCTCCCCCTGACTGGTCCTGGCTTTCTCCTCTTTCTGCTTCCTGTCACCAATCCCTTTTTTAGCACAGGGAGCCCTCACCCTGTGCTGTCTTTAACGCCAGGACACCCAAAATCTGTGAACCCTCTTCCCAGCCTCTCACAACGGGAATCACACTGATTCCTCCCTCCTGCATTTTGCCAGGACAAACAGCCCCAACCCGAATTCAACACCTTTTTCTGCACCAAAACTCTGCTTGGCTCCGATGGAGATGTGTCCAAACCCCTCAGGACTGTGCTTGGAGCACACAGACATAAAAAATCCTGGCTTCTCCAGGCAGCGGTGGCAATGTCACCCAAGAGCGGCTTGGAAGTGTGGCACAAGCACCCAGCAGAGCAGCCCAGCATAATTAAGCAGCATTTTTATTCACGTCATCTCCTGGCTTTGGCATGGCTTTTATTACAGTCATTACAAAGACAGATATTACTTTTGGATTGACTCACTTGATGGGTTGATCAGCACTTTATTGTAGCCTCCAGTTATAGCACTTTTTATGGCAGCCAGAAGAACTTAACCATTAGCACACTATTAGGGAGAACACTGGCAACTGATTAAGTTGCTGAAGGTCAAAGACATTTTTCTTAATTGCTCCGCTTGTGCTCCCTCCTCCTCCTCCTCCTGCTGCTGCAATGGAGCTGGAGGGGGAATTATTCCCTTTTAACAACAAAGTTGCAGAGCAGCACCTCAGATTTGCCATCAAATCCCTGGGGAGAGGCTCATTCCCCACCCCAGATCTCGGTCTCGCTGCTGGGATGAAGGTGTGAGGATTTTCATGGATGAAAACCAAAAAAGCTGCCAGGGTGACTTAATTGGGCACCACATGCTGCAGATAATGGGCACACGAGGCCAGAGTGGAAGGAGGTGCCAAGGGGACAGCCCTGTCTGTGGAGGGAGATGGGAGAGGATTTTCCATTCTCTCTGGGGTCTCTCACAACTCCCAGTTGGGTTTTCCATTCTCTCTGGGGTCTCTCACAACTCCCAGTTGGGTTTTCCAGCCTCTCTGGGGTCTCTCACAACTCCCAGTTGGGTTTTCCATTCTCTCTGGGGTCTCTCACAACTCCCAGTTGGGTTTTTCAGTCTCTCTGGGGTCTCTCACAACTCCCAGTTGGGTTTTTCAGTCTCTCTGGGGTCTCTCACAACTCCCAGTTGGGTTTCCAGTCTCTCTGGGGTCTCTCACAACTCCCAGTTGGGTTTCCAGTCTCTCTGGGGTCTCTCACAACTCCCAGTTGGGTTTTCCATTCTCTCTGGGGTCTCTCACAACTCCCAGTTGGGTTTCCAGCCTCTCTGGGGTCTCTCACAACTCCCAGTTGGGTTTTCCAGCCTCTCTGGGTCTCTCACAGCTCCCAGTTGGGTTTTCCAGCTCTCTGGGGTCTCTCACAACTCCCAGTTGGGTTTCCAGCCTCTCTGGGGTCTCTCACAACTCCCAGTTGGGTTTTCCATTCTCTCTGGGGTCTCTCACAACTCCCAGTTGGGTTTCCAGTCTCTCTGGGGTCTCTCACAACTCCCAGTTGGGTTTTCCAGCTCTGTGGGGTCTCTCACAACTCCCAGTTGGGTTTTCCATTCTCTCTGGGGTCTCTCACAACTCCCAGTTGGGTTTTCCAGTCTCTCTGGGGTCTCTCACAACTCCCAGTTGGGTTTTCCAGCTCTGTGGGGTCTCTCACAACTCCCAGTTGGGTTTTCCAGCCTCTCTGGGGTCTCTCACAGCTCCCAGTTGGGTTTTCCATTCTCTCTGGGGTCTCTCACAGCTCCCAGTTGGGTTTCCAGCCTCTCTGGGGTCTCTCACAACTCCCAGTTGGGTTTTCCAGCCTCTCTGGGTCTCTCACAGCTCCCAGTTGGGTTTTCCAGCTCTCTGGGGTCTCTCACAACTCCCAGTTGGGTTTCCAGCCTCTCTGGGGTCTCTCACAACTCCCAGTTGGGTTTTCCATTCTCTCTGGGGTCTCTCACAACTCCCAGTTGGGTTTTCCAGTCTCTCTGGGTCTCTCACAACTCCCAGTTGGGTTTTCCATTCTCTCTGGGGTCTCTCACAACTCCCAGTTGGGTTTTCCAGCTCTGTGGGGTCTCTCACAACTCCCAGTTGGGTTTTCCATTCTCTCTGGGGTCTCTCACAACTCCCAGTTGGGTTTCCAGCCTCCCTGAGATCTCTCACAACTCCCAGTTGGTTTTCTATTCTCTCTGGGGTCTCTCACAACTCCCAGTTGGTTTTCCATTCTCTCTGGGGTTTCTCAAAAATCCCAGTTGGATTTTCCATTCTCTCTGGGGTCTCTCACAACTCCCAGTTGGGTTTTCCATTCTCTCTGGGGTCTCTCACAACTCCCAGTTGGGTTTTCCATTCTCTCTGGGGTCTCTCACAGCTCCCAGTTGGGTTTTCCAGCTCTGTGGGGTCTCTCACAACTCCCAGTTGGGTTTTCCATCCTCTCTGGGGTCTCTCACAACTCCCAGTTGGGTTTTCCATTCTCTCTGGGGTCTCTCACAACTCCCAGTTGGGTTTTCCAGCCTCTCTGGGGTCTCTCACAACTCCCAGTTGGGTTTCCAGCCTCTCTGGGGTCTCTCACAACTCCCAGTTGGGTTTCCAGCCTCTCTGGGGTCTCTGAGTTGTGGCTGCTGCCAGAACAGCCCCACCACAGGCAAGATGAGATCCCAGAGTCTGTGGAAGTCTCTCAGATCAGCTTTGTCATTCTGCCCCCTGGAAAGCAGCACTCGAGGTGTTTCCCCACTGATTCCTGGGGGAAGATGCTCAGCAGGGTGTTCCCACCCTGTTTCCCAGGCGGTGCTTCCAGCATGTTCCAGAGGCACTCAGGAATGACAATTCCCAGCACAGGCTGAGCCGGTGGCACCTCCCTCCCTGTCCCCAGCACAGGGGACAGAGAGTTTCTCCTGTGGGATCCAGGATGTGCTTTCCTGGAGCTCCTTCATTACCCAGCACAGCTAATTAATTCAGTTTTAAACTCCGTGATCCCTTAATCTGGCTGGATTAAATTTCACTTTTCTCCTCCAGCTCCTCCCCTCTCCCTGCCCACCTGAGGCAAGAGGCCAAAATCATGAAAGGCCATTTCTGGGGCAAAGCCTACCTGCAGAATCTCCGTGGTCCTGGTGGCCTGTCAGGGTCTCATCCACAGCTTTGGCTGCTCCCTTCAACTTCATCCTATTCTATGTCACATCTGCCCCCAGCAAATATTAAAATAAATATTAAAATAAATATTTAAATAAATATTAAAATAAATATTAAAATAAATATTAAAATGGAACAAAGCCCCATAAATACATATATATATATTTATGGGGCTTTGTTTATATATATATATATATATATATATATATATATATATGTATATTGCCCATCCTGATGAGGCCAGAAGTGTCCCACGGTGCAGGAGGGAAGTTTTGCTGCCTCTGGGCCATCAGGGAAGATCTGTTTTTCCAGGAATTCCTGAAAAATTTGAGAGTCACATGCAGGCCACAAGGTGTCCGTTTTGGGAATGATCACTAGGGAAAAAGCTGGATCTTATTAAAGATGCCCCATCAGTCATGCTCAGAACTGCCTTTGGAAGTTGCCTGATTTCCTGGATTTTCCACTTAAATGAAGTTTTCTTATCCTGCTCTTTCCTGTCACCTGTGAGAATTAATAAAACCCGCCTCCTTCAGCTAATCTTTATCAGCAAACTCAATAACCTCAAGAATAAGCACAGAGCTCCTCTCTCATCCCTTTTCACCCTAATTAAGAAGCTCTTAAGCATCTTCTTCCCTCGGGCATTACCTAATTAGGGCTCATAATTAAAGCTTTGCTCAGAGGTTGGCACCAGCCCAGGCCCCACCTGAGCTCCTGCCAGGCTCAGGTTGTCCCTCAGTCCTTGGTGGCACCTTGGGGTGTTGCAGGGCATCCCAGCAAGGAGCTTTTGGCACTTTTCAGGATTTCTTTCTCTGCTTCTCGCTGCTGAGTCCAAACTGTCCCCATGGGAACCTCCCTGGAATATTTCCCGTTATTCCTGTGTCCAAATTCCCTCAGTTAATTGATGTTAGGGCGCCAAAATCCTCCCAAACCACCCCCTGTCGCCAGTGATTATTTCAGATTTTCCCTCTTTGCTCCAAGAGCTGGAGACCATCACCTGTGGTCCCACTTCCCCAGCTGTGGTGTTCCCCTGCTGCCAGGACCCTCTGGGCATCCCCAACAGGAATATTTTCCCTCTGAGACCAGGGTTCCTTTGGGACTTGAGGAAGGCAAATGAAAACGCAGGGCTGGCTCAGTGGACATCAAAGGGTGGGGAAATCTTTCTTGGGAAATGCACAAAATCCTCATTTCTCTCATTAACACCACTGGAATCGGCCCCAGCAGGACACCATGGGAATGAAACCAAAACCAAAACCACTCCAGGCCTGATCTGGAGTTCAGCTGAGCAGAAGAGGGGAGAATTTCACTGCAGGTATTGTACATACCACACAGGAAATTCACACTGGTTCAAGGTACCTTTTCCCCACTTTCACCTCTAATTCCAGGTCCTTTTTATCATTAAAGTCCCACAGTGATGATTTATTGTCACAGAAACATCTGAAGGAGTCTGGTTTTCACACCAAGCCCTGGGGTGGAGGCTTGGCCCTGGGAGAGGCAGCTCAGCCAGGAAAATCAGGGAATGGGAATGGCTGGGGCCCCTCCTGAGCCTTCAGCATCTTCACATCATCCTTTAGACAATGGCTTTTAAGCTGTGTTAATAATAACAACAACAATAATAATATAATTAATAATAATTTTAGATATGATCCCTCCCCAGATCTAAAGGTCTGTCCCTGCCCTGCTGACCCCACAGCCACGGGGGAGGATTGGACTCAGCCATGGGCAAACACCACCAGGATCCCTCAGCACAGGGATCCAAACTGGTCCCACACCCACAACCACCAGGGAATGACTTCCCTTCCCTGCTCCCAGAGAAATCCAGGAAGAAGGTGTGAAGTTCAGGAATGTTTAAGCCAGCCAGATGGATTCTAGATGGGTTCACTTGGAACTGAAATGTGCCCAGGACCATTCCCAGCCTCCCCATTCCCACTCCTTTTGGCCACCTGGATTCCTTTCACATCACCACAGAAGGAAGCAAAGCGCCATTGACTGTTGTCATTATTTATTACAAATTACATCTTGAAAATCACTGTCTAAAAAAAAAAATCAATAGATTTAAATAAATATACAGATTTCAGGATGCTACATATGGCAGGTGTGCAATAAGTCACTTCAGGCTGGGACATTACACACACGAGGAGATTGACAGAGTACTTTACAGCAGTAGTTTTATTTTAAATTACTCACATTAAACCATGTGCAAAATTTCCTCTGGAACAAACCCTTTCAGGATTTTCTTCTTTTGTTTTTTTTAGAGTGACTCCAACCTTCAGAAGGTCAAAGATAAAAACAGATTCTCTGCAGCTTTGGGGACCAAATGATTAATCCAGGGCTTAAAGCAAAATCAAGGAATTCTTTTTCTTGTCCATCGGGACTACACTTGCAACAGCCACAGATTTTGGTCCACCACCAACTTCAAGCAGCCTTTCCAAAGCTCCTGTGCAGTCCTGGCGTGGGCAGCAGAGGAGCCAGCAGTGGAGAGCAGCTCTTCACCTGCCCAGGTGCAGCCCTGGCTTCCTGCAGAGCTCTGCCCAGGCAGACAAAAGTGCATTTGTGGCACAGCTCCGGAGCCCTGAGGCTGCCCTTGCCTGCAAGGTTGGTTTCTAGGCCCTGGGCTCAGTGGTTTTCCCAAATTTTTCCTTCTCTCCCCTGAGCCAGCAGATCTGGGTTTAAACCTGAGCCTAAGCTCAGACAGGGCTGTGCTCTCTTACAGAATCACGGCAGGGTTTGGGTTGGAATGGACCTTAAAGATCACCCAGCTCCAGCCCTGTTCCCACCAGTCCTTCCCTCCACACCATCCCTACCTGGCTGCCCCTCACCTGATGCATTCCCCACCCAGGTTCCCCTTCCCACGGTGACCTGACACCCCTGAGTGGTCATTTACTGCCCAGAGCCTGACTCAGAGCTGCCCTAAGCCAAGCAGCAAGCCAGGCTTTGCTGCCCTCTCCCCACCACCCCTCTCTGCCCCAGCCCTTCCCTCCAGGCAGAGCTGGGGTACTCAGGAGCTGGAAATCCTCACTGAGGGGGTGTCCAAGGAGAAGAGATGGGGTCACAGACCCAGACCAGGCTCAAGCCCTGCTCAAAGCCAGCCCCACAGCAGCCACACCTGGCTTTGCTGCCCTCCCTGGGCTAACTGATCCTCCACCTCAGCCAGGACCTCAGTGGAAATCCACCTCAGCGATTTCTCAGCCAGTGAACGCCCTTGACTGCTCAGCTGGCTCCAGGTGACGATGAAATAAACTTTTAATACAAACTGGGAGCTGTTCCACCACGGCAGCTTCATCCACAGGCACTGACTGACAGAATAGTGCAAAGGTGGGCTCGGGCTGGGGGCAGCTCTCCCCTGACCACAGTGAGCAGCCAAACCCCTCTGGACAGGGCCAGCTCCGAGGCAGAGCAGCCCAGGCCAGCGATGGGCTGGGTCCAGCACTGCCCAGAGCCCCCCAGTTCACCCACCACACGTGGGCTGGGTCCAGCACTGCCCAGAGCCCCCCAGTTCACCCACCACACGTGGGCTGGGTCCAGCACTGCCCAGAGCCCCCCAGTTCACCCACCACACGTGGGCTGGGTCCAGCACTGCCCAGAGCCCCCCAGTTCACCCACCACACGTGGGCTGGGTCCAGCACTGCCCAGAGCCCCCCAGTTCACCCACCACACGTGGGCTGAGCCCCTGCTGAGGCTCCAGGGCAGGGTCTGGCTGGTGCTGCTCCAGCACGACCCTTGCTCGATCCAAAAAGGCACAATTCAGCTCCAGGACACTTCTCTGGCTGTACGGAAAGAGTTTTTCCCTTTACAGCAGTCCCTTGAGTGCCGGATCACGCAGCAGGAGCACGGAGACTTCCACTTCCTTCCGCTCACGGCCTTCCCTTCAGCTCCAACAGCCAGCAGCGGAGCTGGTGGCACCCACAGGACTCCAAATTCTTCTGGTGAGCTTGGTGTGCACCTGCCTCTTATCTCTTCTTCCTCCAGATGTTTTTTTCCCAGGGCAGAGCCGGTGGCTGTGTGTCCCTCCGGGAGCGCTGCTGGCGGTGGCTGGAGCGCGGGCTGGAGGCCCTGAGGTCCCTGGGAGCAGAAGGGACACCGTGGTCACTCCCCAGCCCATCTTCCCCCTAACTCAGTACCCCAAATTATGGCATTTATCCCCCCCCCCCCAACCACAATTTGCTGGGAGGCAGGAGATGGGGGAAGGAAGAGCAGGAATTTCTGTCCACAGCTGGATTAAGGCACAGTGGAGCTCCACCAAGCCCAGTGAGGTGGCTGAGGGTTCAAGGATGACCCAAAGTGCTGCTTTCCCAAATCCACCTTTCAGAAAGTGCCCCCATTGCCTCTGATTTAATTGCCACCAATTCATTAATTTGTCTTTCACTCAATTCCACTCCTGGGGTTGTTGCTTCTCCCCAGATTCCCTGATGTGGGGTTAGAAAAGCTCTGTCCTTTGGTTCAAAATTGCTGCCCAATAAATTATCTTCCTAGGTGATGCCATTCCCCTCTCCCTCTTCTGTCCCTCTGCCTGTCCCTCATCAGAGGAACTCCCCACTCCAACCGAGAATTACATTTTGTGTGGCATTTCTCTGGTTTGGGAAGGGCACACACAGCCCTGGCTCCCTCAGATGGAGCAGAAAGAGCCAATTCTCCCCATTTAAAGGGGACAGGAGGAGGCAGACCGGCGGCAGAAGGTCAGGTCTGAGTGCTAACTGCAGCCTGGGGCCACAATCCCACACTTTCAGAGTGGGTTTAGGTGCCCTGCTCACCTGAGAGCTCTCAGCAGCCCGTGGTGGGGAGGCCTCGTGGCACCGCTCTGCAGAGACCTCGCTGATGCTCCGGAGCTCATGGGGAGCTTCAGACTCTGGAGGTACCTGAAGAGCAAGAGGAGAAGCCTGAGCCACCCAGAGCCAGGCTGCGGGGAGCTCAGGGGGAGCCTGGCCCGGTGACAGACAGCTGAATGCGCGCCTTTGAAGGGTTAATTGCAGCTATTTGGGAGCTATTCACCGCTCACTTTGACTGCTGTTCCCTCGGGCCACAGCTCCTCTATTCACAGGCGTATTTAATGATCGGGGATTGCTTGGCTATGGAATTAATGACAGATATCCACAGCGCCGTCCCTGCCTTCAGCAGCGCTGCTGAAGCTGAACCGAGACCCCACAGGCACCATCAGCTGAGGTGGCCACGGGACATTTGGCTGCTGAGTCCCAGCTCGGAGCAGCCCTGATCTGCTCCCCTCTGAGCCATGCAGGGGACAGTGGTGTCCAAAAATCCACACCCCTGCTTGTCCCAGCTCCCACATGCTGCCAGCTCTCCCCTCTGAGCAGGGGACACTGCTGTCCCAAAAATCCACACCCCTGCTTGTCCCAGCTCCCACATGCTGCCAGCTCTCCCCTCTGAGCAGGGGACACTGCTGTCCCAAAAATCCACACCCCTGCTTGTCCCAGCTCCCACATGCTGCCAGCTCTCCCCTCTGAGCAGGGGACACTGCTGTCCCAAAAATCCACACCCCTGCTTGTCCCAGCTCCCACATGCTGCCAGCTCTCCCCTCTGAGCAGGGGACACTGCTGTCCCAAAAATCCACACCCCTGCTTGTCCCAGCTCCCACATGCTGCCAGCATTCACCTCTGAGCAGGGGACACTGCTGTCCCAAAAATCCACACCCTCACTTGTCCCAGATCCCACATGCTGCCAGCATTCACCTCTGAGCAGGGAACACTGCTGTCCCAAAAATCCACACTCTCACTTGTCCCCATTCCCAGTGCATTGCCAGCATTCCCTTCTAAGCAGGGGACACTGGTGTCCCAAAAATCCACACCCCCGCTTGTCCCAGCTCCCACATGCTGCCAGCTCTCCCCTCTGAGCCATGCAGGGGACACTGGTGGTGTCCCAAAGTTCCACACCCTCACTTGTCCCAGCTCCCACATGCTGCCAGGGGACACTGGTGGTGTCCCCAAAGTTCCACACCCTCACTTGTCCCATCCCCACGCCAGCTCCCCGCTCCCACCAGCACACCCAGCCCTTCCCCAGCAGCAGCAGCAGCAGGGATGGAGGTGACACTGCTGCCTGTCACCCAAAACTCCCCCTGACACCGCCAGGGCTCTCGGGAGGGGAGAAAAAAGCCACCAGACAAATGCCAGCTGCTGGCAAAGAGCCATCCCCAGGGAGCTGGGCAGACCCTGGGGCTCCTGAGCCCGGCCTGCCTCTCACCCCGAGCATCCCCAGCGCTTACCCTGGCCTGCCCTGGCAGAAGGTGGCACAGAAGCTGTCCCTGGAGTGCTGGCACTCGCACCTGCCCGCCGACCTCTTGCGCCGCCTGGGCGGGCTGCCCAAGCCATAGGGAGCGGTGTGCCTGGGGAACACAAAGGAATTCAGCTATGCCACCAGCTTTTTATTGGCCAACAGGTTTATAACAGGGTCCTGGGAGGCGGCCAAGCCAGTGCCAGGATAATAAAGGCTCATCTATAGACACACGGTGAAAAGGTCACTGATAGGTCTGAGCCTTTAAACTCCAGCTCCTCTCGCAGCTCGCCCCTCCCTGTTTGGAGATGTCTGTGCTGGCTGGGACGGGCACTTTTCTGTCCTTGCAGCAGCCCAGGTGCCCGTGCCAGGGCTGCCACATGGGCTGCCATGGGTGGCACAGCTCGGCTGGCCCAGCTGAGGTGCCAGGGCTCTCCTGCCCTGCAGGTTTCACACAGGGCACCGCACAGCCCGACACGTCCCGGGGCCAGAGCAGGTTCTTGTGCTCCCAGCCCAGAGCTGCTGATGGCAATCTCCTCTCCCAGAGGATTGGCAGGGACTGCAGCTACTCCCCGAGCAAGCAGCGAGTTGTGAATGCATGTCAGCGAGCGCGATCATAACCACACCTGAGCGCATGTGTTGTGCTCCAGTGCGATGGCCACGGGTCTGGGAGCGCTGGGAAAGCTGCTCCAGCATTCCTGAGGGCAGCACTTGGCAGTGCCAGCCCTCCGCTGTCTCATTAACAATACTGGCAGCAGGCAGCCGGCGTTACCGGCTGCGAGCGGGGAGAGGAAGTTCCCCGACTTGCAGCCACAACATCTCCGCCTTGCTCCGGGCTCCAAGAGGTGCAAACCTCAGGAAAAACCGAGCCCGGGAGGGAGCAGCGCCCTGTGCTTTCAGCCCGAGCCCTGGGGGTTGGCCAAACACCTGAGCAGCAGGAGCAGCAGCACAGTTTGTCCCTTCCTCGGCTGCCCGTGCACCTTGGAGCAGGTGCTGCCAGAGCCCCGCAGCCCCGGGAGCCTTTCCCACCCTGCTCCAGGGGAAGGTACAGCCCCTGCCCATCAGCAGAGCCACCCCGAGCGCCGCGCTCCTGCTCCTGCTCACCCAGGTGTGTTGACCCAGATGATGTCCAGGTGACAGAAGTAGATGCATTCCTTATCCAGCCAGCTGTTGCAGGAACATCGCTTGCTCCTCGGCGGCGCGGCCAGGTGCGACTCGGCCGGGGGATGGCCCAGACCTGCAGCGGCACAAGGAGGGAGGGAGGGAGGGAGGGAGGGATGAGCGGCCGCTCCGTGTCCCCTCCGGTGTCCCCGTGCCGCGGGAGCGCCGGGAGCTCCCCGGAGCGAGGGTCCCGCACCCCCGGGCACCCCAGGACCCCCTCCCCGTGCCAAGGGGGCTCAGGGGATCCCCCCTCCCGTGCGGGCACCCCCGGGGCACCGAGCCCTGCTCCAGCCCGGGGCTCACCGGCTTCCAGCAGGGCGCAGAGGGCGAGCGCCAGCAGCACGCCGGGGTGGCTGCCCATGACCGCGGCTCTGCGCTGCCGGCTTTGGGGGCTTCTTCTGGGCTTTTCCTGCTGTCCCGGCTCCTCCAGCCGAGCCGCCGAGCTGCTCTGGAGCCAGCGGGCCCCCGGCAGGTGCTTTATAGCCGCGTCAGCCGCTCCGCCTCCGGGGAACGCCGGGCTCGCTGGGGCGGCGCGGAGCCCCCGCTCCTCCCTCTGCTTGCCCAGACCCGCGGAGAAAGCGCCGGCAACACCGGGGATGGTGTCCGGGATGCGGGGAGGAGTGACCCCGAGGGATCCCGAGCGCGGCTGGGGCTGCGGTGGAGGCAGAGAGAGCAGCGGGGTCTGCGGGCTGAGTCCCCCTGGGAGCCTCCCCGCATCTCCCCCGCCCACCGGGGATGCTTAAAACCACGCAAAGTGGGCAGGATTCAAGATCAAAGTCAAGTTTTCAGTTGAAATGTCTTAATTTGACTCAACTTAATGAAAATGTAAATTGATAATCTCGTTTGAAATCTCTGCTCAGTTCATTCAATGACAGTCTCAGCTTTCCCTTTCTTTCCTCTAAATCGACTTTAAAACTTTTCCTTCTTGGAGCAATTAAAATTTCTTGCCATAAATAAGCCCGAGCACTGTCTAATTTCGCTTCAGCATTCATGTGGCACATTTGCCATTATCTGCAGATTTTTAGGATTGGAATCATGTGAAGCACAGTGACCTCCTGGCCTGCACCAGGAGGAGTCAAAGCCCTTCACCTTGCCTGCGGTGTGTCAGGCAGAAGCAGGAAATTCCTCCAGGCAAGTGTTGGGTCCTGACCATGCCAGGGATGGATCACAGCTTCCAGGCACCCCGAATTCCTTGGGACCACCGATCCAGCTTGGAATGGCAGCTCCAGGAATGGCAAATCTTGGGCAAATCCTGCGAGTGGTTTAGAAAAGCAAAATCCCCGTGTTTTCCTTTTGCAAGAGGTCCTCAAAAACTTCTTGGGAAAGGGAGTGTATTTTATTTGTTTACCATGAGCAGTTCAGCTTTTTATGACCCTGTTGTCATGGGCAGATGCAAGGTGGTGGCAATTACAGCCGCACTGAGGTCTCATGCACAGGAACACGTGCACGCGGGAAAAGAAAGGGAAATAAGGAAAAGTGCAGGGAGGGAGAGTGAGGAAAATGGATCCTGAGCCAGAGCTTCTGCTCACAGCAGCTCGTGGAAGTAAAACGAGTGATGACTGCAGTCCTGCAGGCAAAGTCTGGAGGATTTGACATTCCCTTGGTCCAAGCAGCGGTGGGAATCGCTCTCTGTGCTCATGCAAAGTGCACACGGGGGGTGTGTGCAGGGAAAAAACAGTGGGAGCAAAGAAACTGCACAGGAGAGCACAGACATTTACAGAGGGCACGAAGTGAGGGGGCACAGAGGCCAGGGAGGATGAAAAATGTGTGTATGGGCACGCCAGGAAAATAACACAGTAGAGAATGTGCCAGGCAGTGAAAATCAGGCAGAGTGCAAATGATAAATTAATAAGAAAATCAAGATAGAGCTCATAAAACAAAGCAAACAGAGGGAAGTGTTTAACCTCCGTACCAGTGCAACAATTATTCTAAAGAAAACAGGGAAACACAAAAGCAGCATTACCTGTTACTGCCCATATTCCAGCTGTGCCAAGTTTCAGAGTTGTGTCAGAGTTGTGTGTGACATTCCAGATGCCAGCCCAGTGATACAATAAATCTGCCTTGGCTGCCGTTCCTGCGCTCCTCATCCAGGCCACTGCGGGCTGAAAGACGATCCCCTGGACGTGGGGAAGGCAACGCAGCCGTGTTTGCTCACCCCGTGGGAAGGCTGGCGAGTAAATGACATCATTTTGTACAAAAAAGGGCGCTGTCTTTGAAGGGGTGCTGCCCGTGAGGAGTTGGTTTGCTGAAGGGATCAGCCACACAGAGTCACACAGAGCCCTCGTGCAAGGAGCCAGTCTCAAGCTGACCCCAAGATTTGGGCATCTGGGTCCAAGGAATTTCCTCCTCTTTTGGGCTCTGTCACCCAGCTCATGTTGCCAAGGAGCAGCTGGAGCTCCACGTAGCTGCAATCTGCGTGAGGCTGGAAGTGCCTGCTGCTATCTGCCTGTCATGCCAGGTGCAAAAACACCTTCACAAACCAGGCCTTTCATCCAAAGATTTCTCAACTCTTCTCTTCCTTTCCAATAAATCCCACCAGGCTGAAATCAGAGCAGATGTTACACCCTTGTGCTCATCCCTGCCTGTGGATGGGAGCCTGAATTCCCTTTTTTTCTCCAGGAAAAGCCCTCCTGTGCTGAGCAGGCACCAACCTGAGCAGCACACCTTGGGATGTTTGGCACCAGAGCTTCAAAGATCCCTCAGGACGTGGGGCTAGGGATGAATGCCGCTGTTTCTCGCAGGGATGTGGGAACCCTGCAGAGACGAGGTGGGGCGGGCACTGAACTGGCTTTGAACTGAGCCAGCTCTGAGAGCTTTGTCCAGAGCGAAAGAGTTCCTGTGGAAAAACAACACACTTTAAAAAGTTGTTTTGCCTTTACGGCGCGTGAGGGAGAATGCCCAAAGAGGAGGTGGAGCAGCTGCTTCAGCACCAAACACATCCCCACAGGGACTCAGTGATCTTGGAGGTCTTTTCCAACCTTAGTGATTCCGTGGTTCAGTGATTGTTCTGTTGTCTGTGGTGCTTCCAAGAGTACCTGCTTGGTTTAGGTGGAATCATGGAATATCCTGAGCTGGAAGGGACCCACAGGATCATCCAGTTCAGCTCCAGGCCCTGCCCAGACCCCCAGCACCCCCAGCCTGGGCACCCCTGGAGCGCTGTCCAAAGGCTCCTGCAGCTCTGGCAGCCTCGGGGCCGTGCCCATTCCCTGGGGAGCCTGGGCAGTGCCAGCACCTCTGGGGGAAGAACCTTGCCCTAAATCCAGCCTGAGCCTGGCCTGGCCCAGCTCCAGCCGTTCCCTGGGTGCTGTCCCTGTCCCAGAGCAGAGATGGGAGCTGCAGATCCCTGAGCTCTGCCCTCGCTGTGCTCTGCTCCAGCTGGACACTCCAAGTGCCCTCAGCTGCTCCTCCTGTGGCCCCTCCTGACCCTTCAGCATCTCTGGTGATACCTTTAAATCTCATATTTTGGTGTCCCACACCCACAGATGTTCGATCCCCTTGTGCTGTGGGCTGGGGGATCAGCCCTCTCTGGGAGCCGTGGTTCTCCTTGACCTCCAGAGCACGGAGAACCTGCACAGCTCCTGCCACTGTCCCCGCTGTTCCCCTGATAAGGATCACGGCCAGCTTCCCGAGGCCAACCCTCCTGGCACTATCACCAAACTAAAATCACAAAGAAAAACAACAGGGCTGGAGCAGGGCCGGGCGTGCTGCACAAACACGGCTCCCAAAGAAGGAACAAAGGCGTGCACGGGGTCCTAAATGCCAAAGATGGGCTTTGCCTCCTGCGGTTATTTTTTCCCTTTTGTTTCTGACTGCGGGAGCACATTGTTCATGTCACTGTGAGGAGTTCCAGGCAGACATGACGAAAGGGACAAACCAGCCCAAGACAGGAGACATCCCATGCGGCCCTCATGAGTGGCACTGTTTGGAAACAAGGAGTGAGCAAACAGGAAAGGACTTTAACCATTGAGCAGTCGGGATCTCAGCGTGCTCTTGGCACCAGCAGGAACAATGGGGTGATGTCACGAGCCAGAATTCCCCATGGTGGATGGCAGCCCAGCAAATAATCATAATTCTTGTCCCGGGACATGAGCAACATTTTTCCAGCGTTGGTCATCCCCCATGGAGCCGCTGTGAGGAAATGCAGGAAGGAGACATTGTCAAGTGAGGCTTCCTTTGGGATTTTCGCTGCCCCCCCTGCCCTCCCCAGCTCAGCACATCAGCTGTAATAAATCACAGCTCGCTGCTGGCGGGGAGGATCTCAGTGAGGAGCAGGGAGGCTGAAGGAGATGTCTCACACACTGAAAATAGGGTGAGCACCATGGTCTGGATACTTGCAAGGCAAAGGGGCAGAGTTTCCTCAGCTCTGTGAGGCTTTGAGCTGACAAAGAGCGAATCTGGAGCATTGTCCATGGGTTTCCAAAGGTGCTGAGGATGGCCAGGGGCTCAGGAGGGAGTCCTGCACAAACAGTGGCGGCTGGGGAATTTCAACAATTTTTTTTCAATAATTTCAACAATTTTTTAACAGTTTTTATTAATTGTTATTTTTTAAGGCTACTAAACAACAAGAACAATACAAAGGAATCCTCCAGATCCCAGTTTCTCTTTATTTTGGCTTAAAGCCATCTCTGTGGAGAATATCCTGAAGTTCATTTGCAGCATCCAGGCCTCTCCTGAGGCAGCTCTTGAATTCCCTTTTGGCTCCTTTCTCTTGATGGGAACTGGTGCCATGGGAGGACTGGCAGAGCTGGGCCACCCTCAGGGCTTGGGCTGGCTTTGTTCTTGGGCTATTACTGAAAATCCAGACTCACCTCTCCAAGATTTGCTCTGCAAGGTCCCACTTGGTTTCCCTGCAGCCACTCCAGCTGCGGGCTGTCCCTTCTGCGTTGTCCCAGGGGAGGTGGCACTTCTTGCTGGAGCTGAACATGGGATTTCAGCAGCAAAAGTAACCCAGTGAGTCCCAGCCAGTCCCGAAATGCAGCCCTGAGGAGAGAAACACAAAGCCATGAATGTGTGTGTGTGGCTGGCTGACAGATCTGTCCTGCGTTTGTGGCTGCCCGAACACACCCCCAAGGGCTCTTCGTCATGGTCACAGTGGGATCTCCACATGTTTTCCCCCCCTGAAGCTCCCAGGGAATGTCAGGGTCCCTCTCAGAGCTGGGCAGAGGCAGCCTGGCCCCAGGCATTGGCACTGCTGCCTCTGCCCACCCCACAAACACGAGGGGTCTCTGCTGCACCAGTGAAGGTGAAGGTGTCCCCAGGGCAGGAAGTGGGGTCACACAGGGAGAGGAAGATCCTGGGATGTGCTGGCTCCATCCTTCCCAGGGAGGTGGGAAGGGGCAGGTGGCCTTGGCAAGGACCACTTGTGACATCCAGGAAGGTCAGGCTGTGACCTGTCCCCATGGCAGGCCACTGTGCCAAGGACCAGCCTGCTGGAATCAGGCCTGATGAGGAATGATTGCTTGGTACCCTGATGGATTATCCAGTCCTGCTCTCCAGGGATGGATTATCCAGTTCTGTTCCAGATTATCCAGTCCTGCTCTCCAGGGATGGGTTATCCAGTTCTGTTCCAGATTATCCAATCCTGCTCTCCAGGGATGGATTATCCAGTCCTGCTCTCCAAGGATGGATTATCCAGTTCTGCTCTCCAGAGATGGATTATCCAGTTCTTTTCTGCAGGGATGGATTATCCAGTCCTGCTCTCCAAGGATGGATTATCCAGTTCTGCTCTCCAGGGATGGATTATCCAGTTCTTTTCTGCAGGGATGGATTATTCAGTCCTGCTCTCCAGGGATGGATTATCCAGTCCTGCTCTCCAGGGATGGATTATCCAGTTCTGCTCTCCAGGGATGGATTATCCAGTCCTGCTCTCCAGGGATGGATTATCCAGTCCTGCTCTCCAGGGATGGATTATCCAGTCCTGCTCTCCAGGGATGGATTATCCAGTTCTGCTCTCCAGGGATGGATTATCCAGTCCTGCTCTTCAGGGATGGATTATCCAGTTCTGCTCTGCAGGGATGGATTATCCAGTCCTGCTCTCCGAGGATGGATTATCCAGTCCTGCTCTCCAGGGATGGATTATCCAGTCCTGCTCTTCAGGCAGAAGAGACCAAGCCAGAGGTTCTGTCCCAAAGGACCTGGGGACACTTTCCTGCCCAAGAATTTGAATTCCAGTGTCCGCCAGTGGCTGTGGGACAGCAAAGTGGAAGCTCAGGAATGGAAACAAATCCTGATCCCTTTCTGCAGGGCTTTGCCCTTTAACTGGAGCTCTCAGAATCCACTGATCAGGGCACATTTGGTGTTCCTGGGATTCTGGTGCTGATGGGATGTCAGGGGGGGAACTCTGGGGCAGGAAGAGAGAGGTGTAATCTGAGAAAGAAAACAAAAGGAATGTCTCCGAGACCTGTGACATGGCCTGAACTGTCTGGCTGCAGATCCTGACCCCACTACACAAATGTCATTAAATTTACACAAAGTGACCAGGCTTTGAGTCAGATAAAAGTGGGGGGAGGCAAGATGTTCCTCTGGGACATGAGGCTGAATTAAATCCAGGGAAGTACTGGATAAACCGGGAATATTGGGAATGTATGGATGCGTGGTCATTCAGCTTCATGCAGGGCTCTCCTGTTCTATTAGAGCTGGATAAAACCTTCAGGAGCAGCCAAACCTGGCCTCTTCTGGCACTGCCTTCTGCTGGTGGCAGTCACAAACCACAGACCTTTAAAATCATAATAAACATGCTCCTGTGACACCTTTCCATCCTGCTCTGGGAGCTCTCAAAAAGGGAAACACTGAAAAAATCTGCAGCTCTCTCACACCAAGAAATCTGCTGAGGGTTTCCAAAAATGTCAGGGCTCCAAAGGCTCCCAACTCTGCTCCTTTCCTGGGAAGCAGAGCATTCCCCCTTTCTCTGTGGATGGAAAAGGAAATATTTGCAGTTAAGAAAGGGTTTTTTTTAATAAAGTGAATGACAATTACAGCCAGTCCCGTGTGCCTGCCTGATCACACATTTTAGTGCCCAAAAGGCAAGAAAAGCAAAGTGCAGCCTGTGTTTAACCAGCCCCGTGGAGACATTCCTGGTGTGTTGAGTGTTCATTGGAACACTTTAACAGGGATGTCTGCCTTGGCTCCACCCTGATGGCTGAACTCCTTCAAGCTTTCCAGCACGATGAGTGACCTGGAATTTGTAATTACAATAGGTGTCATGCAATTAATCACCACCTGGGAGCTGCCTCCGTGCTTTGTGAGCCTCTGCAGCAAGTGCAGGGGAGCAGCTTGTGCAACAGGGCTGTTTCCAGCTGGGACAAGCCTGGAGGGGCTCCTGGCACCTGGACAGGCGCAAACCCCCCTTGCCGAGGTGCTCCAGGTTCATGCACAGCACTGGGAACAGGTCAGATGTCACAAAGGGACTTCCAGCAATCAGTTTGGAAATGTTCAGCAGCTTAAATCCATTCATGACCTCGTCTTTTTATTCTAGGGGAGATGTGTGGGGTAAGCCGGGGTAAAGGAGCTGCAAAAATCAGTCAGGGACAAAAATTCATGCAGAGAAAAAGGCAGAAGTTAAAAAGAAAATCCCAGAATGGTTTGGGAGGAAAGGAACCCTAAAGCTCATGGGCAGGGACACCTCCCACTGTCCCAGGGTCACCTCCCACTGTCCCAGGGTCACCCCCACTGTCCCCAGGGTCACCTCCCACTGTCCCCAGGGTCACCCCCACTGTCCCAGGGTCACCTCCCACTGTCCCAGGGTCACTCCCACTGTCCCCAGGGTCACCTCCCACTGTCCCCAGGGTCACCCCCACTGTCCCAGGGTCACCCCCACTGTCCCAGGGACACCCCCACTGTCCCAGGCTGCTCCAGCCCCAATGTCCAGCCTGGCCTTGGGCACTGCCAGGGATCCAGGGACAGCCCCAGCTGCTCTGGCAATTCCAGCCCAGCCCCTCCCCACCCTCCCAGGGAACAATTCCTGCCCAAGATCCCACCCCAATCTCCCCTTTTCCAATCTCAAGCCATTCCCTGGGTCCTGTCCCTGCAGGCCTTGTCCCCAGTCCCTCTCCAGCTCTCCTGGAGCCCCTGCAGGCCCTGGAGGGGGCTCTGAGCTCTCCCTGGAGCTTCTCCTCTCCAGCTCAGCACCCCCAGCTCTCCCAGCCTGGCTCCAGAGGGGCTCCAGCCCTGGAGCAGCTCCAGGGGCTCCTCTGGGCTCTCTCCAGCTGCTGCTGATGTTGGAATTCCCAGTGCTGGAGCAGCTCTACAGGTGGGGAATCACCTAAGAAGAGCAGAGAAGGAGAAGCTCTCCCTCAAGCTGCTGCTCAGGATTCCTTGGATGCAGCCCAGGACATGGGGGTGCTTTTGGGGCTGCAAACCTTCACTGCTGAGCTTTTAACCCCTTCAAAATCCCCAATTCCTTCCCCTCCAGGGCTGGCTTTGGTCCGTTCCCCCAGCCCCTGCTCACCCTTGGGATTCCCCAGGTGCAGGACCTTGCACTTGGCCTTTGTGAACCCCTCGAGGTTCTCCCAGACCCCCCCTTCCCCAGGCTGCCAAAGTCCCTCTGGATGGTGACATAAAGCTCGGAGAAAAGCGAGGAAAACAAACAAAATGCAAGTGTCTGCCCTTTACACCTCAGCACTTTAATAGGGGGTTAATTATTAATTATTGATATGGTTTATTGGCGCATTGGGGCATTGATTGTGCCGCCTGCAGGACGGATCCCATTGTTCTGAACAATGTGCAGATCCATGGCAGCACCCAGAGGGGTTACAAAGGTTTTCCAGAAAAAAAGTGCTGATGCTGAAACGCTAAAAATTGTGAACACTGAGAATATCTTGCTTTTCCCCCCTAAATTAGGGCTAGAGGAGAAATTAGCTCCTGAGTTTTTGATTTTTTTTTTTACCTTCAGCAAAGTTATTCCAGCTCTCAGTCTTGCATTTGGTTGGAAAACAATTTAATTTATTTAATTTTCCTTACTCATGGACTCAAAACTGTAGGGGGAAAAAAAAAAAATCTGTCAAAATACCACATTTTAATCAGACTTGCATCTTTCCAAAACATCTTCTTTTTAAAAGATGTCAGAACCACTCAATTTGGAAGGGGGGGAAAAAACCCAACAAAGCTGCAAAAACATCTCCAAGATGGTCATAATTTCCATCCAGCTCTTTTTTGGGAGGAGATGAGAGGCTCCAGCAGCAGATCAGTTAGGGAAGGAAACAAGGAAAGTTGTGCGAGAAAGTTTAATTAAAGTGGGAGTAATTAGGTGCTGAGGAATCCCAAGGAGGACCTGGCACGGGATCAGTCTGGGCAGTGTCTTCTTGCTGGATGTCTCTGCCCTTGGCCAGATGGAGCTGTAATTTCAGTTACTGGTTAACCAGTTTGCCATGAAATTCCATTCTTCCAGCTTGGAATTCTGGGGATTTGACTCCAAGTCCAGAGGGATCAAAGCTGAGGGGAGCAACCCGATTTTCTGCTCCGCTGGGAATTCTGTGATTTTCTATTCCGACCTAAAATGACGTCAAATTATTTGGAGTTTCATATTAAAAAAAACCAACAATAATCTCAGAAGCAATTTTATCTCAGGTCGCAGGAATGTGTTATTGTGAGCAAAAACTGCAATTTTCTCTTATCTTAAACAACATTTTAACGTATTAAAACAAGTGTTGCAGTTTGAAATCTAAATTTAAACCTAAATTACACAGCCCGTTCCAAAGCTGATACGAGGTGTTGCAAAATCCGTAATGACGACTGATTCTGTGACCTCTGCTGCTGGTTTGGTGGTTTCAGAACAATCAGGAGGATTGTTTGGAGAGGGTTGTGGAGGATTGATTTGTGAAGGATGTTTATCAACACCGGCTGTGGCTGCATTTGAATATAGGGAAGGGAAGGGAAGGGAAGGGAAGGGAAGGGAAGGGAAGGGAAGGGAAGGGAAGGGAAGGGAAGGGAAGGGAAGGGAAGGGAAGGGAAGGGAAGGGAAGGGAAGGGAAGGGAAGGGAAGGGAAGGGAAGGGAAGGGAAGGGAAGGGAAGGGAAGGGAAGGGAAGGGAAGGGAAGGGAAGGGAAGGGAAGGGAAGGGAAGGGAAGGGAAGGGAAGGGAAGGGAAGGGAAGGGAAGGGAAGGGAAGGGAAGGGAAGGGAAGGGAAGGGAAGGGAAGGGAAGGGAAGGGAAGGGAAGGGAAGGGAAGGGAAGGGAAGGGAAGGGAAGGGAAGGGAAGGGAAGGGAAGGGAAGGGAAGGGAAGGGAAGGGAAGGGAAGGGAAGGGAAGGGAAGGGAAGGGAAGGGAAGGGAAGGGAAGGGAAGGGAAGAGAAGAGAAGAGAAGAGAAGAGAAGAGAAGAGAAGAGAAGAGAAGAGAAGAGAAGAGAAGAGAAGAGAAGAGAAGAGAAGAGAAGAGAAGAGAAGAGAAGAGAAGAGAAGAGAAGAGAAGAGAAGAGAAGAGAAGAGAAGAGAAGAGAAGAGAAGAGAAGAGAAGAGAAGAGAAGAGAAGAGAAGAGAAGAGAAGAGGTTTTCAGAGGTGCTTGGATGGTAAATCCACAAGTCAGGGCTCAGAGAAGGCCCAGCCTGAGCAGAGAGCTGCCTAAATCAGTGGGAAGTGCAAAAGATGGGGATTTTTAACACGGGAATGTGAACCGGGAATGTTCTCGGGAGGTTCAACACCAGAACTGCTCATTTATCCCTGAATAAATGAGGTAGTGGAAGAAAGAGGCCTCAAGGTCTCACTGTACCCATTTACTCCCAAACTTCTGTTTTAGCCAGTATTTAGCTACTTGTGCAAACACTGAGGAAAGATACAAAATTAAAAAATAAAATAAAAAAATAAAAATAAAAATAAGAAATTAAAATTAAAATTAAAATTAAAATTAAAATTAAAATAAAAAAATAAAAATTAATACAAAACTTCCCAAAAGTATAAAAAATATACTCCATCCCAGCAAATCTCATTTCTCCTTCCCAGGGGGCTCTGGAAGAGCCAGGGCACAGAGCAGGTGAGGTCATTCCCACCTGGCATCTCCCCCCCAGCCCAGGGAAGCGCTGCAACCCCCGACCTCTGAGGCTGCTGCACTCACACACGTCTGAGGGCTCTGAGGGCTCGGCTCTGCCTCTTTCGTGTGGCTTTGGCAAGGCCTGCACATGCCCTAATGGGCCAGGTCTTGCCAAAAAACCGGTGAGCGCGGCACGCCCGGTGCGAGAAGCTCCACAGGGCTCGCGCACGAGCGGCTCCCGTGCGCACAGAGCTCGATCCGGAGGGGATTAAGTGCTCAAGCCTCGAGAAACCTAAAACCCGTGGTGCCTCCTAAGGCTGGTGGTGCCCTGGGTGCCAGCGTTCCTGCCCAGGCCGCTGGCGGCACTGCGGGCCTGGTGCCACGCAGGTTCTGCACGTCCTCACGGCAGCCCTGAGCTCAGGCTGCTCTCCCCTTTCCTAGCACAGCTGAACCCATGGGTTGGTGACATTCTGGGATGGGGTTCAGCAGCACAGGGCCAGGGAGCAACGCTGGTAAGGCTGGCAAGCACGGTGGGGTTGGATGGATCCCCAAAATCCGACTGCTGAACGATAGGAACGGTGCAGACAGGATTTCCCTGCAGGGTGTCTCAACAGCAGAGGGGTTGGCCCAACCTGTGCTTCTCCCTCCACGCTGAGCAGGGGTTTTTTATTGTGTAAGAGAACAAAACAAGACAGAACAAAAGTAATTTTCACGAGAGGAGCGTGCGAGGGAGCGTGAGTGTGTGTGAGTGTGTGTGCTCCCTAATCCGTGGGGAAAGGAGCAGGACCCGGCTGCCTGAGCTGGAATCCAGCACTGCTGGAGACATGGGTGCTCCTTACACACACACAGAAAACTCCTCTGCCTCCAAATCCCCGCAGGAATTCCGCAGCAGAGGTGGCAGAAGGTGTTTGCAGGAGTTTGCAAGGCTGGGTGGGTGCGTGGTTGTCGTCTGGTCCCCACGGGGTTGGAGGCAGTGAGGGGAATTCACTCTGGTGCTGGAAGTCTGGGGAAGGCCTTGCATGATCAGGCTGCAAATTAAAGGTAATTGGGTGTTATCGCTCCTTGGAGTTCATTTATGGTGGAAATTCATGGAAGCATGGGATGGGATGGGTTGGAAGGGGCATTTAAAGTTCATCAGGGCCACCCCAGCCATGGCAGGGACACCTCCCACTGTCCCAGGGTCACCCCCACTGTCCCAGGGTCACCCCCACTGTCCCAGGGTCACTCCCACTGTCCCAGGGTCACCCCCACTGTCCCAGGGTCACCCCCACTGTCCCAGGCTGCTCCAGCCCCAATGTCCAGCCTGGCCTTGGGCACTGCCAGGGATCCAGGGACAGCCACAGCTGCTCTGGGAATCTGTGCCAGGGCTTCCCCACCCTCATAGAGAAGAATTTCTCCCTGGTATTTAATCCCACCCTCTTTCAAAGCCATTTCCCCCCGTCCTATCGAGGGGATCAGGGGCACACCCTCCCCTTTGCAGCCCCACCGAGGTTTCCACAGGAGTGGCCTGTGCAGGAGCCCTCCATCTCACAGCTTGTGAGAGCGAGGGGGGAAACTGAGCACAAGCAAGAGAGATCTTAGAAGAGAAGGCTCCAGGGAGAGCTCAGAGCCCCCTCCAGGGCCTGAAGGGGCTCCAGGAGAGCTGGAGAGGGACTGGGGATGAGGCCTGGAGGGACAGGACACAGGGAATGGCTCCCAGTGCCAGAGGGACGTTATTGCTCTTCAGAACCCAGGACTTTTTCAGGAGCCTACATCAAGGAGGGCCCAAGAGTCTGGACAAGAGGGATACATCCCAAAGGTTGTGTCCCAAAGACCATCCACAGCGAAATAAAAGACCAAGAGTGTGTCTGGCAGGGGTTGAGCAGGGCACTCCAAACCCAGGCTCCTCTGAAGTGTTGGAGGCGAGAACCAGAACCTTTGTAGCTCTCTATGGCCTGTGAAGGTTTGTCCACGCAAAGGTCATTTCAGAAAAGCCTTTCTGAACCCTTGACTTAGTGTGGAAGGGACAGAAAGTCAACTTTTCCTTTCCATGAGTGCCCTGGGAGCTCCAGCAAGGTCTGGGAGTTCTCCCCACGCTCCCAGAGGGATTCCAGGTGTTCTCTGTGCACAGCAAGAGGGAAAGGGCTCAACCAGGAGAAGCTTCAGAGCCCTCTGCTCACATTTGCCCTGCCAGGTCAGAAGTGATGCCTGAGGTTTTAACTTCCATATTTTCCAGGTTCTGAACTTTACACAAAGTGTCAGCGAGTTCTCCTCACAGCCCAGGCACGCACAACAATCCCTCTCCAGCCCCAGAACCCCAGAACCAAGGGCCCAAACAGCACAACCAGCAGGGAATTGAGGAGAGCAGCCTGGGAGGATGGGGCTGCATCAGCTGGAGCTGGAACTGCAGTGACCCCAAGGTGGAGATGGAGCAGAACTGCTCCCAGTGTGAAACCTCGTGGCTGGGTGTCCATCTCGGTGCAGCCACGGCCGGGCTCTGGCACTGCCCCAGGTGCATCCTCTGAAGGGCTTTAAATAAAATTTAATTCAATAAATCCCCACTTTACTCCTCGAACTCTGCCCAGCCTCTGCTCCAGGGAGCCTCTCCAGGCATCAAAAAGAACCTTAAAACTCATCCAATCCCACCCTGTGCCATGTGCTGGGACACCTTCCACCACCCCAGACTGCTCCCGCTCCTGAGTCAGGACCCAGGAGAGGCTGGGAATGCTTTGGGTGCTCAGCCATCCCCTGCCCTGCTTTTTGTTCAAATCCCCGTGGTTTTGGGGCTCTAACCTGTGGAATTCCCAGCCAGCCACGGGGGCTGCTCTGCACAGAGAGCTGCAGGCAGCAGCAGATGCCTGCCGTGCTGCGGCTGCCTGGACATGAAGCAGCAGAGCCTGGGCTGGGGATGTCAGAGGGATGAGCTGGGGAGGAGGGAGGATCTGCCCTGGGTTAATGACATAATGAGAGAGGTGTGAAAATGTGTGAGCAGCCCTGGGAGGCAGCTGATTTATCTGCCTGGTGACAGATGCCAGCTGAGGAAGGGCTTGTGCTCTGCAGACAGATGATGAAACCCCAGGAGGCGCTGGGAGCAGCAGCTCCTGGGGTGAGGGTTCGTGGAGAGCGCATTCCTGCAGCCGGGAGAGCTCCCCACCCAGCCCTGCAAGCACCAGCTGCCCTGGCAGAGCTGCTCCCAGCGCTTGTGTCCCCAGGGATTGGACCAGGAGCCACAGGGACAATGTCACCGCAGTGTCACAGCCTGAGGAGAGAGCGTGGATGGTGAAGAGATCATGGAAACATGGAGTGGTTTGTGTTGGGAGAGACGCTAAGAGTCATCCAGGGACATCCCAGGCTGCTCCAGCCTGGCCTTGGGCACTGCCAGGGATCCAGGGACAGCCACAGCTGCTCTGGCAATTCCAGCCCAGCCCCTCCCCACCCTCCCAGGGAACAATTCCTGCCCAAGATCCCACCCCAATCTCCCCTTTTCCAATCTCAAGCCATTCCCTGGGTCCTGTCCCTGCAGGCCTTGTCCCCAGTCCCTCTCCAGCTCTCCTGGAGCCCCTGCAGGCCCTGGAGGGGGCTCTGAGCTCTCCCTGGAGCTTCTCCTCTCCAGCTCAGCACCCCCAGCTCTCCCAGCCTGGCTCCAGAGGGGCTCCAGCCCTGGGATCAGCGCAGTGGCCTCAGCTTCAGCTTCTCCACCCTGTGCAAGCCAAACTAAATCCCAGGCTGAGGTGCAGCACTGGTTTTTGTGATACTGACTGACCTCAGAAGTGCATCGGCAGCAGACATAGAAAGAGGATTGCAAATCTTATTAAAATACTCTTGAAAATCCCAGGTTGTGGGCAAATAGTTATCGGAGGAGCTCTCCAGCCAGTTTTAGAGGAGAAATTATTATTTTAGAGGAGAATTATTTGGGGATGCAGCCTGGAGGTGATGGCCTGAATTCCTTTGGAGCAACACCTGTGGCTGCTCCTCCCGAGGGGCAGCTCCCATCTCTGCTCTGGGACAGGGACAGCACCCAGGGAACGGCTGGAGCTGGGCCAGGCCAGGCTCAGGCTGGATTTAGGGCAAGGTTCTTCCCCCAGAGGTGCTGGCACTGCCCAGGCTCCCCAGGGAATGGGCACGGCCCCGAGGCTGCCAGAGCTGCAGGAGCCTTTGGACAGCGCTCCAGGGGTGCCCAGGCTGGGGGTGCTGGGGGTTGGACTGGGTGATCCTGGGGGTCCCCTCCAGCCCAGGATGTTCTGTGGCTCTGATATCCCACCACAGGACCCTCGCTCAGGTTTGCAGGAGCCTTCAGGACCTCACAGGTGTTGGTATCTCCTCTCAGACCCTCTGTGGGTGTGGGCTGAGCTCGGTGCTGGAATGGGGCAGTCCTGGAGCAGACCTGGAGCAGCCAAAGGCACGGCAGAGCCTCTCCGAGGTGCTGCTCCCCAGCACGTAGGTGTGGGCAGAGCCGTGGGAGCCTTCCAGGGCACCACACATTCCTCAGCTGTCAAGAGGCAAACACCTCTGTGTGGTCAATCAAAAAAAAAACCCAACAAAATAAAAGTATTTTAATCCACTGAGATGCTTCCTTTGGCCTGGAGAGGATCAAAGCTCCTGGGAGGACAGGCCGGATGGGAGGATTATCTGCAGAAGGCCGGGACTTTGCAAACACTCACAGGAGAGAACAAAAGCATCCTCAGCAGCGAGCGGCGTGCCCTGGGCCCTGTGCAATGCCGATGTGCAAATCCCAGCGCGCTGCTGCTCCTGGCACCTTCTGTGCACCAATTTTGGTCACGGCTTTCGTGCCTCGGCCTGACTCAGCACTGAGGAATTGCGGGCACTCTTTGTTCTCCAGCCCCAGAAACGCGGACGTGCCCGGCTGACAAAAGCCGGCTTTGGCATCAGGGAAGGCCTGGGAGTGACAGAATGGGCCCTGAAGTGAGGGCAGGAGCCAAATCTGCCAGGGAAGGGAGAGGATCCCGCGGGGATGAGCTCACCTGTGGGGTGTTCACTCACCTGGGGGTGCTGCACTCACCTGTGGGGTGTTCACTCACTCACCTGGGGGTGTTCATTTACCTGTGAGGTGTTCACTCACCTGGGGGTGCTGCACTCACCTGGGGGTGTTCATTTACCTGTGGGGTGTTCACTCACCTGGGGGTGCTGCACTCACCTGTGGGGTGTTCACTCACTCACCTGGGGGTGTTCACTCACTCACCTGGGGGTGTTCATTTACCTGTGAGGTGTTCACTCACCTGTGGGGTGTTCACTCACCTGGGGGTGTTCACTCACTCACCTGGGGGTGTTCACTCACCTGGGGGTGTTCACTCACTCACCTGGGGGTGTTCACTCACTCACCTGTGGGGTGTTCACTCACCTGGGGGTGCTGCACTCACCTGGGGGTGTTCACTCACTCACCTGGGGGTGTTCACTCACTCACCTGTGGGGTGTTCATTCACTTTGTGGGGTGTTCACTCACCTGGGGGTGCTGCACTCACCTGTGGGGTGTTCACTCACCTGTGGGGTGTTCACTCACCTGGGGGTGTTCACTCACTCACCTGGGGGTGTTCACTCACTCACCTGGGGGTGTTCATTCACTTGTGGGGTGTTCACTCACTCACCTATGGGGTGTTCACTCACCTGGGGGTGTTCACTCACTCACCTGGGGGTGTTCATTCACCTGTGGGGTGTTCACTCACCCTGTGGGGTGTTCACTCACTCACCTATGGGGTGTTCACTCACCTGGGGGTGTTCACTCACTCACCTGGGGGTGTTCATTCATCTGTGGGGTGTTCACTCACCTGTGGGGTGTTCACTCACCCTGTGGGGTGTCCACTCACTCACCTGGGGGTGTTCATCACCTGTGAGGTGTTCACTCACCACCTGTGGGGTGTTCACTCACCTGGGTGCTGTTTTCCACACCACTCTGAGCACTCTCGGTGGCAGCAGGGTGTCTGAGGTGCTCTGGGAGCCACCTGAGGACCATTCCCACAGCCTGGAATCCCCTCCCAGCCGTTCCCAGTGCCTCTCCTCACACAGGAGCGCTCCTGCCTCCAGCAGCAGCAGCAGGACGGAGTCACAGAGCCACAGAATCCCTAGAGATGGAGAATTCCTCCAAAGACATCCAAGGCTTTGATCAAAAATCCTCATTTCTGTGCCCACGTGTGTCAGTCCTACAGGGGATGAGGCTCTGGAGCCCACAGGTGACTCAATCATCAAAAAACTCCTGATGAAAGCAAAAATTTCATGGGGAAGGGAAGGAAATGGTGATTCCATTCCCTTTTACTGATGACAAAGTGCACTATTTTGTTAAGAACTTTTGGGTTAGGTTCTTTTTCCCTTTGAACTGAAGACTGACGAGAGGGAGGCAGTTTTCTCTTGTTCGGTCTCAGCAGTTTATTCTTTTCTTATCAGCATTACAAGGTACAAGGAGCTATGTGCACTATGATAGAAAAGGGGTAAAATGGCTAAAAAAGATCTTCTTCAAGGTCTTTTTTATGTCCATTTACCCAATTAACAGATGCCAACTAAATTATTTTTCTTAGTGACCCAATGACCCAACACCTGTGTGCTGCACTGACATTCTCTATCCAATCACTTCCTACCACCCAAAAACCCTTAGGAGAAGAACATGAAGAAGAAAGAAGAAGGACAAGAGACAACACCCTAAATCCTCCATCTTGTTCTCTGCTCTCTAAACTGCCTTAAACTCTAAAATTCAACCCATTCACCCAGTGACTCAAGAAATCTAATTCACACACATTTTCAGTCTTTTTTCCTTAACTCTAACCGCTGTCTCCGTGGTGCTGTGTGAAACTCTGCTTTCTTGGGTGTCAGATAAAGGTAATGTCTTGCATCTCTGATCCCAACACTATTTGAACCATCCCTGCCCTGCTTCAGCCTTGCCCAGAGCGGCAAATCTCAGCTGGGTTCTTCTCCTGCACCTTTTTCCCGTTTCAGAGTGGGTAAGGAGCCGTGCAGGAAGCCTTTGCTGTTGCTTTCCTGTGCCTCAGCAGCTTTCCAGGTCCTGAATTCCTGATCCTTCCCTTCCCTCGCTCCCTTTAAGGGGAAGGTCGGGGAGGTTGGGCATTATCCTTTGGCAGAAATCCCTGGGTAGGGCTGGGAAAGCTTCCCTTGACCCCTCTGAGGCTGTTTCCTGCCCACCACCCAGGCTCAGGCTGAATATTTTGGGAATAAACACCTGATTTGCGAAAATACCCACTCAGGGATGGATTTGTCCCTGTTCATGGTGGGAGAAAACCTCTGAAGTCCCTCCCAAGGGGACTGTGACTCCATGAATCCCAAAAATCTCCAGCTGGAGAGCATTTCTATGCTGGTGCTCTCTGGAAATGTCCCATTTCCCCCTCCCAGCTGCCACCCCAAGGCGAAAGGCATTTCCTGCAGGTTTTCCAGGTTCACACGGGCACCCTGAGGGGCTTTCCTGGCCTCTGGAATGCAAACCCTGGGGTAGAAATCAGCCCTGACCCATCCCAGTGGGGCAGGGGGGAATTCTCGGGAGGATGAGAAGGATGAGTCCGAGCCTGGCAGGGTAATGAGAAGCTCAGAAGAGCTGAAGGAATCTCGGGAAGATCAAAATCAACCCCCAGGGGATGCCCCAAGGAGGCAGAAACCCCCCGGGGGGGTCTCATTATCGCTGTTCGGTGTTTGCTTTGCTCCTGCTCCAGCCTGGGACAGTCCTGCCCTGGAATCTGCTCCTGCTTTGTTCCTGCAGCCTGGCCAGTGGGTGTGGGAGTGTGAGGGACCAGGGAAAGGGGCACAGGAACCCGGGATAATCTGCCAGGATGTGGGAAATGCTCCGGCCGAGGGGCAGAGGGAGCGTTCAGCCCCACGGAGCTCCAGCCCCACACCTGGGGCTCGGGGCAGCTCTTGGCTGGTCTCTGCCAGCTCTGCCCTCAATCCATCCCTGCTGGAGCCTCCTCTGAGCTCTGCCACGCTCTCAGCTCAGCCATCCTGGCCTCAGCACCTCGGAGCAACGAAATCCGGGGCTGCCAGGTGGAGCTCAGCCTCTCCTGGAGCAGAAAAAGGGTGACTTTCCACCCAAAAATGCAGTTTTTTGGGGTGACACAGAGCCATGGAAAGCTGGAAATGTCAGGAGGGAAGAGGAGATTTCCCAGCCCCACCAAACCACGACCTGTTCTGCAGCACAGCATCACCTCACCCCCATGGAGGGGCTGGAAAGCGAGCTCTGAGTGGATTAGATGGGATATTAGGGGAAGTTTCTTCACATAAAAATGTTGTCCAGCCCTGGCACAGCTGCCTGGGGCAGTGATGGGATCAGCAGCCCTGGAAGTGGTGAAAGAACAGGTAAATGTGGCACCTGGGGGTGGCTTTGAAATACTGGGGGAATGGTTGGGCTGGATGGTCTGAGAGGGATTTTCCAGCCTCAGTCATCCCATGGCTCCATGATGAGCAATCCCAGACCCAGGAGATCCCGGTGGCACCTGCCCTGTGCCCAGCCCAGCTCCCCCTGCCCCACCACAGCTGGGACAGGATTTAGCACAGGGACACCAGAGCTGGCCTGGCAATCCTGGGTCACTCCAGGCAGGGAAATTTCCAGAGGGTAACTCTTGAATCAGACACCAAAACCAGCAAATTTACAACCTGGGAGAGCTGGGGGTGCTCAGCTGGAGAGGAGAAGCTCCAGGGAGAGCTCAGAGCCCCCTCCAGGGCCTGCAGGGGCTCCAGGAGAGCTGGAGAGGGACTGGGGACAAGGCCTGCAGGGACAGGACCCAGGGAATGGCTTGAGATTGGAAAAGGGGAGATTGGGGTGGGATCTTGGGCAGGAATTGTTCCCTGGGAGGGTGGGGAGGGGCTGGGCTGGAATTGCCAGAGCAGCTGTGGCTGTCCCTGGATCCCTGGCAGTGCCCAAAGCCAGGCTGGACATTGGGGCTGGAGCAGCCTGGGACAGTGGGATGGGATGGGATGAGATGGGATTTGGGATCCATGGGATGGGATGGGATTTGGGATCCATGGCATGGGATGGGATTTGGGATCCATGGGATGGGATGGGATGATGGGATGGGATGGGATGGGATTTGGGATCCATGGGATGGGATGGGATGATGGGATGGGATGGGATGGGATTTGGGATCCATGGCATGGGATGGGATTTGGGATCCATGGGATGGGATGGGATGATGGGATGAGATGATGGGATGGGATTTAGGGTCCCTTCCAGGGGGAAGATGTCACACCTTTGCCATACCTGATACAATCCCCAACGTGAGCCTTGCCCTGACAATTCAGGGAGGTCAGGGCAGGGATAAAACTCAGGCTGGGTTGTTCATTCTCATGTCCCATTCACTCATTTACTGCTGAGCAACTGCACCAAGCTGATACAACACACAATTTAAAAAAAAAAAACCAAAAAAACCAAAACTCATTTATACAGCGATTAAAAACTGCCACGAGCCAAAAAAAAAAAAGTCGATTTTTGACATCAGAGGCTGTTCAGCATTTAGCTCAGGGACAGCTGGGGTCAGCCCAGGGAGCCTGGGAAGGCTGAGCAGGAGAAGGAGCCACAACAATGAGGGTGAACCATCGGCTCCTGATGAGGGGGAGGATTTGAAGGTGCCGGGGATGTGCGGGCAGGGGGTGGATGCTGAATTCAGCATCACCTCTGTTCCGGCCGCGCATCCCGGACGCTCCCGGGGTAGCGGAGCTGCGGGAGGCTGGCTCAGCTGGCAGCGCTTCAGACGGAGCACGGCGGCTCTGTCTCCCTTGTGGGAGGTGTGAATGAGCTGCACCGAGCCGCTGAAGGCTTCCCCGTGCCAGTTATTAGCAATCTGCCGGCTATAAATAGCTGCTGCCTCATTCCCCCGGCGGCGGAGTTATCGCCCTGCTCGCCTGCCCCGCTCCGGGACGCAATTCCTGCTCTCCTGCTCCATCCCGCTGCTGCGAGGCAGCCCAAAAAGAGCCTGCGGTGTGTCCGGGATGCGGGCGGCATCTCTGCCGGGCATCACAGCTCCGGGAAAGCCTCCCTGGAGAGCCAGGCAGGTTCCAAGGTTCCCCATCCACCTGCAGGGAGGAGGCAGTGGGAGGATTGTCGTTCCGATTGGGAACGGCGATAAAGAACGACATAAACTCTCAAGGGAGTTTCAACAGGAGAATTCTCATGTTTATTCCTTCAGGCTTGTCTTATAGACTCGTACCTGGAAAGTACAGAAAGGAAACTCATATTGGTTAGCAAAGTGCTACATTACCATCATTGGTCAGGGGCACACTACCCCCCTGACCCTCTCCTGCAAGGAGAACAAGAGGACAGACAAACAGCACCTGGCAGTTGTTTTCTGTCTCTGAGGATTGTTTTGAAATCCTCCTATGAAATTCCCAGGCTAGCTTCTCAGGCAGGACTGGGAGGCCCTGGGCCTGCAGTTTCTGCAGCTCCCTGCAGCCTGTTCCAGAGCTAGCATCCATAGGAGGATGGTGAAGCGGTGAGAAAGGGCACGGTGCAGCTGGAACCCCGAGTAATCTGCCCGGAGCTGGGAAATGCCCATCGCTCAGGGGCTTTGGGGTGTTTGGGTTCCTTTTCCTGGGCTTTCCCCTGTGGTTTGGAGCCACTGAGAATGTCCAGCAGCACCACGGAGCTCAGCAGATCCCCCTGGGGAAAGGTGTCTGCAGCTGGCACAGATCAACCACGGCTCTTCTCCCTCTGAGCTGCTCCTTCCCTGAGCCCAGCAGCCCTCGGGGTCCTCCCTGTGCACTGCAGCGAGTGGCAACAGAGCTGGGACCGAGCAGGGATGAGCCAAAAAAGCGGCTGGAATTGGTGAACCCACTCCTCACCCCACGCCAGGGACACCAGGAACCTTCTCTGGGTCATCTGTGCCACTCGGGAGGGCTGCAAAGCCACCCTGGGCTGAGCTGGGAGCCCCGGGTGCCTGGCACACCCTGTTCCCAGCGCTCCTTTGCACCCACAGGGTCCTGAGGATGCAAAAGGGCCATGGAGGTTCTCACCCTCCTCTGGTGTGGGTCTGGGAGCTTTGTCCAGCCAGTGATCCCAAGAGTGATGGGAGGTTGTGTCACACAGAGACAAAGCCAGGGGCCCTCTGCAGATCCATTCTGGGATCTCTGCTGTGCCCCTGATCCCTGTAAATCCATTCTGGGATCTCTGCTGTGCCCCTGATCCCTGTAAATCCATTCTGGATTCTCTGCTGTGCCCCTGCTCCCTGTAAATCCATTCTGAGAGCTCTGCTGTACCCCTGCTCCCTGTAAATCCATTCTGGGATCTCTGCTGTGCCCCTGATCCCTGTAAATCCATTCTGGGAGCTCTGCTGTACCCCTGATCCCTGCAGATCCATTCTGGGAGCTCTGCTGTACCCCTGCTCCCCGTAAATTACTTCTGGGAGTTCTTTTGTGTCTCTGCTCCCTGTAAATCCCCTCTGGATTCTCTGCTGTGCCCCTGGTCCCTGTCAATCCCTTCTGGGAGCTCTCTTGTACCCCTGAAGATCCGTTCTGGATTCTCTGCTGTGCCCCTGATCCCTGTAAATCCATTCTGGGGGTTCTTTTGTGCCCCTGCTCTCTGTAAATCCCCTCTGGGAGCTGTCCTGTGCCCCTGCTCCCTGTAAATCCATTCTGGGAGTTCTTTTGTGCCCCTGCTCCTGTAAATCCCCTCTGGATTCTCTGCTGTGTCCCCTCAGGTCCCCTCTGGATGCTCTGCTGTCCCCAAGGGAGCAGATGCCAGCAGCTGGTCCCAGGCAGAGCCCTTGTCCCATATTCCCATCCCAGCCCCGGTTCCAGAGCCAAGAGCTCTGAGCACGGGGGGGCCCTGGGTGAGGTTTCACCCCCCTGGGCAGCCCCAGCCCCTCGCAGTGCTCAGGGGGGGTTGTTGGCAGAATCAATCACAATTCTTGGACCACCACCAGCAGCTCTGACTCTGCTTGGGCCAAATTCCCAAAAGGGGCCCCTCTGCTGCTTCCATGTTGGCTGTGGCCGAGGTCTCTGGAGAACAGACGGGTCCAAGCTGGAATCTGTTTTAGATAAACACTGTTGGGTTATGGCCCGTGCCCAACAGCCTGAGCCAGCCTCAAATGCAAACCCCACCCGTGAGCCCAGCTCTCCTGAGGGGCCACCATGGTGGCCACGGGCCCTCCAGGGATGGAGGACACTGGGAAGAGCTTGAATCCAAGGGAAACATCAACAGGGGGGCGTTTTCCCTCGGCTTGTGGCGCTGCACTGAGCAATCACTCCTGGTGTGGCTTCAGGAGCAGGCAGGAGAATTCTGGATGGTGGTGAGTCCAACCTGCAGGAGAATTCTGGATGGTGGTGAGTCCAACCTGCAGGAGAATTCTGGATGGTGATGAATCCCACCTGCAGAATTTTGTATGGTGGTGAGTCCAACCTGCAGAATTTTGTATGGTGGTGAGTCCAACCTGCAGGAGAATTTTGGATGCTGGTGGTGAGTCCAACCTGCAGGAGAATTCTGGATGGTGATGAATCCCACCTGCAGAATTTTGGATGGTGGTGAGTCCAACCTGCAGGAGAATTTTGGATGCTGGTGAATCCCACCTGCAGGAGAATTTTGGATGCTGGTGAGTCCCACCTGCAGGACAGGGCTCTGCTCCCCCCTCTCATCCTCGTGGGGAAGGGAAGCTCGTTTGGGATAAATGGAACAGCTTTTCCTTTCTTCCTGCGCAGGAGGAGCAGGAATTGCCCGTGTGGAGCCACAGGCTGATCCCGGGAATGCCCACGGAGCCGTTTCCCAGGCTCCAGCACTATCTGAGGATTAATGAAGCAAACAAGGGAACCCAGCAGCAGCCAAGAGTGCGGAGACAGGAGCCAGAGCCAAGCTAAATGTTTCCGAGCCCAGGGATCCCACTTGGGAATGCAGAGCTCCAGCTGGGTTGGGGGTTCCACGGAGCCTTTCTCCAGCTCTCCCTGCCCATCCTGGGCAGGAGGGAGGAATTCCATGGAGGACACAACTCCTGGAGCCCCCAGAGCACTCCCCAGGCACAGGCAGGGCAGTGCTGGGGGCTCCTGGCAGGGGGGATGAGGCAGCTTTGGTGTTATTTGTGTCTCCTGGTGATGAGTGTGCAAACAAACCCAGGGAGAGAGCTCGGAGTGGATCCTTTTCCCTTCTCAGGGCTCACTCAAGGAGTTTGTGGGTGGTGATCTGAGTAAGGAGCGAGTAAAGGATGATTAATGCTCTCTAGGACTGGCTCTGACAGAGACACTCGGTGGCCCCACGAAAGCAGCAGAAGTGACACCGCTCTGGCAGCTCCTCTTTTCTCGTTTCATCCTGAAAGAAAATACAAGTTTAGGGCTCATTTTGAGCACGAAAATTCCCTCAGCCGGTGACTATTTTTTACTGATTTTTAAGAGTTTGGGATAAACCAGCACCACGTCACTGGTCCTATGGCAGATGGGATTTAGGAATCCCAGAATGGTTTGGGTTGGGACATTTAAATCCCATCCCACCTCTGCCATGGCAGGGACACCTCCCACTGTCCCCAGGGTCACCCCCACTGTCCCCAGGGTCACCCCCACTGTCCCTAGGGTCACCCCCACTGTCCCCAGGGTCACCCCCACTGTCCCAGGGTCACCCCCACTGTCCCAGGCTGCTCCAGCCCCAATGTCCAGCCTGGCCTTGGGCACTGCCAGGGATCCAGGGACAGCCACAGCTGCTCTGGCAATTCCAGCCCACCCTCCCAGGGAACAATTCCTTCCATATATTTAACCTTAATTTCCCCTCTTTCTGCCTGAAACCTTTCCCCCTTGTCCTGTCACTCCAGTTCTCAATGAACAGTCCTTCCCCAGCTTCCTCAGAGCCCCCTGAGATCCTGGAAGAGGCTTTGAGGTCTCTCCACAACCTTCTCCTCTCCAGGCTGATCAGCCACACCTTTATTCTGCCACAAAACCGAATTCTTTTCCAAACGAAGGATTTTCCAGCAGTTCCAGAGGCTCTGAAGCCTCTCCCCCGTGCTCACTGGCATTTTGTTTCCCAGAGAGGGTGGGTGGTCACAGGACTCACCCCTCCCCTCTCCAGGGGCATCTCCTGCATCCCATTTTTTCCAGCATTTCCCTGGAGGAGCCTGCTCCGTGCCCAGGCAGCAGAGAACAGCTGGCTCCACAGCTGAGGCGTGCAGGGGCTGGAGCTGGAGCAGCTGTGCTGGGCAGGGCTGGGGGGAGGCAAGTGGGAAGGGAAGAACAGAGCATCCCAGGAAAATCCTCATCCCCAGGAAAAATCTCCATTCCAGGAAAATCCCCATCCCAGGAAAATCCTCATCCCAGGGAAACCCTCATCCAAGGAAAATTCCCACCCCAGGAAAACCCTCATCCCCAGGAAAAATCTTCATCCCAGGAAAAATCTTCATTCCAGGAAAATTCTCATCCCAGGAAAATCCTCATCCCAGGAAAAAACCCATCCCAGGAAAAATCCCCATCCCAGGAAAATCCCCATTCCAGGAAATCCCCATCCCATGGAAACCCTCACCCCAGGGGAACCCTCATCCCTGGGAAAAATCCCCATCCCAGGGAAACCCTCATCCAAGGAAAATTCCCACCCCAGGAAAACCCTCATCCCCAGGAAAAATCTTCATCCCAGGAAAAATCCCCATCCCAGGAAAAATCTTCATTCCAGGAAAATTCTCATCCCAGGAAAATCCCCATCCCAGGAAAACCCTCATCCCCCTTCCACAGCTCCAGGCTGGAATAAGCAGGAACACAAGGATCAGGCTTTGCCTGCTCCCCAAATGTCCCATGGGATGCCAGCAGCAGGGGGAACACACAATGTCCCCCCTGGATCTTAAAATGGAATTTACATTTTACAATAGGATTTTAAAATTTTCATTTTTTTTTTGTTACTATTATTTTTAAACTTAGAATTAATTAATTAAATTTAAATTTTAAATGAATTAATTTTTAATTAAGAATTTTAAAATTCAACATTTTACAATAATTCTCCTCCCCGTAGTACCCATGAATCGCAAAGCCCTTTAAATAAAAAACAAAAAAAACAAAAAAAACCCAAAAAAAACCCCCCAAAAAACCCAAAAAACCCTGCGATCTTTTTCCTCCTGTAAATCAAGATTGATGTGGTGCCAGGAAATCGCAGACATCGCGCAAGGAGCTGCAAAAACACCGCTGGGAAGGAGCTGCCGGGAGAACGAGCGAGGGGGAGAATTTGCATTAATTAATTCTTGTTCTCCTCTCGGACGTGCATCAAATCCGCGCACAGCGCTGGGGTTTTGAAGCAAATGCAGGGTTGGGGTTGTTTTAGGGTTTTTTTTAAGGAAATACGGATAAAATCCCACTAGATGGCACTCGGTGGACGCGCATAATTCACCTGGCAGCTCCTGCGGCAGATGGGGCTCGCTGGGGCGGCTGCGAGCATCCCCCGGCCGGGGAGAAGGGATCTCCTTCCCCTGGAGCGGCTGAGGGAGCTGCCCTGGGCTTGTCCTGCTGGGAAAGCAGGAATTTGCTGGAGTGAAGCGCTGGAAATGCGGCTGCTGCCCCTCTGCTCTGCTTGGGAGGTTCAGCCGGACAAGGAGGGTGGCACTGGGGTGTCCCCAGCACCCCCCAGACCTCGTGTGGGGTGACAGAAATCTTGTTTTGCCCCTTCCATGAGTGGATGTGATGGAAACTCCACCCGTCAGTGTCCCCTCAAACCCACATCTCCACCCGGGCTGGGAACCCTGCAGAGCCAGAAGGGAATCCCGACAGCCCCAGGAGATGCTGGGATTTGGGAGGAGAACGGGGATGAGAACAGTCCCATCACTGCTCAGAGAGTGTGGCCAGTCCTCGGAGCAGGGTGGGTGGGCACTGGGAAGGGAACGGAGCTGGGAAAGGGCTGGAGAATTGCTGAGGGAGCTGGGAAGGGGCTGGAGAATCCCTGAGGGAGCTGGGAAAGGGCTGGAGAATTCCTGAGGGAGCTGGGAAGGGGCTGGAGAATTCCTGAGGGAGCTGGGAAGGGGCTGGAGAATCCCTGAGGGAGCTGGGAAGGGGCAGGAGAATTCCTGAGGGAGCTGGGAAGGGGCTGGAGAATTGCTGAGGGAGCTGGGAAGGGGCTGGAGAATTGCTGAGGGAGCTGGGAAGGGGCTGGAGAATTGCTGAGGGAGCTGGGAAGGGGCTGGAGAATTCCTGAGGGAGCTGGGAAGGGGCTCAGGCTGGAGCAAAGGAGGCTCAGGGGGAATTTCTGGCTCTGCACAAGTCCCTGGCAGGAGGGGACAGCCGGGGGGGTCGGGCTCTGCTGCCAGGAACAGGGACAGGAGGAGAGGGAACGGCCTCAGGCTGGGCCAGGGGAGCTCAGGGGGGACAGCAGCAGGAATTTCCCCATGGAAAGGGGATCAGGGCTTGGAAGTGCCCAGGGAGGTTTGGAGTGCCCAGCCCTGCTCAGCAGACGTTTCACCGTGGCACTCAGTGCTGGGGTTCGGTTGATGCGCTGGTGATCGGCCAAAGGTTGGACTTGATGATCTTGGAACTTTGTTTGGATCTGGAGCCCCTGTTTGGATCTTGAATTCCCGTTTGGATCTGGAGCCCTGTGCGGATCTGGAATTCCTGTTTGGATCTGGAATTCTTGTTTGGATCTTGAATTCCCGTTTGGATCTGGAGCCCTGTGCAGATCTGGAATTCCTGTTTGGATCTGGAATTCTTGTTTGGATCTGGAATTCCTCTTTGGATCTGGAATTCTTGTTTGGATCTGGAATTCCTCTTTGGATCTGGAATTCCTGTTTGGATCTGGAATTCCTGTGTGGATCTGGAATTCCTGTTTGGATCTGGAATTCTTGTTTAGATCTGGAATTCCTCTTTGGATCTGGAATTCTTGTTTGGATCTGGAATTCCTGTGTGGATCTGGAATTCCCGTTTGGATCTGGAGCCCCTGTTTGGATCTGGAATTCCCGTTTGGATCTGGAATTCCCATTTGGATCTGGAATTCCTGTGTGGATCTGGAGCCCCGTTTGGATCTGGAGCCCCTGGATTCACCCCTGGCCCTGTGTGGCTCCTGCTGCTCCCTGGCTGAGCCCAGCCCCGTGGCCGGGAGCCCGGGTGGGTCCCTGCCCGTCCACCCCCCAAATCTGGCTGCAATTTGTGCTGGCTCCGAGCAGCAGCAGCAGCCCCGAAATGGGAAATGCAGCCCCTTTTCCTCGTGCTCCGCAGGCAGGAAAGCCGAGCCCAGATTTCGCCTTGGATGCTCCCAGGGCTGCCGGTCTGGGAATAGCTCATGGGCCAGGAATGCGGCTCTTCCCGATCCCTGCTATTTTCCCACTTAAATCCAGAGGAAAATGGATCAGCTGCTAATTAGCAGCAGGGGAACTCTGCTGCAGGTTTATTAGGATTTTCCCCTTCTCCAGAAGTGCCTGATTAGCGGAGAGAATGCGAAACACCCGGAATTCTTTGGAGCCTGCACAAAGAGCACGGCCGGTGCCCCAAGGATGAATAAATGGTGTGAAAAGATGGTGCAAGGGCAGGAGAGGGGGATGTGAGTTTGCCCCAAGCGCTGATGAATGCCAGGCAGCATCCCTGGATCTGCCGAGCGCTCCCAGCGAGATCCCAGCTCGGCCACATCCCTTGGCTGGGTTTTTATCTGCGGAATGACCTAACCTGGGAGCGAGCTGGAGCTGTAATAAAAAGGCTGGCGGCTGCAGCGAGCTCCAGCCGGTATCACAGCAACAGCAGGAACATTTCAGAGCAGGCTCGGCTCAGCCGCAGCCTCTGGGGTTCTGGGGAACAGCTCTTTAATGTCTGCAAAAGCGCTTTGAAACCCGGGGATGGGAAATGGGGAAGGGGAAGGACGGGGGTTGTTGGGAACAGGGATCGGGCTTCAAGCAGCTCTGAAAACAACAGTCTGAAATCACGCCTGAAGAGGAGCTCAGGGGCACAGCCCAGCTCAGGTTCCTCTCCAGGATACAGCTGGAAAACATCCGAGGAGATCCAGGCAGCTGCAGGACCTCAAGGATGCTCCAGGGGGGAAAAAGGTGAATTCTTGATGACCCAGCCGTGCCCAAGCTGTCAGAGCAGTGCCAGGGCAGAGTGAGCTCTTATTTATCCCACTGCTGGGCATATGGGGAATTTGGACAGATTTTGGACACCCTCCCTCACCCCCAGAGCTGTCTGCACATCCTTGCAAGGATCCTGGAAACTTCTGCCCCTCCAGAAAAATTCCTTTAGACCCCTAAAAGTCCCCACGGGGGGCAGAGTGGGGTTTGTGGCCATCACTGTAACCCCAGGATGAACCTGGGCTGGGATGGCTCCCTCGTGCACATCCCTGGGAGGGGGAGGCAGAGCGAGGAGAGCCCCAAAATGAGCCAGCTGCCTGGAGGGGATGTGCTCTGCCATCCTCAGGAGCTCCATCCATGCTCAGCCAGGCTGCAGGACACAAATCCACAGGAGATCCAGCGCTGCCACCCTCCCCTTCCAGCAGCTGCCAGCACATTTTGGGGATGGAGCTGTCTGGCGAGGCACAGAGCTCCACATCTCCTCCTTGCCAATGTCATAAAAGGGCTTCAAACGTTCTAATGGGACCTCTGGTGTCCAGCAAAGCTGGATTTCACAGCTTCTCCTCCTCACTGAAGCAGTACCCCTGGGTTATTTCACTTATTAAATTAGGAGCTGTAAAGCAACTGGGTAAATAATAAATTGCTAGGAGGAAATAAATAAAAAATAAAACCCGGCACCCATTGCAGTTATTAGTCCTGATGAGTGAATTAGGTGTGGAAACAGCAGCTTTGAAGTTCGTCTCATTAAATCACACACCAATTCAGCACTTATTAGGTCTCCAGCCAGAGATATCGAGCCCTGGAAGATGGGGTTGGTGTTAGCAGGAGCTGTCACTGCTGCTGCTCTGGGCAGCCTGTGACTCCTGCTGCTGGCTGGGATGGGAGAGGAGTGAAAGCCCCAGCTCCTGGTGCCCTGAGAGTTTGGGGGTTGTGGGGTTTGGCCCTGAAGGAGGAGCTCAGAAAGGGGGTGCTAACCACAAATATTCACAGAGAGTCAGAAGGTGTGGAAGATGGGGTGGAAGGGGGTTCCCACAGCTGGGATTTCACACAGCCTCAGCCAGCACTGCAGTGTCTGCCTCAGGAAGTTGGGCTCCTTCCACTGAGCAACAGAAATCCACATTTCAGAGGCTTCCCCATAACCCTCAACCACCCATCCATCCATCCATCATCCATCCATCCATCATCCATCCATTATCCATCATCCATCCATCCATCCATCCATCATCCATCCATCGTCCATCCATCCATCCATCCATCATCCATCCTCCATCCATCATCCATCATCCATCCATCCATCCATCATCCATCATCCATCCATCATCCATCCATCCATCCATCCATCCATCCATCATCCATCATCCATCCATCATCCATCATCCATCCATCCATCATCCATCCATCATCCATCCATCCATCATCCATCATCCATCCATCCATCATCCATCCATCAATCATCCATCCATCCATCCATCCATCCATCCATCCATCATCCATCATCCATCCATCCATCCATCCATCCATCATCCATCCATCCATCCATCCATCCATCCATCCATCATCCATCCATCCATCATCCATCCATCCATCCATCCATCATCCATCCATCCATCCATCCATCCATCATCCATCCATCCATCCATCCATCCATCCATCATCCATCCATCCATCCATCATCCATCATCCATCATCCATCCATCCATCCATCATCCATCCATCCATCCATCCATCCATCCATCCATCCATCATCCATCCATCCATCCATCATCCATCCATCATCCATCCATCATCCATCCATCATCCATCCATCATCCATCCATCATCCATCCATCCATCCATCCATCCATCATCCATCCATCCATCCATCATCCATCCATCATCCATCCATCATCCATCCATCATCCATCCATCATCCATCCATCCATCCATCCATCCATCCATCCATCCATCATCCACCCATCCATCATCCATCCATCCATCCATCCATCCATCCATCATCCACCCATCCATCATCCATCCATCCATCCATCCATCCATCCATCCATCCATCCATCCCCACAACCCTCATCTCCTCATCTCCCGACACGTGTCCCCTGCCAGCTGGCACTGAGTGCCAGCCCTGGATGTCACCCACATCCCAGGCCAACAGCCACGGGCACAGAGCTCGTGAAAAACAATTTGACAATCCCTTCCTGGAGCACAACGCTCACCTTAAAACACCAGCTGGTTTTTATCCAGCCTGACTCCTTTCATAAATTTGCACCCTAATGGGTTACAGAGATCTTAAAAGCAGAGATCTCTGCTAGAGCTCGGTGTCACACAGGGCCCTGCTGGCCCCGTGTCTCCGAAGTTATGAGGTTAAAGGAATAACACATTTTGCAGCCTTCGTTTTTCCCATATGTTAGGAAAGATAAGGTCGCGGTTTCCAGCTCTTTTTTTTTGCAGCCACGATACTCGGAAATCTATTTTTATAGTGAAAATTCTGGGTTCTCAGCAGACAGGCTGATTCCAGGAGCAGAGAGCTGCGAGGGAAAAGTGTGGTGGGAGCGAACAATGCGGTGCTGGCAATTCCCAGTGCTCGCACGCTTCCAGGACCAGAGGTTTCCACTTCATCCTCTGGAGCTGTGGCTGAGAAACACCTCAGGCATCCTCTGGCAACTTCTGCACCTCATTTTTTGTGTCCCTCCTGGGGCTGGCAGGGGGCACTGGTGACCCCAGCAGGACACAGGGTTCATCCTCAGGTGATTTTTGGGTTTGTTTTGCTGCCTGTCCGAGCAGTGCCTGTTAGCAGGATGAGCTCCCCGGGAGGGATCTGCTGTAATAACCCTCAGGCTGCTGCTCTGGGCATTATTCTCCCAGTTTGTGCCCACCAGGGTCCCACCCCTGGTGATGTTTGTGCTGCTGGGACTCAGCCCTGCAGGGCCAGGCCCTTCTTGTGCCCAGCAGTGTCAGGAGCAAGGCACAGCCCCAGTCCTGATGGGTGTCCTGGGGCTGATCCTCCATCCCTGGGGCTGATCCTCCATCCCTGGGCTGATCCTCCATCCCTGGGGCTGATCCTCCATCCCTGGGGCTGATCCTCCATCCCTGGTCCCCTCCATCCTTGGGGATTCCCTCTATCCCTGGTGATTCCCTCTATCCCCAGGGCTGCCCTCCCTCCCTCCCCGTGCTCAGCCCACCCCTCAGCCTGCCCCTCACTGCCCTGACCCTTCTGCCCTACAAAATCCTCTCTGGGGTGGCTCACTGGGGATTCAGCCAGAGGTTGGACTCGATGCCCTTGGAGGTCTTTCCCAGCCCTAATGATTCCACGATTCTCTGACTCTTTGATTCTCCGATCCCTTTTCCTCCCCTCCCTCCCCGTTCCCTGCTCTCAGCAGCCTCCTCCTGTTGTCATAACAACGAGCACCAGCCGTGCCAGCCCTTCCAGCCCTCCCAGCTCCTCCTGGGAGGGAGCCACTGCCCCAAACCATCTGGCCGAGGTGGGCAGGAGCCCAGGGCAGAGGGACAGGGGCTGTGTCCCCTCTGTCACACGGGGCACGGGAGGAGCTGTCCCTGACTGCATCCCCAGCCATCCCTCCTCCTCCTCCTCCTCCTCCCGGCTCCCTGGGGACCCAAATCCCCGGAGCCGAATCCCCGTTCCTCACAGGCTCGGTGGAGCCCCAAATCCCTGGAGCCTGAGCCTCTCCTCCCCTCGCTGTGTGACACCAGCCCCAGGCACAGCTGGGATCAGAGCAGAGCAGACTGAGGTGCAGATTAAGGAATCCCAGATTCCAGCTGGGATTAGGGGAGCCAGGTCTACAGGCACAGCCAGAGCTGCTCCAGAGGACACCGGGGGTACTGGACTGTGCTGCAGAAAATCCATCAAATCCCAGCTCTCAAAGAAATCTCTTCTGTGGCTGGCAGTGGATTCAAACCCCTCAGAGCAGCTTTTTCAGAGCAGCTGTGGCTGCCTCATCCCTGGAAGTGTCCCAGGCCAGGCTGGACAGGGCTCAGAGCAGCCTGGGACAGTGGGAGGTGTCCCTGCCCATGGGCACAAGATGATTTTTAGTGTCTTTTCCAGCCCATTCTGTGATTCCTCACCTGACAGGCCCATGAAAGGTCAAAGACTGAAGATTTCTAAGGTGCTTTTATGGCTGCGATGCACATCAGGGCCTGGTTATGAAAGGAATCCTCCTCCCTGAGCTGCTGGGAGGCTGAACCTGGGCAGAAGGAGCCACCATTTCACCGTGGGACTCGAGGATTTCCAAAGAACAGCAGGAATTTCATCCTCCCAGAGAGAGGGAGGCACTGGTTTGAACTTCTCGGAGTGCTTTCACCACCTTCCCTTCTCCACACGGCTGCACTTCCCAGGGGAGCCAGCCTGGAGCCTCAGCCAAGGGATTCTGAGCAGCTCCATCCCACATTTGGCTCCCCAGGGCAGGAAACGTCTGCTCTGGGTCGGGAAAACAAAGGCTCTTGTGGAGGAAGGAATTTCTTGGGACACCTGATTAATTGGAGCCTCTCTGGAGATCTTTGTGACCCAAATTGGCTCCAGGTTTGGGGTTTAACTGCAGCGTTCTCAGGCAGCTCTGGCTGCCTCCAGCAGCTTTAAACATTGCAGGAATGATTTATTTTATTTTTTTCTTTTAAAGGAAAATTTATTCCCCTACTGAATGTCAGGTGGGGGTGGAACAAACGTCACCATCCCATTGCCTGCAGCCCGGGCTCGCTGCCTTCCATCCCCAGAGAGGAAAATCCAAGTGGTCAGCGTGGAATCTTCACACATCTCCAGCTTTTTTATTTTCTTGGGTGCTCCATCCACTTCTCCTGCAGCTCAGGGGCAGCAGCAGGAATGGGAAGCCCCTGGAGCAAGGGGGTGGCACCCAAAGCTCGGCCCCGCTGGCCCTGCTGGGCTGGAGTGGGCAGCCCACAGCTGGGGAAACTGAGGCAGGGAGGCCTGGGAATTGGGTGCAGCTCCGTCCTGGAAAAGCAGATTTTGCTGAATTCTGGGGGATCTCAGCGAGGGGGAAGGCAGGGGTTTGTCCCCAGCACCTCTCCCTCCTCTCCACACACAAATTTCCTGAGATTAACGCAGACCCACCAACCTCCCCCAGCCCTGCCCTCACCTCCCTCTTTAGAATTCAGCCCTGGAGAAGTGAAATATTCACTTCTATATTCACTCCCCAGGGAGCCGTGGGTTCTGCTGCCCCAGCTGCAACACCACAGGCAGAAATCCCACAGGGATTTTTTTTCTGGAGGGGTTTTTGAGGCCCTGGGGCCGATGGGGTGAAGAGGAGCAGGGCAGGAGCTGCCCAGAAGGATTTCCAGGTGAATAAAGGGAATTCATGCTCTGAGGACAGCTCAATTCCTCGTGAGGTACAAGTGGAAGGGGAAAATTCCAGATATTTTTTATACTTTTCCTATTCTTTTTTCCCCTAAAGTTTGTGTCCAAGGCTCTGAGCGCTCTGCTCCAGTGGGATCTGTCCCTGCCCACAGCAGGGGCTGGAACTGGATGATTTTAAGGTCCTTTCCATCCCAAACCAGTCTGGGATTGTGGGAATTCAGCCTGACCTCTGAGCATCCATTGCTCGTGGTCTCAGCCCCGTGAGGAGGAAAAACTGGGGGGTGAAAAGGAAGAAAAAATGGAAAAAAAAAATACAATTTTGGCATTTCCATGAGGGCAGCACTCCCCCTGCACCGGGGGGTCAGCAGAACCAGGATTTATCCAGATGTGCCAGCTGGACCTGGGAAATGAAAGGGGAATTAAAGAGTGCCACTCACACACGTAGTGATATGTTGGGACTTTAAAATTTATTCCAACATGCTGTTTTTTTAAAAATACGCCCAGACCGAGCAGACAATCTGAGCTGTAGTAAAGGCAATATTATACTTGTAAAAACTTCTCATTCACAGTACAGATGTCATTTACAATAAGGGTCACAAACATCAAATACTGAATATTTTTCTTTTTTTTTTTTTTTCTGTTTTCTTGTTTTTTGTGTGTTTTTTTTTCTTTTTTTTTGTTGTTTTTACATCAGACTGTGCTTTTTACCTGCAGTTTTTGTTTTGTTTTTCTTTTTTTTTTGCACTGATATAACCATACAGACATTGCAAGATGCAAGTGTAGAAACTGGAGTTCAAATAAAATTACAGGCAAAACTACCAAATTCCATTGGACGCTGTACATATTTACAGTACCATTTTTTTGGAATGTATTGCCATTTTAAGAACATATAGAAACTTTCTACAGACTATTCCACTTACAGAATACATACACCTTTTAGAAAAAAAGGCAAATATTTATCTTACATGAGACCATGTATATTAAATTTGCGTACACATTATTAATTATTATTATTATTAATTTTTTTTTTTTTTTTTACATTACATTTACTAAAGTGATCGTAAGTGCCATCATATCTCAGTAATGAAAACAGATTGGTTTTATGCCATCAGGACTGATGTTTTTTAATTTATTTATTTTTTCTTTTTTTCTCTTTTTTTTTTGTGGTTTTTTTTCTTTTTTTTTTTTTTGTAAATAACTTACAATACGGTTTTATTCGTAAATACTGTGCAATAGACAGAAATGTTATAAGGAAAGGAAAGACAAAAAGCAAATGATGAACAGAGGAAAAGCAAGGAGAGCAGGGAAGGGCTAGATCAAATCCTGGAGGATTTTGCACGGAAATTGGGATCATTTGAATGACTTCTCCGAGGATATTGCTTGTTCAGGTGCTGTCCCTGTGGATTTTGGACAAAACCAGGGGTTTGGAAAGCTGCAGATTTGTTGGGGAGGGGGAGGCAGAGCCCCAGCCCCGGCAGGAAGGATTTGGGATGCTCTGGGTGGGAATTCCCTGCTCTGGCCCAGGGGCCAGCAGGAGCCAGCAGCTCGGACAGGGCTGGATTTGGGATCAGAGCATTTGGGACTGGTGGGACACTGGGGACACCAGGGCTGGGATGTCACCCCTCAGGAGCAGGGGAGGAACTGCATTTCTCAGTCAAAAGCTGGAAGTTCTCAGCTATTTCATGATGAAATAGGCAGCAGGGTATCCAGCCAAGGACCTGGGGATACTCGGGGCTGGCAGAGCTCTGCCTCGAGGATGGCGTGGTTTTGGGGAGCCCTCTCCTCACCCCAAGGTCTGCTCAGCCCTGCAAGACCCCCAACTCAATTTAGGAACTAAATCCCTGCTGCAGCTCCAGGGAGCTCCTGAAACTCCAGAGGTGCTCGGGATCAAGGTCCAAGAGCTTTGTGAGCTCTGGGTGTCAGCCCTGGTGTGAGGAACGCTGTCAGGGAGCGACTGCAGGAGGATTTCTGGCTGCCAGAGCATCCCGCTGGGATCCAGGACCTCCAAGGGGTGCGAGCCACCAAAACAGCTCAGCAGGGAGGGAAACATCCCAGGGATTGGGGTGATGGAGCAGCCAGAGCACACAGCAGCAGCCAGGCCGTGTGTCCTCACCGATTATAAATCAGAGAAGCTCTGCCATGAGAAAAGCGAGGGGGTTTTATTTCCACCTGCTGCTGAAAAGGAAGGGCCGGGCTCCGCTTTTTCATTTGCCTATTTGCATTATTAATACATTCTCTGGCAATTAATCCCGCTAATTGCCCTGCAAAGCAACAGAGCCGCCCTCGCAGCCCTTGTGGGAAGCAAAAAGGGATTTCCCATCCCGGTTTTGCAGGGAGAACAGACACTGGGAGAGACGCGAAAATCAGCGCCCGGCAATCGGCTCCGAGCGAGGGGACCCGGCTGGGAACGGCGGCCAGAGCTGAGGGTTGGGAATAACAGCATCCCCAGGAAAATCCCGGGAATGCCATCCCTGCGCTGCTCGGAGCAGGGGGCACAGGGAGCCGCTCTTGCCCAGGTGCGTGCCCGCAGACAGAGATGCTGGTGCTGGCGGGCAGCGGCTCCCTCGGAGCTGGCAGTGCGACCATTAGCCCTTAATTAGCAATTAGCTATTTTTATGGGGAGCCGTCTCGCCCCTTGGGTACAGCGTGAAGCACCATTTCAACCCCAGCCAGAGAAGCCAAACTGGGTTAGGACTCGGGTTTTTTTTTTGTGCCCATCTCCTGAGTTTGCGGCGGTCCCCGCTCCGTGGCTGCCGGGCTGGGGATGGGATCCGGGCAGGGAATGGCCCCGGGAGCTCCTCACCCTTTCCCAAACTCCTTTTCCTGGCTTTTTTTTGGCGCCGGGTGAAAGGATCTGGATGGCTACACACAAACTGTGCGGATGCTCCGCAGCTGAGATGCTGGGAAAGCTTAAAAATCCTGATAATGACAATAATAATTAAAATAAATAAATATATATATATATACACACACACATATAATATATAATATATAATATATAATATATAATATATAATATATAATATATAATATATAATATATAATATATAATATATAATATATAATATATAATATATAATATATAATATATAATATATATAATATATATAATATATCATGTATCATATATCATATATAATATAAATATATAATATGATATATAATATGATATATCATATATCATATATCATATATCATATATCATATATCATATATCATATATCATATATCATATATCATAGATATAGATCATATTATATATTATATAATATATTATATATTATATATAATATATAACGTATATTATATATTGTATATTGTATATTATATATTATATAATATATTATATATTATATATATAATATATGTGTATGTTATATATATATATAAATAATAATAATAATAAGAAAAAGCCCTCCACAACAACAATAAAATAATCAATAAACCCATGTAAAGACTTTGGGGGTTTCTCGGGCTATTTTTTCCCCTCCCCTCTTTCCACAAATGACAGAGCGGCAAAAAAAATAAAAAATATACACAAAATTTAAATAAGATTAAAGATTGAAATGCAGCTACAGAAAGAAGCTGAGCAGATTTGATCTAGCCCTAAACCAGACACAACCGCTGTGGTATTTTTATGTACCACATATATATATATATATATATATTTATATATATATATGTGTGTGTGTAAAATCAAATACAAGAAGCTACCTTGGATCAAGTTAAGAGTGTGACAAGGGGCAGAAAGTGGCAGGAATCAGGGAAGCCGCTGGATTTCATGGATGGTTTCCAGGGATGCCGACACCAGCCCTGAGCACTCCGTTCCCACTCACCCGGGAGTTAAGTGCGTATTAAACTCGGGCTTAAAGCCTGGGGAGGGTTTAAACTGCAGCTTAAGAGCTCGAGTCCAGCCCTGCTCCTGCCTCTGGATCTGCCTGCGGGAGCAGCTTCCAGGCTCGGCGCCAAAAAAGGGGGAGATGGCAAAAAGGGAAAGCTGATAAAAGCTCTAATTAGGGTTCTGGACATTGTTTTGGTCAGTGTCACAGCCTTAATGGTATTTCCATGATATCTTCTTTTTTGTACTTCGTTTCCTTTACAAGAAGAGCAAAAGGAAAGAAAAAAAAAAAAGAATGAAAAGTAGAAAAAATGACAGAAGATTATTAAAAAATTTCTATTCTTTGCCCGTGAAACGGGAACAGTTCATAGCTCATCAAGTCTGGCAAGGAAATATGTTCTCATTCAGGATTTTATTTGATTCTTTTTATTTAATTTTTTTTTTTGTATTTTTATTTTTTTTTAAAAAGTGTATTACGTACCCGATAAAGTGGAACAGCTCTGAAAGAAGAAAGAACTGGTCCACTGGTTAAATATTTATATCTTTTTATATTTTTAATTTTTTTTCTCTTTTTTTTTTTCTTTTTTTTTTTTTTTTTTTTTTTTTGTTAAAAAATAAAACAAAAAATCAGGTTTGTACAGATTCCATAGACCAGAAAACCCTCAGAAGTAGTAAAGAACCTGCTGGGGCAAACGACTTGAAGCTTTGTGGTTTAAAAAGTTGACAGAGGAATGGCTCCGTCAGGGTAGCTCTGGATTTGGTATAGGATTTATTGGCAGTTGAGGTCTTTGCTCTGCCAGGGATGCTCATCCCGAAAATTCTGCTCTGGAAAAAGCTGCAGCGCATGCACAACAAGCTGACTTTGCAAGCATTCACCATTCAGCGTCACATTTTTATCTCCCAAAAACAGCCAAAAACGGGGCCTGTCCGCGCCGGAAGGGCTGAGCTGGGGATGTCCCGCGGGGGAAAAGAAATAAAGGTGAGAACAAGAGCCAGAGTCACCGAGAGGCCTGGCAGAGCCCCGAGCCTTCCTCATCCCTGGAGCTCCCAGAGCACTGGGAGCGAGCCTGGGGTGGGGTGGGATGAGATGGGATCCATGGGATCCATGGGATGGGATGGGATGGGATGGGATGGGATGGGATGGGATGGGATGGGATGGGATGGGATGGGATGGGATGGGATCCATGGGATGGGATGGGATGGGATGGGATGGGATGGGGTGGGATGGGATGGGATGGGATGGGATGGGATGGGATGATGGGATGGGATGGGATAATGGGTGGATGGGACAGGACTGGACAGGACAGGATGGAATGGGATGGGATGATGGGACAGGAGAGGACAGGATGGGATGGGATGATGAGATGGGATGGGAAGGGATGGGATGGGATGATGGGATGGGATGGGATGATGGGTGGATGGGACAGGACTGGACAGGACAGGATGGGATGGGATGGATGGGATGGGATGATGGGAGGGGATGATGGGATGGGATGGGATGATGGGTGGATGGGACAGGACTGGACAGGAGAGGATGGAATGGGATGGGATGATGGGACAGGAGAGGACAGGATGTTTTGGGATGATGGGATGCGATGAGGGCAGTTTGAGTTGTCCACAACTCAAACATGCTGGAGGAAGAAAAGAAAGGATTCCAAGGCCGTGTTCATCCCCCTCCGACAGCAAGGGAGGGTTTGCAGAGGCTCCCCCAGCCCAGGGAGGGCTCAAGCACGGGCAGGGCTTTGCCGGGCGCCGCGGGAGGATTAAAGCAAAGCAAGCAGGAGGCTCGTCCAGCGAGAGACCCTTCCTGGCACGGGCTCTACATTCCACACATTCCTACCTTCTCGCAGGAAAACCTTTGAAGAAGAAGAACCTTTTTTTCTTTTTTTTTTACTTTTTTTTTTCGGTTTTTTTTTTGTCCTTTTTTTTTTTTATAAGAAAAGTGCTTTGCTGGGTTCTGCAGGAGGAGGGAGGGCTGCTCGCGGTTTGTTCTCCTCTTTTCGAGGGACAATTCCTCTCCCTGCACACAAGGAACCTCCCCTGCTCAAGGAAGTGCTACTTTCAGTCACAAGGTCAGGGTAAACACGTTTTTCAAATGTAAAGCAGTTTCAACTGTTTAAAGCACGACCATAGGGATGCCAGGAAAAAAAAAAAATAAAAGAAACAACAACCAAAAAAAAAACAAACCCAAGCACTTTGCAATAATTAAATAAAGCATGTAATAAATACGAATCATAAACTTCTGTACACAGGAGCAAGGATTTGGGGTTTTTTCTTTTTCTTTTTTTTTTTAATCATTTAATCAATATATAAAAAAAAAAGTTTTTTTTTTCTGTTTTGCTTTTGTTTTCAGTGCATCTTCTCGCTCTTTAAAATACTTAACCCTTTCCTTTCTGCATCTCTCAGGCCCAGGATAACGCGCACCTAAATGGCAAAAAAGACAAGGTCTAACAAACCCCCTTTCCAAAAAACTCTAAAAAAATATTCACAGCCTCAAACAGTTTTGTACATTTCAAGCAACAAAAGGTATAGAAAAAGGCACAAGTAACTGCATACATGTGGAGATAATACCAGACTGGGACAAAGAAAACCAGGAATTTTCCATGGGTTTGGTCATTCACTAGAGTGCTTCTTATGATTATACTAAAGGAAATAGTGTTGAAAATGTCTGTTGATTTTACAGAGGAAGCCTAAAGGTGGAACAGCTGGCGGAGGCTTAAGTACTTCCCGCGTTTTCATCCACCTTTTTGTGAGTTTGACCTAAATCGGAGTGCTCTGGGTGTGGGCTGCTCCCGCCGGGCTCTCCGGAGAGGTTCCTGGGGCGCAGGGAGCAGGGCTGGGGGTGGCCAGGGGGGGCTTCTGAGGGGCTGTCCCTGGCCAGCGAGGGGACGGCTGAGATGAAAGTGCAGGCTGGTTCCGAAGGGCTGCTCGAGCTGCCCGCTTGCTGCTTGCCCTTGGCTTTGGAGGGCTCTTCCGAGGCCGAGGGCTCCGGAGAGGGTTCCTGGGGCGCGCCGGGGCTGCCTGGGGACACCGGGGGCTCCGCCAGGCTGGGCTCGGCCTCAAGCTCCTGCTGAAGCTCACTAGTCCTCGTCTTCTCCTCCGAGAGGCCACCACCCGCCCGCTCTGGGGACAGGGCGAACTTGGAGACCTTGGCCACGGGGGACACGGACTCTGGAGGGCTTCGGGGCTCCTCGTCCCTGCTGGCAGCCCGGCTGAGCTGGGCGGAGGAGAAGTGTCCGGCTTGGAGGGACAGCACGGGGCCGGGCACCAGGCTGGCGTGGGAGCTGGGCCTGGCCTGCACCATCTGGATGCCCCCGATGGGGATCATGGGGTACGGGGTCCTGGCGAGCTGCTGCGAGTGCAGCGGGAGGTGGCTGAAGACGTTCTCCTCGCCTCGGCCGGGAGCGTGGAGGTCGTGAGGGGGCTGAAGGGGCCGGGGGCACGAGGGCTGCGGGGTGCCGGGGGAGCAGGGTGGGCTGCGGGGTTCCGTCTTCTGCGCCGGGGGGAAAAAGAGAGCGGGGTCAGTGGGACACACGGGGCATTGGCCTCGGCAGCAGCAAGAGCTGTGGTCAGCGTTTTCATCTGATTTTTGGGGAGCTCAGACACCTGAGGGACGTGCGGAACCCCAGAGCTTTAAGGTGTGGGGCAGCACAACGCACAGCGTTTCACTTCTGGGGGAAACACGCCCAGGGTGTGCTGGGGCACAGATCCAGGGATTCGGTTTAGGCCTGGATCGTTATAAAATCAGAGAATTATTTGGTTGGAAGGGACCTTTAAAGGCCATCTTGTCCAACCCCCTGCTGTGGGCAGGGGCATCCTTAATTATCCCAGGTGGCTCCCAGCCCCATCCAGCCTGGCCTTGGGCTCTCCCAGGGATCCAGGGGCAGCCACAGCTTCTCTGGGCACCCTGTGCCAGGGCCTCACCACCCTCAGAGTAAAAAATTCCCTCCTCAGCTCTAGTCTGGATCTCCCCTCTTTTAGTTTAAAACCGTTACCCATACTCTGAGAGCTGCCTCTGAAACGCTGCCAGTGTTTGCTGCCAGCTGATCCCTGTCAGTGCAGGGGGTCCCTGAGAGCCCAGAATGAGGCTGTTTATTCATTTATGTATTTATTCTCACTGTGCTTTCCTAAAAAGCATCCTCACACTGCTGAGTGCAGGGATGCTCGCAGTGAGAGGTGGCATCAACGCCCAGCAGTGGGGTCCCCACCACCACCACCACCCTCACGGGGTGCTCTGTGCAAATCAAGGGTTCCGACCCTACACTTTACCTTTTCCTCTTTCTCTCTCGGTGCTTCCCATAGTTTCCTAACGTACATCATGGAGAGATATGTGGCTAAACAGAAATGGATTAATTAGTGATGAGGTAATGACTAAATCCCTGCACAGGACTCCCAAGAAGAGGAAGTGACAAAAACCGAAACCAACTTTTGATTAAGATGGGGTTGGAGCTAAAATGTGAGGATCCACTGGAGGGCACATTTCTTTGTAGGACTGTGGGGAATAATTCCCTGATCCTGTGAGCTGGATCCCTGAGGAGGCAGCAGAGGAAAGCAGCAAAAGAGAACAGGAAAGAGAAAAAGGAAGAGCCACCAAAGGTAGCGTGTGCTGGGTCAGCAGTGACAAGCCCAAACACCGCTAAATATTTATTGACTAAGTCACTTCAGGGATGCTGGGAAAGCCCAAACAAATATTTCAGTGGTGCAACCATGACCACGAGGAGAGACTGCCCTAAGCAGGGCCAGTGGGAAGAGAGATGATCGTGGTGAGACCTGGCAGCGAGCCTGACACTGGAACTGAGCTCAGATCATCTTCAAGCTCTGTTTGGGACTTGATAAACCCTCCTCTGGTCTTTCTGTCTCTTGTGGCCTTACCAGGAATGTGAATTTTGCAATGGAAGCCCAGCTGTCCGTTGTGCTGATAAAGGGGAATTTTTCCGGGCGGGTTTTTGCCATTGCTTTGGAGGCACACGGAAAAGTAACAGTGGCGGCTCTGGGTGAGGAAAAGCAGCAGGAAAACGAAGCCAAAAGGCAAATGTGAACAAAGGAGCTGGAAGGTGGGAATGGCAGACAAGCAGGGCTTAAAATGTTGTCTCCTGCTGTGGATTTGGGAGCTGAGGGGATTTGCTCCAAGCAGGGGCAGCAGAAAGTTGCCCTGACAGAAGAGTTGAAGGATGAGGGCTCCCCGAGCCCTGAGGTTCACCACAAGAAGTGAATTGACAGGAAAGGGAAACAGCATTAAAGGAAGACAAGGTTTGGACCTAAAATAAAGGGGAGTCTCTGAGGAGGTGAGACAAAGACTCGGGGTGGAAAGGAGGAGGAAGGAGGCACCACAGGATGGGAGGTTAGCATGGGAGAAGCCCTGGCTCAGCATCTGGGGTGGCAGGGGATCAATAATGGCCTCTCTCTGTCCCTGGGGGCTGCAGCCTCTCCCCACAGCCCATGGATCTCACGGTCACCAGCACAACTGAGAGCAGAGCCAGGCACTCCAGCAGGAATGGGAAATATCCCACCAAAGCCCACATCAATCTGCCTGCTGGGATAGCACTGGGAGGAACAGGCGATTTTCCTTTACCCACAGGATTTGATTTATCCAGCGGGGAGATTAAATAATGCTCTGGAGCCAGTGGGAAACCCCTCTCTGTGCTGAGGAGAGGAGGGAGATGAAATGAGAGATGTCCAAACAAACATTTCTCAGCCGCTCATCCGTCCTGTGGGTGGACACAGGGCTCAGCCAGGGCTGCTGCAGAGCTGGCTCAGGCCACTGACCGCTGGAAAATGGTCACAGCTCCAGCCCAGCTGGGGAAACCTCAGGGATGGGAATGAAATTCCCAGGAACAAAAAGGCTCTTGGTGACAATTAATCATTAAGAGGCTGTCCTCACTGATTGTCCCAGCAGGACTGGCTGGCTCAGGAGTGGGAATAACCCCATGGAGAAGGGATAACTCTATGTCTCTCCGACTGAGAAGGGCCCAAATGGCTGCGAAACCCACTGCTGTCCCCTGTCCCTATTCTCCGGGTCCCTGTGCACTTCTGCAACCCAGCCTTCACCAAAAGCCGTGTCAGAGACCACCCCGTGGGGACCAGAGGGCAGCAGGGCTCTGGACTTACCAGCTTGGACTCGTAGAGCTGTAAGTTTTTGCCAAAGAACCTGTGAGGTAGAGGCATCGAAGAGAATATCCCGGGCTGGGCTTGATACGGGCTTGGAACTTTGTCCTCTGCTGATTTGCTAGTGCCAGGCAAGTCCTCTTTGCCAGGGGGTGGATACCTGGACAGCTCCAAGCAGCCTGGAGACAAGACTTTCTTCAGGGAGAAGTACCTCAGGGACGCCATCTCTCTGCTGGGCGACGAGCGCCTGGCAGGGGACGCTTCTCCATCGGGGGCAGTCCTGGGGGACAGCTCCCTCCGGGGGGACAGGTGCCTGCTGGGCGACAGCTCGAGCCTTGGGGACACACATCTCAGGGGAGACGCCTCCCTCCTGGGAGAGGGGCGCTGGCAGGGGGACAGCCCCCTCCCTGGGGACAGGCACCTCAGGGAGGGCAGCTCTGCCGTGGGGGAGAAGCGTTTGGGGGAGGTTTCATTTTTGGTCAGTAAGTGCTTCCTCGCTATCATTGGTCTGCTGCTGCCACCCCCTCTGCCACAGTCCTGGCTTGGGGACCACCTTTTCCTCGGGGAGGTGTCTTTGGAGCTGGACAGGTCCACGACCAAGGACATCTGTGGCCTTGTGACAGACTCTCTCTCAGCGGGAGCCAGGCGCTCGGTGGAGGTCAAAGCTGGTCTGTGGAGGCTCAGGAAGCTGTGGCACACAGCAACGTCGCTGCTGTCTGCTGACCACTTGGTCTCCAGCCCTGAGGAGGAGGAGGAGGAGGCCTGCTGGCCTTCCCCTGCTTCTGGGCTGCTGGAAGCAGCTTCTTGAGCTGTGGGTGTTTCTGTGCCTTCCTCTTGAGGAGATGGGGAGCCCCCCAAAGAGTGCGGCGGGAGGGCGCCGGGTTTGCCTTCTGGCAGCTTCGGTGCTGGCTCGTCCTGGCTCTCCTCTTCCTCCTCGTCTTCCTCGTCCTCATTGTCGTCGTCGTCGTCAGATTCCTCGAGGTCTGAAAACTGGTGTTCCTCGATGGGCTCAGATCCCTCCCGCCCCTCAGAGTCCTGGAAAAGGTCTTCACTGGTTCCTGGAGGCAAACACAAAACACAGAGTGTAAAACACACGCTCAGGGGTTATTTTTGTGTTAAATCTGCTCACGAAACACATGTAAGGGGTTATTTCTGTGCTAAATGTGCTCCAAAACACACGTTCAGGGCTATTTCTGTGCTAAATCCACTCACAAAACATGTAAGGGGCTATTTCTGTGTTAAATCCACTCACAAAACACATGTAAGGGGTTATTTCTGTGCTAAATGCGCTCCAAAACACACGTTCAGGGCTATTTCTGAGCTAAATCCACTCACAAAACACATGTAAGGGGCTATTTCTGTGCTAAATCCACTCACAAAACATATAAGGGGCTATTTCTGTGCTAAATCTGCTCACAAAACATGTAAGGGGCTATTTCTGTGTTAAATCCACTCACAAAACATGTAAGGGGCTATTTCTGTGTTAAATCCACTCACAAAACATGTAAGGGGTTATTTCTGTGTTAAATCCACTCACAAAACATGTAAGGGGCTATTTCTGTGTTAAATCCACTCACAAAACACATGTAAGGGGCTATTTCTGTGTTAAATCCACTCACAAAACATGTAAGGGGTTATTTCTGTGTTAAATCCACTCACAAAACATGTAAGGGGCTATTTCTGTGTTAAATCCACTCACAAAACATGTAAGGGGCTATTTCTGTGTTAAATCCACTCACAAAACATGTAAGGGGCTATTTCTGTGTTAAATCCACTCACAAAACATGTAAGGGGCTATTTCTGTGTTAAATCCACTCACAAAACATGTAAGGGGCTATTTCTGTGTTAAATCCACTCACAAAACACACGTTCAGGGCTATTTCTGTGCTAAATCTGCTCACAAGCTCTAAGGGCACAAGAGGAGAGAGGACCTGGCTGTTCCTAGGTGTGATTATCTCACTTTGAAGCTGCAGTTTGCCCTCTCTGGTGATCCCAGCAGATCCCAGTAGATCCCACTCTACCCCAGTTACAGTTCCAGCTGTCAGCACACACAGCCCTCGGTCCCCTCTGCGCACCCACCACAATATTTATTTGCTCTAAAATACAAAAAAAAACCCCTTTAATAGATGAGAACAGCAGCACCTTCATCCTTCAGTGGGGTTTGATGATCATTTGTTCCAATGGTGACTCCAGAATACCCAAAGCTGCACGTGGTGGGCTTTTTCCTGCCTGGATTTCATGACAGATAAACACCAGCAAGGCAGGACTTTTGCTAAAAATCGAACAAGGGGGCGGAAGGAACCTCTGTGGATTTTTCCCTGGGTGGGATAAATTCCAGCTGTGGTTCAGAGGGTTTGGGGCTTTGTAAATCAGAGCTTGGAGGCGGCGGGGAGGATAAAAAAGCAAATTCCAAAGGGTTTGAAATATTTCTGCGGGTTAAAATACGTCTCTCTGCCGCTTGAAGGGCCAGCGGGAGCTTTCCGGGCTGGGTGAATCCCGGTGAGGCCGCAGAGGAGGGCCGGGAGCAGCCGCTGGATGTCACTGCAGCTCGGCAGAGGCACCGCCGGGACACCGGCACGGCTGCGGGGACACGCCCGGGACACGGGGCAGCGGAGCCGGGCAGTGCGTGACAGCCGGGTGACAGCCGGGTGACAGCCGGGTGACAGCCGGGTGACAGCTGGGTGACAGCCGGGTGACAGCCGGGTGACAGCCGGGTGACAGCTGGGTGACACCTTGGTGTGACACCTGGGTGACAGCTGTATTTAATACCCATGTGACAGCCGGGTGACAGCTGTGTGACAGCCGGGTGACAGCTGTGTGACAGCCGGGTGACAAGTGGGTGACAGCCGGGTGACAGCTGGGTGACAGCCGGGTGACAGCCGGGTGACAGCCGGGTGACAGCTGGGTGACAGCCAGGTGACAGCCGGGTGACAGCTGGGTGACAGCTAGGTGACAGCCGGGTGACACCTGGGTGACAGCTGTATTTAATACCCATGTGACAGCCGGGTGACAGCTGTGTGACAGCCGGGTGACAAGTGGGTGACAGCTGGGTGACAGCCGGGTGACAGCCAGGTGACAGCCGGGTGACAGCTGGGTGACAGCCGGGTGACAAGTGGGTGACAGCCGGGTGACAGCTGGGTGACAGCTGGGTGATAGCTGGGTGACACCTCGGTGTGACACCTTGGTGACAGCTGTATGTAATACCCATGTGACAGCCGTGTGGCAGCCAGGTGACACCTTGGTGTGACAGCTGGGTGACAGCCGGGTGACAGCCGGGTGACACCTTGGTGTGACACCTGGGTGAGAGCCAGGTGACAGCTCGGTGACACCTAGATGTGACACCTGTGTGATAGCTGTGTGACAGCTGGGTGACAGCCGGGTGATAGCCAGGTGACACCTGTGTGACACCTGTGTGACAGCTGAGTTTGATTCCCGTGTGACAGCCGTGTGACAGCCAGGTGACACCTTGGTGTGACAGCTGGGTGACAGCTGGGTGTGATACCTGTGTAACACCCGGGTGACATCTGGGTGACACCTAGGTGACAGCTGGGCAACAGCTGGGTGTGTGACAACTGTGTGACAGCTGGGTGACAGCTGTGTGACAGCTGGGTGACACCTGTGTGTGAAACTTGGGTGACAGTTGGGTGACACCTGGGTGTGATACCCATGTGACAGCTGGGTATGATACCTGTGTGACACCTGTGTACCACCTGTGACACCTGTGTGACACCCATGTGCCAGCTGTGTGCCAGCTGTGTGACATCTGTGTGACACCTGCATGTGACACCGGTGACAGTGTGTGCCACCTGTATGCTAGCTGTGTGTGACAGTGTGTGACAGTGTGTGCCACCCGTGTGCCAGCTGGGAGTGACACCTGTGTGACACCTGTGTGACACTTGCGTGTGACACCGGTGACAGCATGTGCTGCCCCTGTGCCAGCTGTGTGCCAGCTGTGACTGTGTGCCACCCATGTGCCACCTGTGTGTCACCCCTGTGCCACCCGTGTGCCAGCTGTGTATGCCAGCTGTGACAGTGTGGCCACACCCGTGTGCCACCCGTGTGTGCCAGATCCCGGCCCTACTGTCCCCCCAGCTCAGCCTGTCTCTCTGCTCACTCCTGCCGTGCCCTGTCCCAGCTGTCCCTCACCCGCTCAGGGCACATTTTGGGCAGCACCTCGTGGTGGCTCCAGAGGGGACACGTCCCCACGTCCCCACGTCCCCTGGAGGGGCTGCAAAGCCCAGTTTGGTTCTTTAGGGATGCCAGGCCCTTACGAGTACCCGCTCCCGAAGCTCTCGGCATTCCCAGCCACGGATTTTCCCCTGCTGCTTCCCCAGCCAAGCGTCCGCCTGATCCCGCTTCCAGAAATCCCTGGAGGCAGAGCTGTCCCAGCAGCTCTCCCTGGAGAGGGATTCTGGCTGGCACTGTGAAATCCTAGCCGGTGACGGGGCTGCTGGGCCCGGGCTGTTCCCAAACTCCCAGAGGAACTGAGCTCAGAACAAATATTATTCCAAACTCCCAGCTGTAGGCTGAGCCGTGCATATTTTCTGCCTGGAACAGGAATGCGTTTTGCTGGCAGAGCTGTGGGCCAGCCCCATGGCTCTGCTTTTGGGGGACAGACGGGAGCTGTGCCTGCTCCTGGTGCTCTCCTCTCTTTGCCCCAGCTGGGACAGAGCAGGGCCAGGGCTCAGGAGCCAAGGGAAAGTGAAGCCAGCCCCAAACTGAGGAGCTGTTTGCATTTGCCACCACAAATCCCAGCCAGGGAAACATCCCAGTGAGTCCTGGGACACCCCCAGGGAATTGCTTTGGCCTCCTGACACGATCCGTGCAGGCAGGGACAGAGCTCAGGCTTCCAAAATTCGTCCTGCTGAGCTCATGGGGAGAGAAAGGGCAGGACACGGAGAAAAGGAGGGAGGGATGGAGCGAGGAAGGAGAGAGGGAATTGGTGGGAACGTGTCCTGCCGATGGCTTTGTCTGAGGTTGCATCTCATTCCATGTGTGTTATTTATTCTCCCCAGCTGGTACCACCCCAGCGAGCCCAGCCCAGGCAGGAGTGAGGAATTATACTCCAATCTCCTTTTATAGTAACACCCCTTGCTTTCTGCTGCCCCTTAAATAGAAATACAAACAATCCAGTGAAATACAACCCCGCTTTAAAATAATCCAGGGAGTTTTAGGAGCTGCTGCTCCCTCCCTGCCTGCCCCCAGAGGAAAGCACAGCAACCTTCCTGCACTGCTTTGTGTCACGTGGAAATCGCAGCCATTATTATTATTATTATTATTATTATTATTATTATTATTATTATTATCATTATTATTACTATTATTATTACTATTACTATTATTATTATTATTATTATTATTATTATTATTATTATTATTATTATTATTATTATTATTTAATTCAATCAGCCCGTTTAGTTTTGTTCTGAGCCTCTCTGGAAGGAAGAGAGAGGACACAGGGGAGGGCTCCTTGCAGCCCCTCACCCTGAGAGCAGGAGCTGCGATCCCAGCTGGGATCTGGGATTTCTCACGCACCTTTCTGCCGTTCCCGTGTTATTTTCTCATCCATCCAAACGGCCACAGCCATTAGAGGGCAAAATTTTCAGCCTTTCTCCTTGGCTGCTGTATTTAATATTGGTATCGGTGAGCAACGCGCCTCTGCTCGTGGAGCAGAATATTCCCATTCCCAGTGGAAATCCAGAGCTGGTTTAACCAGGTGGGAGAGGAGGTGGGAGGAAGCCTGCCCTGGATGCAGCTGCCCCCCACACAGAAACTTCTGGAAGGAGTTCCCCTCTGTGGTGGGGTGTCCTGCAGGGCAGGGCTCCCTGCTGGTGCTTCCTGCCCCTCTCTCAGCACCCACAGCTGATGTAGAAAGGGGAAGGTTTTACCTTCTTCGGCTTCCAGATCCACCAGTGAAGATACCAACACGCCCAGCTCCTGACATTTTTTGCTGTGGGCCTTTGACTTCATGTGTTTAGTCAGATTCCCTGAAAAGAAGCAGAAAATACATTTTACTCAAATATGGCTCATTTTTTTCCCCCTTTCTTTTTCTTTTTTTTTCCTTCTTTTTTTTTAGATGTTTTTCTTTTTTATTTTCTTTTTTTTTCCTTGTGCGAGCTCAGCAGTCACTGGTAGGAAAGGAGGATTGGAACCTCATCCCAACACATCCCATCCACCTGCCTGGAGTGGGGAAAGAGCCTCAGCACCACAGGGCAGAGCTGCTCCACCCTGGAAATGTTCCAAAAACCAGTGGATGTGGCACCTGGGGACGTGGGGCAGTGGTGGTGGCCTTGGCAGTGCTGGGCTGGATGATCTCGGAGGGTTTTTCCAGCTTTAATGATTTTATGAATTTACCATAAAATGAGGGTTTGAGCCGCCAACAAGACGGAAAAACCCTACATTCCCATTTTTCACCCAAAAATAGAACGGCTGAGGTGCTCTGGAACGCACCAAGGGGCTGGGCAAACTCAGCTCCACGAGCAGGAGGAGCCTTGGGCACCTTCTGGAGCTCAGAAAGGTCCTCAAGAGGCTTCCTCGGGGCCAGGATGGGAGGAGCAGCCCCTGGGAGAGGAGAACGGGATGTGGGGTCACTGGGGGCTGCTCTGGGATAACTCCTGGGCATCGGAGGGCACCTCTCTAATTCCACCTCCCAAATTACAGGCGGGTTAATTAGACACTAATTAACCCCACTGGTAGCCCAGGGAAATGCAGAGCAGAGGGGAGCAGTTGCTGGAGGGGGAAAAGCAGGCAGGTGGAGCGGACAGGGAAATGAAGGAGAATTAAAGCAAAAATGTCCCATTTTCCTTTTTCCTCTCCTCCAGCTCTCTAAAATCCCAGACTGGGATTGGGAGGGACCCTAAAGCCCATCCAGCCCCGTGGGCAGGGACACCTCCCACTATCCCAGGGTGCTCCAAGCTGTCCCTGGACACTTGCAGGGGTTTATGGGCTGAGGGGGGATGAGAAGAAAACCTGGGCTCTGCTGAAGGAGTGTTTGAATTTCCCATCCCCTGATGTGCCCTCAGCCTGGCTGCTGCTGGCACCTGAGGGCACTGAGGAGCACCAGGCCTGGCTTGCTCACCAAACAATAAAAAATAAAAGAGGAAAACCAGAATTCTGCCACTTTACTGCAACCTCCAGTGAGGACTGAGGTCCTTCAGTCCCAAATCTCCAGTCCCTGAGCTGGTGGGAGCACTGGGGGTCTCTGGATATCAGGGATAAAAAATCCACTATTCACTGGAGCAGAGCATTGCCCGTGGTGTCCTCAGCTCTCAGAGAGTGCCACAGCTCACCCAGCTGCCACCTTGATCCCTCCTCAGCCCATGAATTATTTATTTCAGCCCATTTTATATAAAATGGAGCGGCTCCAGCAGCAAGGACCACGAGACACAAAGGCTGACTCGATATCCCCGTGTGTCTGGCACCCACCCTGGATGGGGATGCAGGAAAATTTTAATAACTCAGATGCAGCAAAACAGCTCCAAAGAGGAGAGATTTATAATTTTGAAGCCTTGTGTTTAGCTGCCCTTAGCCCCACGCTCAGGACACTCAGGTGTGAGGATGAGGCCGGCCTGGCTCAGCTCCCTGCTCCAAAATCAGAGCCTCTTTCTCCACCCCAAAGCAGGAGTTTTGTCATGGCCCCAAACCCACCCCACGAGCCAGGAGCTCACCCCTGCTCCCAGCGAATCACCACTGCCTGAAAATGAAAAAAAACCCATCCACAGACCCAACTGTGGCCTCATGGAACTGGAATTTCATTTTGGAAGTGAAAACCAGGAAAACCACTGCTTGAGTCAGGGTGCTGCGATCCGCCCTGTGCTGCTGCCTGTCCAGCTCACACCTCACAGCCCCGCTGCCAGAAATGCTCCCATAGAAAACCCCACAGAAATCCCACAGAAATTCCTGCTCAGCCCCCACAGCAAAATCCCTGCCTGGAGCCTCTCCAAGGGCAGCAAACAGAAAATCAGCCCAGGGCAGTGCCTGCTGTGAGCAGGGGCTTTGTGGGGATCCAGCTGGGTGGGGAGGGGACACCCCCAGGCCTTCTGGTGCCACCCCAGCCCCAAAAGCAGCCCAGAAATCCTCTGTGCCAGCCCTGGAAACAGCAGGAATTCCTGAGGAGAGGCTCAGTGGCACTCTGAGGTCCAAAGGTTGGACACAGCAGTGTCCCTGTCCCCGGGCAGGGCTGCCAGAGCCCTCCTGCTCCTCTGCTGGGGCACAGCAGCCACACCAGCTGTGCCAGGAGCCACCAGGGCCACCTCCTGCTCTGTTCTGTGTCCCTGGGCAGGGCAGGGGGTGGCTGCTGCCCTCCTTTCCCAGCCCCCAGAACCAACAAATTCACCCCAAAGGACCAACTCCTTCCAAGCTTTGTTTCCTTCCCCTCCAACTCCTTTTTCCTTTGCTCTGTCTCTCTCTTCCCCCCTTGCTCAGACCAGGTAAAGCTGCTGGCCCAGATCCTCCTGCAAAGCTCTGGGTGCAAATTTTCTTGGAGGAACCCCAACAAAACAGGGATGCTGCATCCTTTCAGGGAAGGGAGACTCAGCAGGACAGATCCTCATCTGCCCCCTCTGCATCATTTTAAGGGAATTAAAAGCTCCTTTCCACTGGCTGGGAAGCTGAGTGATCATCCTGGGAGCAATCTGGGGGACAAGAATATCTGTCTGACCAGTTGTGGATATCTCCTTCCAGTTTGTGCTTTTTTAGACCCCTTAATTAACACTGGCAGGATAAAACACTCGAGTGGACGGACTTGCAGTAGAATCAACACCACTTTAAGTGAAATCCGGAGCTGAATCCTGCAAGGGAAGACTCACAGCCACTTGTTGCCTCGCAGAGTTCTGGCTCCCAAGTTAAAAAAAGGAGGGGAAAAAAAAAAAAAAAGAAAAATAAAGCCACAACCACACAGCATTGCTTCCCTGGAAACCATGGAAAAACATCTTTGAGGGAGCAAGCCAGCCCAGCAGGGAGGCTGGGTTTAAATAGCAGAGGAATTACACTGAACCCTAAACAGGTAAGTGGTCCTTATTGGGGATTGTTTACCAAAAAACCTCCCAGATTTGAAATAAACTGGCTATATTTAATAAAAACCCCTCAGGAATGGTGGGGAATGGTGGGGAATTGTGGGCCCAGAGTGAGCACAGCTCCCATTACGCCTGCCCAGAGCTATGTGCTGCAGCTGCCGGAGCTCTGCCCGTGCTGGGAGGTCTGATGGGGACTTAGGGCAGCTCAGATGCCTGGGCTGTTTGGAGAACGCTGTGACTCCAGGCTTCCCAAAGCACCTCCAGCAGCTTCATCAAGTACAAGTGATTTCCCACTTAAATTCCATACGGGGAATTGATTTTTTTTCTGGGAGAGCCATTCTTGTGTTTTCAAGGTGATGGAGTTAAAGCAGAACGCAGGGAGCTGGAGCCTTGGGATTCCTGGGAAAACGATCCTGTCTGTGCTGGGGATGCTCCAACCTTTCTATTTCTGCTGCTAAACCTGAGCCATTCAGCAGCAACCGAAAAAAAATCAACAAAACCCAAAAATCCGGCAAACGGCCGAGCGCGGGAGGCAGCGCCGTGACACAAACAGAGCTTCACAGGAATGACAATTGTCACGGAAATTGGAAATTGGAAATCGTTTGCAAGGAGAGCAGCAGCTTCTCTGGAAGGAGGAGACTCCATGGAGAGGGGGGAGAGCTGGGAATGCTCACCTGGAGAAGGGAAGGATCCAGGGAGGGATGGGGAGAGGGGCTGGGGACAAGGCCTGCAGGGACAGGACCCAGGGAATGGCTTGAGATTGGAAAAGGGGAGATTGGGGTGGGATCTTGGGCAGGAATTGTTCCCTGGGAGGGTGGGGAGGGGCTGGGCTGGAATTGCCAGAGCAGCTGTGGCTGTCCCTGGATCCCTGGCAGTGCCCGAGGCCAGGCTGGACATTGGGGCTGGAGCAGCCTGGGACAGTGGGGGTGACCCTGGGACAGTGGGGGTGACCCTGGGACAGTGGGGGTGACCCTGGGGACAGTGGAGGTGACCCTGGGGACAGTGGGAGGTGACCCTGGGACAGTGGGAGGTGACCCTGGGACAGTGGGGGTGACCCTGGGACAGTGGAGGTGACCCTGGGGACAGTGGGGGTGACCCTGGGACAGTGGGGGTGACCCTGGGACAGTGGGAGGTGACCCTGGGACAGTGGGGGTGACCCTGGGACACTGGGGGTGACCCTGGGGACAGTGGGGGTGACCCTGGGGGTGGCACTGGGTGGGATTTAGGATCCCTCCCAACCCAAACCATTCTGGGGTTCTGGGATTTTGCTGGGAGATGCCCTCACTCGCAGAGAACCAGCCAAAACTGATACTCTGCATCCCAAATAAATCGTTGAAACAGGTTTTATGTGGGATTTAAATACTGCACAGGCCTTGATTCAGGCCTTGGTGTGGAGCTGACGTCCCCAGGTGAGACTTTATGAGGAGGAAAGCTTTAATTTACAGAATTCATTGGGCAGAGGAGTTCAATCCTTTAAAAAAAAATCGATTATTATCTTTTATCCTTATTGACATATAGATTAAAGGAGTGAATTTGCACACGCAGCCTGCTCGTATCCACACAGGCTCTAACACAGCAGCCACCTCCTGGACCAGACCTATCCCCTGCATCAGCCAAAAGCTGATATTCCAGAAAGGTATATTTCACTGGTCCTTTGCTTCAGCCCTGAGTCCTGAATTTTTTTTCCTTTTCCCTGGTGAGTTCCAGAGCTCTTTTGCTCAGTGTTTATCTCCTGGCTGGATCATTGGGTCATTTTCTGTTCCTGGCCTCGCATCCACACGATGTCCAGGCAGGAAATCCCTGAGGATAACTCTGTCCTCGTCCCAGGGGATGTTTGTGATATCCCCAGGAGCTCAGGGACCACGCCCAGAGGCTCCCGGGGATGCTCGGCCCCTGGAAGGGCCCCAGCCCTTGGAATATTTTGGGAATTCTGTCCATCCCTGTGCCCTGCTCTCCCAGCAGGGAATTCTGCCAGAGTTTTCCGCCAGCTGGACCCGCTCTGCACTTTCCAGAGGAGGCTCAGGCTGCTGGAGCTGCAATAACAATAAACTCTGAAGCCCTTTAAGGGCTGGAGGGGGATGCATTTAATACCTTTAATTTAATATCTGTAATATATTCACATGTGCAGTACCCCCAGTGCTGTCAGGGGCTGATTGAAGGAACTGAAAATGAATTTATTGAGGACTCTGGCTGAGTCTGGTGTCTGGTGAGTGGCCCAGACTGTGAAATGGGTGTCTCCAGCCAGCAGGCACCGTGTCCTTTACACAGCTCCCTTTAAATTAAAGTGAAGCTCCTCGTCCCTTCTGACCTCCAGGCAGAGGCAGCATCCGCTCAGAGCTGTTCCATACATTTTGTCCAGGAGTTCTGAGGGAACTGGAAGCAACCAGGACGTGAGAGGCTGATGTGAGTCTGAAGGAGGACGGAAAATAACTGGAAAAGGGGAATTAATGTGCCAGCGCTGCCCCTCATCCCAGCTCACCCCCTCTGAGAGAGGGGAAGGGAAAAGCTCTCCCTGACCTTCCTGAAAGGGAAAACTGCTTTTTCTCCATTTCCTTCCTGCCCAGAAAACAATGCAGAAGCTGCTGAGACTCCTTTAAAGACCCTCTTGGAGGCCACAGCCACAAAGCTGCACCGCAGTGGAGGGAGAGACACCTCATTAAAGAGGCACCTTTAGATCTGGTCCAGAAACACCAAATCAAACAAATCTCTACAAATCAAATTTCCAAGGCTGTTGTTCCCATCAGCTGAGTGAGCACACACACCAAAAAAAAAAAAAAAAAAAAAAATCTAAAAAAAAAAAAATTAATCTCATGGATTTGCTTTAAAATAATAATAAAAAAAATAAATTTTCAGTGCAGTTCTGCAAGCCAAAGGAACAGCTTTGCTTCCAGTGACAGAAAGGCACAAAAAGCAGACAATTAGTGAATTAGGGGAAATATTTAAAGCATTTTAAAGCAAAAAGTTTTCCCAGTTCTTGGAACACGGACGTGGATTTTCTAGAGCGGGAGGGGTGGGGGGTGAGGTACATTCTAACCAGATAAAGATCCTCATTAAAAATAATAATAACAATAAAATCCCATTTAACTGCTTCCAGCCTACTCGAGAGTTTAGAGCATTAGATCATGCTGGAGAGATCTACCCCGGCCAAAACGAAGCCAGCTCCACAGACCTCCCCCTGGAGCTGCTGCTGAAGGCTAAAATTAACTCTGGAAAGCTGATTTCTAAAAAAGCTCCGTGTCAGTGCAAGTGCAGCCCGGCAGGAGGGAGAGCTTCTGCATTCTGCATTCTGCCATCCCACCCAGCCAGGGAGGAGCCAGGCCCAGAGAAAACCCTGCAAAACGAGCTGGGAAACGCCAGCTCTGCAAAGCCCCCTCCTCCGGGTCACTCTTGTTACCAACGAGAGTCTGAAATTGCTTTAAAAATCAGATTTTCCCGCCGCCCCGCCGGTGATTTTTTAAGCGATCCCAAACTCTCGTTGCTGATAACTCTCCATCACCGGCTGATGTTTTTATCAATGCACACAGGGCTTTTTTTCCCTGCTGTTCCAGAGCTCCTTGTGCCCACCCCAAACAGCTTTTCCCCCATTTCTGGGCAGTCTGAGCGCAGCCCAGAGCTCTGCCCATCGCCCCCTCCCAGCAAAGAGCCGTTCTCATGCAATTCCAAGTCACCATCATGCAACTATTCATCCATAAATCCCGATCTGGGGACGTTCTGCCCATTCCATGCATCCATAGGCAAACGGATACTTTGCCATCCAAATCCCAACGGAGCGTTGATGATTTTTTTTTTTGCCTTGTGGAAGGAAGCATTTCCATGCTCCCTTGCCCATGCCAAGCGGAAGAAGGGAAGTGTCTGCAATGTGCAGCCAGAGCTGAGAGATCGTGGCCTTCAAGGGAGCAGAGATGAAGAGCAAAGCAGCCAGAGAGGTGGTGGAGAGGATGGTTTGATCCCAGCATCCTGGGCAAAAGCCCTACAGAAGCATGGTGGGAGTGAGGTGGAGTGACGGGAGAGGCTGAGCGGGTTCAGCTCTCCAAGGAAAACCTCGGAACCAAGTCAAAGCAAGAAGGGACGAGAAAGGAAATGAATCAGAAACAGCTCCAGGATGGGAGGGAGAGGAAGAACCGTCGCTGGGATGTGCAGCATGAGAATCTGGCCTCAAACCCGGTATCACTTCCCGTTCTCCCGCAGCCCCGCTGACCACCGGCACGTTGTCACCCAGAAATCCCCGCCAGCCTTCCCAGCAAAGCCACCAAAGGCACTGCCCACCCCGGTCACTTCCTTTGTCCTCCTCTGTCCCCTGTGGGCCAGCAGTCGTGCCCCAGAGCACACACACCCTTCCCCACGCCCACACCGTGCCTGGGGACACCGGCTCCTTCTGGGCTCCCCATCCCTCTGACACTGCTGGAGCTACAGCGGGAGCTCCAGAACATCCTGAGCTGGGAGGGACCCACAAGGATCACCCAGTCCTTGCATGGAACAACCCCCGGAATCCCCCCACGTGCCCGAGAGCACTGTCCACAGGCTCCCTGAACAATCTGCCTCTGTCAAGCTGTAACCAGCAATCTGAGCCCCACGCTTTGCTGCCTCATCCCGAGACTCGCTGCCACCAGATTGTCCAACCCACGGTGCCAGACCCCTGCAAGAAGTTAAAGGCACCTCTGGCCCATTTGGAAAGTCCCATTCCCCGTTTCTCTTGGAACTGGCTATTTTATTTATTTGCTATTTTATTTATTTGCTATTTTATTTATTTGCTATTTTATTTATTTGCACGTGGCTTGCCAGCGCTCACCCCCCCCGAGGCCATGGCAGAGAACACCCGGTGGCACTGATGGCTCGATGTCCTGGGATGGAGGCCTTGAGGGAAAAGGTCCATTGATGTGATACAGAGAATGTGGAAGCCACATGCAACTGCAGAGGATGAGGATGGGCAGATCTGGAGAGCACCAGCAGGAAAAGCCACCCAGAGCTTGGATCCAGGGGCTCAGCCAGGAGCCTGGAGCTCCTGCTCTCGCCCTGGGGTGTTTTTTTTTGGAAAGCCCTGCCAGGGAAGCTGCATTTCAGCATTTTTCCCTTGGAGAAGCACAGGGAGGATGGCAGGGAGGCTCTGCTGCAGCCTGGCGTAACGCAGAGCTGCTCTTGTGAAAACACCAACCGATTTCCAACTCCCTCATCCCCCTCCCTCCAACTGCTGGGAATGCCCTTGGCCAGTGCCCCCGGCAGGCTGGCAGAGCCCGGAGCAGAGGAGCTGGGAGCTGGCTGTGGCTTACCTTTGGTTTTAAAAGCAAAGTTACAGTACTTGCAGACGTACGGCCTGACGTCTGTGTGCGTGCGAATGTGTTTCTTCAGCATGCTGGGTTTCTTGCAGCGAATTCCACACTCCTCACAAACATACTTCCCTCTTCCACGGCCTCGCACATACACATACTCTTCGTTTGATTTGTACCTATGAGCAACAGGTGGCGTGATAAAGGGGAAAAAAAAAAAAAAAAAAAGAAGATTCCCACCTCAACAGAAGAAGTCACAACTTATGCTGGGTTAGTTCAGCGCGTTATTGACACCGCAGGTCTTGGCTGATGTTTGGGAGCTCTGGGTAATTAGGCTAAATGGGAATTATCACCCAAAGCTCGTGCCCAGATGTCTCCAGATGCCTGACTGCTGTGCTGGGACCTTCTCGTGTCCTGCATCTGCTGCTCTGTGCACACCAGAGCCCAGAGCTGAGCTGAGCCACGGGGCACCCCCATCCTAAAACACGAGCTGAGGCCCCCAGGCCAGGCTGGACGGGGTTTGGGCCAGACTGGACAGGGTTTGGCCCAGGCCAGACTGGACAGGGTTTGGCCCAGGCCAGACTGGACAGGTTTTGGCCCAGGCCAGACTGGACAGGGTTTGTCCCAGACTGGACAGGGTTTGTCCCAGGCTGGACAGGGTTTGTCCCAGACCAGACTGGACAGGGTTTGTCTGAGGCCATACTGGACAGGGTTTGTCCCAGACCAGACTGGACAAGGTTTGCCCCAGACCAGGCTGGACAGGGTTTGGGCCAGACCAGGCTGGACCGGGTTTGTTCCAGACCAGACCAGGCTGGACAGGGTTTGTCCCAGACCAGGCTGGATGGGGTTTGTCCCAGACCAGACAGGGTTTGTCCCAGACCAGACCAGACTGGACAGGGTTTGTCCCAGGCTGGACAGGGTTTGTCCCAGACCAGACCAGACTGGACAGGGTTTGTCCCAGGCCAGACTGGACATGGTTTGTGCCAGACTGGACAGGATTTGTCCCAGACTAGCCCAGCTGCCTCTCACTCCCTGCTGTTAAAGCCTGCCCGGTCTGGGCACTGGGAAAACTCATCCCAGCCAAAGCTCCTGGGACACCTCCCACCCGCCAGGGCTGCAGCCAGAGCCACCTGAGAAGTCACCAGTGCCACAACCCCCCTGTGACCCCTACACAGCCTGAATGAGACACCCAGAATGGACACAAAGAGAAGAAAACATCCTTTCCTTCCCTTTTTTTTTCTTTTTTTTTAATAAATAAATCATGCTACCACTAAATGTAAACACTGCAGACTCCAGGCTCTTTTATCTTTGGCACAGGACAACGATTTAGGTTTACCCAAGAGAATGAGATCGGTCATCCTTCCTTCCCGTGATATATTTTATTTTCTGTCCAGGCATTAGTGCATGGGGAAGGCTGCAGGATGGGGGGGTTGAAAAACCCTTGTAAGACTGAGACAAATCTTTCAGCCTCCTGCTGTTCTGCAAATGAAGTCTGCAATTTCCTGTACTTGCAGCACAAGAAGAATAAGGTAACACGAAATTGCTCCCCTCAGATCTTAAAGAGGCCAAATTTTTGAAGCATGGCACTTCTTGCAAGTCATTTTTCTACCCAGGAGGAATTAAGTCTGGTCTTCAGAAGTCTCCAAACATCCACCCTGGAAAAATCAGGCTGTCTAAAGCCTCTTAATAGGAGATCCAGAGGCATCCAACACCATCAGTCAGGTTTTAGTATCTTCCCAGTGAAGCCTATTCCAAACCAGAAGGGTGAGAAAGCAGCAGGCAGACTGAGGAGAAACTTGAACAGAAACAGCTGCACTGGAATAGATTGAGCACTTCTGTAAGTGAATATTTAATAAATTCATGTATTTGTAATGCAGGAAAACAAGGGTCACAGAAAGCCACACAAGGACCCCTCATCCAGCCCAGAATTGACAGGATGGGAACGGATGCACCCATGGGAACACCTCCAGCTCCTGCAAGGGTGGACTCAGAAGTGTTTGAGTCCCACTGCAGGCACCCCTGGATCTCCCACACACTTCGCTCCTTTCCCTCAGGGAGAATCCAGGCAATTCCAGCTCCAGGGGGTGTCTGGGGGAGCTGCAGCTGGAATTCAGGATGATCCTCCTGGGTGCTGGAAGTGAGCTGGGGCTAAACCCTCCCCGTGCTGCCAGCACTGTCTGAGCCCCATGGCTCTGCACAGAGACCTGGGAGATGCTCAGAGGGAGAGGAGCTGCTCCTAAACTCAGGGGATGAGCTCACAGGGTCAGGTTTGGACACGGATTAGAGAGAAGAGAGGAGAACTGGGTGTTAGACAGCCCCAGTCTGCACCAGCAGCATAAACCAGGTTTTGGTGTCCAGCAGCTGCATGTGGGGGGCCAGTTTGTGTTTTTGTCCTCCAGCATCAGCAGGAGTTCTCTAGATCATCACCAGGGTCACCTGCTGGCCCAAATACTTCATTTTATCGCCACCCATCGTGCTGTTCCCAACCATCACAACCCCCAAAATACCCTAAAAACACCAGCATCAAAACCCATCATCTCATTACTGGCCAGAGGGGCCTGAGCCGGTGTGTGGAGAGCTCAGCCAGTGCCCCAGCCTCCGTCCCAGTATTCCCAGTTATCTCCATTTAACCCTAAAGGATTCCAGGGCACACGTTTGTTAGGGGTGGTTGATGTCCCTCCTCTGTTCATCGATGTTAAGGAATCAGAAGGAGCAAAAGAAATCAGGAATCCTGAATATTTTCTGCTCAGGTCTGTACTGCAGGCTTCCCTCTCTGCCTCCTTCCTGCCTGTCAGTGTGCTGGGAACCACCTGGCCATTGAAAACCTGGAATTTCTCCTTCTTCAGCCTCGTGCTCGCGCTGCCCTCGATTACACCCTCCCATGGAAGTGTTTTTGTGTCCCTTCCTCAGCCTCATTAAAGCCACGGCGGCTGCAGTGAAAGAGACGTGTGATTTAATCTGGAATCAGGCACTGCAGCTCCGACACTTCAGCACAGATATTCCCCCACAGCTCCCCGAGACCACGAGGAAAACAGGCAGGGAGAGGGGAGACAGAGGAAAAGCGAGTTGATCTCAAGGAATACCGAAGGAGAGAGGAAGAAAGCAGGAGGTGACAGCGCCACGGCCCAGAGAACGCTCTGCAGATGCCATCTGCCCGCTCTGAGGGATTTATGGACATCATTCCTTCAGTGGGATCCCGCTTTCCCAGCTCCCGTGCCCGTAGGATTTGCATCAGAAAGACAAATCAGCCGCAGCTCAGCCCATGTGAGGATTTACCCCGGGCACAGCACCTTTCCCTCCCCACGAGGTTTGCTGCCAGCACATCCTGTGGATGGCCACAGCTGGGGTTTGTGTCAGCAAGTCTGGGCTTCTCTTCCAGAGCCCTGTGGAATTCCCAATCCCGAGTTTAGCAGCTCCCAGCCCCTGCAGTGCCACCTCCCCTCAAGGCTGGGGTGATTGGGAACACGGGGAGTCAATGGTCGTTGAGGCTGATTTAGGGACCAGTCCTTTCAAACAGACACACAGAAATCCACATTCAGCTCTCTGATGCATTTCTGAAAGGTTCTTTTGGGCCAGCACTGCAAACCCTTCTCTGAGCAGGAGGAGCCAGCGCAGCCTCAGCAGCGCCAGAGACCCGACGGCCCCAGAATGGGCCCAAAATCACTGTCAGGAGGCACAGGAAACCCAACAATGGGAAAACACAAACCTGGAGAAAGCTTTGTCTCAGCTCCTTCCCTTCAGCTGAAACCCAAACCCGAGGAGCGTTTCTTCCCCTGCAGCCTGTAGGAGGTTTGGTTCTCAGTATCTGCCGTTACAAATTCCTGACCATTCTTTTTAGCCACAAACACTTCTTTTTTTCCCCCTCAGCTCTGTGAGCCACATCCAAAATCTCCATGTGGCTGGAAACCACAGGATAAAACCTCGGGCAGGCGGTGGGGAAGGAAGTTTGGTGGTTGGCAGGCGGAGAGGAGGAGCAGGTTTCTGGGGGACTCATTGCTCACAGCTGGCCTGAATCACCCCTTCCCTCCTGATTCTTTTTTCAAGTTGTTTTTTTTTTAAAAAATTCCACCAGGATTTTACCTTGCCCTGCAAAGCCTTTGCTGATGTGACCTTGCCGGTCACAGCGGTTACGGTTTAATTATTGAGGTGGGCAATTAATTCTGTGAATTTTCACCATTTGAAGCTCGCTGCTGTATCAAAGAACACCCCTGGAGGCTCCCACAGCAGCTGAAGAAGTATTTCCTCGACTGGTTTTAGCATTTGATGAAATCCCTTGTTTGCTTTTTGGATTTAGGGTGCACAGAGCAGGAATGGGATATCTGATCCCTGGGTTTGGTTCCCTGTCAAGTGAAGCGAGTCAAGCTCCGGGTTGTTGCCTTCGGTGTCAGATTTTGGGTTTATTGACAGCACATTTCATCTGTCACCAGGCTGCCCACTCATCTGGCTTGCCTCAATCCTTGGGAAGTTCCTGACAGGCTGCTCTGGGATTAAATGATCTCATTTATGCTTTAGGTCTCCGGCAAAATTTGCCAGATCAGGGATAAATGTGTAACTACCGCAGTGCCACTAATTACTGATCATTAATTGCCTTCCTCCCAGCTCACTGGAGGATGTCCAGCCTTCCTGGACTCCTGGGATTTCCCTCTGGAAGGATTTCCAGCCTTCCTGAACTCTTGGGATTTCCCTCTGGAAGGATGTCCAACCTTCCTGAACTCTTGGGATTTCCCTCTGGAAGGATGTCCAGCCTTCCTGGACTCCAGGGATGTCCAGCTTTCCTGGAATTTCCCTCTGTAAGGATGTCCAGCCCTCCTGGACTCCTGGGATTTCCCTCTGGAAAGATTTCCAGCCTTCCTGGACTCCTGGGATTTCCCTCTGGAAGGATGTCCAGCCCTCCTGGACTCCTGGGATTTCCAGCCTTCCTGAACTCCTGGGATTTCCCTCTGGAAAGATTTCCAGCCCTCCTGGACTCCTGGGATTTCCCCCTGGAAGGATGTCCAGCTTTCCTGGACTCCAGGGATTTCCAGCCTTCCTGGACTCTTGGAATTGCCCTCTGGAAGGATGTCCAGCCTTCCTGAACTCTTGGGATTTCCCTCTGGAAGGATGTCCAGCCTTCCTGGACTCCAGGGATTTCCAGCCTTCCTGGACTCCTGGGATTTCCCCCTGGAAGGATGTCCAGCCTTTTGCTGCCTCCACCTCCTGAAGATACCAGACTTAAAACCACCTAAATTCACTTCTGCTTCAGGAAACTTTTTCATTCACAGCTCTACCCTTACCAAAATTGCTTGATTAATAGGAAAAACAAAGACAAAAAATAAACAAAAAAGAAAACCCCAATGAAGAAGCAAACAAACCCTAAAAAATAAACCCTAAACACCACACACACAAAAAAAAAACCCACTCCATTTCTTATGTGCACCTCATTATAAAAAAAGCAACAAAGTTCTCCCTGCTGGGTTTCCGTGCTCATGATCCCAGGACTGACTGCAAGTTCCTTCACTTATTTTTTTTCACAACTCAATACAATCTTTGAGCTTTTCTCTTTTTTCTGTTTTCTTTCCATTTTGGTGAGTCCTGGCCCAGAGGACTCAAGATTTCAGTTTTTACTCTCACCTGTCCAATTTCCTTTGTGCGTTTGGGGCTGGGTCCCAACATAGGATACAAAGATATATCAGCTAAATTATGCAGGCACATTTTTTTTGACGTTTTTTGGATGTTTTGAGGATAAATTAAAGCTAAGGCAAGGCTGGGGAGGGTTTTTTCTGCCCACAGCAGTCAGACAGGTCTGACCACGGCACAAAATTCACGTGGGTGAGAGCTCACACTCAGCCCTGGGCGCTGCTCCAGCAGCTCCCTTGGAAGATCAAACAGAAACAGAATAAAACAGGAGATAGAAAAAGGGAAAAAACAACCACTCATCCAGCTGATTCATAAAATACTCCCAGGGAAAGTCTAGCACAGAAATCCCCACGGGTGACCTGTCCTGTGCCCCCCCAGCACGGGCTGGCCACTCTCCAGTGAATGACATGGCCACTCCTGCCTCTCCAAACAGCTCTGGAGGCCACTGCTGCTTTCTGTCGTTCCAGGCTGCTCCTGTCCCTCTGTCCCTGACCCTGTCTCCTGTCCCTCTGTCCCTCTGTCCATCTGTCCCTCTGTCCCTGACCCTGTCTCCTGTCCTTCTGTCCCTCTGTCACTCATCCTGGCTCGGCCTCCTGGCCTTACCCCAGGGTTTTATTCCCTGCAGGATCTCACTTTGGGGCCTCTGTGGCACTTGTTACACTGCAGAGATCCTGAAATTCCTGAATAAATTGTTCTGGATTGAGGTCACTTATGGAAACAAATCCACAGGAGGTCCTGGAGCTGCTCCAGGGCTGGAGCCCCTCTGGAGCCAGGCTGGGAGAGCTGTGGGTGCTCAGCTGGAGAGGAGAAGCTCCAGGGAGAGCTCAGAGCCCCCTCCAGGGCCTGCAGGGGCTCCAGGAGAGCTGGAGAGGGACTGGGGACAAGGCCTGCAGGGACAGGACCCAGGGAATGGCTTGAGATTGGAAAAGGGGAGATTGGGGTGGGATCTTGGGCAGGAATTGTTCCCTGGGAGGGTGGGGAGGGGCTGGGCTGGAATTGCCAGAGCAGCTGTGGCTGTCCCTGGATCCCTGGCAGTGCCCAAGGCCAGGCTGGACATTGGGGCTGGAGCAGCCTGGGACAGTGGGGGTGACCCTGGGACAGTGGGGGTGTCCCTGGGACAGTGGGAGGTGACCCTGGGACAGTGGGGGTGACCCTGGGGACAGTGGGGGTGACCCTGGGACAGTGGGGGTGACCCTGGGACAGTGGGGGTGACCCTGGGGACAGTGGGGGTGACCCTGGGACAGTGGGGGTGACCCTGGGGACAGTGGGAGGTGTCCCTGCCATGGCTGGGGTGGCCCTGGATGGGATTTGAGGTCCCTTCCAACCCGAAGCATTTAATGATTTTAAGTGATTTGATATTTCCAAATTTGCATTAATGTTTTAACATCAAGAAATTCATTTTATTGTGAAGGTTTCTCCCCCTGGAGGGGGGAATGAGGAGCCTTTGGGCACTCACTGGAGTGGGTGAGGCCTGAACTGCAGTCAGAGCTACAGAACATGGCATTGGGACAGAATTTATTTGATGAAGAGTTTATTTCAATAAAATTAGAGACTTAAAGAGCCTTGCACTGACCACGTGCCTCTGCTTGTGGCGCTGGCAGCCACGGATCCCTCAGGATCCTTGTCTGGCCAGGGATCCACTCAAATACCCCGAGTGCTCCCAGGGACAGAAGGGAATTTCCAGCCCTAATTTGTGCCAAATTTGTGAAGTATTTCCCAAGATGACCCAAAGGCATTTCCCTGGTGCCGCTGCCTCACTTGAGCAAACTTCAAAAGCTGCCATTCCCTTCTCCCAGGGGAGCCATCCAGGGATTTGTGGTCACTTCCAGCTTCCCCTCAGCCAACCCCAGCAACGCTGACCCTGTTGTTATTAAGGGATGGAATAGGAAACGCTGACTTTTCTGTACAAAAGAGCCACAAAATTGGCTCAGACCAGACCCCTCCTCTGGGCTCTGCCTGCTTTGTCACATCCTTTTGTTTCCCTCTTGTCCCACGGGGGCTCAGCTCCTCTTCCTGGAAGCTTTTCTGGAAGGTTCTGGCCGGGATGCTCTGGCAGTGCCCTCCCCTCCCAGGGCTCCGTCAGCTCTGGGAGCTCCACGGGAGGAGCCCCTTGGGGGTGAGGAAAGGGATGAATTCTTCCTCTCCAGCAGCACAGGCTGGGGGAGCTCTCCGTGGGGATTGTCCCTCTCTGAGAAGGGGCTGAACCCACCCTGGAGGGGCGCAGGGTCCGTGCTCAGCTCAGGATTTGTGTTTATCCCCAGCCTTTTGCTCCTTAGCAACACAGACCCAAACATTTCCCCTTCCAGCAGCTCCAGCCCCGCTGGGAATATTGGATTTCTCCTCCTTCTCCACCAGTGCCAGGAATACCCATCCATGACCTGAACATCCAAAAGCTCTGCCTGTTACTCCCAATAACCCAATCCCCATCCAAGGGCCGGCCTTGTGACATCCAGGAATAACGGGAAGGGTCTGGATTTCTGAGGATTTGGGATGTGGACTTGTGATGGAACGACTTCAGCACAAACATTCGATTCCCAAACGCCGTCACCAGCTCACCCTGTGACAGGGACAGCCCCTGCCAGTGCCAGGAGAAGCTCCAGGAGAGGCTGGTGGGGAGCAGCAGGATGGTTTTCCAGGAGAAATGGTCCCCTCTGGAATCTCAAGGCCTTTCCCTGGGTGGGACTGGCAGCAGCAGCTGCTCCCTCTGCGGTTTCTGGGATGTGCAATTCCCGAGCTGCTGGAGCACATCCCTGTCCTCGCTGGCACCATCCTGGGTTTCCCCCCAGCTGATCCTTCTGGGATCCATCCTTGGCTCTGCTGGAATTCAGAGGGGAATCAAACAGCTTCAGGATCTGACACCTCCCCAAGAGAGGCCCCATGGAAAGCTCCTAATACATAATTACAATAATTAATAATGATAGGCTGGGGTTATTTCCACAGCAGGGGAGCCTCTGGCTCTATTGAAACGTGGCAAACAAAACCAAGCCCAGCTGCCCCATCCCTCTTTTCCTGAGGTGACAGCACAGGAGAGACAACCTGAGAGCCAGCAGCAACAAAAATCCCCAGAAAGTACCAAAAAAATACCAATTTCTGCTCTGTTCTTGCCCTCATCACCACTGGGCGCTGATGGCTGATGAATTTCTGATCTCCAGATATAAATACCACTGACAGAATTCCCAAAGCCACTCAGGTTATTACAACCCCTCAACATCCCAGAGGATCTGATGGATTGGGCTGGGATTATCACCTCCGAGCAGCCCATCCCATCAACCTTCCTGCTGCTCCCAGCACCGGGGGGCTGCGGTTATTAATGAAATTCTGTACCTTGATCTGCTGGAGACAGAACTGCTCCGAGCCTCAGACGCAGCCCAGGCCCTTCCCCATCCCTCAGACTGGATCCGAGACAAACCAATTTGTAGGAACTGATTCAATTATTTCTCATTTCCTGCCTGCTGTCAGAGCCCGGCGAGGAAATGAGGACTGATCCCAGGGATGCTTGAGATACCATCAGTCCCTCTGGACAGCAGCAGGGAGGATGGAAAGCTTCGTCCTACAAAATTCCACATCAGTTCCAGGCAGGTGAGAGATTCCAGGTGGGAACTCTCACCTGGACTAAGGGAATGGGGGGGCTGGGTTGTGGAACACCTGGGAAAAGGCCCCAAATCCCGAATCCATGGATTCAGTCCTGCTGAATCCATCAGCACCAGGAGGGGCTTTTGGTGCTCCTACAGTCCAGATGTATATATAATATAATGTAATATAATGTAATGTAATGTAATGTAATGTAATGTAATGTAATGTAATGTAATATAATGTAATGTAATGTAATGTAATATAATGTAATGTAATATAATATAATATAATGTAATGTTATGTAATGTAATGTAATGTAATGTAATGCAATGTAATATAATATAATATAATATAATATAATATAATATAATGTAATATAATGTAATACAATATAATATAATATATAATATAATATAATATAATATAATATAATATAATATAATATAATACAATATAATATAATATAATATAATATAATATAATATAATATAATATAATATAATATAATATAATATAATATAATATAATATAATATAATATAATATAATATAATATAATATAATATAATATAATATAATATAATATAATATAATATAATATAATGTGGTATAATATAATATAATATAATATAATATAATATAATATAATATAATATAATATATATAATATAATATAATATAATATAATATAATAAATATAATATAATATAATATAATATAATATAATATAATATAATATAATATAATATAATGTGATATAATATAATATAATGTAATGTAATGTAATATATTTTATACATAGTGATATATAATACATAATATATTGTATATAGTGATATATAACACAATATATACTATATAATTATATATAGTATATCCTATATAATACATAATTATATAAAATTATATATATGTAATACGATAATAATAATAAATAATGATAATGACAAAGATAATGATAATTATAATGATGATGATGATGATGATGATGATGATAATAATAATAATAATAATAATAATAATAATAATAATAACAACAATAAGCCACAAGCACACTCTTCTGTAGCTTGAGCAGCACCCAGGCATCCCCTGTGTGATTCCTTTCGGGAATCCCAGCCCTGGCAAGTCTCAGCTCCTGCTCTTTTCCCTTTCCCAGATTTCCAGCGCTCCAGATGGGAGCTCTCTGGCAGGGAGATGTTTTCCCAAGGCCGGGAGCTCCGCGGTTCTCACGGGAGCAGCTCCCCCGTGGCCCAGGACGGTTCTGGAGGATGGAGCAGGAGCAGCTCCCAAGGCAGCGATGGAAATGCTCCCGGTGCCGGCTGAAATGATCCCTGCTTGGAAAGTTTCCCGTGGAAACCTCCCAGAGGCGAGGCAGAGAGCGGAGTTTGTGCAGCAGGAAGGGTTTGGAGCAGGGGGACAGCGTGCAAACAGGATGGAAAATAAATATGAAAATCCCCTGGGGGCTGCTGGTGGCACCAAGGGGCTGTCACCTGCAATCTCTGGCTGATCCCAGCACAGCAGCTTCTGCTGATGGCAGCTGAATTCCAGGGCTCGTGTCCCTGCTCCCCCAGCTTCCCTTCCCGGGGCTGGCAGCCAGAATAACCCCAAGGAATGGGAAGAGCTCCTGGTCCCCCCTTCATGGTGAGCGGCCACCTGGAAGTGGATTTGGGCAAGTTTGGCTTGCAGAGAGTAACAGGAAGAGAGGGAACAGCCTCAAGCTGTGCCAGGGGACGTTCAGGTTGGATTTTAGGAAGAAATTTCTCATGGGAAGAGTTGGAACAGGCTGCCCAGGGCAGTGCTGGAGGTCCCATCCCTGCAGGGATTTAGAAGCCATCAGTGGCGGCCTTGGCAGTGCCAGGTGGTTGGACCCAACGATCTCAGAGGGATTTTCCAGCCTGAATCCGCAATCAGGGGAATAAAGACCATTCCCCCTGGATTTCAGGAATCCCCTTCCTGCACTAACACTCCAGGATATTTCCATTAAAGAGAATAAAAGTGGGACATCTCCCAGCTCCCTGCCCCAAACGATTCCTCTCTGCATTTTGCGTGTGCAAGGGAGCCTGTGAGATGTACCAGGATCTCATGGCCAGCTCTGCTGGGATTCAGATGGATCTGTTTTTAGCTCCAGAAAGTTACAAAAGCATCCTTGGCGCTGCAGCACTTTCCTCAAGGCAGACAGGGACACGCAGGTCCCCGTTTGGGACAGGTGGCTTCGATTCAGAGCCACAGGGAGCAGAGAGAGGCTGCCAACAACAGCAGCACCAACCCAGCTGGGAATTCCCTGCACGGAGCCAGAGGGACTCGGAGACATCTGATCCCAGGCACGGCTCACAAACCCCTGCTCCAGAGGTGACCTCGGCTCTGGTGACACGAGTCACGCTGCCTCAGGGAACGCAGGAAGGCCACAGAGACAAAAAGATGCAAAAATAAGCGTCTGCTGTTCCTGCTGCCACGTCCTGAGCTCTCCAGCACTGCTGGCAGGCTGGGAATGGGAGGAGCAGGGACTCCTGAAGGAATTGAGGCAGGGTTAGGAGCTGGTTTAGGCTGATGCTCTTCACTGAAAGGAATAAAACCTCCCCCAGACAGAGCCCAGGGTGTTCCATGCTGGGATACCCTGGAGATGTTGGGCTGCATCGGGGCCAGGAATTCTCTGCTGGGAAAGCCCAGCTGCGGATTCAGCACCCACAGAACCTCCCAGAGCTCGGGAATTCTCTGCTGGGAAAGCCCAGATCAACAAATTTAGCTCAAGGTCCAACACATGAGGAGCTGAATTCATAATAAATGATTGTAATTAGCAACTTTGCAGCCAGACTGACACGTGGCAGCTCTAAATCTCCCAGCCTGGGTCAATAATTCTCCTTTCTTTGTGACTCTCTGCTCTCACACACCTCACTGTGTTTGTCAATATTGAGGGGAAAAGGGAAATATCCACAAACCAACAGCAGAGCCACGGAATAAAACATCATCCCCTGTCCATTGTGCACAGCAAAATCCACCCTGCTCGGCCTCAGTGAATTCCTGGGAAACACCTCATCGAGCCTGGACACCCCAAGGCTCCTTTAGTTACTTTATATTTACTATATGTTTACTAAATATTTACTATATATTTACTATACATTTACTATATATTTATTCCATTATGTTATGTTATATTATGTTATGTTATGTTATATTATGTTATGTTATGTTATATTATGTTATGTTATGTTATATTATATTATATTATATTATATTATATTATATTATATTATATTATATTATATTTTATTATATTCTATTATGTTATGTTATGTTATGTTATGTTATGTTATGTTATGTTTTGTTATGTTATATCATATCATATCATATCATATCATATCACATATTATAATATACTATATTATATCATATTATACACTATATAATATGTATAACATACTTATAATAATAAAATACATGTATGTATAATATATGTATAATACATAATAATATATTATATTCTAGATATGATATGATATGATATGATATGATATGATATGATATGATATTAATTATTTTATGGTATTTCTCCATTTCAGCCCCACCTGGGAGCTCCCCTGTGCCCAACCCCAATTCCCTGGTGGTCTCCATCTCTCCCACCCCACATCAGCTCTCCTGCCAAGCACAGGGCTCTGCTTTTAGCTCCTCACTCAGCTCCTATTGGAGAGAATTTCCTGTTTTATCATCCCCCATCTGGCTGGCACGCCCCAGGCTGAGGCTTTGCAGATAACCCCACACTTCTTGGGGTTTTGTGAGGGGGGTGAACCTCTCACCAGAGCCCTGTGAGTGCTCAGGCTCCTGCAGCCTTAAAACCCCCATAATTCTGCCATGGAATATTCTGTTTAAATAAGAATATCAAGACACCCACAGAGGTTGAGAAGCACGGGTTTAAGTGCTGAGCTGAAACATATGGGAGAGGTATTTGTGCTCTGGGAGCGCCGCTACCGTGCTGCTCCCACACAAACCAGGCTGGGCCGGGCTCTGTGAGGAGCCAGAGCACCCCAAAAAAACAGAAAAAATGTATACAATTTGGCTGCATTCCATCTGCTTATTCCCTTCTACCAAATGTACCAGGTAGGAGCAGAGAGAACACGAGCATTCAGAAACACCTGGATTTCCAGAAAACCGAATGCCAGGTGAGCATCCCCAGCTGGGTTAGACCCTGTTCCTAATCTGTTCCTCTTCCAGTTCAAAAATCTCGGATTTCTTCAGTCCTATCTCAACAGCAGCAAGAGCAGCTTGTTTGATATTATTATCATCTTATTAGGTCACATTTTCTTTTTGTTTGAGGCTCTGAAGAAACCTGCAGTTCCACACAAACACAGGGGTCTAAAGAGGGACCCTGCACCCCCTGGTTCTGTGGGGCTCCCTGAGCTCCTGCAGGGCTGGGAGGTGCCTTTGAATTCCTGGAGTGAGTGATCCCAGCTTTCCCCACTGCTCCAGCCCGCAGAAACCGAGCTGGGCTGGCGGATCCTGAAATCTGGGACTGAGGCTGGTGGCAGGTTTGGGAAGAATCCGCCTGGAACTCGTCCCTGGGGAGCTCCTCCTCGAAAAAAAGGACTGGGACTAAAAAGTAGGTAGAGAAGCTTCACCGTAAAAAAATTAAGAAATAAATTAAACTGTGAAAAGTGGCTTAGGATATTAAAAATAAATAACTAAACTATAACTAAATATCTGGATTTCTGAGTGGCAGCAGCCTCTGGCCAGCTCCCTCTGTCCCTCTTGGCGTTCACTCCGTGTGCTCCTGGCACATCCCAGGACCTCTGAGTGCCGGCAGCATCCCAGGAGGAGCAGTGACCTCCCCATCCTCACCTCCCCGGGCTGGGCAGCCCGAGGATGGAACCCAAGGATGAAATCCCCAACCTCCGGAGCTCCACAGAGCTTCTCCCCTTCCAGCTCCACACTGGGGGACACTGGAAAATCTCCCAGTGCTCCCAGTCCTGCTGCTGGATTCTGTCACTGTCCCCACACCAGGGTGAGCCGTGTGCTCCCTGCCAAAGTCTGCAGAGCAGGAAAGTAGAAATCTATATATTAATATATATATATTTATAAATATATATATAAATACATATTAATATATTAATATATTATCAGTGTATTACAATATATAATTATAATATTATTATTAATTGATATATTAATATTATATATTACATATAATTATAATATGTTATATATTATATATAATATATTATATTATAAATAATAATTTATATATATATATATATATATATATATATATATAAAGAATATATATTTTTTCTCCAGAAGAGAATCTGTAATGAGATCTGGGATGGGGGATGGTTTTATTCCCACCCCCAGGAGTCTCTCTCCAGGCGGATCCCTGGTCAGTGGATGGATTTTGCAGGAAATACTTGCCCAAATTCATGTCATTTTTAAAAACCACGATTTAGCCACACTTTCCTCACAGACCTTCAGCATTTCCATCATTCCCAAGAATCCCACATCCATCTCCCACCCCCAGCACTCTGTGGTAGTCGACACCAAGGAGAACTGGAAACCAACTACATTTGGGAACATTAAAAGAAAAAAAAATCCCACAAAGCCAGAAAGACACCAAACAGGAATCACACCACCAGCCTTGCACAGAGAGCTGTCTCCCCAAAATCATGTTTTCATCATTAGAAAAGCCACAGAAGTCCCAGAAGCCAGGTGAGAATTCTCAGAGTCACCTTCCTGCCCTGCTCCCGGTGGAGCACAATTGAGCAGCAGGCACTGGCTCTGTTTGGTTCCTAATTGATTGCACAGGGCCTGGAATCCACCAAAGGCTCCCATAAATCCCAGCCCTGCACAGGAGAGGCTGCCTGGCTGTGCAGATGTTAAGAACTGCCTAATCCCGAGTCAATCTGATAAAAAACCTTGGCCTGCTCCGATTTTCCACGGAATTAATGGCAGAGATTATGTCAGCATGTGGATGAAGTGCAAACCCCAGAGCCTGGAGCTCTGCCAACAGCCCATGAATGCTCTGCTCACAGGCACAGCTCATTATTGCAGACTTTTGGCCCCTGTCACCCGGTGGCTCCGAGTCAGGCATTGTGTCATGCCTGGGAAGCCGGGATGAGGAAGGACAGCCCAGGTGATCAGGGATTCGCTGCAGGGCTTCACACAAATTCTTCTGCGTTTTAATCCTCAAATTAAATTTCAAAATCCCCAATCCTGTCAAATCCTGACAAAGGAAAGCGCCTTAAATGGCAGGAAATATTTATTCCTAGGGAAGTGAGGGCAGGGAGCCCCTTGGAAGTGCAAACACCAGGAGTGCTTTAAGCTGGTACCTGCATCCAGCCATTCCCGGGAATTTGGCATTTCCCTATCCCAAGATCAGCTCTGACCCTCTCTTCCCTTCTCTGCTGGCAGCAACTTGAGCCATTCTTCTCTCCATCCCTCGTTGCTGTGAGAGCTGGGAGCTTCCAGCCCATCCCTCTCCTGCTGGATAACTGCAGCTCCTCCCTTCTGACCGTCTCTGCCCCTCTCCATCCCCGTGATCCAATCCTCCTCCTTTCCACCGGCATCCCCTCACCTGTGTGATCTGATCGTCTGTTCCTTCAGCTGCTCTCAGACATCACGTTTGTTTTCTCCCTGCTCTGCTCTGGAGACCTGGAACACCCACGGGCACTTTCTAGTCTGAATGCTCTTTGTTCGTTTTGGTTTATAAATTCAGTTACATTGAAACCAAATCCATTTGGAAAAGGACTCCTCTGTCTCCTTTCTGCACAGAAACCTCTGGTGTCTGTGGATTAATTTTCCTGACGTTGATAATTTGAAAATGGTATCAAAATCATGTCAGCACAGGGGTTCCATCCTCAGGCTCTCCCCCAAGTTCCCCTTGTCCCCCTCCCAGACCCCAAAAACCTCGGTCTCACTGCAGGGAATGACCCCGAGTTGTGTGCTCAGGGTTTCATAGCAAACCCACCCCAAAATGAGATGAAATCACCCAAAAGTCCAGGGAAGAGGAGAAGCTCCAGACCTGGGATGGTCTATCCAGCCCCAAGGAGAGACAGGAATACAACACCATTCCTGCCATCCTCGATTTTGCCCCTGTTTTTGCCAAGGAATGAACTGAGAGCCTCTGGCAAGGAGATTTCCCAAGCAAGGCAGTGCTCCCTCTCTCCCTCTGCGCTCCCAAATTCATCTTTGCACTGCAGGAGAAATGGAAATCCTGCTTTGTCCTCCCCAGGCACCCAGAATCCGAGCTGGAGCTGCTCCTCTTTACCCATCTGGCCTGATCCTTGGATCCACGGGTGTTACAAGCAAAGAAATCGCTTGTAAAAGATGCAATAATGAGAAGATTTTAAATTCCTTTGGTGCTCAGTCTGGCACTGGAGCACCCTTCTCTCCCCAGAGGTGACACAGCTACCCGTGAGGGGCAGCAAAGGCATTTCCCTGCTTGATCCCATTTATTAAGTCTTGATTTGAGCTGGACAGAAATGGGAATTCTTGACAGAGAGAAGATAAAATCCGTGGTGAGTGGAGTGAGATGCTGGGAAAACCCCTGGGAATGCCGGGCTCAGGAAGAGCATCCTCCTCCTCCTCCTCCTCCTCCTCCTCCTCCTCCTCCTCCAGGGACCACGGGGGAATCCCACGGGCTCGGATGCTCACAGGGTTCTTAGGGGGGAGGAAATCCGTGCAGAAACTCGAGCATCCCACACGAGGTCAGGCAGGAAGCTGGAGACAACATTTTTTAATAATTGGCTGTGGGAAATTAGCACCCACGAGGGTCAGGGAAAGGGGCTTGGCTGCACCAGCAGGAATAACTGGGGAAAAATAATGAAGGAAACCAGACAGCAACCTCAGCTAAATCCTTCTGAGTTTGTTGGATTTCCTGGGAAAACAGGAATGAACTGCACAATGAACCCGGTTCGAGTGAGGTGTCCAGGAAATATCAACAATTCCCAGCAAGGAATATTCAGACATTTTAAAGGCATGACAGAGCCATGAGGAGTTTGTGCCTCCCCTCACTCACCAGGAAATGGGAGGGCTGAGAGCAGAAGGGTTTATCCAAGAGTCCTGGTGAGTCAGGAGCCCAGCAGCCCCCATCCCAGCTCCAGCGCTCCGGGAGCTGCTGGGGAGGCCAGGGAACAGCTTGTCCAGGAACTGCTCGGCACAAACACAGCTGCAGCCACAGGAAAGGCACCGGGGGACATCCTGCACTCCCCAGGCCCCCCTGCACCCAGAGCAGGAACAGCCTGGAAAATCCTGGGATGGAGCTGGGAAGGGGCCGTGCTTCAGGACTCGGTTGTGCAGGATTTAGTGGGGTTTCCTGGGGGTTTTTATGCCCCTGTCTCTAAGGAGCACCAAAGGAAAAAGGTTGGACAGGGGTGATGCTGAGCTGCTCTGCACAGACCCTTCAGGTCCATTCCCAAAGGCACCAGCTCCCAGGTTATTGTCCCAAAAGCCAGGGGAGCACAAAGCTCCGAGCCCGGGGCTCTGGCAGCATTCCCTGCCCACGGCGAGGCATCGGGATGAGCTGATCTCCACAGCTCCTCCCAACCCAAACCAGTTGTGACCCTGTTTGTAACATCTGGGGCCGTGCCTGCAGCTCCAGCTGTGGCTCCACCACCCAGAGCAGCTCCTGATGGAAATTAACCCCGTTTTAAAGTGAATAACACAGAAAAAATACAGAAAATTTCTCCTCCAGGAGCTCCTGGCGGGCAGCTCTGGGCAGTGAAGGTGCTACAGCCACCCCACACCTTCCCTCTGCCAGCTCTTCCACACAAACCTCAGACCGGGCTGGATGCTGGGATTTAAATCCCCTTTAAAGCAGGCTGGGATGCCATGAGAACACAGCTGAGGTGTCCAAGCTCAGAGCCCAGCCAGCCACACCTTTACTGCTCCTGCTCTCACTTAAATCTCTGCCTTTCCTCCTCTTCCAAGTGCATTTTCCTGCCCGTTACCTTGCTGCTCCCCATCCAAGAAAAGATTTCCTGGACAAACCGGTGGAAAAAAATTGATTTTTCATTTTGACTGTTCCCTGAGTTACCCGGGGAAAACATTTTCTTTTTAACTAGACCCAAAATTAATGAGAAAAATCAAAATTTTTATGAAGACAGTTTATGGGGAGGAAAAAAAGCATTTGCTTCCTATGGAATCGAAGCTTTTTTGTCATATTGGCTTTTAAGGATATTTTAATGTAATAACATAATGGTTTCCGAAGTAAAAAGCGCAGATTCCTTTCATTTTGCAAATATTTTTCTCTCCTTGCTGTTTTTCTCTCCTCTTATTAAGGAATGCATCTTTCAAGCAGCTGAGCTGCCTCTTAAACAATTCCCCCTTTCATCTTGTCAGCATCGGGAAAATGTAAAAGTCTTTCCTTCCTTAAATTGCCACGCTGTGTTTTGTCTCCTTTTGGATCAGAAAGCAAAAAAAGCAGAAAAAATGGGGTTTTTTTAAGCAGAAAAAGTGGTTTTCTTGCGCTATTTAAAAAGAAAAGGAGCGTGAATTTACAATGCTCAGGTTATTTTATGAGAATCACGGAATATCCTGAGCTGGAAGGACTCACAGGATCATGGATCACCCCAGACCCCCAACACCCCCAGCTCCAGGGATCCTGGGCATCCCTGGAGCGCTGGCCAAAGGCTCCTGCAGCTCTGGCAGCCTCGGGGCCGTGCCCATTCCCTGGGGAGCCTGGGCAGTGCCAGCACCTCTGGGGGAAGAACCTTGCCCTAAATCCAGCCTGAGCCTGGCCTGGCCCAGCTCCAGAGCCTTTCCTTGGCACCTGGGATGGATCCTGGTGAGTGGGAGCCTCACAGCCCTTCAGGCTACGCCCAAACCCCATGGAAATCAAAAAAAAAAAACCTCAGAAAACCAAATTATGGGAGGGAGATGAGGCCTGGAGATGATTTCTGGAGAGGAGCCAGCAGCTCAGATGAGCTCTGCTCAATCCAGGGTTTGCTCTTCCTTCTCCTCAGCATCCCAGCATGAGTTTGGAGTTTTGGAGCTGCTGGGCTGTCCCTGGGGGGCTCAGAGGGACATGAAACCCCCTCCTCTGCACTGCTGCTGAAATCTGGCTGGAAAACAACCCAAAATTCCACACGTAAAACCCCACTTTTTAATTAAAATACCCTTTACAGCGGCAGCATAAACTCCAGGGCACAGCCTGATGCTTGAGGGTTTAAATTGGTGCTCCAGGGAGAGCTTGGGATGCCCAGGATGGGATTTCGTGGGGGCAGCCCTGCCCGTGTGGGGGTTGGAATGAGAGGGGCTTTGAGGTCCCTCCCAACCCAAACCACTCCACGATCCCGTGATTCGGAGATTCCCAGGAGGGCTCGGGACGGGGGAAATCCAGCAACCAAAGCCCCAGGAGATGCTGAGTGGTCAGCCTGGCACCACCAGCCCTCATGGAAGAGTCTGAGCACCGATTTCACCCAGCCATGCAAAGCAAACGGGCTCAGGAAAACCCCTCGCACTCAAAAATGTCAATTACGGGAATTGTTTGCTTATATCTAGGAATGGAGTAAAATATCCAGGCTGGGAGAGCTGGGGGTGCTCAGCTGGAGAGGAGAAGCTCCAGGGAGAGCTCAGAGCCCCCTCCAGGGCCTGCAGGGGCTGCAGGAGAGCTGGAGAGGGACTGGGGACAAGGCCTGCAGGGACAGGACCCAGGGAATGGCTTGAGATTGGAAAAGGGGAGATTGGGGTGGGATCTTGGGCAGGAATTGTTCCCTGGGAGGGTGGGGAGGGGCTGGGCTGGAATTGCCAGAGCAGCTGTGGCTGTCCCTGGATCCCTGGCAGTGCCCAAGGCCAGGCTGGACATTGGGGCTGGAGCAGCTTGGGACAGTGGAGGTGACCCTGGGGACAGTGGGGGTGTCCCTGGGACAGTGGGGGTGACCCTGGGGACAGTGGGGGTGACCCTGGGACAGTGGGAGGTGACCCTGGGGACAGTGGGGGTGACCCTGGGGACAGTGGGAGGTGACCCTGGGACAGTGGGGGTGACCCTGGGGACAGTGGGGGTGACCCTGGGGGCAGTGGGAGGTGTCACTGGGACAGTGGGAGGTGACCCTGCCATGGCTGGGGTGGCACTGGGTGGGATTTAAGTTCCCTTCCAACCCAGTTCAGGAGATCCCATGGCTGGGGCACTTCCAGCTCTGTCACATTTTGGGGAAGACAGAGAGGGAAGGGTTTGGATTCCTCCAAAGTGCAGAGCAGAGTCTGGGGCACACCCCCGCTCTGAGCATCCCTCTGGAAGTGAAAAGCCCTTCTTGTGGACGTGTGGATTTTTTCCACGGGATGGTGAGGAGGGAGGTGTTTTTTACGGTGGGAATGCCAGGATATTCAGATATTCCTGTCTCCAATCACAACATCACAGCCATAAGTGGGTTTTTTTCCCCTAAAGCAGGAAAAAGGAACAGTTTTCCAAAGAGAAAATGTAGTTTTCACCATACACGGCACTGTTAAGGTTTTTAGCTTTCTATATCTTGGTACTGCTCTTCCCACTGGTCGTAATTAGCTAATTAAATAAACCAACTAATTGTCCCCGTGTCAGCACAGAGGGCTGGGCTGTGAAGCAGAAGGACATGGATTGAGCTCTCAGCTTCCATGGTGGGAACGGCAGCAAGCAGGGAGCAGGTCCCTGAGCAGCCCCTGAGAGCAGACAGACCCCGCTCTGCCAGCAGGTCGATACCAATCTCTGGTTTCATGATGTCAGATTGCAGAATGGGCACCCAGGGGGGTGCTGAAGGTGACACCGAGGAACCAGAGCGCTTCTCCTGTGGCACTGGGGGCCAGCCTGACCTTCAAGAGATCACTTTCCCCGCTCCAGACCACCGCAGCATCCCTCAGGATGGATATCTTGATTGGCTCCTTGAGGAGCTCAGGCATTGACCTGGCTGTTTCTGGCTCTCCCAGAGGCAGCCCGAGGAGCCTGTGCAGCCTCCAGCCCGTCCTTGGGGTGTTAAATGACTCCAAGGGCCAAGGGCTGGGGCCATCTGAGTGGAGAGGGGATTGATCCAGCCTGACACAGCTCCACGATTTCAAATGAGGAGCCGTGGCTGAGGTTACACGTGGAGTGACCTCAAGGCTTGCTCTCCAAGAGGAATTTATTCTTTCAGTGGAAAACTCCACGGATCCCACCCCCAGTTTAATGCGGAGAGGTTCAGGTCGGACGGTGCACGTCCCTCCTGAGGCTTCCAGGGAGCCAGAGACCCTGCAAAGGGTCTGCAGAGCCTTTTCCCATCGGGAAGACGGTGCTGGAAGGGCTGGGAACCCACCAGGAGCTGGAAACCTCCACAGCCAGGTCCTCCTGGCAGCCCCAGGGCCACATCCTGAGCTGGCAGCACAAACCCTTCATGCCAAGAGTGAGCCCCGGTGCTACTGAGCCCTGACCCCAAACCAGGCACAAACCTCCAGGCTCAAGGAACCTGCAAATGCTGGGTCCAAACCCCTTCCCAGGGGGAAAACAGAAGGAGCCATCCACTCCCAGGTCTGTGGAGGAGACACCTCCAAGGGAGACAAGGGAAGCCAAGCTGCCCCCAGCGCTCTGCGAGGCTTCATCAGCTCCTTCCTGACAAGTGGGAATGGTGGAAAGAGGAGATTTGGCTTTCCTGGTCTTCCCTGAAAGCTGAGGGATAAAGATTCCAGCTGGGAGGCTGGAGAGCAGCAGGAGAAACCTCAGAGATGGTCCTGGAAGTGCTCTGAGGAGAGGCAGAGGGGGAAAGTGATGGGACTGGGGAAGCCAGAAGACTCTACAGAATGAAAAGTATTGAAGATGTCAGAGAGAAAGGCAAGAGCTCCAAAGAGATAAAAAAATGAGGGGAAGGAGGAACTAAAAGAGTTGCAGCAAGTGCAGCTTTTGTGAATTTCTGTATAATCTCACTCCTTGGTCGAGACAACAAAGTATGGGATGGATCCAAAAGCTTCAAATCCAACTGCATCCCCCTGGAAGGATGGGCCTGGCCAGCAGCATTCAGTGTGAAACCAATAAAGAAGGGGGAAAATGAGTCAAGGAAGGCATTTTTATAGTGAGGAAAAGTAAAAGAAGAGAATGGGATAATGTCTTGAAATTGGCTGCACTTTGTGTAAAACATTCTCGAGAGATGGCTGGGAAAGGGAATCTGATCCATTTGGGAGCCTGCAGAAGGCACCAGGCACCCTGTGGTGAAATCTGCAGGAAAAGGTCCTGGCAGACACCTGGGAAAGGGCAGCAGGAAAAGGTCCTGGCAGACACCTGGGAAAGGGCAGCAGGAAAAGGTCCTGGCAGACACCTGGGAAAGGGCAGCAGGAAAAGGTCCTGGCAGACACCTGGGAAAGGGCAGCAGGAAAAGGTCCTGGCAGACACCTGGGAAAGGGCAGCAGGAAAAGGTCCTGGCTGCTGGCCCTGACCACCCCGACATCAGAAACCTTGTGGGAATGAGGCACGGAGCACACGGAGCCGCTTGGGAGCACAACGGGTCCTGCTGGCCCTGGGCAGAGCCATGAATTTGGGAATTGAACACGGGATTCAGGCATGGAATTCATGGTTGTGACCTCCTGATGAGCCCCATTGGCACAGAGTGGCAGCCAGAGGGACACGGTCAGAGCTACGGGAAATTTAAAACTGAGCTCAGCACCGGTTCAGGACGGCACAGAGCAGATTGAAGGGAATAAAACCCATCCCAGTGGGTCCCATGGCTCCCACCTGCTGCAGGAGGGTGGCAGAGATTTCCTGAGCCCATCAAAGCTCCCATTCTGGCCACAGCCACGGCAGGGTTTGGCTCTTTGCATCCCCCACTCCCTGCCCAAGCCCGAGCTGGGCGCACAGAGCTCGCACCCGGGGCAGAGCTGCCTTCTCCTGAACAACCAGCAGCTTTCCCGTCCCAAAGCTCTGCTTTCCCTCTCGCTTTGCTAGCTGGACCATCTGCTAACGAGGTATTTTAAAATAAAAGCAAATTTCATCTGGTAACAGCAGAAAAACCACAAGCACAGCCTAATGAAAGCCTTTTGCTAACACACAGACACCAAGACCACCCAACAGCAAGGGCAGAGCTGATAAATCCTGCTGGAAATTGCTGGCACTGATTTGGCCCCCCCTGCAACACCCAGGAAGGATGATCTTTAACTGCAACCCACAGACACATTGCTTGTGAGCTATTTTTTTTAAATTTTAAAGAAATAAACGGCAGCATTAGACCAGCTCTGAATTCCTGAGGCGCCCTCTGAATTACCTGGAGCCGAGGTTTAAGATACACATCAAATTAAGGCCTTGCATCCATTCTGGTTGGAGCTATTTGGGTTGGGTGGGATGGAAATCACATGAACAAAACTCTTCTTTTGTTCCCCACCCAGACCCCGGGCATCAGGGAAGATCTGCCCAGATCCTCCTCAGACTGGGAACATCATTCCAGGAGAAGGCTCTGGGAAGATTGAGGAGATACAGAGAGCACCTCTGTCACTTCAGAGACAGCTGCCAGATGGGTTTGTGCTCTTCACTCAACCACCCACCCAGAAAAGAGATCCAGGTGACTGCTGACTTAAAGACAGCTCAAAAATAGGAAATTAATGCGCTCCAGATCTGGAGGGCCAAGTTTTTACAGTGGCTGTGGGAGAATAAGCTGTAATCAGCTCCATCTGCTCACCTCCAGCAGCACCTCGCCATCATTGTCACAACTCTACGCAAGTGAGAGACACAGGAAGAGAAATAAAACGAGACACTCACCCTCCTTCAAAGATCTTGATCCTCACCGGCTCCCCTCGCTTGGTCACAAGAGCCTCTTCTTCTGATTTTCCCCTTTTCTCCTCTTCCTTCTCAGCTCTAGTTATATCTTTTCGACCTTCATTAGAAAGGAGCGAAGGCAAATGAACCTATCTCCCCAAAAGAGCAAAACAATCCATGATTACAGACAGAATCACTGGCAGGCAGACACAGAGCAAGCAGCCCCAGCAGAGCCAGCGGCGTCCCCAGCGCTGCTCCCCACACCGAGGGCTGGAATCGGGGCACCCTCCTAACAAATGGGGCCTCGCTTCTGCATCTGGGGCCCTGAGGGTGGTGTTGCATTTGCTGTCACCCCTGACAGGCTTTTTAATTGCTTCCCTCCAGGTTATCCAGCTCCTGCCAGCCGGAGAAGTGAAGGATGAAGAGAAGCGTGGTGGCTGGGGTGACTCTGAGCGTGTGGGGTCTCTGTTCCCAAACCTGTCCTGGGTATTCCTCTCTCTGAAATACACGTCTGAAAGGTCTGGAGAGGAGGCATCTGCACAATTCCTACACTGAACCTCCGTGTTTCCCCCACATTCACACAAATTTGGATTTCAGCCTGACATAAATCTCTCGCCAGGCAGCGCTCCCGGGTGATTTCCTTTCACTGCAACCCCGCTGCCAAGGGCGCCGCGCAGAGAAAGCCACAAAACCCACGGGAGAAAAGAATCCTCAACCTCCCCACACGTTCCCAGGGTCAAATCTGCTTTTTCTCTGTTAAATTGCCACTCGTTGAGGGGGTTTTGTGTCTAAACCCTGTCTGGCCCCAGGTTTAAGTCATGCCCTGACACCTCACCTACACGATGAATGTTGTTTGTTAGAGCATGGACCTAAACATCAAAGCTGCCTCTGTGGGTCTGGGTGGGATGAGGGAGAGCTCCCCGCACCTGGAATGAAATGTTGGGATGTCCTAAATCCTGGGACAAACCCAGGGAGAGCTCTCCACACCTGGAATGAAATGTTGGGATGTCCTAAATCCTGGGACAAACCCAGGGTGAGCTCTCCACACCTGGAATGAAATGTTGGGATGTCCTAAATCCTGGGACAAACCCAGGGAGAGCTCTCCACACCTGGAATGAAATGTTGGGATGTCCTAAATCCTGGGACAAACCCAGGGAGAGCTCTCCACACCTGGAATGAAATGTTGGGATGTCCTAAATCCTGGGACAAACCCAGGGAGAGCTCTCCACACCTGGAATGAAATGTTGGGATGTCCTAAATCCTGGGACAAACCCAGGGAGAGCTCTCCACACCTGGAATGAAATGTTGGGATGTCCTAAATCCTGGGACAAACCCAGGGAGAGCTCTCCACACCTGGAATGAAATATTGCGGCATTACCCCCTAAATCCTACCAGGACAAATGCAGGAGAGCTCTTCAACCTGGAGTGAAATGTTGGGATGTTTTCCCCTAAATCCTACCAGGACAAACACAGGGGTCTCCAGAGAAATGAAAGCAGATTCCTGCCCCCAGGTAACTTCTCCCACAGTAACTCTGACATTCAACCGAATCCATCTCCAGGATGAGGATCCTGGATCTATATCCTCACACTTTCTGTAATTGATGGAAACAGGTTGCAGGCACCTGAGAGCAGTTTCTCCAGGGGTTTTGGCCTGAAGGCAGCCCCTGAAGCCCAGCTGGTCACCCTTGGCTCTGGCCGGCAGGAGTGGCGGCTCCCCAGGTGATTCACCTGCCCCACCTCAGCCTGGTCTGGAGGGGGATGAATCACCCCAGTGGAGCCTCTTTGTCTCCCCTGGTTTTGGGGGAAGCCACAGAGTGAGCAGCTCCAAGAGGATCCAGTGGGATATAACCCAGCTCCCCCAGCTGCCACGGGATGCTCAGCAGGAGGAGGGATGGACTCAAAAGTCGCTTGGCAAAACCAGAGTCAAGCATTTCAGATTTGCCCAGGAATTCCAGGAGCTCAGCTCAGAGCACTCAGTGCACCCAGGGCTGCTCTCTGTCCTCAGGGTTGGATCAGCCCCACGTCCACACCATCCACACACCCATCCTAGGAGCCTCCTGGGAGTGGTCCCTGTTTCCCTAAAAGTGCCAGGAATTTCATGACAAAAGGCTCAGGGGTAGAACAGTGCCAGGAATAATTTGAGCCATTTAACAGCAGGAATGGTCTTGATCTGGATGCTCTGGGCATGGAGATGACAGCGAGGAAATCAGCGTCAGAAGATGCTCAGAACCCTCAAAAATTAAACTTTTAGGGTTGTGACTTCACCTCCTGATAGGAGCTACAGGCTCAGAACACGGCTAGGGACAAGCTTCCCAGGTTTGCTGAGGAATACAAAACAATTGACTTGCTGGATGCAGCACGAGGTTTATTTATTGCAACTTTCGAAAGCACAAAAACATTGACAGATGAAAGGCACCAGAGAGCCAAAATCATACAGTCACTACTATCCCCTTTTACAATCTTCGAATTTACAGAGTGTGCAAGCCCCAGTACAGTCACCAGCCATCCCTACATGCATGCTGGAGCCCGCAGCCACTCCAGAATTCCAGAATTATCTGCTCAGCAAATCCCACTGGAAATTTAAACCCCAAGCCAAGGACGGAGACGGCACGTACAGAACTACTGCTTGCTGCATGCACAACTGTACAAAACACCAGAGCTTCTTCACATCTCCTGGGAGCTCGACTGACAACCTGCAGTTACATAAAGGAGGGGGTGTTGGAGGGAAGGAGCCAGAGCGGAGTTAGCTGAGGGTTGGATCCCCAACCCTGGAGCGATGCTACCGCACGTCCTGGCAGCCGCTGCGACCCCGGCCGTGCGTGTTTTAAACCCTGCACGGAGGATTTCACCCCCACTGATGGAAAAATGGGTTCTGTGCTCGGCAAGAATTCAGTTTATCTCCACTGCGGCTCTTGGGGGAGGAGGGCTGGGTTTAGGATCCACCCAGGTGAGCTGGGCAGGGCAGACTCTTCCTTTTGCAAGTTGTGCCACGGGAACCTGAACCTGCACCACTGCCTGGAGGGGTTTGCTGAGGGGTCTGGGGGAAATGCATGCAGTGAAATGGGGATTTGGATGAGTGAGGGCTGAACCACTGATGTTTAACCTGTGCCTTCAGGGTGGGAGGGTCTGGTACCTCTTGGACACCCCCTGGGTGTGGGTTTTAGCACCATGGCAAAGAGCAGAGCTCAGAGCAGCACAGGCACTTCCTTTAGGGATTCAAATCGAGGATGCTATGGTACCGCTCCGATAAAACCCCTTGGAAAAATAGTGCATAAATCTCAGCGTGGTTATTGCACTGCTCAGGTAATTATCTGCCCCTGTGTCCCTAGAAATCTGCCTCTTGGATTTCTGCAGGAGAGGGATGGAAATGCTGAATAGAAATAAAGATTTATTGAATCAAAGCGACTCTACTGCGTATTTTAAGACATATTTATAAGCAGCAGCTGCAGCAGCGATTATGATAAATTTAATATTCAGAGTTCATTTCATGACACAGAAATAAAATGAATAATCCATCAATATAAATTGACTTGAGATGAATATCAAATTGCAAAATCTTTAGAGTGATTCTGTTTGCTAATCTACATGAACATGATCTGGATTAAAGGGATCTGTTTGGTTCAGCATTAAGCAGGAAGGGTAAAGTCTGGCTTTAAAATGAGATACATAAAATTAGGCAGCTCACAGGAGGGTCTTAAAGACTTCTGTGCCTGTGTGGGCAATGCCTTGGGGGAGCTCTGACCCTGGGAAGCCAGTGAAGTCTTAACTCTAAAACCAGGCATAAAATATCCTTAAATACCTGGAAGAGCAGGTGGACAGCTCTGGACCAAACGGACCAAACCACAGGGGTGTTTAACAAAACCCACCGAGGCACTTTTTATAAATGCCACTGACAGCCTTTGTGCTTCTTCAGGGGCCTAAATACACTTGCAAATCTCCTTTTAATATTTTTTAAATACTTTTAAGCATGCCTCTCTATGTTCATTAATGTGAGATGAGCAGATGCACAACCAGACAGAATCCCATTTCCCCAAGGTAATCCTTTTTTTTTTTTTTTTCATTTCTAACATGCAAAATGTAGGGAATTATAACAGCATTTAAACCAAAAAAAAAAAAAATTAAAAAAATTAAAAATTATAAAGCTGTTTGAAATATCAAGACAAATGCAAATGAAGTCTAATCCTTTGTGCTGGAGCAGTTGTGGTTCGTGGGGTGGTGATTCCTACTTCTTGGGTTAGAAAGCAGGTAGGAACTGGGGAACAGAAACCTGGCCTCAGAGCAGGCTCTCCTGCCTCCTGGCTTGGGGTTTCAGCGGGGTTTGGGTTCTTCACTCTAAGAGCTTCACCGAGAACAGGCGCCTCCCAAAGCGCCAGCGGGACGAGTAAACCCCAACCAACCTCAGCACAGCCACGCCCCGGCACTCAGCCCCCTCCACCCACGCATCCAAATGGATCAGGAGAAAGAGATAGGATTGCATTACCTCGGTCATTTTGGGCTTCCTGGAGCTGGCCGGGACCAGCCTGCCCGCCTCAGGCCGCGGAGCGGTGGCCATGGTGTAGGTCTCCTTGCTCACCTTCTGCTTGGACCTCAGCAGGGCCAGGGCTGCCTTGGTGGACACCCCGGGCAGGTTGGGGTTGTAGAGGCTGATGCACCAGCTGGCGTACACTGAGGAGCGGCCGTCGGCTTGCTGGGTGTGATTTGGCTTGATGTAGTTTAAATAGCACCAACTGACATTAGTGGTTGTGTGGAGACTGGGGAACTGCAGGACCTTCTTGGTGTCTGGGCCTTCCTGGGCCTTCCCCACGCCGGCGGCGCCCTCGGGCACGGGGGCAGCGCTGGCAGGGGTTGGTGGAGGCTGCTCCACCGGTTCTTTGGAGTCTTCCTTCTTCACGGGCTGCAGAGGCTCCTGGCTGAGGAACTGTTTGCCAGCTGGCTGCTCGTACTCCTGCAGTGCCTCAAAGCTCGGGGAACCCGACCGGGACGCTGCCTGCTGGGAACTGCTCGGGGTTTCCTTTGGCTCCGACTGCTCCACGGACACGCCGGGTGGTGTCTCAGCTTCGACCCTGTCTTGGCTTTCTGCAAGGAAGTGAGATTTATCCTGCTTTTTCCCTTCCTCTATTGCACCGGGTGGCTTCACCACTTCCAGCTTCTCTTCTGCTTCAGACACTTCCTCCTCCTTTACTCTCTTCTGCTGCTGGGTCTCCATGGTCAGCTCTAAACTGCCAGCTGGGGACAACATCCTTTTGCTCCCCCCAACTGTGGAGGGGCCCCCCTCCAGGCCGAGGACGCTGTCTGAGGGGCAGGTGAGGGGCATGTAGCCCTTTCTTTCCGGTAAGGGCAGGGGCACTCTCAGGTACGGGCTCTGGAAAAGACTTCTCTGCTCCTCTGTGATCATCTGGGCCAGGTCAAAACCCAGCCCGTGGACATCAGCGCTGCACACCAGGGCACCCTTGGGCTGGTGGTCATCGAATTTGGGGAGGACGATGGTGGAGGAGCTGCACTGGGACTGCGTGACCAGGATCTGGGAGAGCGTGGTGTACATGGCGCTGCCGTAGGAGGGCATGTTGGTCTGGATGCGAACGGGGACCACCAGCGACACCATGGGCTCTGTCCGGGTGGGGACAACGAGCTGGGTGACGGTGACAGACAGCGCGGGACTCGCTGCGCAGGTCAGAGGGTGCAACCTGCTGTCCGAGTCGTAATCCGTGCATGGGGACAGGCTGGAGCTCCCTGCTGCCGAGAACAAACCGGATTTGATCTGCGGCAAATGTCCACCGGCATCACCTGGCAAGTGGAGGGCAAACTGAGACTGGAGAGGCAGGAAAAAGGCTGAGGGGATTGGGGAGGAGACAGGGTAGTGCACGGGCAGGAATGAAGGGTGCCTGAAGGACACCTCGGCGGGGTGAGACATCAAGGGAGGAGCGAGGTGGAGCGGGCCCGGGTGGATGAGCGTTTGTGGGAGGGGTAGCGGCGGGGTCTGGAATATGGAGGGAGGGATCTGAGGCATGGAGAACTGGGCGGAGAGGATGTCAGACATGGTGTGCGCGGCGAAGAGCTCTGCAGACTGCCCTGGCTGCGGCAGGAGGTGCTGGTAGGGGAATATGGAAACCTGGGGGGCCATGAAGTGCTTCTCGTGCAGCGCCAGCTGTGGCACGGGGTGGTGGAACACCTGCAGAGCCTCTGTGTATGGCGGGCTGTAGGATGGCTCGGGGCTGTCCTTTGGCTGGCTCTTGTCGCTCGGGTAGGTGCTGTGAGAGGGCAAAGGGGAAGACGAGGTCGGCTGATGGGGCAAACTCGTGGCTGGAGGTTTACTTGAAGAAGGAGCTGGATCCTCTGTGTCCGGCCAGCCCGGCGGGGCCGGGTCCGGCTCGTGCTCGGGGTGCCTGGTGAGGGACGCCTGCCGCACCAGGAAGCATTTCCTCCTCTCCTGGGGGGCCGAGGAGGTGGAGGGGCCGGGGGTGGAGGCAGGAGTGGACGACAAGCTCCCGTAGTCGAAGGATTTGCTGCGAGTCTCTGACATCTGGGAAGGGTGGGACACGTTTGGCGTCTGCTCGGAAGCAGATCTCCGCATTTCCCTGGAATGGTGATGGTGGCTGGGGACCATCAGCATATGGGAGCCGACTCCAGGAGGTTTTGGTTGGGATTCGGAGGGCTGGCTGCTTGACTCTGGCTTGGTGTGGTCATCCCGGTCAAAGGAGACGGAATGGCTGGAGCCGTGGGACAGGCTGCTCTCCTGACTGGGGCTCCGGGTGAGGGAGACGGACTCAAAGCTGGACTCCCCAGAGGACTGGGCCATTTCTGCCAGCCGAAGCCGCTTCTTCTTGGGTGGGAGTTTTTCCGCAGGGAGCTGGGAAAGAGTCTGGCTCCTCTGTGGCCACTGGAATTCCTCGGTTTTCTCTGGCTCCTTCGGAGGAGGTTCTGGCTCTGTTTCTGGTCTGTCCGGCTCTTCTGTGACCAGGATCTCAGGGACCTGGATGTTGGGCTGGCGGACCAGCCTGGGCTGCAGGGAGTGAGGGGGGCGGCTGTGCTGGGGTGTGGACTGAGACGGGAACTGGGACAAGGGCTTGTCCTCTTCCAAGCTGCTGGGCTGCTCGATGGAGTCCGACTTCTCAAAGGAGCTCGTGTGTTGGATGACAGAGATCTCCTTGGAGGTTGTCCTCCTCTCCTTGCCCTCTGTGCTCGAAGCCGGTTTGGTGTTCCTGGAATGGAAGCTGGCGCTGGCCTCGGGAGGTGCGGATTTTCCCGAGTCTGCTGGTGACTTCATGGATTCACGGGTCAGGTTTAGAGCCACGTCAGACGAGGCCAGGTTTGCAAACTGAGCGCCCGGGCCGGTGCTGGAGGAGGGAGTGTCAGACACTTCGAAAGCTGGAGGTTCCTCATCATCCCCGAGGCTCTTCTCCTTCCTCCTCTTCCGCAGCGGGGTGAGCTCCAAGGTGCTGCCCAGCTTGTAGTGCATCATCTGGGGCCACACGTCGGGATCCGCCGCGCTCTTCTCCGGCTCCGCCGAGGTGTGGGATGTGGCAGAGCGGGGCTTGGAGAGCTGCAGTTCTGAGCAGTAGTACTTCTTGTGGGCCTCATAGTTGTCCCTTTTCTTGTAGCGAGCGCCGCACACGTTACACTCGTACATGAACCCTTTCGCCTTCGGGCCCTTGCGGGACTTTTTGGTTAGATCGCTTTCCTTGGTTTCAGGCTCCTCGGGAGGTTTGGGAACAGTTTCTTTGCTGGCAGAGCCGACCTCCTCTGAGACATATTCCACTCCCAGGGGTAGCTCGATAGCTGGTTGGCGCTTTAGCATTCGAGGGTGGGAGGAAAACGCTTGGCTGCGGCTTAAGACTTCCGGCTCCATGATGTGATCATCGAATGAATAGCTACCTCTAAAGGTGTGTGGGGAGCTTATAGTGCATGCAGCAGAAGGCATTGAGTGGCTTCTTAGGAGAGGCACTGTCTCTGTGGCACTGTGGGATTGCTGAAGTGACAACAATGATTGTTCGGGCTTCATTTTTTCACCGTGGGACGCCAACACTTTCGCTGCATCCAGCTGGCTGCTGGAACCAGACTTGATATCGAACTGAAACGGTTCTCTGTACGCACCAGACTTCGGGGATTCAATGCTGCTACGCCTTGATAGAGAGCTTCTTCTGGGCTTCACACTGTCGATTTCGCTGGTGTCCACAACGGCTTCGTTAATGGTGATTAGCTTAGTGATGTGTTCTATCACCTGTGTTCTAGGCACAGACAGCGGGACCATGCTGGGCTTCTCATCACCGGACAGGTGTGGGAACCCCGGGGTTGTGTTTGCAGCCAGTGCCGCTGTCCTTTGCCCGATCCTCCCACACTTCCCGAAGATGATCTCGGCGTAAGATTTGGCGTTGGTGTTGGGAGGGCTGATCTGCTGCTCGGCGCTCTCGGATCTGGAGAAGTACCCGGACTCCGTGCTGCCTTTGCTGCCGGGGCTCAGGAAGGCCTGCTCGTCGATCACCTTCTTGCGCTCGCTCAGGCGCAGCGCCAGCTTCTGCTTGATGGTGTGGGTGTCCTCGGACTTATGGCTCAGGGCGTGCTCCGACGACGGCTCCACGAACTGGGAGCTGTCCTCGAGGGACTGGGACATGCTGGAATGGGACAATGAGCAGCGGTCGTGGCTGGAGCCTTGGCTCCCTGCACTCAGCAGGCTGCTGGAGAGCAGGGTGTGCTTCTGCCTGGGCGACAGCTCCACGGCGTGGCCCGACATCGCTGCCGTCTCCTCCTCCGAGTCCGTGCTTTCCCCTTCCGTCGGCTCCTCAAAGTCCTCCCCGCCGATCCTCTCCATCTCCAGGCTCGACGGATACATCTCTGCTCCGATCCCTGAGGCCAGCCCAGCTTTTATCCGGTGAGCGTGAGACTTCCTGTGTTTGTACAAATTGCTCTTCGTCTTGAAGGAGAAGCCGCATGGAATGCAAGGGTAGGGCCTCTCCCCCGTGTGGGACCTGATGTGTTTCTGGAGCACGCTGGGCTTCGCGCAGGGCCTGCTGCAGTACTGGCAGATGTACTTGCCCGGCTTCTGAGGCTTCTTCTCCTTCTTGTGCACCTCCTCAGCCTGCTTCAGGGACACCTGGGCGGGGCGGGGGATGAAGACCTTCTGCACGGCTGGCATGTCCTCTGCAGGAATGATGGGCGAGTGGGACGGGAGGAGCTGGCCGTGGTGGGCGTGCAGCCCGGGGGACGGGAAGGAGCCGGAGGGCCCTGGCCTGACTGGATCAACTAGCTGCCATGTGGGACCTTCCAGGACGTGCTCCGGCTTCCCCGGGGACATGAATGCTGGTGCCAGTGCGTGCTGCTGAAGCTGCGGGACGTGGGCAGGGTGGTCGAAGGAGGAGGGCTTGGGTTGTTTCTGGTGGCCGGGCTTCTCCTGAGGCTCTTCCCGAGGAACGGGCAAGGAGCCGGGAAAGTGCTGCTGCGAGATGATATCTCGGAGAGGGGTTCCTTGGGAAGGAGCAGAGCTGCCCTGGTACGTAGTTGGGGATGAAATACTGCCTTGGAAAGCCTCTCCTTTGGGAAGCCTCTTTCTTGGACTTTCCTCAGCCTTTTTTGTGCTCTTCTGGCTTTGTTCAGGATCCATGACCTTAAAAGGGTCTTTGAATGCTATTTCGGGAAGGTTTTGGCAGGCTTCATTTATGAATAATAAAGGTCTCCTCTGTAGATTCCCTGTTTTGCCTGCATTTGCTACGAAGCTGGAGCCGCCAGGAGATGGTTGTTGATTTAGGATTTTACTAAAGTGTCACTAGTTGCTATTTGATTCAAAAAAAAAAACGTTTCAAGGTCAATAAAGTTCACATTGGTAACACATGACAAACTACTTCAAAGAGAGAAAACTTTCCAAAACTTTCAGTCCAAATATTTTCCTTGTGAACTTGGTTAAGGCTTTAAACCTTGCCATTTTATTTCAGTTGACAGTGGCAAGCCTTCAAAGTCAAGATGCAACCCACAATGTGTCTCTTGTTTGTTATGCAAACCTTTGAAAACTTGAGACTTTGGTGCTCATCTCGGAAAGTTCCTTTTTTTTTTCTTCTTTCTTTCTTTCTCTCTCTCTCTCCTGTGCAAGGAAAATAACACTGAACGGTGGATGTCCCCCTGGTGTCTTCCTTCTGTTCCACTTTGGAGTTCAAAAGCCTTGGAAAAGTATTTCCCACATTTCTGTAATTACATCCAAAAGAAAAACAGACAAGAAAAATGACTTTAGCTTTTGTGTGTAAGTAATTAACCGCTGCTCCTGCTGGGGGGGGTTCAACTGTAAATATTTTGCACACAAATAATTCAGAACAACGCACTGAATGTCTGCCATTCACAAGACATTACTTTTAATGGCAACCTAAACATAAATTGTGCTCAGGCAAACCTCAGGGACTCGGTTTAGTGCTCACAAAACCTGGCTCTGAGGCAGCAACCAAAGTCAGGAACTTGGAGCAGAGAAAGTTTGGAAAAATGAATTAAAACTCTTTCAAACTCCGGTTCCTCCTAATCTCCTGCAAACATTTAGGGGTTTAAAGTTTTTATAATTGCGTTTCCCTTGCGAAGTGACTGACTCCAAGGCTCTGCCTCGCGCCTCTTACATCCCTGACAAATAACAAGGCATCTTCTCTGGATAAAAGCTGCTCTTGAGCTGTGCTAATCCAAAGGCAGGTAAAGAGGAGCTTTCATTGAAGTGTTGCCTCTTTAATTTCCTCCCTTTTGTCACCAAACAAAGGTGCAAATCCAATTTCTGTGTGCGCTGCTTCTAAAGGGAAACCCCCCTGAAATGAGTGTGTGTGGGACCTCTGAAACCCCAATAACCACCCCAGCCAGCAAACACAGCTCCTGGTGGGACACTCCAGGAGGGAACAGCACTGGAATTGCACCCTGACAGTGCTGGAATCAGCCCGTGTCTCCAAGAGATGGAGAGGAGGATGGGTGGAATGCTCCGAAGGAAAAGAAGGTGCTTTTTACACAAAGTGAATTGATAGGTGTGATTTCTAATGACTAATTAATTCTTGTCCTTTCTGCAGGTATTGCCTGCCCAGAGGTGCAGCACCTTGCTAGGACAGGATTAATTGGAGGAAATTGCTCCAAGTCCTGAGTTCCCCAGGGATGGGGCTGAAGTGCAAGTCCAGCAGAGCAGGGAGGAGCAGGGGGCTGAGATTTGAGCTCAGTGATGGCCCCAGCTTCCTCCTGAAGGGTGAAGAGCCAGCAGGAGAAACCACAAAGTCCTCCAGGGATTCCTCACTCCTACAACCCTGTGGGCTCAGGGACAAAAAGGGACATGGAGTTTAAGGGGATTCAGCTTAATTTAGCAGAGTTGAATGATACTGGGTGGCCCTGGGACACATTGGGACCAGCCAGACGTGACAAGCTCTCTGAAAACTGCCCCCTCAGATGGCCAAATTCAGGGTGCAAGTCCTTGGACACAGCTCTCTCATGGGGAGAGGCAGGGGCTCGGTGGGGACAATGGATCCCCCAGGAGGGGCTCAGCTCAGGGACATTCCCCTGACTCAATAAATGGCTTTTCTTCCTCCCCGCTGTGACACCACACCTCAGGGAAATGACACTAAATCACTCCTAGCCTTGAACTTCACCTTCCTTTTCCTCAAATCCAGGTCCTGCTCCCTTCCAGCACCAGCTTCAAACTTCCCAGGACCTGCAGAGCACCTGCTCTTGCCCTGACTTGCTGAGGAGGTCAGGATCACTGCTGTGAGAAGGATTTAATTACATTTTGAAACCCCTTTTCAGAGAGCCCTCGATGCTGACTAACCCTGGCTGTGGTCTGGGCTAGACTTTGAGCCCAGCGTTTATTCAAGATCAAAGAAACTCGTGGAGCTGATTTATCACCTCCATTTCTGCACGGAGTGCTGGGGTTTGCCCCACTCGTGACACACAGGGATTTTTATCTTGGGAGAATTGGATTTAAGCAAGGACAGAGAACATCAACTGGGTAGAAGTGGATTTAACCAGGGATTTTTTTTTTCAGCAAGAGCAGAGTGAGCTGCCACAATCTCAAATATTCCCATTTAAGAACTCCCAACTCAACCTGAACGACATTATAAAACTGAGTATTCTCCTATATATATATATCAATTCCTAAGTGTTTAAAAACGAGGCTTGCAAAGAAATTCCTCGAGTTAATTCAGTATCACCCCAAATGCTCAGACCATCCTCATTCTCCTCTGATCAACACATGGGCCCCAGCTGGTTTTGGTGTTTTAGGAATTCTGCAGAAAAGTGAACAATTCGAGAAGAGGCCAACAAACAAACACACCTGGCTGCCTACAGCAGCGAGCAGGGCCCTGCTGGGCCAGCTCAGGCTACTTGGGACATCTTCATTCCTGGGAATGAGGCTCCTGCAATGCCAGAGGCAAAGGGTAACTCTCCTGGCTGGATGGAGTTCATCCAGACTCAGACTTCTCCAAGGAAAATTTAACAGTGCAACAAAAAATGGGAGGAAAGAAATGAAGCCTGGGAGGGTTTCTGCACCAAGGAGCCACAGGGAAGGAGGAAGAAAAGGGGAGATTCATCGGGATCTGTGGCTCCTCCCAAGGATCAGCTCCATTCTCAGCTCTGGGACAGGGACAGCACCCAGGGAATGTGGGTTATTCCTCTTCCTCACCCAGCCCTTCCTCCAAAGATCATATTTAGTCTCGAGTTCTGCATTTAGACCAGCTTTAGTTTCAAGGAAATCATGGGTGAGCTCCACGCTCACCTTCCACAGACCTCTCAGCACATCCCAACACCTCTCCTGTGAGGAAAGGCTGGAAGAGCTGGGGGTGTTCAGCCTGAATAAAAGGTTCTGGGAAGATCCTAGATCCCCTTCCAGGGCCTGCAGGGGCTCCAGGAGAGCTGGAGAGGGGCTGGGGACAAGGCCTGCAGGGACAGGACCCAGGGAATGGCTTGAGATTGGAAAAGGGGAGATTGGGGTGGGATCTTGGGCAGGAATTGTTCCCTGGGAGGGTGGGCAGGGGCTGGGCTGGAATTGCCAGAGCAGCTGTGGCTGTCCCTGGATCCCTGGCAGTGCCCAAGGCCAGGCTGGACATTGGGGCTGGAGCAGCCTGGGACAGTGGGAGGTGACCCTGGGGACAGTGGGGGTGACTCTGGGGACAGTGGGAGGTGTCCCTGACATGGCTGGGGTGGGATGGGATGGGATTTAAGTTCCCTTCCCACCCAAACCATTCCAGAATTCTGGAATTCATGTATTTGGATCCTCAGACTTGAGCAACATCTGCTGAGCTGCCGAGGATCACCGAGAGGAGAAGAAAACCTGGGGCCAAACTGGAGAGATTTGGGTTCAATTCCCACTCTGGTTACACATTTCCTGTGCGAAACTGGGCGAGTTCATCTCTCCTTGGCCTGAGCGAGTCCCCATTTCCAGCTGGGGACACTTCCCTGTTCCCCAGCTGTGCTCTGACTCAGCACTGAGCTCTGGGGGCCCCGGGATCCTCCGGGAAGGGAGAGACCCACGGAGATAAACAGGGATCCTCCTAACTGGAAACAGATGGGGAAACAGCCAGGAGACTTTCTCTGCTCATTAAAAAAATCCAGGATTAAAAGGCTGGGCTAATTCACTTTCATTTTTGTCCCACAGCAGTTTTCCCTCCCAGCTTTCCAGTCAGAGAAGGGCCCTGAGGAAAACATGAACAAACCCAACTCTGCATTAATTGAAAGCAAAGGGTTAATCTAGAGAATTTCATCACTTCAAAGAGGTTTTCCAGAAAAGCATTTGAGTCACAACAGAGAAATTATTGCAAAATCTGCATATTTGAGAGCTAAATATTCCCAGAAATATCACCATCAAAACTAGGAGGGGGGGGGGGGGAAGAAAAAAAAGCAGCAAGTCCTGTGCAGCCTGGGGAGCAGCACTGATCCATGGATCCACACACATTAATCCATGGATCCACACACATTAATCCATGGATCCACACACATTAATCCATGGATCCACACACATTAATCCATGGATTCACTCACATTAATCCATGGATCCACATACATTAATCCATGGATTCACTCACATTAATCCATGGATTCACACACATTAATCCATGGATCCACACACATTAATCCATGGATTCACTCACCAATCCATGGATCCACACGCATTAATCCATGGATTCACTCACTGATCCATGGATTCATGCACACCAATCCATGGATTCACACACATTAATCCATGGATCCACACTCACCAGTCCATGGATTCACTCACTGATCCATGGATTCATGCACACCGATCCATGGATTCACTCACTGATCCACAGATTCCCACACATTAATCCATGGATCCACCAATCCACAGATTCCCACACCGATCCATGGATCCACCAATCCACGGATTCCCACACCGATCCATGGATCCACCAATCCATGGATTCCCACACCGATCCATGGATCCACCAATCCATGGATTCCCACACCGATCCCTTGGAGTTCCATGGGTTGCTGGCTCATTGTTTGGCTCAGCTCCTGCTTTCCTGACTGCTGGTTGCTGTGGGAGCTGGAGCCAATCCCTAACGGGAAAAATGAGGAATTTTGGTGTATTTTACAAATACACTTTTGGCAGATCACAAAGTGTCCGGCACTGCAAGGCTGCAGGAGGGCTGGGGCAGGGCACCGGTCCTGCTCACTCAGAACCTTCTCGGGCCATGATCCAGAGGAGTTTTCCCTAAGGATGCGCTGGCAGGACACAGCCAGGCCGGTGATGTCACCTGCAGGGCTTTGTAGGACTGAACAAAACCAAATGAGGGATTGGAAGGCGATGAAAACAATGAAAAGGAACCTTTTAACATGCAAATTCCAGCTCTGCTACTTGACAATTTTACTCTCACACAAACTGCTCTTTGTCTCGTTAAGGACAAAGCAGAAGCAATTAAGCAAAGTGCAATAAGACTTAAACAGAATGGAATTAAAACCGACTCTGAGATTATTGTACAGCCCCACTGAAGGGATCCTTCCAGCTGGTGCCACAAAAAGCTGCCAGTTGGATTTGGATGCAGAAGGCAGGGGCAGAAACGCTGCAGGAATTCCTTCCCACCCAAACCATTCCACAGTTCTGTGATTCCAGATCCCGTGATCTCCCCAGCCACATCAGCATCTGGAATATTGAGATTTTCCTTGGGAGTCTGGAGGGGAATCCAGCCCTACCCACCAGGAGCAGCCACACCAGGGCTCCCAGGCTGGGAGAGGGATGGAAATTCGGGATGGAAATTTGTGGGCAGACCACTAAAGATGCCACAAAATCTTCAGGGCAACCCCAGCCTGCAATTCCCACCCTGCTGGGCAGGAATTTTTTCCTTCCCCTGCAGTACCACACGAGGCTCTCTCCATGAAGAGAATTCCAGCTTTGGAATCCCAGCTTTGTGCTAACCAAGTTCCTGGGTGCTCTAAAAGATAGAAGGTGCTGTAAAAATACAAATATATTTTAAATTCCCTCAATTAGGATGGTGCAAAAGCATTTTTGCTTGGGATTGTTTTTTTTTGCTTGGGAGTTCCTGCACCTGTGTGCAGCCCTTGAAAAATCCAAACAAATCCGATTTTTCACTTTCTGGACACAGCAACAACACACAGTGTTGTTTTGTGCCAGCCTGTATCTTATTTAATTAAATATACAGAGGAGATGCTGAAAGATTTCTGTTTAAATGAAAAAAACAATTGGAATCTCGGTGGAAATACAACAAGGAAACTTCCCCATTTGATTCAGGACCAAAGGCAATGGGGGTTTTCTCTATCCTCAATGAAAAGAAAGGCAGAAATAGAAATAAATAATCTTTCTACTCCCCACGGGCAAACCCAGAGCTTCTGATCCTTTCTCCAGGCTGGAAATCTCCCTTTCCCAGAGCCTCATGGGGAGCATATCCTGAAATCCATTTACATTTTGTCACCCAACAGAAACGGTGACAAACCCAGAAATGGGAATTGAAGACAGCGAGTCCCTGCGTGTCCCCAGTGCCACCCCCAGCCCCATAAATTGCTGGGTTCCCACTCCGTGGCAGGGCAGCTGTGGGGAGAGCTGGCTTAATTAACACAGCTTTTCTCCAGGTAAATATTTTCCCAGGCAAGGTGGAGCTGCTGGGAAGGGATTCACCAGGGAACGCAGAGCCAGCTGCACGAGGTGGAGTTTTTCCCTTTAGCAAAAGCCTCGTTTCCAAAGGATTGTGTGGATATTTATATATGTATATCTGTATTTTCATCCCGCAGTGTCTGTGCACACACACACCTCCATGTGCAATTCTGATTAAAAATTCCAAACCAAATCCCAGTTCTAGACAGATCCCAATTTCAGACAGCTGGGGAGGGTGTGAAGACCCGACCCCCCCCAGGAAGATCCTGATGCTCTCCACACCAGATCCAGGCGGGGGAAAAACCCTCCCATTTTGGAGCTGTGAAGCGCACCCAGAGAGCACAAATAACTCTAAATCAAGATATGCATTTGTTTAACAGGAAAGGGAGAGAAAGCATGACTGAGTTTGGAGGGAATGTCGGGAGCTTTGCAAAGAGAGTCAAGTCTGGGCAGTGTTTGCTCCCCTGTCATCACAGGCTCACAGAACGGCCTTGTCTGCTCCTACAAAAATACACCTTGTGCCAGGGAAACAGGCAGGGCCTAACGAGCACCAGAACGTGTTTTGGGTCATTTCCAGGTGATTGGCCTCTTCTTAACAGATCCTTCTTGTAGATGAAGGCAAATATTTGTGCAGGGACCCCATTGGCTGCGTGTCCCTCTCTCCTGGTTTTCCCCTCATAAACCTGTTCCTCAGGAATCCACAGCACCAGCATTGGCTGGGGGCACAAAAATATATTTGTATTTTTACGGTATCTTCTATCCTTTAGAGCACCCAGGAACTTGGTTAGCACAAAGCTGGAATTCCAAAACCCAGGGCAGGATTTTCCATATCCTCAGAGCCCCAGACAGGGTCTCCTCCACACCAGAGAATCTCCACTCGCTCAACCCCACTGCATCCCTCAGAAATTCCCCATTCCTGACTCCTACACTGGGATGCAGCCTGGACAAATATTTCTCCCAGCATCTTCTGCTTCCAGGGGATTGGAGTGGATCTTTGGGACACCTGAGGTGGATTTGGATGGGGAAGAGCTCTGCGCTTTGGTGGGACAAATCTGCTGAGCCTCCAGCAAAGCTGAAGGACAAAGAACAACCATTAATTCAACAATCCTTTATCAAAGTAAGAACCTGGAGCTCCTGCCAGTGCCTGGGATGGAACAGCCATTCCAAGACTGAAAGGCCAGTTTAAAACCCAGGAATTCTGGTGCTGCCTTTTCCTGGCTCCATTTCTTCAGACAGTGCTACTTCCTGACATTTCCCTTCCCTTTACCCCTGCCAGGGTTTGAGGGCTCCAAACGGGAACAGAGCTCAGGATGCAGCCAGGAGGACAAAGCCACACAAGTGAGGCCACCCCAACACCTGAATGAGCGGGGCAAAGGATGAGCAGGAGGGTTCAGGAGAGACCCCCAGCCTCACCCCATTCCCACGCTGCGGAATGGTGATCTGTCTTTGGAGCACACCAAGATTTGTGTTTGCTGCATCCACCTGCTGGATTCTCACTTGGACACGGAACCATGGAATGGCTTGGGCGGACCTTAAAGCTCATCCAGTCCCCAGGGACACCTCCTGCTCCTCCAGATTGCTTCCAGCCTGGCCTGGGACCCTTGCCTTAAATTTTAGCTTTGATATTTTTGATATTGTATTCTGCCCAGGTGTAGTTTTAAGCTTCATATGAAGTGTTGGTCACAGAGCAGGCAAAAAAAACAATTCCTTTTCCAGTTTGATACTCAGGACTACCATTACAAGTTTCAGGCCCAGAAGCAGAAACAACACTGGGCTGGAGAGAGAAAACAAGGATGGGACTCCATAACCTGAAGCCGTAATTGGACAATTAACCCTGATATGCAGAGGGACCAAAACTTATAAAAATGTGAGCCCTGGTGACCAGTTGTCCATTTTCTGACCATTTTTTTGTCCATCTTGGGTGCAGCCCTGGCCAGACTCTTGTACTGCCCAAGGTGTGACCTTTAAGGCCTTTCAATAAATCCCTGTTTTATTCTTTAACTCCGTCCAGCTCTGACAAGGTCAGCCTTCTCCAGGTCTCAGTTTCTGGTGATTCAGATGGGACAGAAAACATCAGGATCTTCCAGGGATGGAGCAGCCACAGGATTCATGAGAAAAAACTCAGTTTTGGCGCCTTTTGCCGTTCAGATTTACTGGTGAAGGCGCCTGCAGGTGGTAAATGGAGAGGTGACCCCGAGAGCCACCACTGAGGCCCAAAGTTATTTTCCATAAATCCCCCTGAATCAAAAGGAAAGCAGTCCTAGGCCCAGTGTCCTGGCAGAATTCCAGCTGTACCTGCCGCTGCCACATCCAGGGATTTATCCAGGATTGGGATAAATCATCCCAACAAACCCAACCCAGGAGCAAGGCACCACCTTCACACAGACCAGGAGAACGAGACCACACAGCGACACAAAACCTCCTTTTATAACCCTGCCAGACCCAGGGAATTCCTCTCCCACCATCAGACGGTGCTGTGCACGTTTGTTACCAATCAGTCTCTAACGAGGTAAGGTGTGAGCTTCTGTTTAATTAGAAAGGAGCTCACACAGGTGATGAAAATACCTTGAAAACATCTCCCAGCACTTCCCAGCTGAGCTCATCAGGGCTCAGAGCTGGAATGCCATCAAGGACATGATCTGCAGGTCAAATATTAAAGATTTCAAAGCAAATAAATACTTTTTGAAGCCATCCCTAGCAAAGGCAGTGGTTATAGACCCCTGTGGATAGGCATCCAGGAAATCTGGGATCACCTTCCTTCAGCTTAGCACAGGGCTCAGTAAAAAATAGGCTTCAAAACGTTCATTTGGGGGTATTTTTATAAGAATTTCAATGTGTTTGCCAAGAAAAAAATGGACAAATATTTTCCTTAACACATCTAATCTGTTTTATTTATTTAAATGTGTGTTACCTTTTTCTTAGAAATTAAAAAAAAACACCCAGATCTGAAACCTGCAGAGAACCCAGGGCCAGAAATTACTCATGTATTCAGCTTCTGATCCAAAAATCCTCCTGCTCTGCAGAGCCCTGAGAGGAAAAATGCTTCAAAAACTCTCCCTAGGATGAAATCTCTGATGGAACAGCTGAGATATCACAAAAAAAACCTCATTATTTCAGTGCAAGCAAGAAATTCTCAGTCAAAAATCACAAGCAGCCACACATCTGAACTTGAGATTAAGTGGCTGCTTTAAACAAAAATAAACAAACCAAATAAAAACACTTAAATGCATCAACTGCTGGCGAAGTGGATCCTCAGCCCCCTCTGACTGTGTCGGGGTAAGAAATACCACGAGGAGTTTTTGAATTTTTGTTCAGATTCCTTGATTAAATCCAGGAATCCTCACAGCTCTGCTCCCACTGGGCTTTTCCTGGTGTGCCTCTGAGCAGAACAATTATTTTTTTTTCTCTCCCAAACACCATTTACCAAGCACAGCCCTGAACCTTTAACCAGCAGCTCCTTCTTTGGGGAGCGCAGAGACCCCCTCAATAATCCCAAATAAACTGGGTCAGGATGATTCCCTGTTAAATCCACCCTGTGGAGAAGCAGCCAGCGCTGTAACAAGACCTCTGCCTCTCCCTCCATGGACAAAGCAATGTTTGGACACGAGGCAAGTCTGAAATTGCCTCCAGCCTCTTTAGGAAAGGTTAAAAAAAATTTAAAAGCACAAAAAACCCAAAAAACCCCTCTCCAGGGGCCAGCATTCCTGCCTGATGGCTGAGCACCAAATAAAGGACAGCTGCAGGCCCTGACAGGAACAGAGCAGGGGTTTGCACAGGGCTGAGGGTTCTGGGCTCTGCAGAGTGACATTTCTGTCACAGCAGTGGGGACAGCTCGGGGCAGCTCGGGGTGAGGCCCCTGAGAGCAGGTGGCTCCGGGGAGGGGAGCGGGGAGGTCCCAGAGCAGGGCTGGAGGGAGAGTTCAGGCATTTAAACGGAACAACGGAACAGAGAGAGGCGCCCTGAGCAGCTCCAGACCTGGGCAGGGCACGGAAACTGGGATCTGTGACCAGGGACAGTCATTAAACGCAACCGGTCACCAAGGAGTGACCAAGGAGTGACCAATGAGTGACCAAGGAGTGACCAACCAGTGACCAACCAGTGACCAACCAGTGACCAAGGAATGACCAAGGAGTGACCAACCAGTGACCAAGAAGTGACCAACCAGTGACCAGCTGGTGACCAACCAGTGACCAATGAGTGACCAAGGAGTGACTAACTGGTGACCAAGGAGTGACCAACCAGTGACCAAGGAGTGACCAACCGGTGACCAACCAACGACCAACCAATGACCAGCAGGTGAACAACCAATGACCAACCAGTGAACAACCAGTGAACAACCAACCAGTGACTAACCAATGACCAACCAGTGACCAACCGGTGACCAACGAGTGACCAGCCCATGACCAACCAATGACCAAGGAGTGACCAACCAGTGACTAACCAATGACCAACCAATGACCAACCAGTGACCAGCCCATGACCAACCAGTGACCAACCAGTGACCAACCAATGATCAACCAATGACCAACCAGTGACTAACCAATGACCAACCAATGACCAACCAGTGACCAGCCCATGACCAACCAATGACCAACCAGGGACCAACCAATGACCAGCCAATGACCAACCAGTGACCAACCGGTGAGCAACCGGTGGTGGGGTGGGAAGATGAAGGGCAGCAGGAGCCTCCTGCCCGTGGGATGGTGTGACAGGTCTCACTCTCTCCTGGGTCTCCTCTGAACTCTTCAAGCTCAGTGATTCTCTCCTCGCCCCGAGCTGTGGGCAGGATGTGGTCCCACACCTCCGGCAGCACCCCAGGGTCGGAAACCCTGCACAAAGCACAGCTTGAGGGTGGCTCAGATTCCCCCAGCAGCGCTCCAGCCCCTCAGGGTCTGGCAGGAGCCACCCAGGAGTTTCCCTGGTGGTCTTGCAGGAGCTCCATGTGCTGTTCCATCACCCGAGGCGGTGCTGCAGGAATGGTGCTCACACACCCCAAAACAGCTCAAGCTGAGCTGCCTGCAAGGTGCTGAATCATCCCTGAGGCTGCAGGAAACCCCAGAGCCCTCCTGAGCTGCTCACCCCACACCCACAGGGGGCAAGGCCCGGGGAACCCGAGCGGTTGGGTCACCGCGGAGGAGCTCGCTGAAATTACAGCCTTGGCTTTCCAAAAGCTGTGCAGGATTTTCCTCTCTGAGCCTTTTGAGCTCGTCCACGGACAAGGAGAGCTGCAAATCCGGCCCTGCCCTGGTGGCACAGGGAGGATGCTTGGGAAGATGAGCAGAACTCTGATCTCCCACCCAAAAAGACCCAAATGTCCAACACGAGGTCTCGTGGAAGTTGCCCCTGCCCATGGTCTGTAAGTCCCTTCCAGCCCAAACCATTCTGAGAGCCTTTGTTTTTCAAGTCCCTTTTGGGTTTGGTTTTTATTTTCTCTCCTAAAAGTCAGTTTGGAAGATCCCATTCCTTCCCCAAATGCGTCAGTCTCACACCCAGAGCTGGAGTTTAAGGGCTCAGAACTTAATCACCCAAATTAATCAGAAAATCACCCCTTTAATCAGGAAATAATCACCCAAAATGCCTTAAATTAAACAGGATCATGGAACAGGGGGTTGTTTGTTTGCTCAGGGGGCAGAATAACCCATGCAGGTCTCAGCTTTTGCTTTGTGAGCTGTGCAGGAGCCTCCTTAAGCTCCTCAAAGTCACCACCAGTGATGAACTGGGGTGAAATCTGAAATTTGGAGAGAGCATTTCTCTTGGGAACCCCTCTTCTAGCCCCAGACTAACACTGGATAACGCTGATGCTCGTGTTTATGGGGCACTGCAGACAGGGAATTTCAGCAAAATAAAAACAACTCCATGGCAGTCAAGGCCCTTGATTTTTTGGAATCAGCATTTCCAGGAACATGGAAAGACTGGTGGTTCAAAAAGCGGTGCCACAACCCCAGAGAGTCCTCAGAGATCCTCAGACACTGAGCCAGGACCCAGCACAGGGCCTGACCGAGCCTGACCTGCTAAACCCAGGCCGCAGAACCCCCCAGGCATTTCTGCATCTGGCTCAGGACTCGTCCTTAAGCTCCAATTTCTCGCATGAAAATAGGAAGAAGTCCTGATTTAAAGTCTACAAGCGGTGGCAGAAGCAGCAGCCCTCAGTGAGGATGTTCTGGTGATTGATTTCTTCTCTGCTAAGATTCTGTTCCCTTTTTTTCTAGCTTTTTTTTTTTGTCTGGCTTCACTACCCAGACCTCTAAAATTCAACACCAGATGTTTTTATTGTTGTTGCTGGTTTTGCTCTTCAAAGAAGAAATACCCCAAACCCCAAAGATCTCTGTGGGCCCTCCTTAAACCCAGCAATTCTTGTTGTAATTCACCTACAACTGCTGCTGGAGATCTGTCTGGGGTATGAGAAACACGTCCTGCATTCCCAAACCGTGGGGAATTCTTGGAAACCTGCTCCTCTTTAATCAGATTTTTCCACATCTCACACAAACCCTCAGGCTGCAGCTGGGCCTGTGGTCTGCACAGGCCAACTGTGACGCTCTGGAATGGGTTTGGATGAGCAGCAATGGTCAGAAACCAGAAACCAGCACGATTTTCTCTGGTCATGGAGGGCCCACAGTGCTGAAGGTCGAACCAAAAAAACAAAAACCTTGGAGGGGTTTTATTTCCCTGGGGCTTTTCGTTTTCACTCTGAGTGTCATTTCCTTAATGAAGATGAATGAAGGAAACACCGTTTTAAAGAGCCTGACCCCTTGCAAATAAAACCTGTTCCCCTCTGCTCAGCCTCAGCCTCGGGCACCCTTTTGCCTTGGTAACAATTCTCATTTTTTAGCTGTTTCTGCTGCCTTTGAGGCAGCTATTCCTGAAATGCACGGCAAATCAGGTCAGAATTAGCCCAAAACTGACCCTCTGCTCCTTTCCCTGCTGCCAGCTCAGAGCTAAACGAATTTACTGAGCAGCACTTGTGATCCCAGGCTCCCGAGTCCAAGGCCAGTGAATCCTGGGCAGGCTCACAAAGCCAGGATTCCCTTGGTGCAGCTGAAAGCCAGGGCCCTGGAGCAGCAGTGCCTGACAGAGCTCAGCCCTGACGTCCTGTTTTGCCTGCTTTGATCACGATAAGCCTCTCTGTGTTTTTTCCATTCACGGCGTAAACAAGCAGCCATGGTTTCCTCCCACCTCCTTTCCCTCCGGCTGCGCGGCGCAGCCTCCTCACCTCATCCAGGAGGCACTTCCAGGAGGATCTCTGCCCTCTCAGCAGGCTGGGGCACCCCAGAAAGCTCAGAGGAGAGGTCCTGAGGGTGCTGTCACCCCCTGAAAGGCACCTTCACCCCAGGAAGTGTCCAGACCCACACCCAACGCTGTGGAGGATCCCACTGGGGGTTGTTGGCATCACCACACGACTTTCCAGCCCTTTGATGGTTTTCCTGTTCTTCTGCACATCTCCACAGGGCCAGCACTTGTGGCCATCTCTGCTGTGCTCGGGGTGGGGCTTTTGGGGTGTCCTGGGTGGGGACAGGAGCTGGGCTGGGTGATCCTGGGGGTCCCTCCCTGCTCAGGACGTGCCGTGAGTGTCAGAGCTGGGGCACACGGTGACAGCTCCACTCTCAGCTGCCTCAAAAGTGTCAAAACTGCCCCAAATCTGCCCCTCAGCACTTCAGAGGGGGAGAAAAGCCTCTTTGGCAACTTCAGAGCTTGGTGCAACATCCCCTGGACACTGCCTGGACACTGAGGGCCACAGCTCTGGCTCAGCTTCTGGTTCCCTTTGCTTGGGGACATCAGTGAGGACACAGGGCAGGTTCCCCTTGGCCAGGTGAGGACACAGAGCAGGTTCCCTTGGCCAGGTGAGGACACAGAGCAGGTTCCCCTTGGCCAGGTGAGGACACAGGGCAGGTTCCCCTTGGCCAGGTGAGGACACAGAGCAGGTTCCCCTTGGCCAGGTGAGGACACAGAGCAGGTTCCCCTTGGCCAGGTGAGGACACAGGGCAGGTTTCCTTGCCCAGGTGAGGGCACAGGGCAGGTTTCCTTGCCCAGGTGAGGACACAGGGCAGGTTCCCTTGCCCAGGTGAGGACACAGGGCAGGTTCCCCTTGGCCAGGTGAGGACACAGGGCAGGTTCCCTTGCCCAGGTGAGGACACAGGGCAGGTTTCCTTGGCCAGGTGAGGACACAGGGCAGGTTCCCCTTGGCCAGGTGAGGACACAGGGCAGGTTTCCTTGCCCAGGTGAGGACACAGGACAGGTTTCCTTGCCCAGGTGAGGGCACAGGTTCCCCCAGTGAGGCCACAGGACACCCTGGATTGTTCCTGAAGAGGAAGGAGCCAAGCACAACCTGCTTGCTCAGCACTGGGCCCACCACTGGCAGCACAGAACTTTTTGTGGGTGCAGCAAAGGTGACCTGGGTGGAGTGAAGGGCTGGAGCTGAGCTGGATCATCCTTGGGGGCCCCTCCAGCTCAGGATATACTGTGATCCTGATTGCTTTTCCATCACTTCCCAGGTGCAGAGGGTTGTGCTGGCAGTGCCACATTAGGAGCTGTCCCCAGATCCTTGCTGGTCCCACAGGGACAGTGGCACCTCCCTGTCAGTGGCATCTCAAATCAAAACTTTGCACCGGAGCCCATTTCAGCCCCAGGATTGGCTCTCAGAACCCAAAACCCTTCCCCAGAGTCACACAGAGCCTTTTCTGCTCGCTTTTTAGTGGGAAATGTTGGCACTTCCAAAACACTCCTCTCTTCAAACCCTGGCATCTTACACTATGCTGGCAGGGAGGTGTTAAGACCAATTTTGGGCTTCCTTCCCTGTTTTTTTCAGTGTTTTCTCTCAGCTTGGTGCTGTGCAGGAGTCCTGGGGAGGGTGTGAAGCGTGTGTCCCTCCGGAGTGTCTCACTGCTCTGACATCAGCCCGTACCAGCACACAGGGGATGTTTTTGAGCGAGGTACCACGCACTATTTTAAGCAGCTTCTAAAAATAAATCCCTGCCCAAGCTGCTGTTGTGGTAGCAATGTTTTATCTCTTAATTGGGGCTGTTTGCTGAGGGTGATTCATAGAAAGGAGCTGAGCTTTCCAAGTTTTACCCTGAGGTGAAACGGCGGAGGTGATTTGCTGATTGTAACAGAGGCCTGCGCAGGCAGGAGGAAGTTTTGGATTTTCTCCACGTTTCTTTTTTTGATTTTTCCCTAAGGCTGGAGTGACACATTAAACACTGGACAAGCTCTTTCTCCTGGAGGTGTCTGGGAGGTGGCAGGGCACGTTCTGAGCAGGGACAGTGACCCACAGAGCTCTGGAGAGTCGATGGCGTTGTCGCATCGAATGAGAGACAATGGCTGAGGGAAGGAATGAGGAAGGAGATGTTTCCTCTGGGAATTCAAGTGGAGATTTAAAACCTGTGTGTGCTCTGAGCTGTGGGGAAGAAGTGGTGGAGGAAGGCGTTCCATGATTATCTAAGGAGCAGGAGATAACTCAGCCTTCCCACACTGTCACCTAATTCCTCCTGAGCGTGGCCAGTCCTGGGCCCCTCACTGCAAACAGGACCTGGAGGGGCTGGAGCGAGGACAGGGCAGGGAACGGAGCTGGGAAGGGGCTGGAGAATTCCTGAGGGAGCTGGGAAGGGGCTGGAGAATCCCTGAGGGAGCTGGGAAGGGGCTGGAGAATTGCTGAGGGAGCTGGGAAGGGGCTGGAGAATTGCTGAGGGAGCTGGGAAGGGGCTGGAGAATTGCTGAGGGAGCTGGGAAGGGGCTGGAGAATTGCTGAGGGAGCTGGGAAGGGGCTCAGGCTGGAGCAAAGGAGGCTCAGGGGGAATTTCTGGCTCTGCACAAGTCCCTGGCAGGAGGGGACAGCCGGGGGGATTTGGGATCTGCTGCCAGGAACAGGGACAGGAGGAGAGGGAACGGCCTCAGGCTGGGCCAGGGGAGCTCAGGGGGGACAGCAGCAGGAATTTCCCCATGGAAAGGGGATCAGGGCTTGGAAGTGCCCAGGGAGGTTTGGGGTGCCCAGCCCTGGAGGTGCTCCACTAACGGGTGCAAGGCCCAGTGGGCCCGGTGGGATTTGGCCCAAGTTTGAATTTGGTGATTTGGAGGAGTTTCCCAGCATTTGGGATGCCGTAAACACGAAAATCAAAGGGCAAAGAGCAGCCCTGCGAGTTTGGAAGGTGACGAGGACCAGGCTCTGTCATCGCCCCTGGGCCCTCATCCCCATCCTCATCCTCATCCCAGGGAAAGCCCCCTGCTCCTTCAGCCTGGCCTAACCCAAAGCCATCCCAGACTCTGCAAGGAATTCCATCCAAATCGGGAGTGGAGGGGCTGGGGATGATGGAAAATTCCCTCCTGTGACAGCTCCAGCCCTCGCTCCACACGGATCCGTCTGGGAAGGCGCAAGGAATCGCCTGGGATAAAATCCCAGCAGCTTTTCCAGGGATGGGAACAGCGAGGGGAGGATGCAGCAGGGAAGGGAGGAGAAAAGGCAGGGGCAGAAGCAAAAGAAAGAGAAAAGAGGGAAAAGAGGGAAAAGAGGGAAAAGAAAGAGGGAAAAGAGGGAAAAGAGGGAAAAGAGGGAAAAGAGGGAAAAGAGGGAAAAGAGGGAAAAGAGGGAAAAGAGGGAAAAGAGGGAAAAGAGGGAAAAGAGGGAAAAGAGGGAAAAGAGGGAAAAGAGGGAAAAGAGGGAAAAGAGGCAGCTCCGGGTGAGGCCCAGGGTGGGAAATTACAGGAGGGGTGGTCCTGTAATTTAATTTGTAATCTGAGGGAAAGAGCCTGGTGTGGGATGGGGCAGCAGAGCAGGAGCACAACCAGGCTGCTGCCAGAGGGGGGATTTCATACAATTCCCAAAAAAAACCTCCAAAAAAACACATTTGGAGACACCCAGGGAGAGCTGGGTCATCTCCAGGGGAATGGGGACAGGAAATGGATTTACTGACAATGAAAGGTGCAAGAGGAGATGGAGAATTAATGGCTGTAAATGCTGGGTGCAGCATAATTCTCCCTAAAAGCCCAACCAGCCAGAGATTTTTACATTGCCCAGCTGAAAGAACTCGAAAATATCACTAAAACTCTAAAAGGTTTCCAACAAAACTCCTCAGAAGCGTTTCTATTCCGCACAAATAAAAGCCAGGTGGCCAAATTAATGCTAATTAACCTGATTAGGTTTATTGCAGGGCTAAGGATCATTCACTGGTACCACAAGGGTTTGGTTTTTTTTCCCCTCTCTCCAAACAGAATTCCCTTTGTGCACCTGCTTTTAACACCCCCCTGCCAGAGAGCACCTCCCAGTATAATTCCATTATGGCTGGGAATTATATTCCATCCATCCATCCACCGAAATGCAGAGAATAAATAAAAAACCATGCACATTAGGTACTCTCTGCAGGGATATTTAAAGCTTTTTGCCTCAAAGTAAATCAGTTTCATGTCATTAAAGCCCTTGGAAATATCAAGTTGCAAGGTTTTGCTCCCAGAACTTGGTTTCCTCTCAATGTCTTTTAACTTTGGGCAAGGCACATCACGGGGAATTGGTGTTTCCCACTCCAGCTCACCCCTGGAGCCAAACTCTGGCCTCTCGTGCCTCAGTTTCCCCCCCTGAGTATGGGAATGGCATTTCAGAGGGGCTGAAAAGCCTAATCCATGATCATCTCTAGGAATTGTGAAGTGGAAAACAATCAGGAATTTTATTTTGTCTAAATTTAAACTGTGGATGGCACAGAGAAGGGCTGAAACCAAGAATTCTCTGACAAACGCAAGGGCAAAGCCCAGACTTAGACTCCTCCTGAGGGACAAACAAGGAATTAATTTATTTTATTTGCACCTGATCACCTTTGGGGTCCTGGTTTTGTTTTCATTTCTTATTTTCTAAGCCCTGCCAGTCACAGGGATGCTGTGGGCAGCCTGTGGCTCTGCCCCTTTACATTATAAATGTAATAAATCTGGTGAATAATGTAATAAATCTGGTCTATAATAAAGCTTTTATTCCTCAGAAATAAACCCTGGAATTCTTGCCATCTCCACCAAAATGAACCTGTACGATACGAGGATTCAGTGTCTGAAAGAGGGCAAAATTCCAAGGATATGGAGCATCCACCTGGACACCCAGAGCTGCTTTAAATCCATGAAATAAACCCTGTCTGCGTCTCTGCCCTCGGGGTCTCAGCCCCAAACCCTCCTTGGGGAACGAGGCTTTGGCCAAGGGCAGCTGTGTGGGGTCCAGGGCAGCTGGGGAGTGAAGGAAAAGCCAAAAATTCCCAAATCCACGGGGAAAAGCCGCGTTGCTGATTTGCTGAGAATGGTCATGGAACGTTTGGGTTGGAATTAAACCCATCCAGTTCCAATCCAGGGACTCCTTCCACCGTCCCAGGCTGCTCCAGCCTGGCCTTGGGCACTGCCAGGGATCCAGGGACAGCCACAGCTGCTCTGGCAATTCCAGCCCAGTCCCTGCCCACCCTCCCAGGGAACAATTCCTGCCCACCCAAATCATTTCTTCCCTTTCCCACTCCAAACCCTGCACAGAACCAGCCTTGCTCAGGCCCTGGCACCAGAAATAAACTGATTTTTCATTACAAACGTTCCAAGCTGATGAAATCCCCTCTTTGGGACACAAATCCCACCAAGCCAGCACCAGCTGGGCTCCATTTTGTACCTTTCTGGACCTTTTCTAAGGAAGATGAAGCACTTTAAGGGTGGCTCCCAGGATATCCTGAGATGGGAGGAACCCACCAGGATCATCAGAACCAATTCCACAACACCAAAAGGAAAATGAGAGCTCCAGCACAGTTTGGTACCTTTAAAATGGATTTGGAGGATGGAAAATAAGAATTTTTCTTACTAAAATTGCTGTGGATACCGGGCTGGGACAGGCTGCAGGTGCTTCGGAGGCCAGGATTAGGAGTCAAAATGGTCTTGATAAATCGTAGAAATGATCTGGAAGAAACAAGAAGAGCAGAAAAAGACACTTCAGGAATGGTGGGTGAATTGGTGAGGCAGGAATAATCAACGGCACGTTCACCAGGGAGACACAGCATTGAAAGGGGTGGGATTTTGGGAAATCTCAGGATTTCCACGGGTCACAAAGTGAACAGGAGCTGAATGTGAAATAATGCAATAAAACCAAACATTTGCTGTGGTGCTGAGGCAAAATGTCCAACAAATAACCAAAGGGAACTTTCCATCTCTCTGGCCCCACTGAGGTTCCAGTGTTGGACATTTCAAACCCCGGATAAATTCCCAGTGAGGACAAGGAGAACAACCCCAGATGGATGGAGAGAGCGCAGGCTGGAAATCCCGAGAGGAAAATCACATTTATGGCATCAGTTATGGTTGGGAAAGCCCTCCAGGATCATCCAGTCCAACCACAAACCACGGCCACCACTAAGCCACGTCCCCAAGTGCCACATCCAGGTGTTTGTTGGTCATTTCCAGGGATGGGGACTCACATTCCCAGCACGGGGATTCGTTTTGAGTAAAGACAGCAGGGAGGCGTCGCCCTGGCCTTCAAAGGGAAGGCTGCAAGGGGCCATGGAGGAGCCTGGGGCCGTGCTCTGAGGGGAGCCAGCAAGCAGGAAAAGGGATTCCAGCAGTTTGTGGTGCTCTGAAACCAGGGATGAGCAGCTGGAAAAGGGGAGTTTCTCTGGATTCTCCTGCAAATCTCCACCTCTGACCTCATCAGGCTCCAGATCCTCACGAGGTCACTCAATGCCGTGAAAATGATGGAGCTCCAGGCAGGTTTTGTGAGGGAAGGAGGGCACAAGGTCCTGTCTCACCACCCCTCCAAGAGCTGAGCTCTCCCAGCCTGGCCCCCATGGCTGAAATCCCTCACAATTCCCATCTCCCTGGCCAGGAATTTCCCACATTTTCACCATTTCTGTACCACCAGTCCTTTCCTCCATCCTCCTCACCAAATCCCTAACCCCACTCATGCCACCGACTCCATCGGTATGGAGCTCACCAGAGGTTGGGTTTTTTTTGCATTTTTCTCCTTTTTCCCTTATCAGAGAGATCTAAAAACCCAAAAAGCATCGAATTCTCCTGGGTGCACAGAGGTTGTGCTGTGCTTTTGCTGGATGACACCAAAGAACCACAAGAGCAGAGCCCCAGGGAGGCCAAGGGCTGATGCAAACGGAAAACAAGGCAGCGAAAGGAAGTCGTTCTGTCGGGCTTTGTTCTTTCAGGGGCTTTTTGGGGTGGCTTCTTTCCATAGAAAGTTTCCACTGCAGTTTTTGAAATGAAACTTGGGTGTATTTTTGCCCTCGGAGACGTGTCAGAGTAACAGCACAGAGCTCTGCCCAGGCCCAGGGTCTGGAACAGAGTGAAAACACAAGGAATGCCCCCCAAAACCATCCCCGAGTCATTTTCTGAAGTTAAAATCTGGGAAAAAAGTGGAGATATCATTCAGGAAAGCCACTGGAGAGGTTTTAGTGGTGACAGAACTTTCAGGGTGCAATGAGAGCCAGACCTGCACAGGCAGAATTCCTTGTGGGATGGAGAAAAGTGGAGGGAACACCAGGAAAAGTGGAGTGAGCCCCAGGAAAAGTGGAGGGAACACCAGGAAAAGTGGAGGGAACACCAGGAAATCCCTCCAAAAGGGCTCATCCCATCACTTGGGGGCTGCACAAACATCCCTGCGCTGTCAGCTCCAAACCCTCCTTCCCAGGATGCAGAATTTCATGGAATCACCTCAGTTTTGAGCTCCAGGGGGGCTCAGTCATGAGGGAAAAACAAAATTCAACCTCTGCCAGAGCTTCAAAACCCTGAGCCTGAGAATCTGGGGGATCTGGGGATGAATCCAGGGGATCTAGGGATGAATCCAGGGGATCTGGGGATGGCTCTGAGCATTTAGGGATGCTCCAAGGGATTTGGGGATGCTCCAAGGGATTTGGGGATGCTTCCAAGGGACTTGGGGATGCCTCCAGGGCATTTGGGGATTCTCCAGGAGTTCTGGGGATGCTCCAGGGGTTTTGGGGATGCTCCAGGGGATTTAGGGATGTGCTGCCACCTTCCCCCGGGCAGGCTGAGCAGCAAAGCAGCAGCACCAAGCCAGGACATAAACCAGATTTTCCTACAGCAGATTCCCAGCCCACCCTGGAACCTTCCAAAGGGGTTAAAATAAAAAGGGGTTAAATATAAAAAAGGGGTTTAAAAAGGGGTTAAATAAAAAAGGGGTTAAATAAAAAGTGGTTGAATAAAAAAAGGGGTTAAAAAAGGGGTTAAATAAAAAAGGGGTTAAATAAAAAAAGGGGTTGAATTAAAAAAGGGGTTAAATAAAAAAGGGGTTAAATAAAAAAAGGGGTTGAATTAAAAAAGGGGTTAAGTTAAAAAAGGGGTTAAATATAAAAAAGGGGTTAAATATAAAAAAGAGGTTAAATAAAAAAAAAAGGGTTAAATAAAAAAGGGGGTTAAACATAAAAAAGGGTTAAAGAGAAAGGGGGTTAAGTAAAAAAGGGGTTAAATAAAAAAAGGGGTTAAGTATAAAAAGGGGTTAAATATAAAAAAGGGGTTAAATAAAAAAAGGGGTTAAATAAAAAAAGGGGTTAAATATAAAAAAGGGGTTAAATTAAAAAATGGTTAAATAAAAAAGGGGTTAAATATAAAAAAGGGGTTAAATTAAAAAATGGTTAAATAAAAAAGGGGTTAAATAAAAAAAGGGGTTAAATATAAAAAAGGGGTTAAATACCACGGCCAGCACGGGGTTCTGCTGGAAAAATGACTCACAGGAAGGATGGCAACAAAGCATCACCATAAAATATTCAACAGACCCGGTCTGCCCGGGGCTGGAGAATAAAACCCGGGGTAAGTGGACCTGGGCTGGTTCCCGGAGGTGCTGCTGGTCCTGCGGGGCCGGGAGCAGCTGGCAGCGCCCGCCGATCGTTGCCTGCAAATTACGGCCCCGCATTTAATTAAAATTTCATCGCGGCCATTCCCAGCAGCTCCTCCCGGGATGGGATGGGCAGGAGCAGCGGAGCCAGGGGCATCCAGAAAGAGCTGGCTGGGAGGAAGGGAAAAGTGGGATTTGAGGGTTTGGGGTTGGATGTGAGGGCTCTGGGGCCGTTCCCAACACTGGCCTGGGGGGCTCTGCTTGGACTCATGAAATGGAATCATTGATAACCATAAATCGTAAAATCCCGGAGTGGTTTGGGTGGGAAGGGGCTCTAAAGTCATCCCAGTCCATGGGCAGGGACAGATCCCACTGTCCCAAAGCCATCCAGCCTGGCCTTGGGCACTGCCAGGGATCCAGGGACAGCCACAGCTGCTCTGGCAATTCCAGCCCAGCCTCTCCCCACCCTCACAGAGAAGAATTTCTCCCTGATATCCCATCTAAACCCATCCTCATTTAGTTTAAACTCCTTCTCTCTTGTCCTGTCCCTGCAGGCCTTGTCCCCAGTCCCTCTCCAGCTCTCCTGGAGCCCCTGCAGGCCCTGGAGGGGGCTCTGAGCTCTCCCTGGAGCTTCTCCTCTCCAGCTGAGCACCCCCAGCTCTCCCAGCCTGGCTCCAGAGGGGCAGAGGACCCAAGAACCAGACCCAAGAGCTCCCCTGGCCATTTGCACCCCAAAAAGCTCCAAATTCCCCGTTTCATTCCCCACGGCAGAGACCCTTTAGGTGCAATCCCAACCCAGCAGGAGGATCTGGATACCCAATGGAGAATCTTTAATGATCTGTGCTGGTTTTGCCCTAAAAAGAGGAAAGATCCCGCTCCCAGTTTGGCACTGGGAGGCCTGAGGGAGGTGGAGGGACAGGACCTGGTGCTTTCAGGGCTGGAGCAGAATCCCCCAGAGCTGCTCTGAGCACTCCACCCTGCCCAGATCCTGCAGAGCTTCAGCTGGAGGCTGGACAGGAGCACAAAATCATCGTTTACCCCACCCTGCACCTTTTTTTACTGCTGCCTTCTGTAAAACCAAGCGTGAAAACAATCACAAGTGTGAGAGACTCAGCAGCTCTGGGGCTTGCACACAAATTCCATCCGTCCCAGAGGTTCTGGAAGTGATCAGAGATCCCCTAAGTGCTGCAAGGGAAGAAGAAAATCCCACAAATATCTCCGAGGTGTCTCCTTCTGGGTCACAGCAATCCTGTACCCACGAGCCAAACTCCACAGGCAGGGAGGGAAACAGCCACATCCATGAGAACTAATGCTGGATCACAGCAGATTATCCTAAATGTCAGTGCCCTGCTGCCAGGCCACCCTTAATCCTTAAAAAAAAATAGGAAGAAAAGCTGCAAAACAAGCCCAAACATCCTCAGCTTCTGCTTTTAGGGAAGCTCCCTGCAGGAAGCCCTGGAGCACAAGGCCCAAGGAAAGCAGAAATTTTCCTGCTGGGGCACAAATGAGGGGAAAAATCCAACACATCCCTGGCCACAGCTGGAGGAAAAAGAGGCTCCTGCTCACAGCAGGGCCAGGAGGGATTCACAGCATCCTCTGTCCTGCTCAGGGCTCTGGGGGAAGCAGCAATTTGGGCTGGAAGCTGAGGGTCGAGCTCCAAACCTGCCGAGGTGTCCGGGGAGGCTTCACCCCCCTGAGCAGCTCCTCGGGAAGTCAGGGCAGGCAGAGGCAGAGAGTGATGGATGCAAAATTAAAAGCTGGATAAATAATTAATTGCTGAGGTCATCAGATTGGAGGAATGTGTGTCCATCTGGCTCTCCCGGAGCGGGGAGGGCTCCGTTTCACCGGGGGTGAGGTGGGGCTGCCAGCACCGTAATTCCTGCCACATCCAGCAGCATCCATAAATCACCCCCGAGTGCTGGCACGGCCTGGGGAGCGTTAAGCAAACAGAAAACCCCCAGAGAGCCCAAAATAAAGCGAGAGGCGACTTATTAAGGTAATTATTAAAATGTAAACCATCGAATATGTACAGCAGACAAAGCTGCCTTCCTGTTCAGCCTCTGGGTGACAAAGAGCCCCCTGAAGTGCCACAAATAAAACACCCCAACCCACCTGAGGTAGCCCATTCCCTTCCCTCTGCCTGCCAGGGTGAGCTCCCTGGAGCTGGGACCACGCAGTTTTCCTGGGAATGTGCAAATTCCAGCCAGGAATTACGATTCTAAATCAGTGGTGAACAGCAATGAAGGGGAATTCGAGTTTATCTCGATTGCAGAGATCTGGAGCATCCTCACAACCCATCTGTGAGCAGGAAAAGATGGGATCCCGAGATCCAGAGATCCCAACCCACCCATGAGCAGTGAAATCAATGGGATCCAGAGATCCACAGCTCCCAATCCATCTGTGAACAGGAAATCAATGGGATCCAGAGCTCCCAACTCATCCATGAGCAGTGAAATCAATGGGATCCAGAGATCCAGAGCTCCCAACCCATCTGAGAGCAGGAAAATCAATGGAATCCAGAGATCCACAGCTCCCAACCCATCTGAGAGCAGGAAAATCAATGGAATCCAGAGATCCAGAGCTCCCAACCCATCTGTGAGCAGGAAAAGATGGGATCCAGAGATCCAGAGCTCCTAACTCATCTGTGAGCAGGAAAAGATGGGATCCAGAGATACAGAGTTCCTAACTCATCTGTGAGCAGGAAAAGATGGGATCCAGAGATACAGAGCTCCTAACTCATCTGTGAGCAGGAAATCAATGGGATTCAGAGCTCCCAACCCATCCATGAGCAGTGAAATCAATGGGATCCAGAGCTCCCAACTCATCCATGAGCAGTGAAATCAATGGGATCCAGAGCTCCCAACCCATCTGAGAGCAGGAAAAGATGGGATCCAGAGATCCACAGCTCCCAACCCATCTGAGAGCAGGAAATCAATGGGATCCAGAGTTCCCAACTCATCCATGAGCAGGAAATCGATGGGATCCAGAGACTGCAGAGCTCCCAACCCATCTGAGAGCAGGAAATCAATGGGATCCAGAGCTCCCAACCCATCTGAGAGCAGGAAAAGATGGGATCCAGAGCTCCCAACTCATCCATGAGCAGGAAAAGATGGGATCCAGAGCTGCTGGATGCTCTCGCTGGGGACACCACGGAGCTGCCACCTCCCAGCTCGGGCTCAGATCCCGGTTCTGATCAACACAAAGAGGAGCACAAAGCGTTTTCTGCCAGGTGGGGGCCAGATCCAAACCCCACAGGCAGCAGAGCAGGAATCCAAACCACAATCCCAAAGCAGCTCCAGCCCAGGGAGACTGCAGAGCTCACCTGGGACTTCCCCTTCCCTTCCTCAACACCCTAAAACCTGCAAAATGCATCCCAAAACCTGCAAAAGGCATCCCAAAACCCGCAAAAGGCATCCCAAAACCCGCAAAATGCATCCCAAAACCCGCGAAATACATCCTGAAACCTGCAAAATGCATCCCAAAACCTGCATAATGCATCCCAAACCCACCAAATGCATCCTGAAACCTGCAAAATGCATCCCAAAACCTGCATAATGCATCCCAAACCCACAAAATGCATCCTGAAACCTGCAAAATTCATCCTTAAACCTGCAAAATGCATCCCAAAACCTGAATAATGAATCCTAAAAGCTGCAAAATGCATCCCAAAACCTGGGTAATGCAAATAAATAATAAACAATAAGAAATAAAAATAATAGATCATAAAAATAATATATAATATGTAGATATATATGTAATAATATATAATTAATAAGAAGTAATAAAATATAATTAATAATATAAAATTAATAGATGATAACATATGATAATATATATAAAATAGATATAATATGTATATAAGAATATATATAATATATGTGAAATATATTATAGATAATATATGTGAAATATATTATAGATAATATATAAGGAGTATATAATATATAATATTATTATAATTATATATATTATATATAAAATATATACTATAATGTAAAATATATATTATATCTTATATATAAGAAATATGTAATCTATAACATTATATGATAATATATAATATATATTATGTATAAAATATATACTATATAAGTAAAATATATATAATATTAATATCTATATATAATAAATATATTATTATAATAACATTAAATAGCATAAATCCCATCCATCCCATTCCCATCCCTCTCACATTCCTCCACTCCAGGGCCCCTAGAACACCCCCTGTCTCTTCAAACTTTTCCCCCTCTTCAAAACCAAAACTGATTTATTTTATTTTCCCCCCTGAAGCAGCAGCAGAGTCCCAGCACCGACCCCCCTCTCTCCTGGCCGTTTCCCTTCAGCTGTTCCTCGCCTCCCTGGGAAACAGAGCCAGCAAAAACCTCCTGCAAACGCTGTTCCCAATTAAAGGGAGCCCTTCTGAAAGCGCCATCGCAGCCACTTGCTGGAGACATTTCTCCCCAGAAGAGCTCGCAGCGTTTCCTTGATGAACCCCCAAGCACAACAGTTTCCAGAGCGATTACAGAGCAGCCAGCCGAGCCAGAAATAACAGGGAGAGATGGAAAACATCCCCTGCTCTGCCTCTCCCGCACACCAGCGCTGGGGACGGCCACAAACCCAGCCCTGAGCAGCAAGTGATGGACACCGAGCCAGAATCCGGGAGTGAATTCCAAACTCTGGTGGATGGAGGGACCAGCCATGCCCAGAGCAGCTGGATGTCAATCCAAATATCAAATATTCCGGATATTTTATCCACCTGAGCCCCAGGTGCTCTGTCCTGATTTGGGAAATGCGGTTTGAGCTCTGGCACAGCGCCGGGGCAGCAGCAGGATGGGGAAGTGCCAGGTCTGGGGGCTCCCCTGAGCCCCCCTTTATTAAAGCAGTGATTTGGGGTCTGTGCTGGGCAGGTCCCATCCTTGTGGAGCTCCCGGTGCATTCCCAGCACATTCCCATGCTCCTGCTGCACCTCTGACTTTGATTTATTTACCAGAACCCTGCTTTTGTTCCATCAAACACCTCCCAAAGGGGTTTCAGCCCTCCCCAGCTCCAACTCCTTACCCTCAAGGAAAGAACAAATTCAGCTCCTTTTCTTTTGCAATAAAACCTGAACTTTTTGCTCCCCAGAACCCTAACAAGAAGCTTCTCCACCTCTCTCGTCCCTCCAGAGCCCTTCTGAGCTTTGTCTGGCCTGGGAAGAGCCCAACACATTTATTTGTGTGACAAAAGACCCATTTATCACTTTATTAAAGGATATTATTAATACATTAAATGAATTAAATTAATAAATTAAATAAATTAAATTAAAGGGATTTTTAAAGCACACAACCCAAGCCACTACTCCCTTCACTCTGATTTGCCAAAAACAGGCTCAAAAATAAAAAAAAAAACCAAAAAGCCCTGAACAGGCACGATTTTGGGTGAGAGGTTTTGTGCCTGACACAAACCCTTGCCAATTCCTTCCCGAGATCCCATCCAGCCCTGCCCTCTGGATGAGGCACCGAGGCTTTGGGGTTAAGGAACAGCCCTGGAATTGGGCAGGATTGCCTTTGGAATGACACAGAGCTCGCCAGGGAACCCCTCAGGCACTGAGGATGCTGCAGAGGTGAGCAGCCAACTAAAATCTTAAATGATCTCTGGGTCTCTTTTAGCCTTTCCAGCGGTTTTTGGAGTGGCTGTTCAGAGATGTCCCAGCCCAGAGTGGTGAACAGGGCTGGGAATTGTTAATTGATGATTAATTAAGGCTGGGAGAGCTGGGGGTGCTCAGCTGGAGAGGAGAAGCTCCAGGGAGAGAGCTCAGAGCCCCCTCCAGGGCCTGCAGGGGCTCCAGGAGAGCTGGAGAGGGACTGGGGACAAGGCCTGCAGGGACAGGACCCAGGGAATGGCTTGAGATTGGAAAAGGGGAGATTGGGGTGGGATCTTGGGCAGGAATTGTTCCCTGGGAGGGTGGGGAGGGGCTGGGCTGGAATTGCCAGAGCAGCTGTGGCTGTCCCTGGATCCCTGGCAGTGCCCAAGGCCAGGTTTGGAGCAGCCTGGAACAGCTCCCGCTGCCCTTTGGGATCTTTAAATTCCCTTCCCACCCAAACCAAACCAGATCCTGTGGCAGGTTCCAGTTATTCACCGTCACTCCCCGTGCCCGAAGCTCTCCCAACACTATTTCCTGGGAATGCCATTTAAAATAGCAGCCATTTATTTTTATTTAATGTTTTTTTTTTTTTCACCCTGGTGGAAGGAAAAAAAAAAAACAAAAACAACAACTCTGTGGTCTTTTGCAAACTGCTGCGGGGCGAGTGTGGCAACGCTCCCGGGAGGGAGGGAGAATATTTTTAACCCCATTTTACAGAAGTGGGAAGCGAGGCGCGCACTTTTCCACGGAAGGAGATTGGCCCCAAACCCTTTGGAATCCTCTCAGGACGATTTCCAGCAGAGATGCTCGCTCCCAGAAGAAGCACACGCTTATTCCAGACTCACAGTGGTCACACTGTTGCGCCCCAGCCAATTTTCTCACGTAAACAGAGCGGTGCAAGAGCGGTTTCTCTTCAGGTTTTGTTAATTTTAGCCTGAGAAAGTCATGAAGGAAATACCTCAGCAGCACGGGCAAGATGGTGGGAGGTAATTAAACACCCAGCTCCACTTCCCCTCCGCCTCACAGCAGCTTCACATTTGCTGGAGGCATCTCCAGCTCTATTTTTGCCCCTGGTTCCAGCCTGACCTTCCACTGCGGGGTTTTGTTCCGCAGACAAACGCTCCCCACCCCCGGGGTAAGGGATCTTCCTCTCAAACACAGCCCAAACTGCATTTGCCTCTCCAAAATGTGTAAAGACACAGCAGATTTTGGGTTTTGGAGCCCAGGAAAGCTCTGTCCTGCCCCTCCATCCCCCTCCTCCCTGCTCAGACAGCAGCTGGACGCCAAGGGGCCTCAAATCCGAGCAATTTCTGTATGAAGAATTAAAGAATCACCGACCCCAGGCTGGCTGAAGGGGCGTTTATCACATTTATATCCCTGTGACAAAATTCCAGCCCTGGGTGACACACCTGGTTTACAGGTGATGGGAACATTCCAGGGCTTTCCAAAAGTATTCATGGGAATCCACCCACCTGGACTTTATTAAAAAATAAGAATTTTTTTTTTTTTTTAATATTAGAAATTAAAGTTCTATAAGAATTTATAGAATATAAGAATTTCTAGAATTTATGGGGTTTTTTATTTATATATTTATATTTATATAATTATATATAATATATAATTATATAATATATATTATATATATAATATATATAATATATATTTATATTATATTTATAATATAATTATAAATTATAATTATATTTTATATTTATAATTATATATAATATATATAATATATATAATATATATAATATATATAATTATATAAATATATAATTATTTTATATAATTATATATTTATATAAATTCATTTATCTATATTTATATATAGTTTATATATAAATTTCATATTTATATATATTTATATAAATATTTATATATTTTTATATTTTATAAATATAATTTTTAAATATATATAAATTCATTATATATAAATATATATAATAAAAATATAAATTTTAAAAATATAAATATATATAAATTAAAAATATATAGATTAAAATATATAAATTAAAATATATAAATATATAAAATTATTATAAAAATATAAATTTTATAAATATAAATATATAAATATCTTTTTATATATTTATATTTAAAGAATTAATTAATTAGAAATCAGAAATAATTAAGATCGTTTTTATTATTCTTACATTTAATTTCATATTTTTAATTTCTACTTGACTCATTTCAGCCCCATCTTTTTCCATCACTTTAACTCACACATTTATTCAGTAAATGTCCCCAGAAAGGGAACAAACCCCAAAAGCCTTGAGGAAAAGGAACACAGGAAACCCGTGGGCAGCCATCTGAAGAGTCAGCAATGCCTCATGGAAAGCTGAGGCACATCCCTGTCACCCTCAGCCCTGTCCCAGGGTCACTCCCAGCCTCCCCTGGGATCCAGCAGGGAATGGGGACAGCCTTCCCATCCCTCCCTTTTCCCTGGGAATCTCGAGGCACAAATCCAGGGCTCGGGGGGTTCTGCCTGAACCCCTTGAAAGCTCCTAAAACCCCTGAGAGTTTCCCAATTTCCAGATCCCTCCAGCCTGAACGAGGAGCCTCCCTCACCCCCAGCAGGTTCATCCCAGGGCTGAGGATGGAGGAGGCCGGTCCTGGAGCACCTGAGGCAGAAATTCCTGCCCTGAAAAGTGACGAGAAATGGTCCCAGAGCTGCTGCTCGGTGTCTTTTGGGCGAGTGAACCCTTCAGGAGAGGCCGCCTGAGCGAGGCAAAGTCGGGGTTCAGCCCTGGGAATATTCCAGGGAATCGCTGCCCTCCAGCCCAGGCTTGCTGGGAAAAGGGCCAGGCTCAGATTTATGGGATTCTCCCGGGGTTTCCCCTCTGAACTGCAGCACCAAGTGAGGGCTCAGCAAAGCCCTGAATGTCTCGGTGCATCCGATTTGGGAGAGCCCCAAATCCTGAATTCAGCTGGATCCTGCTGATTTCTGACAGAACCCCACCCAAACTCTGTGGGGTTACTGGAGAAGCAGAGCAAAATCACTGAAACCCCAAAACCTGCTGACACTTCAACAGGTGACCCTCCGAAGTCTGGGAAAGGAACGATGGATGGGCTAAAAGACAATTTAGGATCTGGAGACTGAGGAGCTGCTGAAGCTGAAAACCTCATTAGCTCAAGGAAGGCTTTAACGAGGTTCCCCCCAATGCTGAAGATGCTCCGCTGTGATTTTGGTCCCAAACTCTCCTGAAAAGCGCCCAGGATGGTGGCAGTGAGCTGCCAGCAGCCCTTGCTCACAGCAAGTCCCTTTTGGGAAGGTAGGAAAACCTGATCTCATGTTTTCCCCCTCACTTATCCCCGCTCAAAAAGTTGCCAAGCGGTTCCCAGAAGGAAGGAAAGTGTCCCCAGACTGCAATTTTTCCGTCCAACTGGAAACAAACAACAACAAGAAATGGTTACAAAAATACCACCGAGCTCCTGGATGGGTTGGTTCCCGTTCCTCTGCGGGAAGAGTTTCCACTGTAAACACCCAGGGCTGGCTGTGCCCATCCCACCCAGCCCTGCGGGGCCCATTCCCTCACCTGCCGCACCTGCGAGCCCTGCTCACCTTCCCTGAAGGCTCCAGAAAGTGGGAACAGGACAAAAATCAGCGCTGCGGGGGTTTCTGACAGCCTGGGCTTCCCAGGGAGGAGAGGCTGGGCTGGGCGCTTGGCAGAGAAAAGGAGGCAGCGTGGAGGCCAAGGAAGATTTATGGCCACATCCACTCTCCCCAAATGTTTTCTGAGTGCCTGAACCCCGCCAGCCCCCTCGGCAGGGAAACACAATGAGCCCTTTGATGCTCGTTAGGAGCTTCACCTTCTGCAGGCTCGTAATTAGAGCCGGCCAGGATAAAAATCTCCTTTATTTGCGATTCCCGCCCCTATTGCGGGGAGCAGGATCCCAGCTGAGCGCCCTGGGAAAGCCCAACTCCTGGAATTCCAGTTGGGAGCACAAACCACCTCGGTCCTCTCGCAAGGTGGTCTCAGCTCAGCGAGGAACGGCCCCGGGTTTAGGAGCCCGAGGTGGGAAGGGAGAGCTCGGCAAGTGTAACAGGCAGGGTGGAAAAGAGAAGAAACATTTCCCTGCATCCCAAGCAGCCGCGCAGATCCCAGCAGAGCCATAAAATCCCCTAACAAGCAGCCTTTCTAAAGGCACAGACAATGGTGCTGAATGTATATTTGAAATAAATCGCTCTCCTTCCCAGAGGGTAATTTTCCTTTTTCCCCACGTTTGACCCTCCCCTTGCCAAGAAACCCGAGGCTTCCAGGCGCTTGAGAGGCTGCTGAGGCATTTTTGGCGTTCAACACGTGCGGCCAGAAGTTCTGACAGCAGAGCTGGGAGGCAGCAGGAGCCTCGGCGAGCGGGGGGGACGGAGGGAGGAGGAGGAAGGAGGAGGAAAATCAGCTTTGCTGAGGCAGGAGCAGCTGGACGCGGCCCTGGGACCGCGGCGGTGACGCGCGGGGAGATCCCAGGAGCCCCTCATTACCGGGCTGCCACCCAATCCCCAGGATGGCCGCGGTGATTTCCCTTCAGGACACGCTGCCCTGCTCCCTCGGCTCCCCGGGCAAGCTCCCAGGGCGGCGCTGCCCCGGCCCCGCAGCCCGGGGGAGGTTTCTCAACAGCGCTGCTGTTGTTCGCTTCGGGATAAATGTTATTTTCGGGAGCGCCGCTGCCGGGACTCAGCCGCGGCTCCCCGGGGTGCTTCCCCACATCCGATCACGCTGCCCCGAACACTGAGCCATTCTCCCGAGCCGTGTTTTCCAAGAGCAAACTGCAAACATTTGGGACTTCGCCGCCACCCCCCAGCCCAGCCCAGCGCAGCCCAGCCGGGAACGCGCTCGGCCGGCAGAGCCAGAGCAGAACCTGCGCTCCCGGCTCTGCCCATCCCGCAGCCGGAGCAGCCTCTGAGCAGCGCAGGGGGCACAGAAACCTTCTGGGGGTGCCTCGTTCCCGGCCAGCAGCGCGGGGAAGGAGCGGCACGGCGCTCCTGGAACGCAGGAGGGCCAGCACAGAAGAAGTGCCCGTTGTGGGTGAGGATGAGGATGGTCACTCACGGGGAGTAAATCCCCTCCCTCCGGGCTGCCAGAGCCCTTCCTGGGCTCCTCAGAGGGCTTGCACCGCACTTGTGCCCCCGAGGACACGGTCCCAGCCCTGCTGCGGCACTTTGCTGCCAACACACTCATTAATTAATTACCCAGTAACTCCTGCACGTTTTTTCTCTGATGCACAGCTCACACAGGCCCGCTACGGATCCCGGGCTTCCCTTCCTCAGCGAGGACTCCAGAAAACCCCTCAGCAGCCCCAGGGCAATCCCTGGGGGCAGAATTCCTGGGAATCAGCTCAGAGAAGCACAGCTCAAACCCCCCCTGTCCTGCCCCAGGGTCCCTGCACCCTCTCCTGAAGGGGTGAAAGAAATCCTATTTCCAGCACCCCTGCGGCTGAGAAGGGCAAGGCAGGAGGGGGTGAGGACAGGGTGACATTTTGGAGCCTTCCGACACCCTTGAGCCGAGTGAGAATCACAGCATCCCACCAACCCCACCTGCTCCGGCTGAGGGAACGCGCTCTGCCCCCATCGGGAAGGTTTTCCCACAGGAAAGGTTCCCGAAGCGCTGGGATTGAGAGAAAATCACGAGTCCCCGCAAGCACAAACACCTTCCCGAAGGGTCAGCGGTGCCAAATAAACCGGGAGTGGCGGCTCTCAGGACAGAGGGGCCACCAGACAGCCAAGGTGAAAGCTGGCTCCGTGCCCTGCCAGCAGCAATTCCCCAGCACTGAAACCCTGGGAGCTGCAGGTGATCCCCGGGCGGCGGAGCGGGGCTGGGATTGTATTGCTCACACCATAAATCACCGTGGCAGCTGCCCCAGCCGCTTCCTCACAGCAGCCTGGGACTGGGTAAAAGTGCCAGCTCCTCTGGGCACGGCCAAGCCAGGAGGGGGAAAAATAAAACCCACGCGCGGCTCCTTTTTCCGGAATAACAATGCCCGCATTTGCATGGAGAGGCTCAGCCCGGGAGGCACCGCCGGTCGCACCTCTGGGCGCATCAAAGGCGTTATTAATTTCCATCGAGGAGAATTAAGGAGCTTAACTCGTTAGCGCTCGTTTAGTCAGCCTCAATGCATTTTTAAAGCTGCCTCATTTTCTGCTGACGAGCAGGTGCTAATCAAGGAACGCTTAAAAGGGATAAAACTGCCCGCGGGTCAAGCCCAGGGCCAGCAGGTCCAGCCCCCGGCCGGGGACATCCAGCATCCTGCTTGGCAGGAGCTCCGGCAGGGGTTTCGCTGGCACAGCTCCTGTCGCATCACGTGTGGCCCCAGAACAACCCCTCGGCTCCCCGCTCGCTTTTCCTGTGCGAGCGATAAGGAGGAAATCCGTCCCAGACGGGCAGACAGCTCAGCCCAGCCCTGCCAGCGCTCAGCCGCAGCCTCAGCTCCCGGCTCCCTCATTAGGGCCACCCGCCAATTAAGAACCCGAGCCTGCTGCGGTGCCAGCGCAGCCCCCGGAGGTGCTGGCGGCCGATCAAGAGCCGCAACCCCCTCGGGCTGTCCAACAGCGCGGCGTGCCCGGGAGAGGGGGAGAAAACAACAAAAAAAAAGAGAAAAAAATGAAAATCCCCGACAGCCAGCTCCTGGTCACTCATCGCGGTGACCTCAGCGGCGAGTGCCCTTGTGGCAGCGGTGCTGGCCGAGCCCTGCCGGCTCCGGGCACGGCTGAGCCGCGGTGCAGCAGCGGCCGGGGCTGCGCTCCGCGGGCGCGCACGGGGCCGCGCCCGGCGGGACGCGCTCGGCGTTACCTGCACTCGCCCCCCGCGCCGCAGCCGCGCCTCTCCCATGGCTCTGCCGGCGCCAGGCTGGACCCCGCGGCTCCAGGGGGATCTTCTGCCGCGCTGCAATAGAAAAGGTTGGTTTAAAGCTCCTTATTTGGGCAGTGATGTCAAGGGAAGTCGCTCGGGCAGCGCCTCCCCCTTTTTCCATTCACTCCACATTGTTTCCTGTTGTCAAGCGGCTGCTGGGGCTCCGCGAGCGGCCACGGGATCCTCCGGCCACAGGGATCCTCCAGTCCTGGGGTTATCCAGCTCTGGGAATCCTGCAGCCATAGGGATCCTCCAGCTCTGGGAATCCTGCAGCCATAGGGATCCTCCAGCTCTGGGAATCCTGCAGCCCCAGGGATCCTCCAGCTCTGGGAATCCTGCAGCCCCAGGGATCCTCCAGCTCTGGGAATCCTGCAGCCCCAGGGATCCTCAGTCCTGGGAATCCTGCAGCCCCGGGGATCCTCCAGCTCTGGGAATCCTGCAGCCCCAGACATCCTCCAGCCCTGGGGTTCCTGCAGCCCCGGGGATCCTCCAGTCCTGGGGTTATCCAGTCCTGGGGGTCCTCCAGCTCTGGGAATCCTTCGGCTCCGGGGGTCCTCCAATTCTGGGGATCCTCCGCTCCTGGGGATATTCCAGCCCCAGGGATCCTCCGCTCCTGGGGATATTCCAGCCCCAGGGATCCTCCGCTCCTGGGGATATTCCAGCCCCAGGGATCCTCCGCTCCTGGGGATATTCCAGCCCCAGGGATCCTCCGCTCCTGGGGATATTCCAGCCCCAGGGATCCTCCGCTCCTGGGGATATTCCAGCCCCGGCCATCCCACAGCCCCAGGGATCCTCGAGCCGCAGGAATCCTCCATGCCCCGACACTGGAGCGGCTCCGAGCTGCCCCCGTGCTCTCCCCAGCCTTTCCCATGGCCCGTGCCGTGATTCCCACCCCTCCTTGCCTGCAGGGGCCGGGGGGAGCCGGGGGGTCCCGGCGGCCGAGGCAGCGCTGCGGGCCCGGGGCTGAGCGCGGCTCTCCCGCCGCCTCCCTCCCTTCCTTCTCCATCCCTCCCGCCGCCTTCCTCCCCCAACATCCTCCTCCTCCTCCTCGTCACTGCCCATCTGTCCCGGCTCCCGGCGCTCCCGCACCGGCGCTGCCCGCGGCGGCCGCTCCCGGCAGCGCAGGGCGAGGGAACCTCTCCTCTCCCTTCCGAGCTTTTCCTCTCCCTTCCGAGCTCTTCCTCTCCCTTCCGAGCTCTTCCTCTCCCTTCCGAGCTCTTCCTCTCCCTTCCGAGCTTTTCCTCTCCCTTCCGAGCTCTTCCTCTCCCTTCCGAGCTCTTCCTCTCCCTTCCGAGCTCTTCCTCTCCCTTCCGAGCTTTTCCTCTCTCTTCCGAGCTTTTCCTCTCCCTTCCGAGCTTTTCCTCTCCCTTCCGAGCTTTTCCTCTCCCTTCCGAGCTTTTCCTCTCCCTTCCGAGCTCTTCCTCTCCCTTCCGAGCTTTTCCTCTCCCTTCCGAGCTTTCCGCGATTTTCCGCTCCTCTCCCGGCAGCCGAGGGCCGGAGCCCTTCCCTCGGGATGCGGCGTGGGAGCGGCAGCGGAGGGAACGGGAACCTCTCCCGGAGCATCCCCGCGGCTGCGGGAGGGACAGTGGGGACAGCCGGGACAGTGGGGACAGCCGGGACAGTGGGGACAATCAGGGACAGCCGGGACAGTGAGGGACAGCCGGGATAACCCGATCCCGTCAGGGTTTCCAGCTCAGGGAACTCCAGGTTCCTCACACCCATCCCAGGCTCTGTGTCTGATGTATCCCTACAACACATCCCAGGCTTTGATTTGAATTTTTTTTTTCCTTTTTTTATTTATTTTCTGGGGGATTTTGTTTGGGGTTTTTGTATATTTGTCGCTTTAGGCTTGGATAGTTATCCCTTTTTATGGCTGGATTTTTGGTGTTTGGAGCAGGCCTACAAGAGAGCTGGAGAGGGGCTGGGGACAAGGCCTGCAGGGACAGGACCCAGGGAATGGCTTGAGATTGGAAAAGGGGAGATTGGGGTGGGATCTTGGGCAGGAATTGTTCCCTGGGAGGGTGGGAAGGGGCTGGGCTGGAATTGCCAGAGCAGCTGTGGCTGTCCCTGGATCCCTGGCAGTGCCCAAGGCCAGGCTGGACATTGGGGCTGGAGCAGCCTGGGACAGTGGAGGTGACCCTGGGGACAGTGGGAGGTGTCTCTGGGGACAGTGGGGGTGACCCTGGGACAGTGGGGGTGACCCTGGGACAGTGGGAGGTGTCTCTGGGGACAGTGGGGGTGACCCTGGGACAGTGGGGGTGACCCTGGGACAGTGGGAGGTGACCCTGGGGACAGTGGGAGGTGACCCTGGGACAGTGGGGGGTGACCCTTCCAGGGCTGGGGTGGTCCTGGATGGGATTTCCCTGAATGGATTTCCTGGAACCCAAACCATTCCAGGATTCTGTGATCACTCCCATACACAGAGGAAGCCAAAAAAAGGGGGGACAAAGGGATTCCCTGGCAATTCCCACACAGGATCCCAGCTCTGGGCAGCCCGAGCACAGAGCCAGACACCCCTGGCTGCTCCAGGCAGCTGGGAAGAGACAGCCTGGGGGTTTTTTTTTTAGGAGAAAGCAGCACATCCCAGCAGCCCAGGCTGTGTTTACATTTAAAATACATCTGCTTACTCAGCACAACGCTTCTGCTCCCTCCGGGGCCACACAAACCCTGCTGAACGTGGGGAAAACGAGAGCCCTGGGCAGGATTGCTTTGCTCAGCCCCTCAGGACGTGTTTGATGCCTGCTGCTCCCTGCGTACCTGGCCAAACATTCCCTGGGGAAAGCAGCTGCGCCCAGAGCTGGCACTGCCAAGCTCCTCTTCACTACACCAAAATTGTTTCAAAAGAGAAAAGAACCATCACCCCCAGCCCACTGGCTCCGTTCCCAGCTGGCTCCAGCTCGATAAAGTCAAAAAAAGCTTCTGTGAAGTCTCCCTGATGGAAAGAATGACACCAAAATGAGGAACTTGTGCATTTTGGAGTTGTCCCTTTGCTCCTGCTTTGCAGGAGAATGAATAAATCTATCAAAACACCAGCCTGGCTCGTCTCCAGCCATCCCCAGAGCCAGCAGCCCCTAAACTGCTCCCCCAAAAATGCTCTTGGTGCTAAACCCAAGGAAATACCCCGTAACACATTTCCTGCAAGCGCGTTATTTCCTCAAGAGCCCCGCTTCACACCCAATTTCAGCTGCTCTCCTTCCGGCCAGAAACGAGAATCAGAGCCTGCGATCAAGAGGGGTTTTTTGTTTCGTTTTTAGAGCCTGGGATCAAGAGGCTTTTTTATTTGTTTCATTTTTGCTCCCCTGCTGCCCCTCCCTGTCCCTCAGCCTGAGTCACCGTGGTGTCACCGTGGTGTCACCATGGTGTCACCAGGTGCAGGTGCTCGAGGTTTTTAAAGAATTCCAGGGGTGCAGCCAGACTCTGGATCCACCACAGGGCCCTGGAGGACTCTCAGCCTCCCAAACCTCACTTGATAAACACCGGGCTTGGGGCTGTTTCCTCCTCCTCCCATGGGAGTTGCTCCGGTTTGGGGTCACAGCTGGAGCTCTGCACTGCCCAGCCCTGCTGAGACAGGAGCAAACAGCCTCAGGGTGCACCAGGAGAGGTTGAAGTTGGATATCAGGGAAAATTGATCCCCTGAAAGGATGGTCAGGCAGCGGAAACACTGCCCAGGGCACCTGGGGTGACCTGGAAGTGCTCAGGAATGGTGTGGATGTGGCACCTGGGGACCTGGGTTAGCATGGCCTGGCTTAGTGGTGGAATTTCATCGCTTTGGAGATTATTTTCCAACCTTAATGACTCCACGAGGTTTGTCATGTGGAGGCCACAAAACCTGGGCTGAGCAGGGGGCCTCTGGCAATAGAAGGGACTGGGAAGGACAAGAAACCCAATTTGTTCATCAAACCGGGCTCACATATTTGGGTGGACAGGGAATAAATGGAGCGCAGAGAGAATCACAGGGAGCCCAAAGCGGGAGCAGCCACCACAGAAATGTCTCCTTCACTCGGTGTCCCCAGGTCGGTGACACCTCAGGGGTTGTGGAAGAGCCCCCGGTGCCCCCAGCAGCTCCCTGGGCTGGGATTTTATCAGCCCAGGCACACAGATCAGCTCCTCCTGACACATCCACGCTCTTCTTTCCTTTTTTTGGTTTATTTTGTTCTCAGTTGGAGCTGAGAATGAGCTCTTGTGAAAATGTCACCCTCCCCTGTGCAAGGGCAGGCAGGGAGAGGCTGCAGCACCTCTGCTCCGACCAGCTGCCTCTCACAGCCCCAGGAATTCACAGGATCATGGAATATTTGGGCTAAAAGGACCTTAAAGTCCATCCAGTGCCTCCCCCAGGGACATTTTCCATCATCCCAGGCTGCTCCCAGCCCCATCCAACCTGGCCTTGGGCACTTCCAGGGATCCAGGGGCAGCCACAGCTTCTCTGGGAATTCCATCCCCTCCCCACCCTCCCAGGGAACAATTCCTGCCCAAAATCCCACCCATCCCCACCCTCCTTCACCTTAAACCATTCCCTGCGTGTGTCCTCTCCCTCAGAACCCTTGTAGAAGGGAAGAATAAAAAGCAACAGAATTGATAGCAAAGCGTAAAATGTTTGTGTCAAAGCGCTTCACACAGAGCCAGCCACGAGCACGTGGAAGATTTTGGGTTAAAAACAAACAACACTGGAGGTTTTTTAAGATTTGTTTTTCCCCAGGTCCCTTCACAGGCCTGTGACACCCTCAAACGCCCTGGGGTTGATCCCTGTGCCTCCATGGCCTGAAAGGTGTTTTTTAGGTAATTTTCCCTTAAACAGCACAAATGGCCATTCAGGGCAGTCCACACAAAGGTGTTTGCCTGCTCCTGGTGGCTTCTCTTAGGCAGAAAATTGTGGTTTGGCTTAAATTGGGGAATGAAGGCCCAGGCTCCCCGGAGACTCCTGTTCCCACTGCAGGGGCAGGAAAACACGGGGTGAAGTTCAGGCCACGCTGACTTTTGTGGAAATCCTTTGTTAGGAGCTGTTTAGCCAGGAAAGGGACTGTCCTGAGGAGCAGGGGGGTTAAACAACCACATCTCCCCCCTCAGCCAGAGCTCCGAGCCTTTTCCTCCCCATCCCTCACCTCAGACTGGCCCAGGCTGTTCAAAAATTACCCACTGCCTGAAAAGGCCTCTGTCAAACCATCCCTGCCTCTCCTGGTGGGGTTTTTTTTTTTTGAGTTTTACTCATTTTTCCACCCTTTCTGCTGCACAGCGCCTCCTTGGAGCACCCTGCAGTGCCCTGCACGCTTCCAGCTGCTGCCAGCTCATCCCGCTCCTCCTAAAATCCTAAAAAATCCTCCTAAAATTAACAGAGCCTAAAAATGCTGCCAGGATTCCAGCTTTAACATCCATACGGCTGCAGAGCCGCTCTTGGGGCAACCTGGTGGGAACTGGGAGGTTCCCAGCAGAGAACTGGGAATCCAGTGTGGGAACTGGGAGGTTTCCTATCAGTTCTCCCACGGATTTCCTGCGCAGCCCTCAAGGAATCATTTCACCTTCCTGGGTCAGGAGCTTCCCATCCAGGGAAAACATCTGGGGATGTAAAACTGTTGGGATTGGGAAGGTTGGGAGAGCTGGGGGTGCTCAGCTGGAGAGGAGAAGCTCCAGGGAGAGCTCAGAGCCCCCTCCAGGGCCTGCAGGGGCTCCAGGAGAGCTGGAGAGGGACTGGGGACAAGGCCTGCAGGGACAGGACCCAGGGAATGGCTTGAGATTGGAAAAGGGGAGATTGGGGTGGGATCTTGGGCAGGAATTGTTCCCTGGGAGGGTGGGGAGGGGCTGGGCTGGAATTGCCAGAGCAGCTGTGGCTGTCCCTGGATCCCTGGCAGTGCCCAAGGCCAGGCTGGACATTGGGGCTGGAGCAGCCTGGGACAGTGGGGGTGACCCTGGGACAGTGGGGGTGACCCTGGGGACAGTGGGGGTGACCCTGGGGACAGTGGGGGTGACTCTGGGGACAGTGGGAGGTGACCCTGGGACAGTGGGGGTGACCCTGGGGACAGTGGGAGTGACCCTGGGACAGTGGGTGGTGACCCTGGGACAGAGGGGGTGACCCTGGGGACAGTGGGGGTGACCCTGGGGACAGTGGGGGTGATCCTGGGACAGTGGGAGGTGTCCCTGGGGGGTGGCACTGGATGGGATTTAAGTTCCTTCCCACCTAAATCATTCCATGAAGATTTTTTTTCATTTTAAGCCCCAACGCCCAAGCCTGAGCATTCCCACTCCCAGGACAGGGAATGTTCTCTGCACATCACCCCTCCCCTTGGGAAATGTGGAGCAGCAGAAGCCTGTGAAGGCACCAGATTTCAGATATATTTAACAACCTTTTCCAACCCGAGCTGTCAATCTCTGAACGGGAAATGAGAACCTTCAGGAGTTTCAGGCTCAGGCAGCGGCACCGGGAACCCCTGAGCTCCCCCTGCTCCTGGAAATCCCTCCCAGCACCTTTCCTGAGGTGGGTTTATTTGGAACAGTCTGGCCCCAGAAACCCTAGACCCTTCTCAGCCATCCATCAGCAATTAGGCAAACAAAGGGTAATTAATACCCCTAATTAAGGGCAGTGCTCGTTTGGCTGCCCAGGACCCTCCATCACTCAGACAGCCCAGGCTTTTCCACATCTGCAAAATTCCTTCATTCCAAAGGTCCCCGTGCTCGTTAAACATCTCAAGCCCACGAGGGAGAGTCTTCAATTATCCCAAAAATTCCCTGTGAAGCTGGATTGATATTCCAAGGCTCCCATTACAGACACATGTCCTGGGAAGTGGCAGGCACGAGGAATCATTATGCTAATTTTAGCCAGAGCATCTGCTCGATGTTAAATCTGAAACTCCGTCTCGGAGAAATCATTTAAATGATTTTATTTTTTTAATTCTTTTTTTTTTCTTTTTTTTTTTTTTTTTTTTTCCCCCTTCAGAATTGACATTTGTCAAACAATATGTTGGGAGCGGAGGCTGCAGCCAAGTCTGAGTAATCCCGGCGGGCTCCGGGAAGGAGCCGGCAGGAATTTGGGATTGGAGAGCCAGGCTGGCTGTGCCCCCTGGCTCGGTCTGTCCCTGCCAGCTCCTGACGGGGGACAGGGTCCCCCAGCTCCTTCCAGGGTCCCCCAGCTCCTGCCAGGGTCCCCCAGCTCCTGACAGGGTCCCCCAGCTCCTTCCAGGGTCCCCCAGCTCCTTCCAGGGTCTCCCAGCTCCTTCCAGGGTCCCCCAGCTCCTTCCAGGATCCCCCAGCTCCTTCCAGGGTCCCCCAGCTCCTGCCAGGGTCCCCCAGCTCCTGCCAGGGTCCCCCAGCTCCTTCCAGGGTCCCCCAGCTCCTGCCAGGATCCCCCAGCTCCTGCCAGGATCCCCCAGCTCCTGACAGGGTCACCCTGCTGTCCCCCAGGATTCTCAGCATGGCACAGGTCCTGCTGGAAAGTTGGGAATTCACCTGTGGGCACCAAATGGCCTCAAGTGATGTTTTTTCACTGCTGGGATCAGCTCTTACAGGGCTTTAAGCAGCATCTTATCCTATTTTTAGTGGGTTTGTACAACCTGAGCAGCTTCCCAGCCCTAATCCAGTTTGGGAAATCCCTGGGAACAGGAGAGAGCACCTGCAGGGCTCTCAGCTTGGATTCTCTCTGTGCCAGCCCTGCTTGCATCAGGGGAGGGACACAGACACCTTCCAGTGCGTTCCTTTTCCTTTTCCTTTTCCTTTTCCTTTTCCTTTTCCTTTTCCTTTTCCTTTTCCTTTTCCTTTTCCTTTTCCTTTTCCTTTTCCTTTTCCTTTTCCTTTTCCTTTTCCTTTTCCTTTTCCTTTTCCTTTTCCTTTTCCTTTTCCTTTTCCTTTTCCTTTTCCTTTTCCTTTTCCTTTCCTTTCCTTTCTTCCCGCACCTTCCTTTCCCTCTTCCCGGATTTTTCCATTACTCCAGCTGAACTGACAGCTCCATTTATTATTTTTATATATTTTTAAATATTTTAACTATTCCTCCCAGAATATTCCCCTCAGACCACTGGGCTGACTCCCCCAGTCTCATCCGTGTGGACGCAGATAAACAGGGAAGTTTTCCCGACAATTTGCCCATTCATTCCCACGGAGCGGCTCCGGGCTGGAATTTCACCCTGGATTCTTTTAAATTGGGCACTTCATGATGCTCGAGGCCCAGGAAAATACCAAATGACACGGGAAGTGTTGGATAAATCATCCTGGTCACTGGATTTATCCCAAAATTCAGCCTGAGTGAGGTCTGGATGGGGCTGGGAATGCCAGCTCTGACTTCCTCGAGGGATAAAACACTGATGGATTCCCTAAAGCTGCCTCAAAACCCTAAAACTGCCTCAAAACTCCCTAAATATGCAAAAAAAACCCACCTAAAACTGCCTCAAAACACGCTAAAACTGCCTAAATACACCCTAAAACTGCTGCAAAACAGCATAAAACTGCCTGAAATCACCCTAACGCTGCCTCAAAAACAGTCTGAAACAACACGAAAACACCCTGAAACTGCCTTAGAACACCCTAAAACTGCCTCAAAATACTCCAAAACTTCCTGAAAACACCCTTAAACCACCTCAAAACACCCCAAAATTGCCAAAAACCACCAGAAAAGTGAGGAAAACTCATTGTTCAGGCAACAACCGGAATTTTATCGTTGAGTCATGTCAGGTTTAGGTTTTTTTAATTTACCAAGTGAGCATTTTGGGTCTTTGATGTGTCAGGAAATTAAATCCTCAGCTCCAAAATTCAGTGAAAACTTTCAAATAAACTAAGAAATACAGAATTCTCAAAAATAGGAGTGGCTGCTGGAAGATTCTGGAAATTCCCACCTGGAGGAGATGGTTGGACTTGGTCTTGCAGAGCTTTTCCAACCTTAAGGATTGGAAATTCCAACCTTGAGGAGATGGTTGGATTTGATGATGGAAGGTTTTACCAACCTCAAGCATTGGAAATTCCAACCTGGAAGAGGAGAAGCTTGGACTTGACCTTGGAGAACTTTTCCAACCTTGAGGAGAAGCTTGGACTTGGTCTTGGAGAGCTTTTCCAACCTTAAGGATTGGAAATTCCAACCTTGAGGAGATGGTTGGATTTGATCTTGGAGGATTTTTCCAACCTCAAGGATTGGAAATTCCAACCTTGAGCAAGACATGGTTGGACTTGATCTCAGAGGACTTTTCCAACCTTGAGGAGAAGCTTGGACTTGGTCTTGGAGAGCTTTTCCAACCTTAAGGACTGGAAATTCCAACCTTGGTGGTTGGACTTGACCTTGGAGGACTTTTCCAACCTTAAGGATTGGAAATTCCAACCTTGAGGAGATCATGGAGGGTTTTTCCAACCTCAAGGATTGGAAATTCCAACCTGGAAGAGGAGAAGCTTGGGCTTGATCTGAGAGGGCATTTCCAGCCTCAAGGATTGGAAATTGCAGCTTTCAGGATTTGGAATTCTGAGAAGGAGGAAGTGCCACCAGGTGCCACCCCTCACCTGCTCTCACAAACTCCGGGAACTCTGGGAGCCTCCCGGAATTCCTCCTCCCTGCCTGGAATCTCCGGAGCTGCTCCACGGCACAAAGGAATCCTTTGAAATGCGGAGCAAAGAGTGGCTGGGGGGGCTCAGGCCCTGCACACCTTTCCCAATCTGCTGTTCTTGGCAGCCCAGGCCGCTGAGTTATTCCCAATAAAAATATCCCAGCGCCTGCCCCGTGCTTCCCAGCTGGAACTGATCCCACCCCGGTTCCTCCACAGCAAATTCCTTCACGCCTCCTTTTGTGCAGGAAGCTCTGGAGTGGATTCACTTCAGTGCAAGATCCTCATCTCAAGGAGGTGAATCATGGCCTGGAACGGGGAATTTTCACTCTGCTGACT